>NC_134690.1:327409222-328012722 GCF_050947455.1 Rhinoderma darwinii
ATTATGAGGCTGGGAAGGGCCAAAAACAGTGGACCTTCCCACCCTTGTAATGCTAGGCTGCTGCTGCTGTGTTGTATCGGGCTGGTTATAAAAATGGGGGGGACCCCACGTCATTTTTTTTTTGGAATTTAACAAATTTAACAATAGACGTTGGGTCCCCCACATTTTTAATAACCAGCCATATACGCAGCAGTCTGGCATTACATGGGTGGGAAGGGCCACTGGTTTTGTCCATTCCCAGGCTAATAACACTGTGTTGTATGTGGCTGGTTATGATAAATTGGGTGGAACCCCATGTCTTTTTTAAAAAAAAATAAATAATAAAAAAAAAATGACGTGAGGTCCCCCCCACTTTTATAACCAGCCAGATACAACACAGCAGCAGCAGCCTAGCATTACAAGGGTGGGAAGGTCCACTGTTTTTGGCCCTTCCCAGCCTCATAATACCAGCCTGCGGCCGCCCCAGAGCCCGACCATCACAACAGATGGTCGGGTACTGGATCGTACCTGGCTCTTCCCGGCACCCCTGGTGGTGGTGGGTACCGGGGTAATAATGGTGGTTAGTGTTAGCCTCTGCACCGGCTAACACTAAGCCTCGCCTTAGTAATGGATGTTGTCACTCAGACAGCGGCCATTACTAAAGTGGTAGTAATAAAATTTGAAAAGAAAAAGACAAAGTTATAGATAAAATATTTTATTGAAATAAAGCACCCCCAACACAACCCTCATTAACCATTTTATTGTAGAAAAAAAAACAGTCATCGAAGTAGTCCTCGAAACCGACGTAGTCCAAACACCAAACCTGTAAAAAAAATAAAAAAATGAAATAAAACATGTCGTAGGCTTAGATTCAGTTTAATGTGTGATACTGACTGTTATACCATGTATAGAAGCCTGCCGCGAAGTTGACTTAGATACAGGGCGCCAGCAGACAGTATCATACATGGCCATACAGACATGTATACAAACATACATACATGCAAACTATCATACATACATGCATACACACACACATGAAACCATACATACAAACATGCAAAGATACATACATATATACAAGCATGCACAAATATACATGCAAACATAAATACATGCAAACATAATTACATACATGCACATATATATAAACATACATGCAAAAATAAAAACATGCAAACATACATGACAACATACATACATACATGCAAACATACATACATACATACAAACATGTATACATACATGACAACATACATACATGACAACATACATACATGCAAATATACATTCATGCAAACATACATAAATGCAAACATACATACATGCAAATATATACATGCAAATATACATACAAACATGCACATATATACATACATGACAACATACATACATGACGACATGCATACATACATACATAAAATGCAAACATACATACATACATTCATGCAAACATACATGCAAATATATACATGCAAATATACACATGCAAATATACACATGCAAATATACACATACATGCCAACATACATACATACATGCAAACATACACACATGCAAACATACATACATGCAAATATACATACAAACATACATGCACATATATACATACATACATGACAACATACATACATGCAAACATACATTCATGCAAACATACATTCATGCAAACATACATACATACATGCAAACATACATTCATGCAAACATACATACATGCAAACATACATGCAAATATATACATGCAAATATACATACACACATGCACATATATACATACATGCCAACATACATGCACATATATACATACATACATGACAACATACATACATACATACATACATGCCAACATACATACATGCCAAAAAAAATAATAATACGTTCATACTTACTTTCCTCCTGTCCGGGCTCCAGCGATGACGTTTCATCCATGTCGCCGCTGCAGCCTGTGATTGGCTGCAGAGGCGGTCACGTGGGATGAAGCGTCATCCTGCCGTGCGTGACCGCCACTACAGCCTGTGATTGGCTGCAGCGGCGAAAGGGATGAAACGTCATCGCTGGAGGCCGGACAGGAGGAAAGTAAGTACGAACGTATAATTTGTATTTTTTTATTACATTTAAATTGTATTTTCCGCGCGCCGAGCATGTACTGTCAAGGTTGCTGAAAGAGTTAGTGCAGCCCATTAACTCTATCAGCACCCGAGACAGTAGCATGCTCGGCGCACGTAAGTGACAGGTTCGGTCCGAACTAGTTCGGTCCGAATCGAACTTTTTTGTGAAATTCGGCGAACTAGCCGAACCGAACTTTTGAAAAGTTCGCTCATCTCTAATTATAATTTCAAGCAGTCAGACACCCCCCCTTGCACTATAATAACTACTGAGGGTGCTATGGGGGAAATTATACTGCATGGGGGGTCTGAGTGTCTGACTCTGATGGCTTTGTGGGGGGAGTTATTCCCCATAGAGCTCTCAGCAGTCGGTCAGAGGCTCTGGCACCCCCCTTACAGTATACTAACTACTGAGGGCTCTATGGTCGGGATTATACCGCAGGGGGCGGGGCTGAGCATCTGACTGACTGCTGAGGGCTCTGTGGGGGGGGGACAATCCCCACATAGAACCCTTAGTAGGTAATATACTGCAAGGGAAGTGCCCCCTTAATGCCGACTGAAGTCAGTCTGATGATCAGACCGCCCCCTCCTTTCAGTATGGTAGCTACTGAGGACTCTATGTAGGAATTATTCCCCCCACAGAGCCCTCTGAGGTCAGTAAGATATTCAGATAACCCTCCTCCGCCCCAGCGTCAACCCATCACTTTTAAATTAGTAAGGGCAAGAGGCTGAGCGCAGTAAGCTGCGCTCTGCCGCTCTAGTCGTTAACAACAATGACTCAGCCTCCTGCACTTACCTCATTACTTACCAGCCACTCTCTTCTTTTCTTCAGGAGAGAGCATTTGACTGCTGCTCCTGCAGACCTGCAGCTTCTCTATGCTCCTCTCTGGCGGTGCATGCAGCGTCAGAGAAGAGGAGTGTACTAGCAGACGTGGGGCCTATCGTGCTGCACATCTGCTAGGTAAAGTACACTCCCCTGCCCTCCCCACACATCCCCCCGGCCCTGCTACAAAATCCCGCCCCTCGTTTTTAGCTCGGTGGCGCTGCCTGAGGCGGCAGGCTCCCCCCACCTCCTCACAGGTGTGTCCCTTCTTAGTTAATTCTATCAGTCATTAGGCTTAATAGGAGGCAGTTAGTTTTTCACTTGAGTTATATGGATATTGAATAACTGTGTTTCTTCAGTAAATCCAGTAATAATTAATGAAGAAGAATTGATGAAGATGCTATATGAATAATGACACATAAGCCAGCATTGTTACAAACGAGTACATTGTAAAGTAATGTGTTAAGATGAAATTTCATGATATGTATAGAAATGGGGTACATACAGTAGGTATATCCATGTTCATCACAACCAGGCAATTTTAGGACAAGTCTTGGTTCTTTTCTAGACATGAAGCATTAACCCCTTAAGGACACAGCCTAGTTTGGGCCTTAGGGCTCAGAGCCCATTTTTCAAATCTGACATATTTCACTTTATGTGGTAATAACGTCAGAATGCTTAAACCTATCCAAGTGATTCTGAGATTGCTTTCTCGTGACACATTGGGCTTCATGTTCGTGGTAAATTTGGTCGATATATTCAGTGTTTATTGGTGAAAAATTGCAAAATGTAGAGAAAATTTTGAAAAAATAGCATTTTTCAGAATTTAAATGCATCTGCTTGTAAAACAGACGGTTATACCACCCAAAATAGATACTAGTTCACATTTCCCATATGTATACTTTAGATTGGCATCGTTTTTTGAACATTCTTTTATTTTTCTTGGACGTTACAAGGCTTAGAACATAAACAGCAATTTCTCATATTTTTAAGAAAATTTCAAAAGCCTTTTTTTTAAGGTACCTCTTCAGTTCTGAAGTGGCTTTGAGGGGCCTATGTATTAGAAACTCTGATAAAACACCCCATTTTAAAAACTAGACCCATAAAAGTATTCAAAACAGCATTTAGAAAGTTTTTTAACCCTTCAGGCATTTCACAGGAATTAAAGCAAAGTGGAGGTGAAATTTGCAAATTTCATTTTTCTTGCTGAATTTCAATTTTATTAAAAAAAAAATTCTGTAACACAGAAGGTTTTACCAGAGAAACACTACTAAATATGTATTGTCCAGATTATGCAGTTTTTAGAAATGTCCCACATGTGGCTCTACTGCGCTCGTGGAATAAAACACAAGCCCTAGAAGCAAGGAAGCACCTAGTGCATTTTGAGGCCTCTTTTTTATTAGAATATATTTTAGGCAGCATGCCAGGTTTGAAAAGGTGTTGAGGTGCCAAAACAGTAGAAATCCCCCAATAGTGACCCCATTTTGGAAACTACACCCCTCAAGGAATTAATTTATGGTTGTTGTTACCATTTTGACCGCACAGTTTTTTCACAGCACCTATTTGAATTGGGCTGTGAAATTAAAAAATGGCATTTTTTCCAATAAGATGTTATTTGTGATAAAAATTTCTTATTTTCACAGGGAACAAAATACCCAATTTTGTTGCCCAATTTCTCCTGAGTGCAGCAATACCCCATTTGTGGCGATAAACTGCCGTTTGGGCCCATGGGAGGCCTCAGAAGGGAAGGAGCGTTGTGTGTTCTTTGGAGTGCAGATTTTGCTGGTTTGGTTTTCGGGTGCCATTTCACATTTGCAGAGCCCCAGAGGTATCAAAGCAATGGAAACCCACCAGAAGTGACCCCATTTTGGAAACTACACCCCTCAAGGAATTCATTTATGGGTAATGTGACCATTTAGACCCCATCGTTTTTTCACAGAACTTATTTGAATTGGGCTGGGAATTAAAAAATATATATTTTTTCCAATAATATGTTGTTTTAGCTCAAAAATTCTTATTTTGACAAGAAATAAAATACTCCATTTTGTTGCCCAATTTGTCCTGAGTGCGGCAATACCCCATTTGTGGTGATAAACTGCCGTTTGGGCCCATGGGAGGGCTCAGAAGGAAAGGAGCGCTATTTGTTCTTTGGAGTCCAGATTTTGCTGGATTGGTTTTCGGGTGCCATGTCGCATTTGCAGAGCTCCAGAGGTATCAAAGCAATGGAAACCAACCAGAAATGACCCCATTTTGGAAACTACACCCCTCAAGGAATTCATTTATGGGTGTTGTGACCATTTTGACGCCATAGTTTTTTCACAGAACTTATTTGAATTGGGCTGGGAATTAAAACAAAATTATTTTTTTCCAATAATATGTAGTTTAGGTTGAAAATTTCTTATTTTCACAAGAAACAAAATACCCCATTCTGTTGCGCAATTTGTTCTGAGTGCCGCAATACCTAATTTGTGGTGATAAACTGCGGTTTGGGCCCATGGGAGGGCTCAGAAGGAAAGGACCACCATTTGGCCTACTGGGGATTTTCTGGTGCGAAGTCATGTATGCAGAAGCCCCTGAGGTACCAGTACAGTTGAAACCCGCAAAAAGTGACCCCGTTTTAAAAACTAGACCCTTAAGGCATTCATCTAGAGGTGTAGTGAGCATTTTGACCGGAGACATACACCCCATAAACTGTAATGTGGGTTCTCCTGGGTACGGCAATACCCTACATGTGGCTGTTATCAGCTGCCTGGGCACACAGGAGGGCCCAGAGGGGAAAGACGAGGGGGGATAAGCTGTGCGGAGTGCATCAGGGTAAATAAAATTGGGGTAAATTATAAACCAAGGGATGTATGATAAATTTTAAAACACTCTTTCATACAGAGCTCTGGTTTTTCGGGACACGTGTCACATTGATATATTGTGTCCTCCCTTATCCCCCTCTTACAGCAGACTTTGCACCTCTTTTGACTTTTTCCCCTTCTTGCCAGTTTGGGGAACTTCTCCTGGAAAGTGTTGCCCTGTTACGATGCGTGTGGCCTCGCTTCTAGAAGTACTGGGTCCCCCCTTCTTGGTCCCTAAAGATTAGGTTCTTGATAATCACCTCTTGAAATTCCAGGAAAGTTCCCGTCTGGCCTGCACTTCGACGTAGCACGTACACATTGTACAAAGCCATCTGTATGATGTGCACGGCCAGCTTCTTATACCACACCGCATGGCGCTGTAGGGCTTCAGGGCTTGATCTAACAAGTCCACCCCTCCCATGTACCTATTGTAGTCCAGGATGCAGTCTGGTTTGGGGGTCTCTGTACTGGTACCTCGTAATGGTACATGGGTACTGGTGTGGCCATGTATTGTTGTCAATACAAGGACATCTCTCTTGTCCTTGTACTTGACACACAATATGTTGCTGCTGGATTCTAGCAGTGCCGCATGCCACAGTACTTCTGGAAGCGAGGCACTTGAAGAGTGGGACGCTGGTATAAAAATTATCCAGGTAGAGGTGGTGACCCTGGTCCAGCAGTGGGTGCACCAAATCCCACACAATTTTTGCATTAACTCCCAGTAAGGGGGGGCATTCTGGGGGCTGAATATTGCTGTCCTTCCCTTCATATATCCTAAACCTGTAGGTATACCCTGATGCACTCTCGCACAGCTTATACATCTTCACGCCATACCTTGCCCTCTTACCCGGCAGGTACTCGCGGAATTGAACCCTCCCTTTAAAATGTACCAAGGACTCATCAATAGAAATACACTTCTCGCGGGTGTATGCTTGGGAAAACCGGGCACTGAAACGGTCTAATGGGGGTTTCCGTTTATACAAACGGTCAAAACTGGGGTCATCTCGTGGTGGGCATTATCAGTATAAGCGAAGTATTGCCTAATTTATTTATTTTTTTAGGTTACAGTTCAGTTCTGAAATTGCTTTAAGGGGCCCATATATTAGAAACCCCTATCAAACACCCCATTTTAGAAACTAGACCCCTCAAAGTATTCACAACAGCATTTAGAAAGTTTATTAACCCTTTAGGTGTTTCACAGAAATTTAGAGCAAAGTAGAGATGAAATTTACATATTTTTTGTTAGGGATCTGCCAGGTACTTCATCTAGCTATACTCCTGGGATTAATCAATCCACACCTGAGGCCAGACCTGTTCGACTGACACCATCTCCCACCAACCAGGGTGGCAGGCTCAGGAGTGGGAGAGCCTATCTCGGCCTGGTCTCTCGGAGTTAGCTCCGCCCCCTGCCCTTTATTACCTGCCCTGTGCTCTCCCTCAGTGCTTGTAATTCTTTTGGATTCCTGGCCCCACTGCTGCTTGCTCCAGCCTGCTTCTGCCGTGCTTCTGCCTTGCTGCAGTTCTGCTTGACCTGCTTGCTTGCCCTGGCTTGCTTCTGTCTCCGTGCCCGCTCGGGTGTACTCACTTCGTCCTGGTCCTGACTGTTCGTTCGCCGCCCCGTTTCCTCGTGGCGTTCCGTGGCTACTGCCCCTTCCCTTGCGTGTTCCCTGTTTGTCTTCCTGTGCACTTAGCCAGCGTAGGGACCGCCGCCCAGTTGTACCTCGTCGCCTAGGGCGGGTCGTTGCAAGTAGGCAGGGACAGGGCGGTGGGTAGATTAGGGCTCACTTTCCCTTCACCTCCTTCCTGCCATTACATAATTACAAGCCCTTACCTAGTCTACCATTTCTCCTACGCTGACGCTATCATGGACCCCCTTGAGACCCTGACCCAGCAGATGCAGGGCCTCTCCCTACAGGTCCAGGCCCTGGCCCAAAGGGTCAATCAGGGTGACGCTGCTTTAGTAGTACCCCTCACCTCACCTCTAGAACCCGACCTCAAGTTACCTGACCGGTTTTCAGGGGACCGTAAGACGTTTCTCTCCTTCCGGGAGAGTTGCAGACTGTATTTCCGCCTAAAGCCCCACTCCTCAGGTTCCGAGAACCAGCGGGTGGGTATCATCATATCCCGACTCCAGGAAGGGCCCCAAGAGTGGGCCTTCTCCTTGGCTCCTGACGCCCCTGAACTTTCCTCTGTTGATCGTTTTTTCTCTGCCCTCGGACTCATTTACGACGAGACTGACAGGGCTGCTTTAGCCGAGAGTCAGCTGGTGACCTTACGTCAGGGTAGGAGACCGGTTGAGGAATACTGTTCTGATTTTAGGAAGTGGTGCGTAGCTTCTCAGTGGAACGATCCGGCCCTAAGGTGCCAGTTTAGGTTAGGATTATCTGACGCCCTGAAGGATCTGCTGGTTAGCTACCCCTCGCCTGACTCCCTTGACCAGGTTATGGCCCTAGCAGTACGACTTGACCGACGTCTCAGGGAACGTCAGCTAGAACGCTTCAGTGTGCTCCCCTCTGACTTTTCTGCGATTCCCCCCGAGGTCCCGTCTCCTCGCCCCTCCACGGAGGACTCGGAGGTACCTATGCAACTCGGGGCCTCCATGTCCCCTCGACAACGTAGGGAGTTTCGCAGAATGAATGGTCTCTGCTTCTACTGTGGGGACGACAAGCATCTACTGAACACCTGTCCCAGGCGCAAGAATAAGAAGCCGGAAAACTTCCGCGCCTAAGTGATCATCGTGGAGGTCACTTGGGCGCACAGGTATTTCCCGTTAATGTGAAACGCAATAAAATTTTGCTTCCCTTTCAGGTCTCGTTTGCTGGCCGGTCTGCCACGGGCAGTGCTTTCGTGGATTCTGGCTCATCTGTTAATATCATGTCTGTGGAATTTGCTATGTCTCTAAAGATGCCTTGTATTGATTTACCTTATCCTATCCCTGTAGTAGGAATCGACTCAACCCCCCTTGCTAATGGTTATTTTACTCAGCATACTCCTGTTTTTGAACTCCTGGTTGGCTCCATGCATTTGGAGCAGTGCTCTGTACTGGTGATGCAGGGATTATCGTCTGATCTGGTTTTAGGCCTTCCCTGGTTGCAGTTGCATAATCCCACATTTGATTGGAATACTGGGGATCTTACCAAATGGGGTAATGAATGTCTTATGTCATGTCTTTCTGTTAACTCTATTTCTCCCCGGGAGGAGGTAAACACGCTTCCTGAGTTTGTTCAGGACTTCACCGATGTGTTTTCTAAGGAGGCCTCCGAGGTGTTGCCCCCCCATAGAGATTACGATTGCGCTATCGATTTGGTGCCTGGTGCCAAGCTTCCTAAGGGTAGGATATTTAATCTTTCATGTCCTGAACGTGAAGCGATGAGGGTGTATATCCAAGAATGCCTGGCCAAGGGTTTCATTCGCCCCTCGACTTCTCCTGTAGGTGCTGGCTTCTTCTTCGTGGGGAAGAAGGATGGTGGTCTTAGGCCGTGCATTGATTATTGTAACCTGAATAAGGTCACCGTAAGGAACCAGTACCCACTTCCTTTGATTCCGGATCTTTTTAATCAGGTTCAGGGAGCCCAATGGTTTTCTAAGTTCGATCTACGGGGGGCATATAACCTTATCCGCATCAAAGAGGGGGATGAGTGGAAAACTGCGTTCAACACACCCGAGGGTCATTTCGAATACCTGGTCATGCCCTTTGGGTTGTGTAATGCCCCTGCTGTCTTCCAGAATTTTATTAATGAAATCCTGAGAGAGTACCTGGGTAATTTTCTTGTTGTGTACCTTGATGACATACTGGTGTTTTCCAAGGACTGGTCCTCCCACGTGGAGCATGTCAGGAAGGTGCTCCAGGTCCTTCGGGAGAATAATCTGTTTGCTAAGACTGAAAAATGTGTCTTTGGGGTACAGGAGATACCATTTTTAGGGCAAATCCTCACTCCTCATGAATTCCGCATGGACCCTGCCAAGGTTCAAGCTGTGGCGGAATGGGTCCAACCTGCCTCCCTTAAGGCGTTACAGTGTTTTTTAGGGTTCGCCAACTATTACAGGAGATTTATTGCCAACTTCTCGGTCGTCGCTAAGCCTCTTACGGACCTTACCCGCAAGGGTGCCGATGTCCTCCATTGGCCCCCTGAGGCCGTCCAGGCCTTTGAGACTCTCAAGAAGTGCTTTATCTCGGCCCCCGTGCTGATTCAGCCCAACCAAGAGGAGCCATTTATTGTGGAGGTTGACGCTTCCGAGGTGGGAGTGGGGGCCGTCTTGTCCCAGGGTACCAGCTCCCTCACCCATCTCCGCCCCTGTGCTTACTTCTCTAGGAAGTTTTCGCCCACGGAGAGTAACTATGATATTGGCAACCGCGAACTTCTAGCCATTAAATGGGCTTTTGAGGAGTGGCGGCACTTCCTGGAGGGGGCCAGACACCAGGTAACGGTCCTTACGGATCACAAGAATCTGGTTTTCCTAGAATCGGCCCGGAGGCTTAATCCTAGACAAGCTCGGTGGGCACTATTCTTTACCAGATTTAATTTCTTGGTTACCTATAGGGCTGGGTCCAAGAATATTAAGGCTGACGCTCTGTCACGTAGTTTCATGGCCAATCCTCCTTCCGAGAAGGATCCCGCTTGTATTTTACCCCCTGGTATAATCGTCTCTGCCACGGATTCTGATTTAGCTTCTGATATCGCGGCTGATCAGGGTGCAGCTCCCGGGAACGTCCCTGGGGACAAACTGTTTGTTCCCCTGCAATACCGGCTGAGGGTACTCAGGGAAAACCATGACTCCGCTCTATCTGGTCATCCTGGCATCTTGGGCACCAAACACCTCATTACCAGAAACTATTGGAGGCCTGGGTTGCCTAAAGATGTTAGGGCTTACGTCGCCGCTTGTGAGGTTTGCGCTAGGTCCAAAACCCCTAGGTCCCGACCTGCGGGCCTACTACGTTCCTTGCCCATTCCCCAGAGACCTTGGACCCATATCTCCATGGATTTTATCACCGATTTGCCTCCATCTCAGGGCAAGTCGGTGGTGTGGGTGGTAGTCGACCGCTTCAGCAAGATGTGCCACTTTGTGCCCCTTAAGAAGCTACCTAACGCCAAGACGTTAGCTTCTTTGTTTGTGAAACACATCCTGCGTCTCCATGGGGCCCCAGTCAATATCGTTTCTGACAGAGGGGTACAATTTGTTTCCTTATTTTGGAGAGCTTTTTGTAAAAAGTTGGAGATTGATCTGTCCTTCTCCTCCGCCTTCCATCCCGAAACTAATGGCCAAACGGAAAGGACCAACCAATCCCTGGAACAATATTTAAGGTGTTTCATCTCTGACTGTCAATTCGATTGGGTCTCATTCCTTCCCCTTGCTGAATTTTCCCTGAATAACCGGGTCAGTAACTCGTCAGGGGTCTCCCCGTTTTTCTGTAATTTCGGGTTTAACCCAAGGTTCTCCTCCGTCTCCCCTGGTTGTTCCAATAATCCTGAGGTAGAGGAGGTTCATCGGGAACTGTGCACTGTCTGGGCCCAGGTTCAGAAGAACCTAGAGGCGTCCCAGAGCGCACAAAAGATTCAGGCGGATAGTAGACGTTCTGCTAACCCCCGGTTTGTCGTCGGGGATTTGGTCTGGTTGTCGTCCAGGAACTTGCGCCTTAAGGTCCCGTCCAGGAAGTTTGCTCCCCGATTTATTGGACCTTATAAGATCATTGAAGTCCTCAACCCTGTATCCTTCCGTCTGGAGCTCCCCCCATCCTTTCGCATACATGACGTCTTCCATGCCTCCCTCCTTAAACGCTGCTCCCCGTCCTGGTCCCCCTCGAGGATACCTCCTGTTACCGTTCTCACCCCTGAGGGGGTGGAATTCGAGGTGGCCAAGATTATGGACAGTAGGATGGTCCAGGGCTCCCTCCAGTACCTGGTCCATTGGAGAGGATACAGGCCGGAGGAGAGGACTTGGGTACCTGCCCGTGATGTTCACGCTGGGGTATTGATCAGGAGGTTCCACCTTCTCTTCCCCACTAAACCGGGTCCCCTTAGTAAGGGTCCGGTGGCCCCTCATAAAAGGGGGAGTACTGTTAGGGATCTGCCAGGTACTTCATCTAGCTATACTCCTGGGATTAATCAATCCACACCTGAGGCCAGACCTGTTCGACTGACACCATCTCCCACCAACCAGGGTGGCAGGCTCAGGAGTGGGAGAGCCTATCGCGGCCTGGTCTCTCGGAGTTAGCTCCGCCCCCTGCCCTTTATTACCTGCCCTGTGCTCTCCCTCAGTGCTTGTAATTCTTTTGGATTCCTGGCCCCACTGCTGCTTGCTCCAGCCTGCTTCTGCCGTGCTTCTGCCTTGCTGCAGTTCTGCTTGACCTGCTTGCTTGCCCTGGCTTGCTTCTGTCTCCGTGCCCGCTCGGGTGTACTCACTTCGTCCTGGTCCTGACTGTTCGTTCGCCGCCCCGTTTCCTCGTGGCGTTCCGTGGCTACTGCCCCTTCCCTTGCGTGTTCCCTGTTTGTCTTCCTGTGCACTTAGCCAGCGTAGGGACCGCCGCCCAGTTGTACCTCGTCGCCTAGGGCGGGTCGTTGCAAGTAGGCAGGGACAGGGCGGTGGGTAGATTAGGGCTCACTTTCCCTTCACCTCCTTCCTGCCATTACATTTTTTTTGTCAGAAAATCCTCTTTATACAATTTTTTTTATAACACAAAAAGTTTTATCAGAGAAACGCAAGTTAATACGTATTGCCCAGATTCTGCAGTTTTGAGAAATATCCCACATGTGGCCCTAGTGCGGTAATGGACTGAAGCACCGGCCTCCGAAGCAAAGGAGCACCTAGTGGATTTTGAGGCCTCTTTTTTTATTAGGCACCATGTCCGGTTTGAAGAGGTCTTGTGGTGCCAAAACCCCCCAAAAGTGACCCCATTTTGGAAACTAGACCCCTTGAGGAATTCATTGTAGTTTTCTTGGGATGCATGCGGCTTTTTGATTAGTTTTTATTCTATTTTTAGGTGGTGTGGTGACTAAAAAACAGCAATTCTACTATCGTTTTTTTATTCGATTGTTTTTTACAGCGTTCACCGTGCGCTATAAATGACATATTCACTTTATTCTGCGGGGCGATACGATTACGGAGATACCAGATGTTTATAGTTTGCTTTTATGTCTTATGGCGTTTGCACAATAAAATAAGTTTTGTAAAAAATCATTCACTTTTTGTGTTACCTTATTCTAAAAGCTAGAACTTTTTTATTTTTCCATCAATAAAGCCGTGCGAGGACTTATTTTTTGCGTAACGAACTGTGATTTCGATCAGTACCATTTTTAGGTACATGCGACTTTTTGATCTCTTTTTATTCCATTTTTTGGGAGGTGAAGTGACCAAACAATTGTGATTCTGGTACGGTTTATTATTATTTTCTTTTACGGCGTTCACCGCGCGGGATAAATAACAAAATAATTTTGTAGTTCAGGCAGTTATGGACACGGCGATACCAATTATGTATAGTTTATTTGTTTGTTTATATATTTTTATTAACAATAAAGGACTGATAAGGGAAAAGGGGGGATTATTACTTTTATTACTTTTAAATCTTTTATTTTCTTATTTTTACACCTCTTTTTTTAACTTTTTTTTAACTTTATTACTTTGTCCCACTAGGGGACTTGAGGGCAGGAGGCCCTGATTGCTATTCTAATACACTGCACTACATGCGTAGTGCAGTGTATTAGAACTGTCAGCTACTCACTGACAGCAAGCATGGTGGGTCCTGACTAGCCTTCCGTCGATGGAATAACCAGACGCCATTGTTTGGTGTCCGGTTGCCATAGTCACCATCACCAGCCGCTATCGTATAGCAGGCTGGCGATTGTAGCTTAACCCCTAAAAAGCAGTGATCGCTATTGAACACGGCTTTTCAGGGGTTAATCAGCGGGGACACAGCGATCGGTCCCCGCTGTAGGAGCTGTGACAGCTGCTATACGAGACAGCAGCTGTCACAGCTCCTGTATGTGTCGGGAGGACGGCCGAAATGGCCGTTACTCCCGAGACGTACTATTAGGTCATGGAGCGTGAACGTTATGGTTACCATGACCTAATAGTACGTCCAGGAACGGGAAGGGGTTAAGGCTACATGCACATCGCAGGACAATTTGCATGCAGAAAAATTCTGTAAGGTGTAGATAAGATTACGTGAAATCCTATTTACAGTATTATGCTGTGCATTTGCCATAGAAAAATCTGCGAGGCAACTCCGCATGTAACACCCATTGTGTGCATGTGGCCTAAAAGAGATGTTTAAGCTCAGATACAGCAAGAGTAGCAAGTTTTTCAAATGTTTATGGATGCCATGAACTTACACTATCCACAATATGCTGTCTCATTTGTGAACATGTTGAAGATCCCTAAATGCGGCTGTTAATGTAAATGCAGCTTCCAATTGTATTTATTAATTACGTAGTCTTTCAGACTCCCTAATAATGTTATTTGGCCCTTCCAAGCATGGCCTGTGGGCAAGAGAGTATGCACCATAACGACAAGCCATGTCGCTTTTATGGGATTACTGGAAAACAGTCTTGTCCCCATCTTATTGACTAGTGAGAAACTGCACAGGAATGGGTCCTCCATAGGCAGTCTATTATTAGGAAACAAGAAAGTTTAAAATATACCAGTCATGAAAATGGTATAAGGACACTTATGACCTCTTGTTCAAAGTGTTTTCGCAGTGTGGTAATATCAAGCACCACATGGAAGGGTCCTACTTTATATCTTCGGCATTGGGCCCCCGTTCTTTATGTACAACACTAATGTTCCTGTGGATGACACATTCAGATCTTCATGCTTTTGTCAACATCTGGATATGTGACCCATATTCACTGCAGTTTTTATTTAAACAGTATACTCTTAGAGGGGACAAGGAAGCATGGGATAGTGCTCTAATAAGATACTTAACGGCTATATAAACCTTTGAGTAGCATTGTTTTTAATAAAAAGGTCAGTTAGTGTGATTGGTGCAACTTTATAAATAGTTTTTTTGACAAATTATTTTTACACTCTGAGATACAGCTGCTCTATATTCTTTATACAGAGCAGCTGTATTGTTCTCTAAATCCTGCTCAGGTCCGTGGGACTGACAGGTTCAGTGAAAGCGGGTCCTGTGTGGCACATAACTTAGATGTGATAGATTACAGGTGCATCCTGCGTGTCAGAGACATTCAGGACCCGCTGACAATGAAACTGTCAGGTCCGTGAGACTGACGGATTCAGATCATAGCGAAAGATGAAGTTGCTCTGTATAGAGAATACAGAGCAGCTGTATCTCAAAAAGTTAAAATAATTTTTCAGAAAAACTATTTATAAATTTGCACCAATCACACTGACTTACCTTTATATTTAAAAAAAATTGCCATTCAAAACTTTACATAGCCTTTAATGTCTTCTTGTTGGGTTTTTATTCATGTAGATTGCACTAATAAACTCCATTTTATGTTTACATATACATAACCTAGACTGGATATATAAAGACATTAAATTGACATAGATTTGACAGTGTTGTATAGTTCTGTCAGCCTTTACCTTTGATTGAATTTGGTTAAGGACTCCAATTTCTCATGAAACCAATTCAATACAATATTGCGACATTCCAGCAAATCCCTTGAAAAATTCTACATCCCACATCACAACCACTGGGTGGCCACACATAGACACATATATAGCATGGACATCTAGTTACAGAGTATTGCAAAATCATGTTGTTTTTTCAAAGCTGTTCATCTCGAGCCACACATCTCAGTTTGTGTTGAGATGTGAGGAAAAGTAAGGAAGGACACATCTGTACATACATTTTCAATGTTCTATGTGCTTTGAAAGTGCCAATGTAACTGCATGAATAATACGTTTTTTTGTTGTTTATTTTAAGTGCAGTAGATGCCCTTAAAAGGGTTTTCTCATCAGAAATATTTATGACATATCCACCGGATATGTCATAAATGTCAGATAGATACAGAAGTGGGGACCCGCGCCTATCTCTAGAACGTAGCCCCCTAAACCCCGTTCTACTGCTCTGCGTTGTGGCTGACGTGTGTGATTCCCGACCATGAATTACGGAAACAGCGTAGCATCGCTGAGCTACGCTATTTCCGTTAGCCCCATAGAAGTGAATGGTAGTTACGGAAATAGCGCAGCTCGCATGATATGCTGCTTCCGTAACTGCCATTCACTACTATGGAAGTTACGGAAACAGCGTAACTCAGCAAGCTACGCTGTTTCCGTAATTCATGGTCGGGAATCACACACTTCAGCCACAACACAGAGCGTTAGAACAGGGTTTAGGGGGCTCTGTTCTAGAGATAGGTGCTGGTCCCAGAGATGGGACCTACATCTATCTGACATTTAAGACATATCCTGTGCCCTTGTCGTAGCAGGTGGGCAAACACTTTTTGATCAAAATGTGCACTAAGAACCTGCCTATTGTAAGTAGATTTAGCATGTAATGCATATTTATTTATATTTAGCGGTTTACGTTACATTGGTGTTTTCAGTGTCTGCTGTCGCCATTATTTTGTGTGCTGTGAATTTGTATGTGAATTTGTCATAAATGTCTCTGATGGGAAAACACCTTTAAAATCTAGTGTTTATAACAATCTTTTGAAAGTTTTGAAGGTTTTTCTTTTACTCTTATAAATGAAAATATCACATTGAGTCATCTGGCAGGGTATGACATAAATGAAAAATGTTTCACACTTTGAAGTTTCAAATCTTTTGACTTGTGTGAAAAGGAATATTTTTACAATATATTTAACTGACAGCTGCATAGTAAATGTCATTTTTCATTTGGACAAATTACAAGTTTTCATTCCTTTCTTTTTTTTCCTCTGCGGCAATCAGACAAAAAATTTAAAGTAAGTATTCCAAAAAGGGTAAATTAGAAATAATGCTTTATATGTGCTACATGTATTGCAACTAGACTACAGACTTATCCATATAGTATTTTGTGTGTGCATTTCTCATTTGTAAGTTACGTCCGATTCTTCATACATGTAACAATTGTACAATAACGATTAACATGCTGCAATTTTTTTTGAGGGTATGTTTACACGCAGTAGCAAAATACATCTGAAATGACGGAGCTGTGTTTGCCTGAAAACAGCTCCTGATTTTCAGACGTTTTTGTAACTACTCGCGTTTTTCGCGGCGTATTTAACGGACATTATTGGAGCTGTTTCAATAGAGTCAATGAAAAACGGCTCCAAAAACGTCCCAAGAAGTGACATGCACTTCTTTGAAGCGGGCGTCTTATTACGCGCCGTCTTTTGACAGAGACGCGTAAAATTACATCTCGTGGGAACAGAACATCATAAAACCCATTGAAAGCAATGGGCAGATGTTTGTAGGCTTAATGGAGCCATTTTTGTCAGGTGTAATTCGAGGAGTAAAACGCCCGAATTACGTCTGAAAACAGTGCGTGTGAACATACCCTAAATATAAACAATTATTTTTCACTCCATTCTAATTGGTCTCTTTTAACAATTTCTTTGGTACACAAAATTTAATTTCTGAACAGTTTTTAAATAAATCAGCACAATACAGGGGTGTTTATCCTGGATAAAACTTTGAATGTTCAAAAACTCACGAATGCATCATTTATCTCTTTTTCTTTGTATTCCTATCAAATGTGATACTGTTTGCTGGGCCCTATGTCCAAGCCTATCATGTTTGACACTGTCAGCTGAGGCCTTATATCTAATCCTATCATGTGTAATACTATCTGTGGGCCCTGTATCCAAGCCTATCATGTGTGATACTGTCTGCTGAGCTGCTGAATCTAATTCTATCCATTGGTGTAGCTATCAGCATCACAGTCTTATAAGTACGCTGCTTTCAATGGCCAACAGCTATTGTTAGTGTATCGCCACCTTAACACTCTAGGCAAACCTGATTCACTGTGATATGCCTAGTGCAAAATAAATACCCCTTGCCGCTTATCTCAGAACTCTTCGATAGGATTTGTGGGGGCAAGGTGTCAATAAAGCTGGACTTCGCTTTTGCCTATCACCCACAGTCCAATGGTCAAGTGGAGAGAACCAATCAAATTTTCGAGAATTACCTACGTCATTTCGTTTCCGCCCAACATGACAATTGGGTACAACTTCTGCCTTGGGCAGAGTTCTCTTACAACAATAACACAAGTGAGTCTACTGCCTCGTCTCCTTTCTACATTGTGTACAGCCAGCATCCTCAAGTTCCCCTTCCTGTGCCAGCCATGACTCAAGTACCAGTAGCAAATTCCTCATTTGGGACTTTCATTAATATCTGGCAGCAAACCAAGTCTGCGATCCTCCAGGCAGTGGACCGCATGAAAAGACATGCAGGTAAACAGAGAAAAGCTTCTCCTCAATTCTCTACCAGAGCTAAAGTCTGGCTGTCCTCTACAAACATTTGTCTCAAGATGCCTTCGCTCCCTGGTTCCTCTGACCTTTCGAAGTCTTGTAAGGTATAAACCCTGCGTCCTATAAACTTTGGCTGCCTCCTTCTCTCACAATCCCCAACTCGTTCCACATGTTCCTCCTCAAGCCTGTGGTTCTGAACCACTTCAGTAAGTCTCCTAGTTCTGCAGTGGCTCCCAGCGGTTCTTCTGATATTTTTGAGGTGAAGAAAATTCTGGATTTCAAGAGAGTAGGAGGAAGGAGGAAGAACTTTCTATCTAGTGGACTGGAAAGGCTTTGGTCCTGAGGAGAGGTCCTGGGAGCCAGAAAATAATCTTAATGCGCCTACCCTCATAAGGAAATTTCTCTTACGCTCTGGACCCAAGAAGAGGGGCGTAAGGGGGGGTACTGTCAAGGCCGCTGTTGCGGATCGCCGCTGTTCCTTAACTCTGCTCTGAACTATAGGGTGCATACGCGTGCTCGGTCTCGACCTTAAAGGGCCAGGGCGAACACATGTTCCCTAACCTATCCCCAGATCACCCTGGACTATAAAAAGGACTCCGCCCTACCGCTCCTTGCCTGAGTGTTGTTGTTGTCTATCCATGTTCGTACTGCAAATGGTCCCTTAGTCGTATCCTGCTCCCAGTGTTCCCGTGCCCTGTTAACTAAATCCTGTATCCCGTGCTGTGTTTGTTCCTGAGCCTTATCTAGTGTTGGAGTCGTGTTGTGCCACGCCTACTGTAATATACCACATCTGGTGTCATCTGCCATGCCTGCTGTCATACACCACATCTGGTGTCATCTGCCACGCCTGCTGTCATAGATCACGTCTGGTGTCATCTGCTGCTCCCGGTATTATCCGCCCCGTCTGGCGCCACCTGCCAAGTCAAGCTTCATCTGTGCCAACGCCTCTGCTACTGTCTGGACTCCTACAGGTACTCTTGTGCTAAGGACTTTGCATAGAATTTGTATAGACTGTGATTTGGGCAGGTGCCTCTCCGCTACAGTTGAGTTGCCTATTGGGTCCACATACCCCGAGATCGTGACTCTGATCAAGGTCTGATTGTAACAAAAATGTAAGTGTTGAAAGAAATTGTCAATGTAAAATTTCTGTAATAGTGTAAGTTGCTCTCAACCCTCCTTTACTTTTTAAAAATTTTCATCATGCAAATCTATAGCTTGTGATCATCTTTTTTTGTAATAGAAATCTCTGTTCAGATTTGCGTTCAGAGCCACCATTGCAAATTGCATCAGATTTGATAGAAAAATAGCGCAGGATGACACATTATTCTTCCCGTCGAAACAATGGAAAGCCATGATGGTACCCAATGAGTTCCATTATAAGTCTATAAGGTCCGTCGGCGCTGGTGGTGTCTGTCGTACGTCGAATCCGGCACTGCGTTGTTGCTTCTGTTATAAACGGCATCCACTATGCAAAGGTGAACAGAGCCTTAGTGAAATAGAACAATAGAAAAAACACTTGCAGAATGTTACAACGTAGGGAAAATAAGTTACTTTTGTAAATTACCCCATTCTTTCACTTCCGGTATATTGTATAGTTTATTTTTATATATAAAAGTATGCACTGCTACTCATGCCTGTGATTTCCTGTACCTTTATCTTGTGCTTCTGCTTCTAAAATTAACATGCATTGGCATAATCCATGAAAAAGAAAGGAATATTTTCTCCTCTGTTCTTCTGTAATATAACCAGAATAACTAAATAGATTTCAGGAAAATATCTTTGGACAGGGCCCCATCCAGTGTTCATAACAGTTCTGTCACTATGTTTATAAAAAATCAGAAAGCAGTGAAAAAACAATATAGGAACATATCCACCATAATAATATACTAACATTCATGCAAATGACAGAAGATAAAGTCAGATTTATCAATAGTGTGCAACATTTTAACATAAACTAAAGAACTAGTAAACTAAATGGTGCTATCAAACATACTCGTTGTATAGACCTGTACTAATGTAATAATCTGTAAATACTTAAGAAAATACCTGGGGACTGTGTCTTTAGAGTAGAGTTGTCTTCATGAGACAACTCGTGCAACCACTTTGCACACTATCACATATTTGTATGTGGGAGCAAGTGGTGCATTGCTGCATCCCCCAAGTACATTTACATGACTGTGGGCCCACGAGCCCAGCAACAGGACAATGGCTGTGATTGTTAGCCACTATCAAGGGGCAATGGCCCAAATCAGAGATTGCGCCTATTCTAGCCTTTTAACTTCTACAGCTAGACGATTGCGTTTGCCAGGGCTTGTGATTGTACAATGGCAGACGGGGCCTAACAAAAGCCCCCAGGTATGTTCATTGATCCTGCCTGCTAGAGCATACGCGTAACGTCCAAGGTCACTGACCACAAACTCTTCTCATCCTGCCGACGCCTTTCTCTCCAGAGATGCCAGCACATGCGGCCGTCCTGTCCCGCAATGACCACAGTGACCACTAGGGTGTGCGCACAAGCTCAGTCCAGCCTTAAAGAGCCAGAGCGCACACATGTGTGAGATTGAGCTGATTGCTCCCAGATCACCCTGGACTATAAGAAGGGCCCTGCCCCTGCCTTCATTGCCTGAGCGTTGTTTGTACCTACCTGTGTCACTCTTTGCAAATGGTCCCTTGAGTGTTCTCCAGTTCCCAGTGTTCCCATTCCTGCTACCTGTATCCTGTATTCCGTGCTTCCGTGTTCCTGTTGTTGGAGTCGTGTTGTGTCGCCTGCTACACCCGCTGTGCTTCACCGCACCTGTTGTCTGCCTGCTAACAGAGTTCCATCCGAGCCTAAACCATCGCTACTGTCTGAATTGCCACATGTACCTTTATCCGAACTATAGACATTGACTTTGTACCCTGCTTGGCCAGCTGCTATACCGCTATGGCGGTATGGTCCAGTGGGTCCACATACCCACAGATCGTGACAATACTTACATTCATGTTATAACCACACGATGTGCCATAAATGTCTGATAGATGCAAGTCCCACCACTGGAACCTACACCTATCTCCAGAATCGGGTTTCACCCAATCCTGCCTTGTGAGGCAGTTACTTGCCGCCACTTCTAGGCAGAGAAGGAATATAGTTGTGGCTGGGATTTCGAAAACAGACACATCTGCTGTGCTCCGCTGTTTCCATAACTTCCATTTACTTCTATGTGAATTATAGAAACAGTGTAGCACAGCGAGCTCGGCTGTTTCCATAATCTCGACCACCTCTCCATTTGTTTCCTCCTGGGTGTGGCTGCCAGCTGCTTCCCCATCAGGCAGGTTCCACCTTTCGGTTCCGTACCTATCAAACATATCATTGACAGCATAACTCGTGGATTAGCCATAAATGTCAAAGATGGAAACACCCCTTTTATGTCTCCTCATGAGGACATAAAATTTTGTTTTATTGGTTGTTGAATAAAGTTTTAAAAAAGAACAAAAAACAATAACCATGTGTTTTAATAAATTATTTTTATTCAATAAAGTCCCCAAAAATAATAAACATATGCTTATTTGGTATCTCCATTCTCTTAACAACCAACATATTTATGTTATACTAGCTGTGCCCACGACTTTGTATTCCCAGACCACTGAAAAACATACAGATGCCGTTTTTTATAAGTATACTCCTAGCCTTGGACCATACGCAAAACAAAGTTGAAAAAAAACCAAAGACAATAAACAAACTTCAATTAACCCCTTAGTGACCTGCCCATTTTAGGCCTTAATGACCAAGCTTTTTTATTCGTTTTTCTATAGTCGCATTCAAAGAGCTATAACGTTTTTATTTTTTCGTCTACATAGCTGTATGAGGACTTGTTTTTTGCGGGATTAGTTGTGCTTTTTAATGGCACCATTTTTGGGTACATATAATTTTTATATTAACTTTTATTAACCTTTTTGGGGGGGATTATAAAAAAAAACTGAAATTCCGCCATTGTTCTATGCGTTTTTAAATTGACGCCGTTCACTGTGCGACGTAATTAACATGTGACCTTTATTCTATGGGTCGGTACGATTACGGCGATACCACATATGTGGAGGTTTTTTTATGTTTTACGACTTTTGCACAATAAAAACACTTTTGAACTAAAATTATTTGTTTTTGCATCGTCGCTTTCCAAGAGCCGTAATTTTTTTATTTTTCCATCAATGTAGTGATTTTTTGGGCTTGTTTTCTGCGGGACAAGACGTAGTTTTGAATGGTACTGTTTTGGGGTACATGGGACTTATTGATTCATTTTTATTATGACTTTTTTGGGGGGCAATGGAAAAAAATGGCAATTTCGCCATAGTTTTTTGCGTTTTTTTTTTACGGTGTTCACTTTGCGGTTTAAATTACATATTAACTTTATTAATGGAGTCATTACGGTTGCAGCGATACCACATATGTGTACTTTTTTTTTTTTTTTACACTTTTACTAAATAAAACCACTTTTTATGGAAAAAAATGGTTTTATTTATTTTTTTACTGTACTTTTTATTAATAATCTTTATTTCACTTTGATGACTGATTTTATTAGTCCCACTAGGGGACTTTACTGTGCGATGTTCCGATCGCTGCTATAATGCTCTGGTATACTTCGTATACCAGAGCATTATTGCCTGTCAGTGTAAATCTGACAGGCAATCTGTTAGGACGTGCCTCCGGCGCATCCTAACAGGCATATGTCCAGGGCAGACCTGGGTGGTTTTATCAGTCCCCCGGCTGCCATGACACCCCATCGGAGACCCGCGATTGCATTCGCGGGCCGCCGATGGGTGACAGAGGGAGCGCACTCCCTCTGTAAACAAAGTTAAATGCCGCGGTCGCTATTGACGGCGGCATTTAACGGGTTAAACGGCCGCGATCGAAGTAAACTTCGATCGCGGGCGTTGGAGCAGGAGCTCAGCTGTCATCAGACAGCAGAGCCCCGGCTCCTGCCTGCACGGGAGACCCGTGCAGGACTTAGACTAGGCTGACGTGAAAAGGCGTCAGCCTAGCCTGAAGCCCATTAGTGAATCACGTAAAAAGGCGTATTAGTGGTCACTAAGGGGTTAAAAATAGTTTTCTTTCAGTAGTCAGGTTCACTACGACAACGCTTCCCTGTAAACAATGTTGGCAGTAGAACCACTAGGGATGTGTGCATAAAGATTGGTGGAGTTGCTAACACGGGAAAGAGTCACAGAGAGCTGGCCGTGCACAAAGCAGCTGTCACTGAGGTCCACACCCGTAACGTGCAGCGTTTGGCCCTGCGCTTTGTTGATGGTCATAGCGTAACATAAGCTGACAGAAAACCATACACGTTTAAAACTGAAGGGAAAATTATTTGGAATAAGGGGGATTCGGGGTATAAATACACTATCACCTAAGCCGCATCCTGTTAAAATCTCAGCTTCAATCACGTTTTGTTGTAATTTAGGATTTTTTGTCGGGTGGCGGTACATAGTTTTGGTGGGCTTAAATTTCTAAGGAGAATTATGGGGACGCCGACTTTTAAATTAATGTTGTTTGACGGAAGACCGGGTGTGCTTAGGGAATTTAATCTTGTTCAATGACTCAATGTTGATAGAGATATATTCTGCACTTTCCCCATGGACACACGTCAATATTTCAGCGTTTATTGCGGCTGCATGGTCGTTGCGAGGGTTCAAAATAGCTCTTTCGCATAGCAAAGACTTTTCATGGTTTGTTATTTACGTTGGGTCACCATACACATATATTTGATGGCTTCAACACTGTTCCATATTTTGACATTGATGTGAGCTTGAAATGTTCTTGATAACACTGGTGAATAAGGTGCAACCCTGCGATTGCCAAAACAATTTCTTGACCATGTAACCTGACTGTTGCTGTGAAATCGCCTAGTAGGGGTGATCTTCGATGATACAATGGATACCCATTTTCCCCCGTCATCGTTTGTTCTAATAGCGCTAGTGTATCTTTTAGAGCAATGACCCCCCTGCATGCAAGGAGAGTTTCTATTTAAGGCGCCGCATGGCCCATGAACAATGTGCGTCTTTACAATCTCGTGCAATATCGGATCCTCGTTCCGGTCAGGAAATTCAGCACTTATGAATGTGTCAACAGCATCGTGACAAATTTTTTTCTTGCATCCACAGAAGAATGTGGGCGTGTGGCAAGCCACACTTTTGCCACTAAACGCTGTACATGAAACAAAGAGCTGAACCGAAAACTTTTTGATTTTTGATCAGGTCGATCATCAACTTTAGTTTTAAGTGGAAAACTCTGGCTATAATATCATGCCCATCATAAGACGACTGTCCTGCGAGAAGTTCTTGGGAAATTTCGTACCACTTTGGATTAGTTGTGAACGTTATCAAAAGGTCAGGCCGGCCGTATTTTCGGACATAGCAGAAAGCATCTTGTGTACGTTGATACATGTAACGCGGACCACCAGTAAAACTGGATGGCAGGATAACTAATCACCCTAAGTTTTCCACGTTATTATCTTGTTGCATGGTGTCTCGCAGATGCACGTAATCTTCAGCGTGTAAACGTGTCTGGTTTGTGCGTATGTACACTAAACGCACCGTCTCTATTTTCACATACATGTCCAAAATAAATTAGCTGAACAATCCTCGAAATCATTGCAAATAGATAAAACGATTACGCTTTATCTGCAGCAGGTATGAATAGGATCGGTTGCTTTATCTCTGTTCTATGTGTAACCTCCAATACAGGCAAATGTTGGAACTATTGTCCATAGCAACCAATCAGATTACAGTTTAGATTCCTGTGAGGCAGCTAGGAGAATGAAAGAAGCAACCTGATTGGTTATTTTTATCTTCCTTCTTTGTGTAAGAACCAAAATAAACAAATGTTGGAACTTTTGTCCATAGCAACCAATCAGATTGTAGCTTACATTCTTGTGAGGCAGCTGGTGAATGATAGCAGCGATGTGATTGGTTGCTATATCTCCTTACTATGTGTAAAAATCAATGTAGACAAATGTTGGAGCTGTTGTTCATAACAACCAATGACATTACAGTTCTTTTTTTCTGAGGCAGCTTTGACAATGAAAGCAGAAACCTGATGTTGGAGTTGTTGTCCTTAGCAACCAATCAGATCACAGCTGTAATTTGTCTGAGGCAGCTTGAAAAATTGGCAGCAATCTGATTGATTGCAACCTCTCCCTTATATAACAATCAGTATAGATGAAATTTGGAGCAGTTGCTCATAGCTGCTCAGGGCAGCATGGTGGCTTAGTGGTTAGAACTCTTGCCTTGCCTTGCCTCCAACCAAGAACACATCTGCATGGAGTTTGTATGTTCTCCTTGTGTTTGCGTGGGTTTCCTCCGGGTACTCTGGTTTCCTCCCACACCCCAAAAACATACCAATAGGGAATTTAGAATGTGAGCCCCAATGGGGACCGTAAAAAGAGGACCTCTGTACAGCGCTGCATAATATGTTGGCACTATATAAGTAACTGTAATAAATAACAACCTACTGGTGTCTATTTTTCCAAGACAATACAAAATGAAAGTAAAAATGTGATTGGTTTCCATGTGTTTGTTGCAATGTAAATTAATTTTTGAAAACATTACATTTGCATATCTTCTGATTGAGTGAACCGATTGCGATGAAATAAAAACTAAATGTTACTTCAAATTGACCCCTATGTTTTTCTCCATCCGAATTGGGTCCGTAGTTTTTAGGTGATGCGTGCACAAACAAACAAACAGACAGACAAAATTTGCACAAATGATCTTAATGCATTCTATCACTTATCCTTCATCCCCCCAATTATTTTTTATTATATGTAGAGATTATTATTTAAGTTAAATAGTACAAAAAAATGTACATAAACAACTGATTAATGCAAAAAAAATAATTTAAAAGTATATATGTATCATAAGTTAAATGAAAACATAAGATTAAATGCCTAAAATACTAATAAGATTATATACGCACTTGAAAACATGCACAATTTATATAAAATAAATTTTGTAAATACTTGTATAGTTACATTTATTTTACATGCATGGAGAATTATTTTAATCTTTTATTATTTTTACTTTTATTTTACGTAAATTGAAGATGATTTTGGAATTTGAATCATGATTATGTGTCATGTATTTATTTAAATAATATTTTTTTTTCTTTCTTTTCTATCGTATTTTTCTTATTCTCCCTTTTCCATTCTTTTTTCCCACTTTATTTAAATTTGTCTCTCTAAAAGAGGTCAATTTATGCACTCCCTATGCCTACACCTGTATCTATACAGCTGTCATTTAGGCTTAAATGTATTATAGAGTATTTTCATTTAGTTAAGGCACCATGGTATATAGGTATATAGAATATAATTATGAAAGTTATATTATTGAAGATAGGGGTTGTTTTATTCTGGATCAACTCTGTACTGTGATATGCTGTAGTTGATGGATTTATGTCTTTTTTAACCTTACAATGTTTCTATTTATTCTACTATGTCAATTTTATATAATCTGAGGAGATTCTATGCTAAAGGCTGTTCTCTAGAATAGACGGAGGAGCACTATACCTAGAAGGGCTGTCTGCTTAGGACAATACATTTTTGTTAGAAGGGTCTACCAAAGATGAGCTGATCACAGGGTATAATTGATGCAAGAACCTGGCACCCTGTGTTAAGGATGCTTTCCAAGAATTATAAATTATTACCTATCCACAGGATTAATGATAATTTTCTGATTGTTTGGGGGCCCACCGCTGGGACCCTCACCGATTGTGAGAACGTGGGTCCTGAACCCCCATTCCTTCTCACTTCTCGACCGTCGTGAGGAGGACATTGAATGGAGCGGCGGTTGAGCATGCGCACTATGGCTCCATTAAAAGTCTATGGGAATGATGGGGCCCTAAGCGATCAGAAAATCATCAACTATTCTGTGGACAGGAAATAATTTATGATTCGGGGAAAATCCCTTTAAAGGGGTTGTCCCACGATTAAATGTTACACCCTAACCACAGGATAGGTGATAGCATGCTGATTGGTGGAAGTCCGACCGCTGGGACCCCCACCGATGATAAGAATCGGGGTCCTGGTCCTCCGAATGAATGGAGTGGCAGGTCGCGCATGCGCCCCTGCTGCTCCATTCATTCTTTATTGTACTGCTGGAGATAGTCGAGCACTGTACTTGGCTCTCTCCAGCAGTCCCATAGAGAGTAAATGGAACTGCAGTATGCATGCATGTCCTGCTGCTCCCTTCATTCGGAGTAACAGGACTCTCAATCTCGTGATCGGTGGGGGTCCCAGTGGTCGGACCCTCACCGATCAGTATGTTATTACCTTTCCTGTGGTTAGGGGGTCAACATTTAATCTTAGGACATTCCCTTTAAGTTTTCCTACAGCACCACCACAGGTGACATGAAGCATTGAAATCATTGGGCTGTCCAGGTAATGCATGGACTTGCCCGATCCTCCAGAGTAAGAGAGCCTTATTTGTAGCTCTCATGAACCTCTCAACTTTGACTATTCAATACAACTTCTAAAGGGGATCCCTCTCTATTAATTGAAAATTCTCTTGTTAGAATATTTTAAAATGTAATTTTTTTCCAAAACTAGACAATCTCTTTAATAAATAGTTTGTACAATATACTGGAAATCTACAATCTGTAATTAAAGTAAATAAAGGAACAGTGAAAGAATGTTTAAGGATCCCGTGAGAAGCAAAGTGAAACTGATAAAAGCTGCTATTAGTCTTTGACCTCCAATAAAAGTGTACTGGAGAGGGAAGTTACTTGTTCCCATGTATTGTCAGATAGCAACAAAGAAATGCAGCAACTCAACCCTCTGCCTTCACATTATTATTAAATACAGGCATAAAGTCCAGGGTTATAGCTGACTAATAATGATAGCTTTTTATGCCTTGTCCCCCGCTTAATATACACTGCACAGTCACTTATTTTCCGTTTTAGGCTGTTAATGTTCCTTTATATTTAGAAGCTCCTGAGCAGCAGACAATGTGTCATAGCCTACGATCAATAATCACAGTGGAACCTGTGCTTTTTCTTTTTATGACGGGAATATTCCTGCAAACACCAGCCTATCAACAGCTGATATTAAATAAGGTAAGATGAAGAAGGTTTCCTAAGTATCTTTTACAATAATATTATTCTTTACTCTACGGATGTAGCCATCTTTATCTTGACTCTGCAGCGTCATATCACGCAACAAAAGCCATTGAAAATTCATTGGACAAAGTCAAGATAAAGGATCTTGCCACTGTGTATTTAATGCCTTAAAGGTCAAGATAAAGACGGCTTCATCAGTACATGCCCGTTTTTGTTATTTTAGCTTCTACATTTTAAAATCATTTTATTTATTTAGGGACTTGTTAACATTATTGACTAATTTCATAAATCCTATTGTACACTACTGTATTCAGGATAGATATTCATTTAAATCGAGGCATGCGTTATGTCATACTTAGATTTGTTTACACTGGCCCATTTGGTTACACATTCCTTTTGTGTATTTTCAAATTATTTTTTTATATACATTTTTTTATTAGGGGCTTATTATAGACAGAATTTTGCATAAGCTTTAGGCCTGGTTAATGGTTTAATATTTCAGGCCATAATAAGAGCTGATCTCCGATAATAACAGGGTTATTGGCGCTCGTTTGAAGGCCTTTTTACATGTGCCGATGTAAACTGTATGGGGACAAACAATTATTAACATGATCATTCAATCCCCATCCAGTTTACCTATTGTCTGCAGCACTATATCCTCTATTTACGCGGAGAGTTGTGCTGCCGACAAGAACGATTATTAGGGCTGCATAAAAGATGCATAGGCAAGGCGGCTTATTCATGTAGGTGGCTTTGCCTTGTACTGCAGCTTGTCACATTCAGTTGGTGCATGTGCGCCGCAACCTCTTTATTGTGCTGATTAGCAGTGTGGCGCAGGTTTGACCCCCCACCAATCAAACATTAATGGCTATTCTAAGGATGGTCCATAATTTTTAAGGGCCTAGAGAATCCCTTTAATACCATGCTAATGTGCCCATACTGTACCTCAATGTGCCTCAGATTTGATAAAAAGGCGCAAGTTTTTTTCATTGCATGCTGGATTGAATGCCATATTACAGAGGAATGCTTTTTAACAAAAAACAATTATATCATATCACCACAAACACCTCATATCAACTGTCGAACATGGTGGTGGAGGGGTGATTATTTCATCTTGTTTTCCAGCCACAGGACCTGGAAAAATTACAGTCATTGAGACAATGATGAATTTTACTCAATAGCAGAACATTCTTTAACCCTTTCGCAACACGCTCTATACACTGCAGGTTACAGCTACGTATTACAGCTGACACCCTGCACAAACAGCCGCGATTAGAGACAACTCAGATTTCCGGCCATTTAACTATTTAGTTGTTGTAGTCAATAGCAACTGCAGCATCTAAGCCGTGAGACAGGATCACAGGGTGCGGATAGTTATCATGGCAGGCCCCCAGATCAGGTATGATTCTCCACCTAATAAGCCCTGACAGAAGCAGGTAAAAAGTACAAATGTATTCCACTGTATTGTGCAAGCGATCTAACAATCACATGTTCAAGTCCCCTAGTGGAACCAAAAAACAAATATAAAAATTAAATAAATAACTTTTTTAGTAATTTAGAAAAAAAAAAGTAAAAAAACACTTTTTTCCCTAAAGTAATGTAAACAATGGAAAAACAAATTACTATCAAACATAATAGGTATCGCTGGATTCGTAAAAGTCCAAGCTAAATAATATAATGTTTTTCATCCCACATGGTGAACGCCAGAATTGCTATTTTTTAAAAACCTTGCCCCCCCCCAAAAAACCATAATAAGTGATCAAAAGTCTCATGTACCCCCAAATAGTATTAATAAAACCTACAGCTCTTCTTCTAAAGACTAGACCACACACAGCTCCATCAAAAAAAAAAAAAAGTTATGGGTCTTAGAATATAGTGACGCAGAACAATTGTATTCTTAACAAATTGTTTTTATTTTGTAAAAGAAAAATATATAAATTTGGTATTGCGGTATTTCTATTCACCCGCAGAATAAAGTTAACATGTCATATATACCGCAGGGTGACCCCTTTAAAAATGAAACCGAGAAAACAATGGAAGAAATGCTGAATTTTTTTTTCAATCTACCCAACAAAAATAATAATTATAAAAAGTTTCTCGGTACATTATATGACACATTAAATGGGGCCATTAAAAAAGGGCAACTTGTCCCCCCCCAAAAAAAATCCCTAAAAAAATTACAAAAAATTGCTGTTGAATTCTGCTGCAGACAGTCCGCAGTGGAATTCTGCAACAGCCGTTTTTACATTTGTTTCTATACATTTTTAAGAAAGTTAGTTCAGACGTTGCAGAAAATAACTGTGCGGAATTTAGGCTGCGATGCAGAATTTCCCCTCCGCAGCATGCTCATTAGGGCATGACCAGACGTGGCGGAATTGCTCTGGAATTCCGCTGCGGACAGTCCGCAGCGGAAATCCGCAGCGTACACGTTTCTCCATTGCTTTCCACAGCTTTTTAGTGAGGTTCGTTTACACGTTGCGGAAAACTCTGCTGCGGACTATAGGCTGCGGTGCGGAATTTGGTGTCACTGATAGAGAGAAGGGAAGTGCTTTCCCCTCAATACGCAATGGCTAGTCCGCATCAATTTAATGCTCATTTTAGGCAGAGCCACAACAGAATCTGCAACGCAGATTATGTGCGGCATTGATGCGGACAGTAGCGGAAGAAATACGCCACGTCTGGTAATGCCCTTACATTGTGGAGAAGAAGCAGAATTTCACTGCGGATTTCAGCCTTTGCAATGCAAAAACTGAAATCTGTGGCAAGTCCGCTGTGATTTCTGCAAGGTCTGAATTACCTGTGAAATATGCAAATGTTGGTGCAGATTCGTTGCGTAATTGCCCCAAATCTGCACCAACATTTGCAGCGGAAATATACCGCCACGTCTGAACGTGCCCCAAGGCTACATTCAGATGAGCGTGGGCAACCTCGGATGTGAAAAACGGACCGAGGTGCACTCATACGGGACGCGTTATTACGGAACCCTCACAGATTTGTTAAGCAATTTTAATGTAAAATAAAAACCAAAAAGCAATGGCGGAATTGTTGTTTTTTTTATCCGTTCCACACCACAAAAAATATTTTCAAGTTTTTCAGTACATTACATGGTACATTAAATTGTGCCATAATAATAACTTGTCCTGCAAAAAACAAGTTCTCAAACAGCTATGTCGACAGAAAAATAAAAAAATTAAAAAGCTAAGGTTCACACCTCATTAACAACTGGGTGGGTGGGAAACCCACAAAAATTAAATAAACTGTGCAGGAATCAGGGAGAAGTCAACTGTAAAGGTATAAAACCAGACTAACTTTTCTGGGGACATGATAGATTATCTTTAAATCAAAATTGATGGCTGCTCTCCTTAGTCTATTGACAGTATTAGGCCTTATTCACATGAAATGTGTTTCTTCTCAGTGTGCTGTCCATTTTAACAACGAACAGCCCACTGACCCATGCATTTCAATGGGGCTATTCACACATCTGTTTTTTTTTTTGTTTGTTTTTTTTAACCCCTTCAGGACTGAGCCTGTTTTGGCCTTCAGGACAAATACGATTTTTGAAATCTAACATGTGTCACTTTATGTGGTAATAACTCTGGAATGCTTTTACTTATCCAAGTGATTCTGAGATTGTTTTCTCATGACATATTGTACTTTGTGTTAGTGAAAAAATTTGGTTGATATATTCAATATTTATTTGTAAAAAACACCAAGATTTGGAGAAAATGTGCAAAAATTAGCATTTTTCTAAATTTAAATGTATCTGCTTGTAAAACAGATAGTAATACCACACAAAACAGTTACTAGTTTACATTTCCCATATGTCTACTTTATGTTTGCATCGTTTTTTGAACATTCTTTTATTTTTCTAGGACGTTACAACGATTAGAACTTTAGCAGCAATTTCTCATATTTTCAAGAAAATTTCAAAAGGCTATTTTTACAAGGACCAGTTCAGTTCTGAAGTGGCTTTGAGGGCCTTATATATTAGAAAGTCCCCATAAATCACCCCATTTTGAAAACTGCATCCCTCAAAGTATTCAAAACAGCATTCAGAAAGTGTTTTAACCCTTTAGGCGTTTCACAGGAATTAAAGAAAGTAGAGGTGAAATGTACAAATGTAATTTTTTTTTGCCAAAATTCATTTGTAATACATTTTTTCTGTACCACAGAAAGTTTTACCCAAGAAATGCAACTCAATATTTATTGCCCAGATTCTACAGTTTTTAGAAATATCCCACATGTGACCCTAGTGCGCTAATTGACTGAAAGACAGGCCTCAGAAGCAAAGGAGCACCTAGTGGATTTTGGGGCCTTCTTTTTTTTTAGAATATATTTTAGGTACCATGTCAGGTTTGAAGAGGTCTTGTGGGGCCAAAACAATAAAGGCCCCCAAAAGTGACCCCATTTTGTAAACTACACACCTCATGGAATTTATCTAAGGGTATAGTTAGCATTTTGAACCCACAGTTTTTTTACTAAATTTATTTGAATTAGTATGTGAAGATTAAAATCTACTTTTTTTTCTGAAAAAACGTAGACATGTTTCATTTTTTCAAGGAGTAAAAGAGAAAAAACACCCCAACATATGTAAAGCAATTTCTCCCGATTATAGCAATACCCCATATGTGGTAATAAACTGCTGTTTGGACCCACATCAGGACTCAGAAGGGAAGGAGCACCATTTGGATTTTGGATTTCTGATTTGAGGGCTTATTCTTTGCGGGACAATCTGTAGTTTTCATGTTTTCATTGGTATCATTTTGGGGTACATGCGATTTTTTTGATCACTTTTTATTCCATTTTTTGGCAGGCAAGGTGACCAAAAACCATCAATTCTGACAATGTTTTTTATTCTTTTTTTTTTATGGTGTTCCCCCTGGGCTATAAATGACCATTTTACTTTATTCTGCTGGTCAGTATGATTTTTTTATGCTTTGCAGCGTTTGTGCAATAAAATCACTTATTTATAAAAAAAATCTTTTTTTAAAATTCTTTTTTGTGTCCCCATATTCTGAGAGCCATAACTTTTTTATTTTTCAGTCAAAAAAGCTGTGTAAGGGCTTGTTTTTTGCGGGACAGGTTGTAGTTTGTATTGGTACTATTTTGGCGTACATGCGACTGTTTTATCACTTTTTATTGTATATTTTGTGAGGAGTGGTGACCAAAAAATTGTGATTCTGGCATTGCTTTTTTACTTATTTTATGCGGTGTCCACCGTGCGGGAAAAATAATATTACAGTTTTATAGTTGGGGTCGTTACGAACGCGGTCATACCAAATATGTGTACTTTTTTAACAGTCTTATTATAGGAAAAATAAAAAAAATTGTTTATGTCACTTATTTTTATTTTTTACCCTTTTTAAAATCATTTTTATTATCTTTTTTTTACTTTTTATACTTGTCCCTCTAGGGGACACTTAGGGTATGTTCACACGACAGCGTCCGTAACGGCTGAAATTACGGGGATGTTTTCAGGGGAAAACATCCCCGTAATTTCAGCCGTAACGGCATGTGCAGGCGCTTGAACGCCGCGTCCATTACGGACGTAATTGGCGCTGCTTTTCATTGGAGTCAATGAATAACGGCTCCAATTACGCCCAAAGAAGTGACAGGTCACTTCTTTGACGCGGGCGTCTATTTACGCGCCGTCATTTGACAGCGGCGCGTAAATATACGCCTTGTGTGAACAGACAAACGTCAGCCCATTGCTTTCAATGGGCAGATGTTTGTCAACGCTATCGAGGCGCATTTTTCGGACGTAATTCGGGGCAAAAACGCCCGAATTACATCCGTAATTAGTGTGTGTGAACATACCTGCCGATCTGCTCTAAACCTCTTCAATGCGGCGATCGCAATCGACAACCGCATCGAAGGGGTTAATTGCCGATTTCAGCGGCGACAGGCCGCTGTTCGGCAACGGGGAGAGCAGGGCAGACACCCTGCACAGTTAACCGCCACTGCGGTGTAGCGCTGCGCGGCGGTTAACTGTTAAAGCGCGGTGCGCAAAGTTACTGCTCATCTGGGCGTTCATTTACGCCAAGGTGCGGGAAGTGGTTATGTTATGTGTCTGTTATGAAAAACTAACTGCATGTCCTATTCTGGTCTGTTTTTGCAGACCAGACACGCCCATAAAGTTTACGGGTGCGATAGGAAAAAAACAACAGCACACCAACATCAGTGTGCTGTCCATTTTTAACGGATCAGTTGCTAAAGTAATGCAGCATAAAAAGAAAAGTGTAAGGGCTTGTCGACGCGTAGCAGAATTGCAGAATACAGTAGCAGCAAAGTGGATGAGATTGAACAAATCTAATCCACATGCTGCGTAAATACTGAGCGGAAAATACTTTCAGAAATGGACCTTCGGTGCGTAATTTTATTCCGCGGCATGTCAATTGTTTTTGCCCAATCACTTCACATGTGCTGCGGATTTTCCCCATTGAATTGAATTCAATGGGGAGGTAAAACCCGCAACTAATAGCAGTTGTTGCGTTTTTTGCGATGGGTTAGAAAAAAACCGAAACAGCTATACTTACCTAGGAGTCAGTGTTTTTTCCTCCAGGCCGGACTCCTGGGATGATGTTTCATCCCATGTGACCGTTGCAGCCAGTAACAGGCTGAAGTAGTCTCCTGGGATGAAACGTCCTCCCAGGAGTCCGGCCTGGAGGAAAAAACACAGAAGTTTTCCGCAGCGGACATTCTGGGCGAGAAACTGCACTACAGTTTGGTGTGGTTTTTCGGCCGGAATTCCCTGCGGCGCAGAGGGCGGCTGCGCTGCATGCTTTTCTGCCTAGTTTGAACCCGGCCCAACCAGGAATTGTTTGAATAGGAGAAAAGTGAACGAGAGAAACAGATGGCACATGGAAACCACACAAACGCAAGACAGATGTTCATATGCATGAAAAATGTCCCATTTTTTTGTGGGCGAAAATAAGACACACTTACGTGAAAAAGGCCTAAGGGAAAGAAGGGACATTTGTTTTGATTTAATAGACAAATGTGCTCATAACACAAACAATGTAGCAACTTATATTTATTTTATCTCTGTGCTGTTTTAGTTCTTTCCTTGTTCCTTAAAGGGGTTTTCCAGTCCCTAAAGTGAATGGTAGAAGGCTATAATATTGTGAACCGCCGCTTCAAGTGTGTCAACGATTCACAGTGAGCAAGTATAAATGAAGGAGAAGCACCGCTCATCCGAGCGCAGCGACCACTTCAAAACAGCAAATCGGAGGGGCTGCCAGGAATCGGACCCCGACCTATCACATACTGATGGCTTATCCAGGGGATAGGCCATAAATTTTTAGGGACTGAAAAACCTCTTTAACTGTTTATACTTCCTTATTTGTTTGTTACTTGGGCACCCGGCAGAAGATATAGTGCAGAGTTTCCCATTATAACTAATCATTGGGTAGTCCTTCAGACTCTCTATTCAATAATTCTTCAGCTGCGCTATTACTAAGTGGGACAAGGGGTAGTCAGCGTAGGTGGTTTCCTAGGACTGCATTTAAGGGTAAGAGGCACAATTTTAGGGATAGAAAGAAATACTTTACATCTACATTACATTAAATGCTGTATGCAAGCTTCTAAACCCTCTTTAGCTTTTTCAAGGAATTAACCATCACAAACACCTGTGGTAGAAAGTTCAGTAATTTCAGGGGCGTAGTTATAGGGGTTGCAGCGGTAGCAATCACACCCAGGCCCTTGTACCTGAGGGCCCCTAAGTCCCTCTACCACATAAGATGACACCACTATTAAAATAGGAACATGGTAGGTGGGGCCCTGATACAGATTTTGCATTCAGTCAGGTGTCTGCATGGATCTATGCTGATATACAAATTCTCTTCTGGATGAATGAGCAAAAATTCCCACAAACACTCTCCAAAATCTAGTAGAAAGTCCTTTCAGAAGAGTGGAATCTGCTTTAGGTGCAAAGGGGGGAGCAACTCCATATTTATGCTTATGGATTTAGAATGGGATGTCATAAAAGCTCCTGTATGTGTTACGCCTCATGCACATGATCTTAGCCATGTGCACGGCTGTGATTTTCGGGTCGGCCGGCTGCGGACTGTCAGCCGCGAGCCGCCCGCAAATCACGAGCCATGCACATGGCCACGGTCTTTATTTTCAATGAGCCCGGACCGTAGAAGACGGCTGTAATAAGGCTTGTCCGTTCTTTCTGCGGTGCAGGCTCCCGGGCCATGCATGGACCGTAAAATCTACGGTCGTGTGCATGGCCCCATAGAAATGAATGGGGCCGCAATTCTCCCGTGGATTTTCGGGGGAATTGCGGCCGCAAAAGCACGTCCGTGTGCATGGGGCCTAATGTGTAGGTGTCCCAATACTGTATTTTGTTTTAAAATGTTAATACAACAGGTCTTGTAAGTGTTAAAATGGCATGCAATAAAAGTTCTGTTGTAAAACACACCTGAATTCCATGTCTACAAATGTCAGTTGAGCTAATGGTTCTAGTAATAGGATCTCGCTGCAAATTCTAAATGTCCTTAATTTAAAAAGAGCTTTGGCGCTGTCTTTTTTTGTAAAGTACCAGGTACAGTGTTATAAAGTAATGCAACTCAATAACCCCATCAATATTAAGTCAGGATAAAAAATTGGCTAGTGCTGTTGAAGGAAACAACCTTTATTCAAGGAAAACAGCATGGAATTATTTCCTCTTGTCAAAATCAATAGACTGAGTGGCACAGCTATTAAGACAGTATCCATAACTGCTACAGATCGAAATACAAGTCATTATCAACTAATCATGCATAAAGTGGAATGGGTTTGTGTACAAAAGATGTTAGAACTGAACTGTAATGAAGTCACTCAATTGGCCATATAAACAGGATTGTATTTATAGTTTATGCTGCCCTAGGTGTTGAGACTGATCCTGCCCTCACGTCCTCATGTGCACTCATGCTTATGCCCCGTCTCCATTACCAAATTATTTTATTAGTAATTTGGTATATGCAATTTCTTAAAGTATATGCATTAGCTGAATCATAACTTGATTTTATGATCTATAATAGGTATAAATCAAATACTCTATGGCAAACTATGAATATGTTTGGTTTCATATGTTTGACTTCTGTATTCGAGGAATAGCCAACTTCTAACCTAGATGTTGAAATAGTTTTGACCAACAACCACTGGAGCAACAAGACATGTCTGTCGAGATTTGAACGTTTGTAAGAAATAATATGGGAAATATGGGCTTGAACTGGAAACAAATGGACAAATTATAACTTTCTATTGAATTCAATGTAAAAAAGAAAAAAGTAAGGTCATTTGGTCAATCCTGTCCGCACATAAAAATATAGAAGTTTAGAAATCTAAATAAGATGCTACAGTAAAAGTGCCGTTATCCCCTTAAGGACACGGCCAATTTGAGTTTTTTCATTTTCGTTTTATCCTCCCTGCCTTTCAAAAGCCATAATGTTTTCATTTTTACGTCGACATAGCTGTATGGGGGCTTGTTTTTGCGGGACAAGTTGTAGTTTTTCATGGCATCATTTATTGTACCGCATATTGTACTGGGAAGCTGAAAAAAATTATTTGTGCTGTAAAATAGGCAAAAAACAGCGATTACGCCATTTTTTGGGGAGTTTTGTTTTTACGACGTCCATCAGGCGGTAAAAATTACATGTTCACCTTATTCAACAGGTTGATTTAATTATGGTGATACCAAATTTATATGATTTGTTTATGTTTTACCACTTTTAAGAAAATAAATCTATTTGCTAAAAAAAAAAATGTTTTGTGTCGCCATAATCTGAGAGCCATAACTTTTTTATTTTTCCGTCTATTTAGTGATGTGTGGACTTAAATTTTATGGGGCAAGCTGTAGTTTTTACCGAAACTATTTTGGGGTACATGCGACTTTTTGATCACTTTTTATTCCATTTTTTTTTTTTAGACGTAAGGTGCGTATTTTATATATATTTTTTTACTGCGTTCACCGGGCGGGTTAAACAATGCTTTGTTGTCAGAGTTCGGACTTTTATGGATGTGGCAATACCTGGTATATTAACTTTTATTTTTTTTAACATTGCTTTAGGGAAAGAATGACAAAAGGTGGTTTTTTTAACAGTTAACATTTTGTTTGGAACATTGAAAAAACATTTTAACTGTTTTTTACTTTTTTTATTTTTCCCCCTAAGTGACTTGAACCAGCGATCGTTGGATCGCTTGCATGATATACTGAAATACTAATGTATTGCAGTATATTGCTATACTGACAGTTTGAACGGAAGCATTACAATTGAAATCAATGGTAATGCAAACGGGAGCTATGGTTTCCGTTTGTCTTTCCGTTGATGGGTTCCTCTGACGAAAAGGTCTAGCGGAACCAATCAACGAAACCCCGTTGCTGATGTGAACAGGCCCTAAAATCGTTGGCAGAACATAGAACAAGGGTAGGGTGGTAGACAGAGATGAGGGAGAAGGTTTCAGAAGCTATAGCTCTGTGGGAAGTTACTGTAGTTACATAATTATAACTACACTATTGGGCTACGCTGTTTCCAAAGTCAAGTAGGGCAAGAAATTGCACTTACTTCACAATTTATGCAAATTCACACAATATGACAGTGTTAAAAAGTAAGTTATGAGGAGGTATAGCCGAGCTGTTTAGCAGAATGGTTGCATTCTGTTAAAATTACACCCCTGAGATCAATGCTGAGGAGGCAGACAGAGAGGTGAAGCTCCTTATATTCATTTCTAAAGAATTCTGTCCTGGGCATGAAGAGCATGGGCACCACAGCCTAATCGCATTAGTTTGCATCAGTCTTTAGTTCAGTGATGATCAATATTTTTTTACATGATCCGTCATGATTATTATTCATTTTTTTTTATTGCGGTCATACAAACTAATATTAAGTCTCTCAACACTAATATTAAGTCTCTCAGTTTTGATTGGTTGAAGAGCAAAAAACCCACAAGAATAAGAGTTTTTTAAATGCATTGAAGAAATACATTTGGTCAGTTGCTTGTGAGGTGATACCAAACAAATAACAACAACAATAATAATAATACAAAATATAATAATACTAACGATATATTATTATATATTTGAAATGTTTTTTTATGTTTTATAAATAATAACAACAACAATAAGAGTATATTGTATATTAAAATAATTTTTACATGTACTGTATGTATAAAATAGAAAATAATAGTGATAGAAATTGTCACATGCAGCTTTATATTTATAGAAAAGCAGTTCGTAATTACAATAGCTTTTAACGGTTAAAAATATATGAAAAAACAAACAAACAAACTAGTAAACAAAATAAATGCTTGTTATTTCAGTATAGCCTGTTGCAGATATTTGGTAGTTCAGGAACAGGAACAGGAACAAAGAAAATGTCATGTACAGAAAGACAAATTGCATCAACAGAACGTCTTACAATGCTATTTATCATTGAACTCAAAAATATGTCACTTCGTATGATTCATACTTTTCCAATTAATAACCACTTTTTTTGATGCTCAAACCTGCAGAATAAATCTTGACATACTAAGTGTCCACTAAGTGTGAGAAGTCAAAGACAATGAAGGTTCTGACACATTTTTGTGTATATGAAAATGTGTTTTGCAGCATTCATTTACTCATGATACAATGAACTTTATCAAAGCCGAGGTTATAGAGACATCTATTTATACCTAGATAACTGTTCCGAATAGGTAGAAGGTTTGCAACCAGCGATAAAAGTAGTTTAAATACAAAGATGTAACCTGAAGCTTTGGGGCCCCAATGCAAAATGTGTTATAGGGCCCCCCAGCTACCACGTGTCATTTAGGCCTCATGCACACTTCAGTTTTTTCCTTCAGGGTGCTATCCGTTTTTGTCACTGATAGCACCCTGAACCCATTCATTTCAATGGCCCCATGCACACTTCAGTTATTTAAACGGATCCGTTGTTCCGTTCCGTGCAAAGTAGAGCATGTCCTACTTTGCTCAGTGATTCAGTGACCGTGTGGCCCATAGAAGTCAATGGGTCAGTGAAAAAAACGGATGGCACACGGAAGGCTTCCGTGTGCCATCCGTTTTTGACGGATCCGTTGCCATAGCAACGGCTGGGTGAGCAAAAGTTCACAGACTCACAGACTACAGTAAACATTCATTCCTGAAGGTAGCCTCATATTTTCACTCCAAAACACCCAAAAAACCAAAGTAAGCCAAGCAGAGTAATCTCAAACTGTTCTCTATGCTCTGAAAGCTGCAGAAAACAGCACCAAAAACTTCTTGTAAACTTTCTATGGGTGTTTCCTGGGACATGTGACAAGTTCAAATGAAGTTCACATCCGTAAACGGAAAAGCGGAAGCCAAACGGAAGCAAAACGTCCGTGTAAAACGGAAACACGGAACGGAAACGGAGTGCACACGGAAACAAAAACGGACACACGGATCCGTCAAAAACGGCCGAGAAAACGGTGATGGAAGTGTGCATGAGGCCTAACAATACAGGTCTCTTTTTATGTGTTATGTATTTACCTAGCCTTGCTCCAAGGTTGTCCTCCTCTGCCAGCCACCACCCCATTAGAGTCACTGCGCACTGCAACCTGTTAATAGCAAAGGCAAAGCAGTTTGGCCAATGAGGAGGCCAAACTGGCAAGCCCTCTCCAAAAGGGAAAGACCTGTTTCCAAACCCTTCTAGACAGAAGGTCCTGCATGGTTCAGAGGCACGTGGCCTTCCCTCATCAAAACATTGTAGAATCAGTCTGTCCTCTGGCATCCCACAGAGCTCAAGGTCTAGGCTTTCGCTCAACCTAAATTGGGGAATCAGGTTGCAGAAGTGTGTCCCTAATCCAACTGTAGGAACACCCATGAGGGCACAAGATCCTGAAAGATCCTACTGATGAACATACATGAAAGTGAGACACACAGAAAAAACAAAAATAAAGAAAACAAAAATAAACAAGGCGGTGTTCTTGCTAGCCCAGTCTAATGACTGGCAGTATAAATTCCTCATATAAAAGCCTATCCTGAAGATTTTGCTAAAATAGAAGTGAGTGGCCTCAAATAGAGAAAAAGAACAAGTACATGTGAAAATATACCCTACTCAACAGGTAGGTGATTTATTGGCTGTGTGAGAAGGACACTTGATATTGAAGATTTGCAAACAATGTGACTCTTGGGCAAATATTGAATACATATCCTGCAGCAGATGGTCCCTAAATGGAGAGCTCAGGTACTACTATTATTGTGTGTGCAGTCTATGGAGCCACCTCATCCACATATTCCTATATACACAAAGGGTCAGTAGATTCATTGAATAGACCAACTAAAATTTACCAATTTATCTCCCTTTTCCGCTAAAAGTCATGTACATGGTTTGTTTATTCAGCTAATAAGCACATAATTAGCATAATGCTTAGAAAAAAGTTATACAAATTTAATTTAAAAGACCAATATATATTTAATTCAAATGAAATCTCCCTATTTCCCTCTAGCATTAACATACTTAATGCAGGTCCTGGGTGACAGCTTTCATGATATATGGCTATTCAATATTGCATCTTTTCTAGAATATGAAAATAAAAATCTTTAGAAATTCAGTTCCTAATGACAAACTGACAATCTTTATGTTAATGGCATCATGTGCTTTTGTTACTTTGTCAGCTTCTTTTATAATAACTCTAATGTGGTGATTTATTTCCTCTTTCATTAAAGCATGACAGGCTTTCGGCAGGAGAATGGGGATTTTCGTCGGTTTGCATGTGTGAACTGAAAATTGTGACATGAAGTTCAGCATTTCATAATCATAAAAAAACTTTAACGCAATAAACTTTAAAAGTAAGATGGTTGTGGGCATTTGTAATTCTATGATGTTATTTTTCTTCTTTTTTTATTTCTGCATATATTAATTACTGCTAAAGAAATAAGATTTTTATAAATATTCATATTCAGTATTTTTGTACTGTGTATTTATTTGAAGCATCTATACGCAACTTGCATTTTTTTGTTTTTTTTTAAATTAAAACAGTAGTTTAACTGGTTTAGTATAAGTTAGCTTAACGGACATAATTTTTTTTTTAACAAACAAGATTTTTTGTGGCATTATTTTTGTAATTAATACATTCTTCTTTTATTTTTATATACAGTTTTTAATTCATTTAGAATTATTAGGATATAGGTTCTTAAAAAAAAAAGTGAAACAATTACCAATGTGATTGTGCCTAGAACGTGCGGTTAAATGTGCCAATTTGTGGCAAATTTCTGGTGCATAATGTCACATCAAGTTTTAGACCTATTTATTAAGCAATTGCCCCAAACAGAATAGATGTTTGCACCTTACTAAACATAATGTTGGACACTGCTAATATAATAAAAGGGGTTTTATATATGTATCTATGTAACAACTTCAACAACAACAAAAAAATGTGACATATGAAGCTGATTGTGCACATAAAATAAAAGCCTTTATTAGCCCCTTAAGGAATCGTACAATTTTCGTTTTTTCATTTCTGTTTTTTCCTCCCCTCCTTCTAAAAGCCATAACTTTTGAATTTTTTTGTCGACATAGCCGTATGAGGGCCTATTTTTTGCGAGACAAGTTGTCATTTTTTCATGGCACCATTTAATGTATTCTAAAATGTACTGGGAAACTGAAAAAATATATATTTGTGGCATAAAATTGGCAAATAACAACGATTGGGCCATTTTTTGGTGGGTTTCGTTTTCACGGCGTTCATTGTGCGGTAAAATCTACATGTTAATTTTTTTCTATGGGTTGCTACGATTATGGCGATACCAAATTTATATTTTTTTTATGCTTTACTACTTTTATAAATTAAAAACTATTTGTAAAAAAAGATATATTTTCTGCCGCTATATTCTGAGAGCCATAACTTTTTTTATTTTTCAGCAATTGAGTGGTGTGTAGGCATATTTTTTTGCGGGGTGAGCTGTAGTTTTATTGGTACCATTTTTGTGTACATGCGACTATTTGATCACTTTTTATTCTATATTTTTCAGGAGTTAAGGTGACCAATATACCAATTTGGGTGCTTTTCGTTTGGTTCTTTTACGGCATTCACCAAGGTGGTTAAATAATGCTATATTGTAATAGTTCTAACTTTTATGGACGCGACGATATCAGTTATGTTAACTTGTACTTCTTTAACATTTCTTCAGGGAAAAAATGAGAAAAGGGAGGTTTATTGAACTTTTAATATTAGTATGAGCGCTGCGGCCCCTTCATAAAAGATGATCGGCGGGGGTCCCGAAAGTCGGACCCGACCCATCAGCTATTAATGGCCTATCCTGAGGATAGGCCATACATTTTTGGTGGCTGGAAAACCCCTTTAAGCTCTGCCAGAGGCAGGGCATAACAGAGGTAGAATGATGGTGGACCATGGGGCCTTCATTGGGCCCCCGGGCTGCCATGACAACCATCGGCACCCCGCAATCGCATTGCAGGTCAGCCGATGAGTAGTCAGATGCCACAATCGCTATTGCACATGGCATGTAAATTATAAAACGGGCAGGAACAGCACGATCGCTGGATCTGGCTGTTAGTGTAGGGTGTCATCTGTAATACATAGCTGACACCCGCAGCATATGGAGCGGGCTCAGCGCGTGAGCCCGCTCCATACTTCAACCCCCACACCAAGACATACTGGCATGTCCTGGCGGGCACACGGCCGTAGTTTTCATACGTAATTACGAATTTAATTGCGGACCCATTAATTTCTATTGGTCTTGAACACCTTTCCGTATATTTACGGATGTGTGTCCGTACCGTAGAAATTATCCGCAAAATATAGAACATCTCCTATTCTTGTCCTTAATTGCGGCACGGACTCGCTTTCGCAATTGCGGACAGCTAGGAATGTGTATCCGTAGCTTTGGATCCGTATTTGCAGATAGTCAAAACCCTTACGGCTGTGTGCATGAGGCCTTATTTGTGTCCCCTATAATATGGAGAAACCCCTGCAGTACATGCATAAAATGAGTCAGAAGACCAGAAAGTTAAAAAGATTACTAAACCCTGGTGTCCCACATATAGCAGTATAGGAGAACAATATAAGGAAAAGATAACAATGATCAAAAGTCTACCAGACAAGTTATAACAGAGTGATCCCTATTATGCCCCCTAAACTGGGAAAGAAAGTGCAAATGCAACAGGTGAAGTGGCATCCAAGTAGTAATGCTAAGAACTAATATGTGCCAAAGTATGTCATTCATAGACTAAGCCAACCAAGAGTTGGTATAAAAAAGAGAAAATGTCTAGCAAGATGCACCAAATTTATCATACAGTGTGTGCCACTGTCAGAAATTTGGCGCATCTTCTCATTGCTTGATCTAAGTTTACACTGGTTTAAACATAGACAGCATTTTCTGCTCCAGTATTCTTTTTCACATTCGAATTTGGTAAATCCCCAAATAAAATGTATTTGTGTTCACCATTATCTGCTGCTAATTTTCATACATGACATGTCTGATTTTGTTTAATTAAGGGGCAGTGAGGATCTATAACAATTTGTATTTTAAGTTTTATTTTTACTTTTGTATTGTGATAGTCTGTCCACCAAAGAATAGAATATACTTTTTGTGGGGGGGGGGGCTTTATTAAGTCATTCCTGCACCACGTAATAGCACATCGCGGTGTGGAGGGTGATGTGTGGAGTGGGCTCACTCGATCGCGCTGTTTCTAGCCATTTAACTACTTAAATGTTGCTGTCAATCGCAACCACAGTATCTAAGGTTTTGGGAAGAGAGGGCGCCACTCATCGACAGCTCATAGCCCCCTCCTGTGACGTGCCCTCGGGGTGCCTATGGTTGTCACAGCAGCCCAAGGCCATAATGAAAGCCCCCAGGTCCGCCTTCACTCTGGGCTTACCAAACACCTGTGAAAATGACAATATACAGATGTAGCCAAGTTTATCTTGACTCTGATAACTTGCTGCGGCATGATATCACACAACGAAAGCTATTGAAAAGCCATTGAAAAAGTAAAGTTAAAGTTTCTTGCTACACCACATATATGGACAGTGATGTCAGGGGCTCACTCTAGGATTCGAATCCCGAGCCAGAGCATCAGTAACACTCTGGCTGGGGATTCTGCTGCTAGAGAGAGCCACCTGACGACATTATCCATTTATGAACAGTGACATCAAGGGCTTCTCGGCCTAAAGTAGCACTGTGCCCCGAGAGTCCTCGACAAGTGGAAGAGATCCCGCTGCTCCTCCGCTTTGTACTATGAGTGGCTTGGCACAGATAGGCACGATGAGATCACTGCATCACACCTGTCTGTGCAGAGTGGCTCACAGCTGCATCACACAGTGAATGCAGGGAGCTGACGGTTCTTTGCTTCAACATTGGTTTCAACTCTGAGGATGCAAATACAGTTGACACTGAAACATACCACTGCCCGCCTGGAATTTGGGACTGTCCCGCTGAATGGTTGGCTAGGAGGTATGCTTTAGCTATGCTCCTGACTGCTGTCATCTTGTTCTTTATGCCTAACCTCTTTCGCCCCTCACCTGATTGTGCTCCAATTTCCCCCTCTTTCATTTAAAAAAGTTTACAGTGCCTAATCCTTAACCCATTCCTGCCTTGCATAACAGCTATTCTTTAACCCCCTATTTTACATTGGGCGTGGTGAGATGTAAGTAGGCGGTAGAGTTGCCGAGAAAACCATAAAATGTTGCTTTGGCAACTGTGCCGCCCCATGTACTACCAGTGTTTCTCTATGTCCAATGCTAAATCTGGCGGGAAAACTAGTCCAATGTAAAATACAGCAAAGGCCGGGAGGGAAAGTATGGAGCGGGCTCGCAGGCAGAGCCTACTTCATAAGTTGAATGTGTCAGGTGTGTGTTACAGCCGGCTCTTCATTGCAACAAGCGGGATTCTTTTTGAGCAGAATCCCGTTTGTTTAATCCCTTAAATGCTGCTGTCAATACCGACCGCAGCATCTAAGCCCTTAGAAAGGGGGGGCTGCCCCCTTCTACGTCCGATCTCCCCGTGGGACGCCGATGGTTGTCATGGCATCCTGGTGCCCTAATAAAGGCCCACAGCTCTGCCATCTTTGTGTTCCTGTTAAGTCCTGCCAAAGTTAGTACTTGATAGGAGCCTGTAAAAATCACGATATGCTGTAATAACTTTAGTATTGCAGTATTTCGCACAAACGAGCCAACAAATGCTGGTTCAAGTCCCTTAGGACGACTAATATAAAAAGTTAAATATTTCAGTTAAATAAAGTTTAACTGTTACTCAGCTCTCCACCAGTCTTTTCTTGTGTCCTTGCAGCGGTCGCGCCATGTTGTTATTTGATCTGTGCGCGTCACTGGCATCACTGACAAGACTCCCTTTGACCCTGCAGACATCCTTAGTGAGCGTGATGCTGAATTTACATGGGACGAAAATGCTGTGGATTTTCTGGGCAGAAAAGTCGATGTAGCTACTTACCTGCAAACGCTTATGCTGCAGCAGAATCAACTGTAGCCTCTGGTGCCGATGTGTCCTTGCTCGTCTGACACGATGCAGGACCTGGGGAAGTGACGTCACAGCGTGATCTGCCAGAAGCTGGGCGTTCTGAAGAGAAGTGGATGATACTTCTCGTCAGAACGCCCTGCTAGTAAAAGTAGTAAAAACGCCCCGATGTACGCACATAATACACGCCCAGTTGTACTTTTACTTTTCAACACGCCCAGTTGTACTTTTGCAAGCCTCATTTGCATAAATACAAAAATGGTCATAACTTGGCCAAAAATGGCTGTTTTTTTTAAATAAAAACGTTACTGTAATCTACATTGCAGCGCCTATCTGCTGCAATAGCAGATAGGGGTTGCAAAATCTGGTGACAGAGCCTCTTTAAGTGCTACATGCAGAATTTGATGCGCAAACTCTATCAAAACCGCAAATAAATGCAGGTATAATTCACACTTAATACGGCATATTATTAATGCGTTTTAGGTACGTTTTTTACATTTTGATGTGGAAACAGGTGCAGATCTTATGCTGCGGATTTGTGTGTTTATAAACTTGTCAGATACAATTCTGAGATTGAAAAGCAAGATAATTTGACATGTCATGTATATTATAATCCACACCGCAGGTCAATTTACGTGCAGAATAATTCTGTAACGTGTAGCTTACTTAGGGCATGACCAGACGTGGCGGAATTGCTCTGGAATTCCGCTGCGGACAGTCCACAGCGGAAATCTGCAGCGTACACGTTTCTCCATTGCCTTCCACAGCTTTTTAGTTGGGTTTGTTTACACGTTGCGGACAATTCCGCTGCGGAGAATAGGCTGCGGTGCGGAATTTGGTGACCGCAGCATACCACGACTGTTGCGGACGTGTAGCGGACTTGTTGCGGACTCATTGCGGAATTTCTCCATTGACTTCAATGGAGAGTCAAAATTCAGCAATGAAGTCCGCAGATGTTATGTGTGCTGCGGAGCGTATTGGTTTTACTAACATGACATTTCTTCATTCTGGCTGGACCTATGTATTTCTAGGTCTACAGCCAGACTGAGGAAGTCAATGGGGCTCCCGTAATTACGGGTGACTACGTGTGTGCACCCGTAATTACGGGAGCGTTGCTAGGCGACGTCAGTAAATAGACATTGTCCAGGGTGCTGAAAGAGTTAAACGATCGGCAGTAACTATTTCAGCACCCTGGACAGTGACTTCCGATCACAATACATCACAATACATCAGCCTGTAAAAAAAATAGAAGTTCCTGCTTCTTCCTCCAGTCCGGCCTCCCGGGATGACGTTTCAGTCGAAGTGACGGCTGCAGCCAATCACAGGCTGCAGCGGTCACATGGACTGCGGCGTCATCCAGGGAGGTCGGCTGGATGTCAAGAGAGGGACGCATCACCAAGACAATGGTAGGAGATAGGACACTTATAATGTGGTGACAGAGCCTCTTTAATGACCAGCCTATTTTAAACCTTAATGACCAAGCCATTTTTTACGTTTTTCCATCGTCGCATTCCAAGAGCTATAACTTTTTTTACTTTTGCGTCGACATAGCTGTATAAGGTCTTGTTTTTTGCGGGACAAGTTGTGTTTTTTAATAGCACCAATTTGAGGTACATATTATTTATTTATTAACTTTTATTAACTTTTTTTTTAGGGGGAATAGAAAAAAACCTGAAATTTTGCCACTCTTTTTCGCATCCTAAATATACGCAGTTTACCGTGTGGAATAAATAAGCCAATAACTTTATTCAGCGGGTTGTTACAATTGCAACTATACCAAATTTGTATAGTCTTTGTATGCTTTACTACTTTTACACAGTAAAAACGCTTTTTTTTTCAAAATTATTTGTTTTTGTGTCTCCATATTTGAAGAGCCATAACTTTTTTATTGTTCCGCCGATGCAGTTGTATGAGGGCTTTTTCTTGCGAGAAGACTTGTTGTTTTTATTGGTACCAGTTTGGAGTAGGTGTGACTTTTTGATCACTTTTTATCAAATTTTTTTAAAGTCAGGATTCACAGAAAACAGCAATTTTTCCATAGTTCTTTATTTTATTTTTATGGCGTTCACCGTGCGGGTTAAAAAATGTAATAGATTCATAGTCGGGGTTGTTACAGACGCGGCGATACCAAATATGCGTAGCTTTTTTACTTTATTTTGGTTTTTTAATAGTAAAGCATTTTGTAAGGGGAAAAAGTGGGTTTTTTATTTTTTTCACATTTTTTTTTATTAACTTTATTAAACTTTTTTTTTTACTTTTTTACTAGTCCCACTAGGGGACTTTAATATGCGATCATCCGATCGCTATTATAATACACTGCAATACTTTTGTATTGCAGTGTATTACTGCCTGTCCGTTTAAAACGGACAGGCATCTGCTAGGCCAAGCCTCCGGCTTTATTAGGCCCCCGGCTGCCATCGGAGACACAGACATTCGTTTAAAATGGACAGACATCTCATAGGCCAAGCCTCCGGCTTTATTAGGCCCCCGGCTGCCATCGGAGACACAGACACTTGGCGATCTTATCGCCGGGTGTCGGTGGGAGAGAGAGGGAGCTCCCTCCCTCTCTCCAAAAGCACTCAGATGCGGTGCACGCTATTGAGCACCGCATCTGAAGGGTTAAACGGGTGAGATCGATACTTATATCGATCTCACACGTTCAAGCAGTGATGCCCCCAGCCCTCAGCTACATCTGGCAGCTGAGAGCAGGGAGATTTGACAGCTCCCTGCTCTGTTTATTTATCCTGATGAACGTGCAACATATCAGTGCTGTACCAAACAACACTCTCTTACATAACAGTAAAAAAAGACTTCATTAGACCCCAGAACCGGAGTCCCAGAGCAGAGCGCTAGTATAGGCTTTGCTCTGGGACTCTGTGGAATCCCCTGACATCACTGTCCATATATGGACAGTGTTGTCAGGGGCTTCCACAGAACCGGAGTCCCGGGCAGAGTGCTAGTATAGGCTCTGCTCCAAGACTCTGTGGAATCCCCTGACATCACTGTCCATATATGAACAGTGTTGTCAGGGGCTTCCCCAGTGCCGGGGTCCTGGGCGGAGCGCTAGTATAGGCTCTGCTCCGGAACTCTGTGGAGTCCTCTGACATCACTCTCCATATATGGACAGTGTTGTCAGAGTCTTCCCCAGTGCCGGAGTCCCGGACAGAGCAGTAGTATATGTTCTACTCCGGGACTCTGTGGCTCTGCTCCGGGGCTCTGTGGAATTCCCTGACATCTCTGTCCACATATCGACAGTAATGTAAGGGGCATCCCCAGAGCCAGAGTCCCAGGCAGAGAGCTAGTATAGGCTGTGTTCCGGGACTCTGTGGAATCCCCTAACCCCAGCACCGGAGTCTTTGTCAGAGCGCAACTAGCAACTAGCTACTGGCTCCTGACATAATTTAGTTTGATAGTTTCTGGTCACCTGCTAGGGGGGAGAAAATGACGCTATATCAGGCGTGGTCATACGTGGTAAACACTACTAGTCTCTGAACATGCTGGGTTTCTACACCATTAGTATTTACCACGCATGCCCACTACTGCTCTAACACAGCGCCACTTTAGAATGCTTTTATTTTTTCAAGCGATTCTAAGAATATTTTCTAATGACATATTGTACTTTAAGGTAGTAGTAAAATTTGGTTGATACATTCAGTGTTTATTTGTGAAAAACACCAAAATTTAGCAAAAATTTTCAATTTTATCAATTTCAATGTATCTGCTTGTAAGACAGATATTAATACCACACAAAATAATTACTAGTTTACATTTCCCATATGTGTACTTATGTCTACCTTTTATTTTTCTAGGACGTTACAAGGCTTAGATCTTTAACAAAATAGAAGATTTAGCAAATACCCTCTCATTTATATTACATGGAGTGGGTAATGGGAACCACAAAGGTGTATACCACCAGTATTGTACAAGTATTTATTGTGGAAGGGGGAAGTAGGGAAAGACTTGTGGTTCAATTGAACAATAGAAAAAATAATAAACTTTATTTATAAACAAATATTATGAATATTTAAAATTATCCAACGCAGGTCCAATTGTATTGTAGTGCAGATGACCCCCAATCCTACACTATTAAAGGACACAATTTGCCTCATAAATTGTATGTTATTCAATGTTGCTATCTGGCAGTGAATTAGTGTAAAACAACCAATAAATATTTCTGCCAAAAGTATCAGTGCAGGTTGCAAGGGAAGATAGTATCAATGTCTGAATGTCTCCCTTTTATTTTAGTTGAAACATGCTTAGACCCTTATTTGTGTCTATGTTATTATAATACTAATTCACTGCCAGATAGCAACATTGAATAACATACAATTTATGAGGCAAATTGTGTCCTTTAATAGTGTAGGATTGGGGGTCATCTGCACTACAATACAATTGGACCTGCGTTGGATAATTTTAAATATTCATAATATTTGTTTATAAATAACGTTTATTATTTTTTCTATTGTTCATATATGTCGATGTAAACTGCTGTTTGGGCACGCTTTAGTGCTCAGAAGGGAGGGAGGACCATTTTGCTTTTGGAGCGCAGATTTTGCTTGGTAGTTGTTCTGTGTGTGTTTTACTAGTATTTCAGTTTATAATTTGGGGGCATATTTAAGCTGTACGGAGAACATCAGGGCATAATAAGAGGGTATAATAATGCGGTAAATAAATAATAATCCACGGATATGTGGCCAGTTTCACAGTGATAAATGGTGCCCAATCTTATCCTCTTTTGGAACACTCTGCACATTTTGCATCGCCATATTCTGAGAGCCAGAACTTTTTTATTTTTTCTCCAACGGAGCTGTGTTAGGGCTTATTTGCTGCAGGAGAATCTGTAGTTTTCATTGGTACCATTTTGGGGTACATGCGATTTTTGATCACTTTTTATTCAATTTTTTTGGCAAGCAAGGTGACCAAAAACCAGCAGTTCTGACAATGTGTTTTATTCTTTTTTTTTACAATGTTCATTGTGCGCTATATGACATTTTTATTTTATTCTGCGGGTCGATATGATTATGGCGATACCATATGTATATAGTTTTTCCATGTTTTGAGAGCCATAACTTTTTTATTCTTGTATCGACAAGGCTGTGTAAGGGCTTTTCATTATTATTGGTACTATTTTGGGGTAGATGCAACTTTTTGATCACTTTTTATTCCATGTTTTTTGGGGGTGGTGACCAAAAAATAGCGATTCTGGAATTGTTTTTTTATTTTTTGCAATGCAAGCTCTCTGGCCGGGGACTCCGCTCCTAGAGTGAGACCCTGACGTCACTGTCCATATATGGACAGTGACGTTAGGGCCTTCTCCTGGAGCGAAATCCTTGGCCAGAACATTAACAACGCTTTGACAGGGGATTCCCCTCCTAGAAGGAGCCCCTGACATCACTGTCCATATATGGTCAATGACGTCATAGGATCCTCCTGGAGTGGAATGCCCGGCCACAGCAGGGCCGATGCTCTGACTGGGGATTCTGCTCCTAGAATAAGCACCAATGGCGCTGTCTACAGGAGGGGGTAGCGCTATCTACAGTGGTGTTGCTATATTCAAGGTTGTGTGGCATTATTTACATGGGCACTGTGGCACTATATGGGCACTATCTACAGGGGACACTGGCGCTATCTACATGGGCACTGTGTGGGTCACTATCTACATGGGCACTGTAGCACTATGTGGGCACTGGCACTTTATATGTAAGGGCACCGGGACTAGGTGCAGCTAAGGGGGAATTATACTGTATGGGGCAGCTAAGTAGACATACTGTATGGTGGCAGCTAAGGGGGAATTATACTGTATGGGGCAGCTGTGGGGGCATTATACTGTATGGGGCAACTATGTGGCATTATAATGTATGGGACAGCTATGGGGGCCTTATACTGTATGGGGGAATTTGTGTGGGAATTATACTGTATTGGGGCACCTGTGTGGACATTATACTGTATTGGGGCTGCTATGGGAACATTATACTGTATGGGGGCATCTGTGTGGGCATTAAACTGTATGGGGCATCTGTGTGTGTCATACTTTATGGGGGTATCCATAGGGGCGTTATAATGTACTGGGGCAGCTATTTGGCATTATACTGTGTAGAGGAACTATGGAGGTATTATACTCTGTGGGGGGCAGCTATAGGGGCTTTATACTGTGTGGGTGGTTCTATAGGGGCATTATACTCTGGGGAGGCACTATGGGAGCATGATACTGTGTGGGCTGAACCAGGTGAGTATGAGCGGGGATTGGGCAGGTTAGAGGCGTGGGTTGAAAGGGAAAAAATTTGCTGTGCGTCGCATCGGTTGTCCCTCTTTGCAATACTTGAAAGTTGGGTGGTATGTTTTTAAAAAGCAGGTGTGCCTTTTATTGCATCTCAGAGCAGCTCAGTCCACTTCAAGTGAACTGAGCTGTAATACCAGGAACAGCCATATCTTCTCATAAACTACAAGCACTCAAACATGTTTCACATTTACCACACAGTGAATGGGCCTGTTTGCTTTCAAATGCCTGGGCTGAATTTCAGTCCCAGTCCGGCCCTGGTTAGAGTCAAGAAAAAGATGGCTACATCTGTACTCAGTGGCGAATTAAGTAGACCATAGGCCCTGGGCTGTTACCCAAACTTGGGCCCCCCTTCCGCACTGCCGCCCTGCCATGCCGTAACTATTGTTAATACTACCTTTTCGGCAAGCATTAACAAATGGGTGTTACGATTCCCATTATCACAGGGCTGTGTCCCTACATACTGACAGTATCACACTGTGCAGGGACACATCCATGGCCGGCCTTAGATATGTTCGACCAGTGCGGTCGCACAGGGCGCCAGCTTCCACATTGCAAGAGGGGCGCCAGCGGGTGTGTGTATCCCTGTGCCGTTGTAACTACCAGCAGGGATACACACACTAACTGCAGTCGCCTTTGCACCCAGCAGAGGTATCTCCCTGCTCTGCTATCTACTAGTGCCACTGTAGCTCCCTGAAGGAGCAGAATCCCCATGTGGCCAGTGAGTCCGCTCCTGGAGCGCTGCTTGATGCTTCTGTCCATATATGGACAGTGACATCAGGGGAAACTCCTGAAGCGGAATCCCCGTCCACAGCGTTGCAGACTCTATGACCGGGGATTCCATTCCAGGAGAAGCCAATGACGTCATGGACACAGAAGACAGTAGCTTCTCCTGGAGTGGAATCGACGATCATAGCGTCTGCAACGCTGTGACCGGGGATTCCGCTTCAGGAGTTTTCCCTGATGTCACTGTCCATGTATGCCACACGGGGATTCCTCTCCTTCAGGGAGCTATAGTGGCGCTATCTATACTGGAAGGGGGGGGGTGCTATCTACAGGAGGGCACTATAGAAGAGCAGGGAGGTATTTCCCTGCTCTGCTGTCTACTAGCGCCACTGTAGCTCCCTGAAGGAGCAGAATCCCTGTGTGGCCGGGGATTCCGCTCCTGGAGCGCTGCTTGATGTTTATGTCCATATATGGACAGTGACATCAGGGGAAACTCCTGAAGCGAAATCCCCGGTCACAGAGTTGCAGACTCTATGACCGGGGATTCCACTCCAGGAGAAGCCAATGACGTCATGGACACAGATGACAGGACCTTCTCTAGGAGTGGAATCGACGGTCATAGCGTCTGCAATACTGTGACCGGGGATTCCGCTTAAGGAGTTTTCCCTGATGTCACTGTCCATATATGGACAGAAGCATCAAGCAGCGCTCCAGGAGCGGACTCACTGGCCACATGGGGATTCTGCTCCTTCAGGGAGCTACAGTGGCACTAGTAGATAGCAGAGCAGGGAGATACCTCTGCTGGGTGCAAAGGCGACTGCAGTTAGTGTGTGTATCCGTGCTGGTAGTTACAACGGCACAGGGATACACACACCCGCTGGCGCCCCTCTTGCAATGTGGAAGCTGGCGCCCTGTGCGACCGCACTGGTCGAACATATCTAAGGCCGGCCATGGATGTGTCCCTGCACAGTGTGATACTGTCAGTATGTAGGGACACAGCCCTGTGATAATGGGAATCGTAACACCCATTTGTTAATGCTTGCCGAAAAGGTAGTATTAACACTTCCATATATGGACAGAGACATCAAGCAGCGCTCCAGGTGCGGAATCCCCGGCCACACGGGGATTCCGCTCCTTCAGGGAGCTACAGTGGTGCTATCTATACTGGAAGGGGGGTTGCTATCTACAGGGGGGCTGTGGGCTGTGTGGCACTACCTACAAAAAAGGTCAACTGTGCAGGAGCACACAAAATACCCAGCTTTCCCGGGTGTAAAAAAAAAGTGTGGGAAAAAAACAAAATATAACTTTTATTTAATCTGGCTGAAAGGAGTAATCCTTTATTCAGACTAAATAAAAGTTATATCTTAGTTTATTTCCACACATTTATTTGATAGCTGGGAAAGCTGGGTATTTTTTGTGCTCCTGCACAGTTGTCCTTTTTTGAATGTCTATTGCCTGCCAGCTATCAGGGTCATTTCGTAGTCCTTGCACTACCTACAAGGGGGCTGTGGGCAGTGTGGCACTACCTACCAGGGGGCTGTGGGCTGTGTGGCACTACCAACAAGGGGGCTGTGGACTGCGTGGCACTACCAACCAGGGGGCTGTGGGTTGTGTGGCACTACAACTAGGGGGCTGTGGGCTATGTAGCACTACCAGCCAGGGGGCTGTGTGGCACTACCTACCAGGGGGCTGTGGGCTGTGTGGCTCCACCAACCAGGGGGCTGTGGGCTGTGTGGAACTACCAACCAGAGGACTTTGGGGCACTACCATCCAGGGGACTGTGGGGCATTACCAACCAGTGCGCTGTGGGGCACTACCAACCAGGGGGCTGTGTGGCACTCCCTACCAGGGGTCTGTGGGCTGTGTGGCACTCCCTACCAGGGGTCTTTGCGACACTTCCTACCATGGGGCTGGGCGGCACTCCCTACAGGGGCCTGTGCGGCACTCCCTACAGGGGGTTGTGCGGCACTCCCTACAGGGGGCTGTGCGGCACTCCCTACAGGGGGCTGTGTGGCACACTCTTCAGGGGGCTGTGTGGCGCTATCTACAAGGGGGCTGTGTGGCGCTATCTACAAGGGGGCTGTGTGGCGCTATCTACAAGGGGCCTGTGTGGCGCTATCTACAAGGGGCTGTGTGGTGCTACCTAGAAGGGGGCTGTCTGGCGCTACCCTCAGGGGGGCTGTGTGATGCTACCTACAAGGGGCTGTGTGGTGCTACCTACAAGGGGCTGTGTGGTGCTACACACAAGGGGGCTGTTAGGCGCTACCCACAAGGGACTGTTTGGCGCTACCTACAAGGGGGCTGTCTGGCGCTACCCACAAGGGGCTGTGTGGTGCTACCCACAAGGGGCTGTGTGGCACTACCTACAAGGGGCTGTGTGGCGCTACCTACAAGGGGCTGTGTGGCGCTACCTACAGGGGGAATCGGTGAGCAGCGGGCTGATGGTCATTTTGCTGTGAGTGGGGGGCTGATGGTCATTTAACTGTGAGTGGGGGGCTGATGGTCTTTATGTGGTTTCCACCTATGACCTCCAATTGAAATTAATAGGAGGCAGAAAATACCTGCGGCGCCCGTTTGGAGATTTTTTTCATGCGTCATTCGCTTCAACAGCTTAAGAAAAAACACAAAAAAAAAGGTCACACAACGCTGTCAGTTACTGGCATAGAAAAATAAACTTTATTAGGACAGTACAAGTTACACATAATTTAAAATTAGACTACAAAATCCAAGACCTGTACACCTCCCAAGTGGCATAAACGAACATAGAGGAAACACCTCTTATAAATGCAGCTCCGGGAAGAAGAAGGTCGTTATACCAGATAAGCTAGGGCTCAAGCATCAAATTGTAAATGTGAGGCAAAACAAAACCAGAATTAAGATGTCAATAAAGTATCATACATTCATCCAGACTCATAGTAGCATTGTAAGTAAATGGTTATATGCTGGACTCAAAAAGTGACAACGAATTGTTAACATAAGCCCACATCAAGCAAGACATTTATAAGAGGTGTTTCCTCTATGTTCGTTTATGCCACTTGGGAGGTGTACAGGTCTTGGATTTTGTAGTCTAATTTTAAATTATGTGTAACTTGTACTGTCCTAATAAAGTTTATTTTTCTATGCCATTGGCAAATTAATTCCAATAGTTTACGACTCCTTTGTTCTCAGTGTTTTCCATAGTTAGTTTGGAGTTTCTATAACTACTTTCCTGTTGAGACATATGTTGATATTATTGTATTTCTGTGTATCTTTCACAGCTGCTGGCTCCGGGCCAAAAATGGACTTCAGGACTCGAGATCAGTCCTGGATCTCACAATTAAACGAGGTTTTTAATGAAGACGCAAATCCGATTTTAAACACTAATGGTAGAAATATGAGGGAATGCATCAATAGGTTCAAAGCGCTACATAAAAAAAGAACCAAAATCTGGTGGAACAGGGCGTTCCTGGAAAAATACTTAACTAAGGGATTAATACCTAGAGGCCTGAGAGTACAGGTCTTCCCCTCTTTCCCCATTGAGGATGAGACCTTTAAGACCAAATGGGAGGGTCTAGCCTCTGAGTGTTCCAGGGGTTTTATGGGATTATTATCACAAGGTTACCAAAAAACCCTGATAGAGTTGGAAAAGGAAATAGAGGAGTTACAAACCACCTTGAAAAAAGACCTCTCAAATTTGGAATTGGAAAAACTTAATGTAGAGCTGGATGGGGATTTTAAGAAATGGGAGAAGGAAATTCTCTCAGTCAAATCCTCCAAATTTCAAAGAGATAACAACGACTTTTTGGAGGGTAAAATGTATAAATGGCGCAAGCCTGGTCTAAGATCTATACCTAGATCAAGATCTACATCCCTCTCATCTGCAACATCTAGTGAGAACCCTTTGAGATCCAAACGTAACGAGGAAGGATTCAATTCCCACCAAATGATTTACCCCCGTAGGAATAGAGAGAGACAGGTGGCCAGACGTAAGGAGATCTCGTCTTTTCAACAGGGGAAGAAATCCAAGAACGTATTGCAGGTGATAAATCTATCTAAGCACTCCCTATCTGCAACACAATGCGACGTACTTAGTAGGGGATTAACGTTTTCCCCGAGTAATCCCTTTAACTTTTTTTCAGCTATGAAATATCTTTACCTCTTTGCACGTAAGCTAGTCCTTAAAAAACTACACAGTAGACCGGGTGGAGATCTGGGACTTAATAGTGCAATGGAGAAGGAAGCTTTAAAGGCTCTTGAGGATCTCCTACAGGAACAAATTACCACTGATCAAGGTAGGTTCCCTAAATCGGTTGTGCCCAGGTCAGCGAGGTTCCCACCTTTGTCCATATGTCCGCAAGTTGAGATCTTTACTAAAATGGTAATAAATGACTTTAAATGCATTTCTTCAAATAGAAATAATGACAATCTGTCTAAATGTCAACGTATTGCATTGAAGGAACTCCAAGGTTTTGAGGATGTTGTTTATAAGGCGGCGGACAAAGGTGGGAACATTGTGATATGGCCAACCGATAAATATGAAAAGGAGGCGTATAGACACCTGAGGGATAAAGACACTTATCAAAAATTAGCATATAACCCAGTGGGCAAGTTTTCAGCTGAGCTATCGAAGGTTCTTAATCTGGCCTTTGAGAAAGGTCTAATTCCCAAAAATATACTTACTGGTCTTATGGTTCTATGCCCTAGGATACCTACGCTTTATTTTTTGCCGAAGGTTCACAAAAGCATGACAGACCCCCCAGGACGTCCTATAGTATCAGGGATTGGGGGGCTGTGTGACCCTATCTGTAGATTCATTGATCACTACCTCAAACCCCTAGTGGAATGTTTACCATCCCACGTTAGGGACACAACAGACGTTTTGAGAAGGATAGACGGTGTTACCCTTGACGCTGATACGTTTCTAGTGACAGCTGATATTGAATCGCTGTATACCAGCATCCGACATGATGATGGGATCACCGCTGTACGCCTCTTCTTGGGGATGAGCAATTGGGACGGCCCTACCTGTGAACTGATTGTGGAGCTACTAGAATATATTCTTACGCACAACTTCTTTGTTTTTAAGGACGCCTTTTATTTACAGAAGCGGGGCACTGCCATGGGTGCGGCGTGTGCGCCGTCATATGCGAACCTGTTTCTCGGCCTCTGGGAGAGGCAGGTTTTCCTTGGTGACGGTGCACACGCCGCTGACCATGTGCAGTGCTGGATGCGATATATAGATGATGTCCTTTTCATGTGGCAGGGGACGGAGACTGAACTCACACATTTCATGCTGGGTCTTAACACCAATGATTTGAACATAAAACTGACCTATGTTTTTAATAAACATCAGGTGGAGTTTTTGGATATCAGCATTGAGGTGGATAGTTTAGGATGTCTCCAGACCGATGTGTTTCGGAAAAAGACATCCGTTAACTCCCTGCTACATGCCACATCTGCACACAGCCAGTCCACGATTGGGGCCGTCCCTATTGGTCAGTTCCTAAGAATGAGGCGTATTTGCTCATTAAACGGAAATTTTGAGAGACAGTCAAGAGACCTGGAGGAGAGGTTCCGAGATAGGGGATATAGCCATAGAAGCATAAAGAAGGGATATAGAAGGGCAAAGGTTACGGATCGTAATTCAATCCTACATCCACCAAAATTGAACGCCACTAAAAAAAGTGATGACACTAGTATTCGATACATCACCACATACAACAACCAGTGGCAGGCAATGAGATCTGCATTGGAAAAACATTGGCCAATTTTACACTCTGAACCTACCTTGGCTGATAAATTATCGAAAAAGCCACTAATGACAGCACATAGGAGCATGAATTTGAAAGATATGCTGGTAAAAAGCCACTACGTGCCAAGAGAATGCAATTTATTTGCATCTAAAAACCCTAGACATGGCTGTTACCCATGCGGCGACTGTGTGGCATGCACAAATATGGTCCGCACATCTAATTTTTCCTCTATGACTGACAATAGAGAGTTTAAAATCCGATACTACATATCCTGTAGTACAACGAACGTCATATACTATGCCACATGTGGCTGTTCAAAGGTATATATCGGTCTGACATCCAGACAACTACGGATCAGAATTAGGGAACATGTGCGCGGCATAGTCGCCGCTAGGGAAATTGAAGATCTTACTTTGCTGAAAACAATCCCCAGACACTTTAAAATCCACCATGCATGTGACCCAAGATCCTTCAAAGCTTGGGGTATAGATAGGGTGATATGTGGTATCAGAGGTGGGGATGCCAAGAAATTGTTAGCTCAGAGGGAGTGCAAGTGGATTATCACGCTTGGAACTATGGCCCCTGTTGGTCTGAATGAGACACTTAGTTTTGCGCCATTTCTGTAATCCCTCTACCATTTTTTAAATGCTTGTGTTTTTAAACTGTATGTCTATTAATTTTTATATTTTCTCTTTCTAGTCTTCTACTTTGGCCATTTTCTGACCTTCATGTATTTACATTGGTCCAAGATCGATATTTTTGAAACATCTGTTTTACTGCTTGTGAGACTTTAATTCTCACTATGTGGATCTGCCTGAAATCATCTCTACACGTCCTGGGACAATTTACTGTATCTTATAATTTTCTGTAAATACTGTTATATATTCGTTATTCTTTTATGCTTCTTTGTTGACGGCTTGGGATATGGGTGGAATAAACACATAATGTGTTCCGCTTTAGAGTGGGACTCTCTTAATTCGGTTTTTTTCACTGTCTATGAAATTCAGCATTGTATGCTGATAATATAATATAAACATGCTATTATAACATGGATTGTATTTTGTGCACTCTCAACTTATTTATGTATATAATTTTCATCTCTTATCGGTCTGTTTTTATTGATGAACTTTTTTCTTTTCCATGTATTTTATTTATTAACTCATCACAGCACTTTGGGGTTCACCTGTCATTTTATACTTTTTCTGCGATCCCGATTTTTTATATCGATTCTTCTACACTGATCTTACTATGATCAATTTCAGTGAGAATTTTTATGGATCGATGTGTGCTTTAACATCTGCACTAAATAAACCACTGCAGTATATAACTTCGTAGCATTAGAATTCGTCTTTTAAACTTACCATGACTTCATCCTATGTTGTTGTACACCGGCCCTGCTTGTCATACGCGTCATCGCTGGCTCTGACCCTGTCTGCCGTTTGTGCCTCTCTGCGCGTGCGCGGTTTCCGGAGCCGCGCATGCGTAGTGGGGACTCGGCTGGCAGGTGTGCGAGTCTCGCGATGTTTCGGTCTGACAAGCACGGCCGTATTGATCTGATTTCATTGGCCAACCTGTACCAGCTGACTGGATTAAACAGCATATTTAAGGTAGAAGGACTTGATCGAAGATAGTATACCCCTCTGAAAAAGCCATCCACGCGAAACGCGCGTCGGGGTCCCTCCGTACTCGGGAAGTTACTGAACTACAGGAACTATATGGGTTAGTAGCACTATAGGTTGTACCTTATACCTTTTCTACCTGCCTTTCCTCTTGTGGCTTTACTTGCTGGGAAGATATGTCTTGCTTGATGTGGGCTTATGTTAACAATTCGTTGTCACATTTTGAGTCCAGCATATAACCATTTACTTACAATGCTACTATGAGTCTGGATGAATGTATGATACTTTATTGACATCTTAATTCTGGTTTTGTTTTGCCTCACATTTACAATTTGATGCTTGAGCCCTAGCTTATCTGGTATAACGACCTTCTTCTTCCCGGAGCTGCATTTATAAGAGGTGTTTCCTCTATGTTCGTTTATGCCACTTGGGAGGTGTACAGGTCTTGGATTTTGTAGTCTAATTTTAAATTATGTGTAACTTGTACTGTCCTAATAAAGTTTATTTTTCTATGCCATTGGCAAATTTATTCCAATAGTTTACGACTCCTTTGTTCTCAGTGTTTTCCATAGTTAGTTTGGAGTTTCTATTTCTACAGTAGGGAGGCCTGAATCCGCACTTGCTGGTGGTCTAACCCTGATAACTACTTTCCTGTTGAGACATATGTTGATATTGCTGTAAGCTACTGAAGGAATTTTGAGGCAGATTTTTTTTGCCTTACAAAAAACGTGTGTGAACATGCCCTACGAGTGGAGTGCTTGTTCTTAGCCATTTTCTGTCTGTCTCAAAACAATTTTTGGTAGGGGAGCCCTGAGTAAATTTTGTTTTTCCAGTGCTGCCTCGAGTCCGAAAAGGTTGGGAAACTCTGTACTAGGCTACAGGATCCCGTCATGGAGCAGCTCAGTTCGTCGTGGGAATGGGGCCTAGGTGAGTACAATTTTTGTTTTTGTTTGGGGGCACTGTCTACAAGGGGGAGGTGCGGGGACTGTATGGCACGATCTACAAGGGGGAGGTGGGAGACTGTATGGCACTGTCAACAGGGGGAGGTGGGGGCCTGTATGGCACTGTCTACAAGGTGGAGGTGGGGGACTGTATGGCACTGTCTACAAGGGGGAGGTGGGGGGGGCTGTATGGTACGATCTACAAAAAGAAGGTGGGGCATTATGGCACTGTCTACAGGAAGGCTGTATGGCAAAATCTACAAGGGGGCACTATACTGTGTGAGAGCCACTAAGCGGACAATATACTGTGTAGGGGTACTACAGGTGGCATAATACTGGGGGCACAATTAGAGGACAAAATACTGTGTCCTTGAATGGGTTGTAATATATTATATAATTAAATATTATTATTATTATACTGTATGGGGGCACTAAAGGGGCATTATAATTTTTTTATGGGGCATTTTTTTTTAATGATGAGGTGGGGCACGGAAAGATCATTTCGCACAGGGCGCCATCTATCCTAGGGCCGGGCCTGGACACATCCTCCTGACAAGGGGAATTGTCCATCAGTCCTGGACTGCAGAAAGACTTTTTGTGTAATAAAAGGATTTCCTATACAAAACATTTCAGGTGAGGTGGCAGATTCTCTATAAATCTAGTGACTCACAGGTGTCGACATCTCAGATTCTAGTAGTTTTTTTCTTCTTTTCTTCTACATCCGGTCCAGAGCTCATGACGACTTCTGCCAGCCATGACACATTTCTGCAGAATCTGCCACTCAGATGTCTTTGGCTCCTCACTTTTCCAACATTTCCACACCTACAAACGAAAATAAAATGATCATGATGCCACATACTGTGCCCGAAAATATAATAGCACCAAACATTGCGCACCTGAATATAATAATACCATACACTGTAAAACACCACATACACACAGCCCCCTGTACAAGGTGCCACACACAGCCCCCTGTATATATCACACATCCCCCCTATAGCTAGCACCACACACATGCCCCCATAGAGAGCGTTACACCTAGCCCCTATAGATAGCGCCATACAGCCCTCCCCCTCTTGTAAATACCACAGGGCCCCCTGTAAAGAGCGCCACACACATACCGCTGTGGATAGCGCCACACAGCCGCCTCTTGTATATAGTGCTACACAGCCCTACCCCTTTGAACATAGTGTCATACAGCACTCCCCCTTGTATATAGTGTCACACAGCGCTCCCCCCTTTGTATACAGGGCCACACAGTGCTCCCCCCTTGCATATAGGGCCACTTAGCGCTCCCCCTTGTATATAGGGCCACATAGAGCTCCCCCTTGTATATGGTGCTCACAGCGTGCACCCTTTGTATATAGTGCACACAGCGTTCCCCCTTTGTATATAGTGCACATAGCGCTCCCCTTTGTATATAGTGCACACAGTGCTCCCCCTTTATATATAGGGCCACAAAGCACTCCTCCTTTGTATATAGGGCCACACAGCACTCCAATCTTATATATAGTGTCACAGAGTACTCCCCACTTTATATATAGTGCACACAGCGCTCCCCTCCCCCTTGTATATAGTGTCACAGAGCACTCCCCCTTGTATATAGTGTCACAGAACACTCCCCCCTTTATATATATAGTGTCACACAGCACACCCCCTTGTATATAGGCCCACACATCGCTACCCTCCCCCTTGTATATAGGGCCACCCAGCTCTCCCCCTTATATATAGTGTAACGGAGCACTCCCCCCTCTTTGAATATACACACAGCGCTACTCCACCTAAAAAAAATATATATATTTTACTTATCTTGCCCCGTGGCGGCTGCTCCAGCTGGACGCATGTGAATCCTCCAGACTAGACACATGCGCAGACCGGCGTGATGCAGTACCTCATCATGCCGGCCTGCGCAGGGAGTCTTCCCAGCTCCATATAGGCTGCAGGCCTAACAAGGCCTGCAACCTATAATATTAATTTGTATCGGAGTCTTGAGGACTCAGATACAAATTAATGTGGCTGCCGCTAGCATCGGGGCCCCCTCCGGTGCTAGCGACGCGACCGGGCATGAGGGGGCCCATGCGGTCATGTGCGGTTTGGGCGGCCATGGGTCGCCCGGGAGCCTTGGGCCCCGGGCGGCCGCTCGAGCCGCCCTAATGATGATCCGCCATCATTTTAAATAATTACATAAAAGATTTTGTCTTTTTAGTTTATATAATCCAATAAAAGCTTAATATAAGTTAAATTTTGTTTTGGAGTTTAATTCCATGTTATGTGTTTTGTTTAGGGTATGTTCACACGCTACCTGTCATTTACGGCTGACATGACAGCCTGTTTTCAGAAGAAAACAGCTGCGTCGTTTCAGCCGTAAATGCTCCTCCTCGTAATATACGAGGCGTCTGTGACGCTCGTATATCTTGAGCTGCTCTTCATTGAGTTCAATGAAGAACGGCTCAAATTACGTGGCAAAGAAGTGCCCTGCACTTCTTTGCCGAGGCAATCAATTTACGCGTCGTCATTTGACAGCTGTCAAACGACGACGCATAAATTACAGGTCGTCTGCACAATACATCGGCAAACGCATTCAAATGAATGGGCAGATGTTTGCCGACGTATTGTAGCCCTATTTTCAGGCGTAAAACGAGGCATAATACGCCTCGTTTACGCCTGAAAATAGGTCGTGTGAACCCAGCCTTAGGGTCATATTTTTGGAATTCACACAAAATATTGCTAATTAACATTTCCCATATGTGTACCGTACTCTAGATTGGCATGGTTTTTTGAACATCCTTTTATTTTTCTAGGACTTTACAAGTCTTAGAACTTTAGCAGAAATTTCTCACATTTTCAAGAAAATTTCCACGAAGTACAGTAAAAAATAGCGTAGTACCGTGTTAGCCAGAAACAATATGCGATGTTAAATACTTTTGTGTCAAAAAAGTCAAAAAAGTGTAGTAGGTATGATACCTATATTGGCTAACCATAAAAGTTCTATATGCAAGCTTTCAGAGCGCAGAGGCCCCTTCATCAGGCTTTTTACAAATGAAAAATGTGTAAATTGCCTGACGAAGGGGCGCTCTGAAAGCTTGCATATAAAACTTTTATGGTTAGCCAATAAAGGTATCATACCTACTATACTTTTGTCTTTTTTGACACAAAAGTATTTAAGATTGCTAGAATATTTCAAAAGGCTATTTTTTCAGGGACCAGTGAAGTGGTTTTGAGGGCCTTATATATTAGAAAGTCCCCATAAATCACCCCATTTTAAAAACTGCACCCCTCAAAGTATTTAAAACAGCATTTACAAAGTTTTTTTAACCCTTTAGGCTACATCCACACGAGCGTGACAGATTCACACGAGTGTGACAGATTCACGAGCGTAAAAAATGTGTGTACATTTTTCCGTGTGCGTTGCATTATGCATCAGTTCGCTTTGCATTCGAGTGGCATTTGTTTTTCACACAGTCGCAAAGCACTTCATTTAAAAAAATAAAAATTCAAAGGAATTTATACGCAAATCACGCAACACGAATGTGCGGTCCATGGTTTCATGCACACATTAACTACAATGGGCGCATAGGTGCGTGAAAAAGCACCAATATAGGACATGCAGTGAGTTTCACGCAGCGGACTCTCGCTGCATGAAAACGTCTGCATGTGTGAACGGCCCCATTGAAATCAATGGGTCCATGTGTTGTGCGCGATTTCCATGCACAGCACACGGACGAGATTCACGTTTGTGTGAATGGGCTCTTAGGCATTTCACAAAAATTAAAACTAATTAGAGGTGAAATGTACAAATTTCTTTTTTTTGCAGAAATTCATTATTAATAATTTTTTTTCTGTAACACAGAAGGTTTTACGAGAGACGCACAGCTCAACATTTATTGCCCAAATTCTGCAGTTTTTAGAAATATCCCACATGTGGACCTAGTGTGGTAATAAACTGAAGCACAGGCCTCAGAAGCAGAGGAACACCTAGAGGATTTTGGGGCCTTCTTTTAATTAGATTATATTTTAGGCACAATAGGTCTTGTGCACCAAAACAAAGCAAAAACACCCTCAAAAAAGACCCAATTTTGGAAAATACACTTCACAAGGAATTTATCTAGGGGTGTAGTGAGCATTTTGACCGCACAGTTGTTTCAAAGATTTTATTAGAATTTAAATGTGAAATTTATACATTATATTAAAATTAAACATTTATATTTTTTTCCAATAAGATGTCATTTCAGATACAAAAACAACAATTTCCACAAGGATTAAAGAAGAGAAAGCCCCCCAATATTTGTAAAACAACTTTTCCAGAATACCTAAATACCCCATATGCGGTCATAAACTGCTGTTTAGGCACATGACAGGGCTTAGAATGGAAGGCACGCCATTTGGCTTTTGGACTGCAGATTTTGCTGGATTGGTTTCTCGGAACCATGTCACATTTGCAAAGCCTCTAAGGTACCAGTATAGTGGAAAATCCCCAAAAGTGACTCCATTTAGTAAACTACACCCCTTGAGGAATTCATCTAGTGGTGTAGTGCGCATTTTGACCCCACAGGTGTTTCATAGATTATATTAGAATTGGGCAGTGAAAATAAAATGTACATTTTTCAAAAGAAGACGTAGATTTAACTCAAAATTTTTAATTTTCTCAACAAATAAAAAAGTAAAAGCACCCCAACATTTGTAAAGCAATTTCTCCCAAGTACGGCAATAACCCATATGTGGTCATAAACTACTGTTTGGGCACACGGTAAGGCTCAGAATAGAAGTAGCGCCATTTGGCTTTTGGATCACAGATTTTGCTGGATTGGTTTCTGTCACGGCGCGGGGTGTGGACCCGCTGGGCCGTACCGCGTAGCGGGGTAGCAGCTGGCCAACAAGGTACAAAACAATGTCTGTAGTTCAAAACGGGTACCTGAGGCAATGTAGACAGTGGCAGGATCACGACTTGGCTTTCACAGCAGGAGACGCCGTGGATGCGGCGGAAGACACGACTTGGCTTTCACAGCAGGTGACGCCGCGGATGCGGCGGAAGATACGACTTGACTTTCGCAGCAGGTAACGATAGTACGGGATACAGGGTACAGGCAGCAGGAACGGGCAACACTGGGAACTGGAAAACACTGGGAGACCTTTAGCAAGACAGACTAGGGTATACAACAATGCTCAGGCAAGGAACCAGTGGGCAGAGTCCCTTTTTATAGTCCAGCAGCCATTTGGGCTGATAACTGGCAGCTGGACGCGTACTGGTCCTTTAAGGCCGTGCACGCGCGGGCGCGCGCGCCCTGCGGGGAATGGCGCGTGGACCCGGAAGACAGTGCCGGCGTCTGCCAGAGGGAGGAGGACGCCGATCAGAGAGGTGTCGATGGCCGGGATCGTAAGGGGGTGAGTTAGAACGGCGATCCCCGGCCATGGACATAACAGTTTCATAGCACCATGTTGCTTTCAAAGCCCCTGTAGGGCCAAAACAGTGGAAACACCCCAGGGGTGACTCTATTTGGGAAACCGCACCCATTAAGAAATTCATCTAGGGGTGTAGTGAGCATTTTAACCCCACAGGTGTTTCATAGATTTTAGAGGGAGGCAGCACCATTTGGATTTTGAAGCCCGGATTTTGCTTGGTAGTAGTGTTGTTTAATGTTTTACTGATATGTCAGTTTATAATGTGGGAGCAAATGTAATCTGTGCAGAGTACGTCAGGGCATAATAAGAGGATATAATAATGGTATAAAAAAATTATAATAATAATCCATAGATGTGTGGTACACTGTGAAGCAATCCTTTCTGCACATGCCAGTGTAGCACTGATAAATGATGTCCTTTCATATCCCCTTTTGGTACACACTCATCCCCTTTGCCGTTCGAGGAATTTTGCTGGGAAAGTGTTGTCCTGGTATAATACGGGCACACTTGCTTCCAGCGGATATGTTTCTGAGCCCTCCTGTAAAGGATCTGCCAGACACAACTTCTGTGTCGACGCCCGTGGTTAGTCAGTCTGCACCTGCTCCTATGTGTGATAGAGTGACTCCTTCTTCTACCACTCAGGCAGGGAGGCTGAGGAGTGGGAGAGCCTATCACAGCCTGGCCAGACGGAGCTAGCTCCCGCCCTCTGTCTATTTATACCTTCATTTCCTGCTTCTCCTTTGCCTGTGATTCTGCTTGTTTCCTGGCTCTGCTGCTTCTGCTTGTACTATTCTTCCTGGCTCTGCTTCATATTGACCCTGGCTTTACTGACTACTCTTTTGCTCTGCGTTTGGTACCTTGTACACTCCTGGTTTGACTCGGCTCGTTCACTACTCTTGCAGCTCACGGTGTTGCCGTGGGCATCTGCCCCTTTTCCCTCAGCTTCTTCGTTACCCTTGTCTGTCTGTCTGTCGTGCACATAGTGAGAGTAGGGACCGTCGCCCAGTTGTACGCTGTCGCCTAGGACGGGCCGTTGCAAGTAGGCAGGAACTGAGTGGCGGGTAGATTAGGGCTCACCTGTCTGTCTCCATACCCCGTCATTACACCTCCCCTTCCTGGTTCCCTAATTTTAGGGCCTTGATATATAGCCTCTTGAAACAGAAGAAATGTGTCCCCTCGGGCCTGCACAACGGCATATTTTTTCTCTCCTTATTGGAGCCTTAATGTATTTTAATTTATGTAGTATGAGGGCTGGCCGGACGAGTTGTAGTTTTTATTGGTACAATTTTGGTACCATTTTGGGGTAACATGCGACTTTTTGGTCACTTTTTATCCTATTTTTTGGGAGGCAAGGTGACCAATAACCAGCATTTCTGGCATAGTTTTTTAGAATTTTTTTAAACATCGTTCACCATGCGTTATAAATTACATGATAGGCTAAGTTCACATCTCGTTTTGTGCACACGTTTGTGATACACGACGACGTATACATTTTTAAAGTTACAAAAACGTATGCATTTGTAACATACTCTTACTTTTTTTGTAGTATACGTCGTACATGTTTTTATACGTTTGTGTCCGTTCTTACTTCTAAAACCGTATAGGTTTTTTTGTTCTTGAGCTAGCTCAAACTTTGTAAGTCGAGATTTCACATATATGGTGAGAAAAATGTATACGTTTTATGTATGTAAACGTAGGGTTTAAGTTTGCATATGTCGTCCATTCGTCGCCATTGACTGCAAACGTAGGGTTTAAGATTGCATACGTCGTCCATTCTTCGCCTTTGGCTCCTTCAATCATAGGATTATATGGGGGCCCGACACGTTCTATGATGGGAATGCCCTTTATATAGTATGTTTTCAGTTACAAAAAAAATATCCTTAACACTGTTAATAGTTTTGGTATTTTAATCATGTGAACATTGATAAAGGTTTATGCTTATTGAAACTAATATGTTAAGAAAAAAAAAATTCGAAAACATATACAATATATAACATATTTCATGCAGTATGCTGGATCTTTTTGAAAATTGAAGACATTTTATTTTTTTTTTTAACCCCAAACAATCTTGTTTAAAATTCCTTGTGTGATTTAAATGCAAACTGACACAAAATGATTTAATTAAAATGTACAGAAACCATAGCAAATTACTTTTATGGTAGTTCAGTGTTAACAATCAATCAAGGCTTCAAGACCAACACTCTCCTGGCCAAGGATTCAATAAACTGAAACAACTCTATAACTCTGTTGTAAATTCAATTGATCAAGATGATTAATCACTAGATCTACTAAATGAAATACTAACACTGTTCAATTATTAAACCTTCTTGATATTCTTTGCAGCTTTGCCTGCAGATTAATTAAACTAGAGCCATATAGATTATACAGTATGTACAGATTTTGTTCCATTAAATATAATATCAGGCATTACATGCTATGAGATTGAGGTTATATGTCAGAAAACATGGTGGACAGTGAGTACACCACATCTAACAACTTATTACTACATATTTTTCTGTAGATGTTGACAGTCATGACAGTTTTACAACAATGGGCATGGCCGATATTGGATTATGGTGATTTCAAAAGGAGCAATTGCTTTGGGTCTATACCCCCAATTCCCAACAGCACTTGTTGGATAGACAGAATAATTAAAAAGGCAATCAAAAGGTGATTAGCTCTTATTACTAAGGGTCAGAGCTCTGTTCTCTTTGTATATAGCCTTGTATAGAGCAGAAATCAATGATATCTGTTATCGCTGTGTTTGGTTGTTTCTAGGCAATGCCTTTGGTCTAAGTCTGGATTGGTCATCATTTAGCTTTACCTTGTTAATTAGGACAGAGTACTTTTCTTGGACGTATATTTACTTCAGGCCTGGATTACTGGGGTGCTGGTTATACTGTTTCTGGCACGTGCTAAATTCTTTCCAGATTCTAGTTGGTGACTTTGTTCTTGTTTATGTGTTTGTTTGTACTGTGAGACCTGTTGGTCCTCTGAGAGATCTAGTTTTTTTATAGTGGTTTTATGTGTATCCTGAAATAAGTAGTTATACTGGTTTATTTGTTCTTCTGTCTGTTTGATCTACTCCCAGTGCTAGTAATTTTTGTCCACTGTGTACTCATCTGTTAACTGCTTTAATGCTATTCATTTGCCATCCACTCCATTTATGAATCGTCTCCATCTTCTACTAGCTTGAGTATTCGGTTCCAGTCATCCACTGGTGAATAACTTGTGCCTTTTGTTTTCTGTCATTATTAATGTGTGTTTCACCCATGTGATAGCAATTGTCTGGTATTGCAGTCTTTACCACCACCAGCGGCGTAACAAGATGCCCAATCTGCCTGCACTACTAACTAGAAGAAATCTAGAGGTCAATAGTTTTTTTTTTTCATTGCCATAGGGAGATGAAACAAAGCAACTGCCAGAAACATCTGCCTCTGCTCATCTCCCAGTTGAACAAAAGATAAGGCATGGTAAAGTCCAACTTGCATCTTGTTTCTCAGCAGAAGATTTTAGGGGACAGTGGGTTTGCACTCATACATATTATATTATTGGCTAATTCTACTGACATCAGAAAAAAATCTGCCTAATGTTTACATCCACACATAAAATACTGCTAATAAGGGGGGTACCACCACTAGTTTTTTTTTCCAGCGGTCTCCACGAGCCTTGGCTTAGCCTTGGGTGTGTTTAAGCAGTCCCTAAACCTAACATATGTATGAATATATGTATAGCAGTCTTTGCCAATAAACTTAACGTTAGCTTATATAAATAATATATCTATATATAGATATATCTATATATATATAGATATATATATATCTATAGACATATATATATATATATATATATATATATATATGTATATATATATATATATATATATATATATATATATACAGTGGAGGAAATAAGTATTTGATCCCTTGCTGATTTTGTAAGTTTGCCCACTGTCAAAGTCATGAACAGTCTAGAATTTTTAGGCTAGGTTAATTTTACCAGTGAGAGATAGATTATATTTAAAAAAAAAAAAAGAAAATCACAATTATATATATTTATTTGCATTGTGCACAGAGAAATAAGTATTTGATCCCCTACCAACGATTAAGACTTCAGCCTCCTCCAGACCAGTTACACGCTCCAAATCAACTTGGTGCCTGCATTAAAGACAGCTGTCTTACATGGTCACCTGTATAAAAGACTCCTGTCCACAGACTCAATTAATCAGTCTGACTCTAACCTCTACAATATGGGCAAGACCAAAGAGCTTTCTAAGAATGTCAGGGACAAGATCATAGACCTGCACAAGGCTGTTATGGGCTACAAAACCATAAGTAAGACGCTGGGTGAGAAGGAGACAACTGTTGGTGCAATAGTAAGAAAATGGAAGACATACAAAATGACTGTCAATCGACATCGATCTGGGGCTCCATGTAAAATCTCACCTCGTGGGGTATCCTTGATCCTGAGGAAGGTGAGAACTCAGCTGAAAACTACACAGGGGGGGAACTTGTTAATGATCTCAAGGCAGCTGGGACCACAGTCACCAAGAAAACCATTGGTAACACATTACGCCGTAATGGATTAAAATCCTGCAGTGCCCGCAAGGTCCCCCTGCTCAAGAAGACACATGTACAGGCCCGTCTGAAGTTTGCAAATGAACATGGATGATTCTGAGAGTGATTGGGAGAAGGTGCTGTGGTCAGATGAGACTAAAATTGAGCTCTTTGGCATTAACTCTACTCGCCGTGTTTGGAGGAAGAGAAATGCTGCCTATGACCCAAAGAACACCGTCCCCACTGTCAAGCATGGAGGTGGAAACATTATGTTTTGGGGGTGTTTCTCTGCTAAGGGCACAGGACTACTTTACCGCATCAATGGGAGAATGGATGGAGCCATGTACCATCAAATCCTGAGTGACAACCTCCTTCCCTCCACCAGGACATTAAAAATGGCTCGTGGCTGGGTCTTCCAGCACGACAATGACCCGAAACATACAGCCAGGGCAACAAAGGAGTGGCTCAAAAAGAAGCACATTAAGGTCATGGAGTGGCCTAGCCAGTCTCCAGACCTTAATCCCATCGAAAACTTATGGAGGGAGCTGAAGATCCGAGTTGCCAAGCGACAGCCTCAAAATCTTAATCTCATCATCAAATACAAAAATGTCTGACTGCTGTGCTTGCCAACAAGGGTTTTGCCACCAAGTATTAAGTCTTGTTTTGCAAAGGGATCAAATACTTATTTCTCTGTGCACAATGCAAATAAATATATATAATTTTGACTATGTGATTTTCTTTTTTTTTTTATATATAATCTATCTCTCACTGGTAAAATTAACCTAGCCTAAAAATTCTAGACTGTTCATGCCTTTGACAGTGGGCAAACTTACAAAATCGGCAAGGGATCAAATACTTATTTCCTTCACTGTATACAGTATATGGCATAAGCAAACAAAAAGATGAGAGGAATCCTCCAGCTCACCAATGATGCGTCTTTAGTCCAGACTGTGCTCGGATCCTCATGACGGCACACGGCAGCAATTGCAAAGGATAGGGAAAAACTATGATCCAGCGCTGATAGTTTTAAAAGGAAACAATGTTCCAATTTTATTTTAAAAAAAGTTTAAAATTCAATAGTTAACAGGATGGTTTTCGAACAACGCTCATGTCCTTACTCATGGCATATCATGATATGCCATGAGTAAGGACACGAGCATTGTCCGAAACGCGTAGGCACAACTACCATTGCAACCACCCCCTATGGAAATGTAAACTTTTTTGGAATAAAATTGGAACATTGTTTCCTTTTAAAACTATCAGAGCTGGATCATAGATTTTTCCTATCCTTTGCATATAATATATGAAGAAACATAAGTGTACATTATTTGCAAAGTTTCTTGATTTCATTTTATTTTGTATATTTAAAAAAATAATAATGAAGTATAAATTTGTTGCAAAACTAGAAATATCTTTTAAATAACTTAATAAAACTAAGAAAACAAAACAGCTTAAAGGAAAAGGTATTAGGAGGTCTGGATATAAATAATTAAATATAGGCTTGCTTATAAAAGTGGAAGACCTAAATCATTTTCCCTTTATACAGAGTTGCTGTAGTTACATACAGAAAAAGATAACTGAATTTGACGATTTGGCTGGCTTAAAACCAATGTATTTAGGGAATTTGATAAGCGATCAGTTTAGTTAAATTATTTATTTTATTGTATTTTCTGTACAAAATTTTGCTCAGTTGTAGATTTTATTTCAGACGTCAAATTTTGTATCTTTAAAACCAATACATTTTGTACGCATAAGGATAATTTATCCCCTTCCCGCCCAATCACGTAACTGTATGTGACAATCGGTATGTGACAATGTGTTTTTCCGCCTTCTCACTTACAGTTACGTGACGACAATAAACTGTCACCATGTCAAATGACATGGTGACAATGGGCAGATCGCGGCGGCGAGTGACAACAGACACTTACCGCTCGCCGGCACAGGACCAATCAGAGCGGTCCTGTGACGTCGATGGCTGTGATTGGTCATTCTAAACTGAATGACCAATCACAGCAGAGGTAAACAAAAGACTCAGGATTCTTCTCATCACCGGCTCTGACAAGCTCATTTCTGTCAGAGATCTTGTGAGAGTCGGTGTGTGAAGCCCTGTAAGAAAGAATTAGTGAATAAAGATCTCTTTTAGATCTCCCCAGATCCTCCCAGATCTCCCAAGATCTCTCCTGTCCAAGTAATAGAATAGTCCCCAAATCGTCCACCCATTACCTCAGTGAAATTACTGCGCCATATTACTTTAGGTGATAGCCTAAATACCCCCAGATCGACCCCTCACTGCCCAGTGAGAGAACATTGAGCCGTGTCAGTGTCCAGTACGATCCACACAGATCGCCACTATTCACTGTTGCCGTGCCAAATACAGTGACGGTTTTACGCAGTGATCCAGTCAGTTCCATCCCGTTCCTACATTTTTGAGATTGCCAGTTTTTTTTCTAGTTAATACAAAATATTTTTTTCTTAGGGACAGTTACGTTTTAGGGTTACGATAAAATTATATCTGTTACATTGTACTGTACATTACTGCAATATGGCACAGAAATTTTATAGGAGGCATACGCTATTCTATGCTCGAATACTGACTCTGCTAGCGAGGATGAAATGCAGTTTGTGCTGACATCATCTTTGTCTAGCGAGTCTGATGAGCCCCCCCAGCAGCACAGAAGAGTTGCTGGTTCTGACCAGCCCCCCGATAGTGAGGCGATATGGATGCCTGCTACAAATTATGCCCCCCAGGTTCCCAAATTCACTGCATCCTTGAGAATCCAAGTGAAGACCACGGGGTTCGGAGGGTTTAATTTTTTCAAATTATTTTTCTCCGCTGAATATATAAATTTAATGGTCAAACAGACAAATGTATATGCGGAAGAATTTCTCGCCCACATCCTACTATTACAAAGGCCAAATTTGGACCCCCACAAACTCAGAGGAGCTTTGCAAATTTTGGGGCCTGTTACTGAATATGGGTCCAGCATAAACCAAGCATTAGGGACTACTGGTCATCGGATGTCCTATATAATACCCCCCTTTATGGCACCATTATGACCAGAAAAAAATTTGAGGTCATCCTCAAATTTCTGCATTACACAGATAATACCTGCTGCCCACCCCCGATGATCCAAATTATGACTGTTTATATAAAATAAGGTCTGTCATCAACCATTTGAATTTAAAATTTGCCCAAATTTACATCCCAGGTAAAAATATTGCGGTCGACGAGTCTTTCGTCAGTTTTAAGGGAAGGCTCCACTTCCGTCAATACCTCCCAAATAAAAGGGCCCGGTATGGAACAAAGCTATATAAGATCTGCGAAAGTTCCACAAGGTACACACATTGTTTCCGGATTTATGAGGGAAGGGATTCCAAAATTGATCCCCCAGAGTGCCCCCCGTCCCTTAGTGTCAGCGGAAAAATTGTGTGGGATCTTATACATCCGCTTATTGGCCAGGGATATAATGTCTATATAGACAATTTCTATAAAGGTATCCCTCTCCAAAAGTGCCTTTTGGCAAGAGCGACAGTGGCCTGTGGCACGATAAAAAAAAATTCTAAGGGCCTTCCCAAAACGCTCCTGGGCCAGACATTGTCAAAAGGAGAAAGCAAAGCAATGTGCAGCGAGAATATGCTGCTTGTGAAATATAGGGACAAGAAAGATATCCACATTCTATCTAGCATCCATAAGGATAGCAGCATCCACGTTCCAGTTTTTGGCTCTAGCACCACTACTGCCAAGCCTGCCTGCGTAGTGGGTTATAACCGCTTTATGGGTGGGGTGGATCTATCTAAACAGGTCATAAAGCCGTATAGTGCCATGCGGAAAAGTAAGTCCTGGTACAAGAAGCTGGCAGTCCACCTCACCCAAATATCAATGTATAATCCATTTGTGGTGTCCAGATACGCAGGAAATAGAAATACATTTCTCCAATTTCAGGAGACAATTATCAAGGCCCTTTTGTTTCACAACCCAGAAGGGGAAGGCACCTCTTTGGGAGATTACAGTTGCTGTATAATCCCAGGCCAGCAATTTCCCTCAGTAATACCCCCCACTGAGAAGAAAACAAGACCCCAGAAAAGATGTCGGGTGTGTTCCTAAAAAGGCTTTAGAAAAGACATTATCCACCAATGCGAGACATGCCCCACAAAGCCAGGCCTATGCATCAATGAATGCTTTAAAATTTACCATACCTCCACTGAGTTTTAGATTATTTTATTTATACAGCCGTTCATTTTACAAATTGGCCATTCTAAATTGATTTTTGAAGTAATTTTATTTTTATATATTTTTGCCCACTCACTAAAATTTAAAAGAAGCCCAAACAAAACGAAAAATTCTTACTACACCACTAGATGAATACCTAAAGTGGTTTCACGTTATAATTAGTCACACCAAATTAAAAAATGTTTGAAAAACCCCTAACAAAATTCTCACTATACCCCTAGATGAATAACTTGAAGGGTAGAGTTTTCAAAATAAGGTCAGTTGGAATCACTGAAAAAGCATACTTGAGATAAAAATTGAATTTTTTATTTGACAGCATCATTTCATATAAATGTAATTTTCCTTCAATACATATTTTTTTATCATTTTACTGAATTTGCCTATTATTATAACTATGTCCTGCCATATAAAGCTGTTATATTAATTCTTATAAACTGTTTGGCGATATGGGCATAGTTCTTTATATTTGGAGTTTACTCAATTTACGAGCTGTTCTGATCAATTATGGGCTTTTTTGTTGTTTTGTTCCGGTTTTTGCACAATCTGTTAAACCCGAAAATACTTCCAGGAAAACAGACAATATCTTAGGGGATTAGTGATCCTTTACTGTCCATAAAGATGGTGTTGGACACTGCCCTTTTATAGATTCTGTAGGTGACTGGTTGTTTTGCGCACATTATGGTTCCTTTTTTGCCGGGCAGGGACCTGTAATGGTGTGGCAACGTCTCTTGGCACGTTCATCTCTGATATAGAGATTGATTGGGATAAAGAGACGTTGTATGACCAGTCCCCTTGAAAAAAAGAAGTGTCATTATAAAGTCATGTTCTTTCATCCTGTGAACATACTCAAGTTCTAAAATTTTTCCTCCAGCTCTCAAATATATTGCCCTTCAGTCCAATACAGTTCTAATTTTAATTCGCCCTGCTTTAACTGTTGTTAACAGCTATGGACTGATACATTTGTTCCACACTGTGTGGGCATGCAGCAGATTACGGCCTAAGTGGGGGTATTTCTGGACACAGGAGAAACTAGGTAATAAATGTTGGCGTCTGTTTCATCAGTTTAATTTACTATGTAGGAACAATATGTCCTAGAAATGATGCATTTGTGAAACAAAAATAAAATGGGGTCACTTTTGAGACTTGTACTGTTTTGGTCCCTCCAGGGCGTTGCAAATACAACATGGCACCGAAAACCATTCCAGCAATATTTGCGCTCCAAATGGCACTCCTTCCCTTCTGAGCACTGCCGTGGGTCTAATCTACAGTTTATTACCACAAATGGGGTATTGCCATAATCAGAAGAAATTGCTTTACAAATGTTGGGGTGATTTTTCTCCTTTATTCCTTGTAAAAATTAGAATATTCTATGTTTTTTCCGAATAAAGTAGATTTTTATCTGCACAGACTAATTCCAATAAATTCAGAAAAAAACCAGTGGGGTGAAAATGCTAACTATACCCCTAGAAAAATTCCTTGAAGGTTGTAGTTTCCAAAATGGGGTCACTTTGGGGTTTTCCCACTGTTTTGGTCCCTCCAGTGCGTTGCAAACACAACATGGCACCGAAAACCATTCCAGCAAAATCTGCGCTCCAAAATCCAAATGTCGCTCCTTCCTTTCAGAGCTCTGGCGTGGGTCTAAATAGCAGTTTATTACTGTGACGAATCCCTAATTGGGAGAAATTGCTTTACAAATGTTGGGGTGCTTTTACTTCATTATTCCTTGTAGAAAATAAAAAAATTCGATGTTTTTTCAGAAAAACAGTAGAGTTTCATCTTCACATACTAATTCCAATAAATTCAGCAAAAAAACTGTGGGGTCAAAATGCTAACTATACCCCTAGAAAAATTTCCACTGTTTTGGTCCCTCCAGTGCGTTGCAAATGCGACATGGCACCGAAAACCATTCCAGCAAAATCTGCTCTCCAAATTCCATATGTCTCTCTTTCCTTTCTAAGCTCTGGTGTGGGTCTAAATAGCAGTTTATTACCACATTACGGGTATTGCCGTAATCGGGAGAAATTGCTTTACAAATGTTGGATTGCTTTTTCTCCTTTATTCCTTGTAAAAATTTGAAAATTCTACGTTTTTTTCAGGAAAAACGGAGGCCCCAAAATGCTCTAGGTGCTCCTTTGCTTCTGAGGCTGGTGCTTCAGTCTATTCGCACACTAGGGCCACATGTGGGATATTTTTAAAAACTGCAGAATCTGGGCAATATTTCTTGGGTAAAACCTTCTGTGTTACGGAATTTATTTTATTACAAATGAATTTTGGCAAAAACAAAGAAATTTGTGAATTTCACATCTACTTTGCTTTAATTCCTGAGAAACACCTAAGGGGTTAAAACACTTTCTAAATGCTGTTTTGAATACTTTGAGGGGTGCAGTTTTCAAAATGCCACTTCAGAACTGAACTGGTCCCTAAAAAAATAGCCTTTTGAATTTTTCTTGAAAATGTGAGAAATTGCTGCGAAAGTTCTAAGCCTTGTAATGTCGTAGAAAAATAAAAGAATGTTCAAAAAACAATGCAAACATAAAGTAGACATATGAGACATGTGAAATAGTAACTATTTTGTGTGATATTACTATCAGTTTTACAATAGATACATTTAAATTTCGAAAAATGCTAATTTTTCACATTTTTGCAAATTTTCTCCTAATTTTGGTGTTTTTCACAAATAAATATTGAATTTATCGACCAAATTTTTTCACTAACATAAATTTTTTTATGAGAAAACAATCTCAGAATCGCTTGGATAGGTGAAAGCATTTCAGAGTTATTACCACATAAAGTGACACATGTCAGATTTGAAAAAATGGGGCTGGTCCTGAAGGCCAAAATGAGCTTGGTCCTGAAGGGGTTTAAAGGATACTTAATGGAAAGTCTGAAAATACCACATTTTGCAGAAAGGAAAACGATGTGCACTGAGCCTATATGGTGGCAAAAACAGTCCCTGTGGCTCTGTCTTATGGAGCTGTAGTCACCCTGCTTGCTGCCTTATGATGCCGCCACAAGGCAACATATTACAAAGATGTTCTTCCCATGGAAGCAATTCTTCTTGAGGAGAAAAATTCTTGCATATGACATCTATGGAGCATGCCTCCATTGTTTTTTTCTGTTTGATTCATATGGAATTCGACAGAAAAAAACTTCCTCATGCCTCCGTATGAAATCGAAAGCATACAGAGGTACATTGTGTTTCCAGACACCTCAATAGATGCCATACTATTTCTCTGTACAACTTGGAGGTTGCAAGTAAGCATAAAACAGCCGTGTGCTTAAATCTTTTTTACTTTTCAAGTACTGTACGCAAATCGAAGTCAGAATGGATTCAATTAAATTCAATGGAATTCCCTTTTGGACAAAATGGGTGATGTCATTTGTTATGGTCAGATCCTTACTTATGTCATTATTTATTTTATTAAAATCAATGGAATGAGGCATAGAATGGGTAGAAATCACAGATGTGACGGATTACATTGTCATTTTATTTTTCATCCATTGTCTCATTCATTTCATTGTAAATAAAGACAATGGAACTGTGCCAGTTTTATTCCATTGACTTCAGTGACATTTTTTTAATCAGCATTTTTTACATTGAAGTCAAAGGGACAAGGGATGGGAAAAAAATGATGCCAATAGATGACAACTAATGTATCAGGTTTTCACTTTTTCTTCATCTGTTCCTAAGAAAACAAATGCAGTGGATCAGAAGACAAAAAAAGATGAACAGATCTTTAGTCATACCCCAATGCTGGGAAATATTTATATCATGCGTCCACATGGTCATGTCAAAATGGTGCTGTAAATATGTGGAAGACTCATATTCTTAATGCCCACAATTATTAAAATGGGAAATATTTAACTGCAGTCAGTCAACCTGTGGGGTAGCTTTATAATTATAATGCACTAGAAAAGTCTTCTATTTTTAATAATTCATGAAGAAGAACTTACCCAAGTGATATGCTAATAAATCTTTAGTGCGCACACACAAAAAATTGGGTGTGGATGTTTAATTTTTAAAATAAACATTTTCTTTCATAGTAATAAGATTTACCAAGTACACCATCTGCAGCAATAATTGACTGTGCCTTTCAAGTCCTATGAAATTGATGAATCTAGTGACACAACAAAAATTGCAAAAGGGCACAAACAAAATTTAGCATTTCCCTTTTTCAACACCTATGAGTAGAGATGAGCGAATCGGGACAACCGAACACGGTTTCGGTCCGAACATCGGGAAAAGTTCAGTTCGCAGCGAATCCAAACTTCACCGGGTTCGGCCGAACCCGTTTTGACCGAACCCGGTCAAAAATATTATACAAATCGGCAGCCACTTGTCTCTATCAATCACTGATAGAGAAAAGAGGCTGCTGATTAAAAATAAAATAAAAAGCATTTCATACGTACCCGGTCATTGTCTTGGTGACGAGTCCCTCTTCTTCCTCCAGTCCGAACTTCTTTTCTGACGCGGCAGCCTGTGATTGGCTGCAGAGGCCGCGGCAGCCTGTGATTGGCTGCAGCGGTCACATGGGCAATATCGTCATCCAGGAATGTCGGGCCGGATGTCAAGAGGGACGCGTCACCAAGGCAATGGCCAGGAGACCAGACTGGAGGAAGCAGAAAGTTCTCGGTAAGTATGAACGTCCTTTTTTTTTACAGGTTACTCTATATTCTGATCGGAATTCACTGTCCAGGGTGCTGAAACAGTTACTGCCGATCAGTTAACTCTTTCAGCACCCTGGACAGTGACTATTTACTGACGTCGCCTAGCAACGCTGCCGTAATGACGGGTGCACACATGTAGCCACCCGTCATTACGGGGCCTCATGCACACGACCGTAAAAACACCCGTTATTACGGGTCATAATTACGACCCGAAATAGCGGGCCCATAGACTTCTGTTAGCCACGGGTACCTTCCCGTTTTCTCACGGGAAGGTGCCCATGCCGTTAAAAAGATAGAACATGTTCTATTTTTTTATTTTACGGGCCGTGCTCCTATACCTTATAATGGGAGCACGGCTCGGAAAAACGACCGGCTGCCCGTGGTCGGCCGTGCTCATCTCCTGAAATACTCTGTGCTGCCTTAAACTCTGTGGACAGGTCAGGATCCTGTTTCTTTAAAAATGCTGCTAGGGAACCCGCTCGATCCACTATATAAGGCTGCACTACAGTGCAGCATTTAAAAGAAACAGGATCCTGACCTGTCCACAGAGTTTAAGGCAGAACAGAGTATTTCAGGAGATGAGCGTGCAGATTCAGTGCTGCTGTGAACTCTGCTCTTACCATTACGTAGCTCTCAGTCTGTTACCTCTCCTCCACTCCTGTCCTCAATAACACCTTCACATGATTGGCAAGTCACCACGTAATGGTAAGAGCAGAGTTCACAGCAGCACAGAGTATTTCAGGAGATGAGCGTGTGGATCTTGTGCGGGGTGGTGACCTGCCAATCATGTGAAGGTGTTATTGAGGACAGGAGTGGAGGAGAGGTAACAGACTGAGAGCCATGAAAGAGTAAATATAAAAAATATTTATTGAAATAATTAATAGCTTAAAAATTACAATTTTTGGGAAAATTACTGTATATAAAAAAAAACTATAATTCAACGGAGCTCACGAAGAAAACCTGGCCAGGTATATAAAGAGGCAATTGTAAGGCAGCATGAAATTTATAGATTATAACATTACATATTCATACACAAAGACATGATAGAAACTGAAAGAAATGGACCTAATACAGGTAGATATATGAAAAAGATCACTGCGGGAATATTATTAATTTGGCCTGGACTGAAGTGTTGGGTTCACCCCAATTTTTAATTTCATATTTCACTTGGAGATTAAATTTTTTCACTAACAAGAGAGTAGGAGTGATGGCCCATCTAATTTCCTAGAGGATCCTAATAGAGTTGCAAGGTACAGGCCATGAATCCCAAACACTTAGTGCAAAAATAGTGTACAAAGTCATTCTCTATTTTCATAACTCCATGAGCAGTTTCAGCCAAGCAATGAAAAACCCAATATAGAGAAGTTCTTAAGAGATAACTTCAGTGTTATGTATTTTCAATTCACTATGCATCCGCAACCATCAAATCTAGCTTGATCGTACAAATTAGATGTATGTAGCAATCCTCCGTTCTTATAGCCTTATAAGCGGTTTCAGCCACATAATGGGATATTGGAGCGATCTCCGGTAGGCATAGGAGTATTGCACTATATTTCACCTTTAAGAAATGGCTACAGTCCACAAAATTAACTGGCCTAAGTTACCTCAATACGGCTCCAGTCATATAGTAGAGAAATAAGGTGTCTCCAGTGAGCGTAAGTTACCTCATGTACATCTCCAGCCACATAAGAACGTTCTTCAGTGAGCGAGGCAAAGCTTTCTCCTGTAACCATGTGTTAACTCATATGCGGCTCCAGCCGATGGTAGAGGGGTGTTCTCCAGTGAGCATAGCGTGAGGTCACGCAGGTTATGTACGGTGTGATGACATCACTCACCACCGTACCAGAAGGATTGCAATGTTAATTGTCTGACGTGTTTCGTCCCGACCGGGACTTTCTCAAAGCCGTCATGAGCATCATTATGCCCACATCTTTATAAAGTGTCGTGTTTAAAGGTACAGTATCACTCATACGTTAAACAAAGATGAACAAATTAATTTCACGATAAAGCTATCAAATGCTGTTTGGTAAATTTATAAGCCTATATCAAAATATTACACTATGAGATAACTTTAATATTTTACATGCAAAATTAGCTTTAAAGTAAATAATTTCCAAAATACAATGTAACAGAATATAACAAAGGTTATTAGTACGTAGACTATTCAAGTCTATGCCTTTTTTCTCCCCGAAATAGAGAATACTCTCAAAGTAATGTAATCAGACAATGGACCTGAATATTGGGGCCAGACAGATGTCTTCTTGGGAAAGGAAAGGGGAGGTGCTAATTACGGGCGACAGGGAAGCAGTCAGCGACGATACCCATAAGGCAGTCACAGACCGAGTACCCACCGACAGTGACCAGCACCAAGGAATCAAAATAAAAATTGGAGAAGAGGGGGAGGGAGAGGTGTCCGTCACGGGCGGCAGGGAAACAGTCAGCGACAATACCTAATAAGGAGGTCACAGATGAGGTCCCCACCTACCGTGACCCGCACTAAAGAATCCAATAAGAATTAGTAATAAATACAGATATATTTAAATTGAATGTGAGGGATCATCAAAAAATAGAGGACAAAAGCCGAGAGGGACCAGAAAAAAGAGAGAACAGCCTCCCATGATGGGGAGCAGACCCAGGAGCGCTGCTGGCAGTACCGGATCCTGTTACCAAAGTAGGGGGCTAGAGCTGATCAAAACGGTAACTAAGGTATCCGAAGGAGAGTCAAAATTGGGTTGTCCCTGTTCGATCACTGGCCAATGGGGCACTGGTATTCAATCATCCCAGGAGAGAGGGATCCAACAAGGACCTGGCAGAGTACAAAACAAACCAATTCAAAGAAACATGTTGAATTTGATTTCATTATTGAGACCTCCCGGGGCCAAAGTACCCAAGGTATAGATCCACAAGGGTTTCTTTCTGGAGTAAGAGTTTGTTTCTATCGCCACCTCTCCTATCCTCAGGCAACTGGTAAATACCCATACTTTTAAATCCAGCCATGGATTGGTTATGGAATGCTTTAAAGTGAACTGCAAGTGGATTTTTTATCGCACCCTTTTTTATGTCTGAAACATGTTCGCCAATACGTATCTGGAGCTCTCGTTTGGTTTTCCCAATGTACATCTTCCCACAGGGGCAAGAGATAGAATAAACTACCATACTTGATCGACAGTTTATGAAAGTCTGAACATGGTATTCCTTTTTTCTTTTTGCATCAAAATTCCATCTGTCTTAAGGGCATATTTGCAGGAAGTACATGACCCACATTTGTACATACCCATCGGGCGGTTTGTGAGCCAAGTTTGATTTATCTCAGTCTTCCTCCTGAACTCCGAGTTCACTAAAATATCTCCTAAGTTTGGTGCTCTTTTTGGTACCATACTTTGAACTGATCCTACTATCGATTTAATTTGTTTGTTAAGAGTAAGATGTGGCCAGTTATTGATCATGAGATTACGACGAATATCCCAATGGGAACCATATCTAGAGATAAAACGAACCCTCACAGATTCTTATTTTTCTTTTTAATTAACAACTAATTTCTGTCACTTCTCAATGCTCGATTATAACCACGTTTAATCACACTTTTAGAATAACCCCTGGATTGAAACCGTTCAGATAAAGGTTTGACTTTAATTTTACATTTTTCAAAGTCAGAGAAGTTTCTACAGATTTGAAGGAACTGACCCACATTGATCCCTTTTATCTGTGAGGTAAGATGGTGACTGCTTGCAGCAAGTAATGTGTTCCCAGCTGTCGGTTTGCACTATGTAGAGGTTGATAGAATGTTATTTTCTCTACAAATTTTCAGATCTAAGAAGCTTATAGAAGATTGGCTATACATATAGGTTAGCGAGATGTTTGGAGTGTTTTGATTCAGTTCTCTTACAAAACATTCCAATATATGAAAACATCATCCATATATCATCCATATATCTATACCAAAATGCCACCTGTTTTAGTAAAATGGAGGTTTTTATTCCTCCCAAAACCCTAGGGGCAGGCAGACATATGATGGAGCACAATAGGACCCCATCGCTGTCCCCTGCACCTTGCTGTAATATCTACCATCAAACGAAAAGCAATTGTAATTAAGTATAAACTCCAACATTAAATTTTTCTTGAAAATAGATATAAATCTTTAGAGATCTCAAATTTATTTCCTGTGGATACAGGTGAATAACCTAGGCCACGGTTTAACAAGCTAATATGGCACGGAGACAAACTTACATCTGTCAAATTGATAATGTTGTTACGCTCAATTATCTGCCTCATCTCTGTCTCGTATTTGATTTTCCTCTTGTCTCTACTTTGTCTTACTCTATGTGTCTTTCCCTTACTCTGTCCCATAAAAAAGAGACTTTACTTTGGTTATGATCGGTTTCAGTAGTCCTATTGGTTTCATTATCACTGGAGAAATTGCTAGTAGTTTCCCCACCTGTGGAAGCATATGAATCCCTCTTGTACAAGGGTCTACATTTGTTTTGTCCCTCTTTCTTATTATTTTTTATTTAGAAAGGAAAAAATCTCATTATTCACAAAGTCATGTATATATTTGTTTGATATTTTTTATTTTTTGTAATTGAGATCTCTTTTTGTTCAGTTTCAACATCCTTTTTCAGGTTGTTATTAAGTTTTTCAAATCCAGGATGAGTACTAAAATCATTTAGTCTAGTGACACTTGTCTCTATTTCCATTGTTAAGGAATTTAGAAGGGTTTTTTCCTCATCAATGATAATATCCATTAGTCCTTTAGAATAATTCAAACAATCAATATACCATTTCTTTTGAAACTCCTCACTTTTAAGATGCAATGCAGGTAACACCCTTCTACGCAAACCCCTAGGGGTAATATCTCAGACTTTATATGCTTCCAGACTACTGATATCCCATTAACGGCATAGATGACCCAGGACTAATTTTCTATCATTTTTAAAGAGACCAAACAGGTCCCTATTCCGTTCCTTTTCTTATTCCCGCCCACCGCCAAAAACTGGCCCGCCGTGAATGGCAAAATCTCATCTGAGATAGCGCGCATGCACCCGTCATGAATGGTCTGACACTCTACTCTGCTTCTTCCGGGCCTCAAATCTAGTTAATGTGCATGCTCCACTATGGTGTCCCGTTGTGCACACACACCAGAACAGGACATCGATGCGCAAGCGCATGATTTTGTGTGTTCTGGGAGAGGCAAAGAGCTGTCAATCAATAGTAAGGAGGCGTGGTTTACTCGGAAAGGCTTGAGGAATGAAAATATGACTCTTTTCAAACGTAGATAGGACTCCTTTATGCTCATTAGCATACGGCACAGGAACATTAAACAACTTAATACTAAAGGTACAGAGCCTACTTAGAAGATAATTATAGGTTACATAAAAATTATTATTTTACCCACTTCCACCAGGTATTGCTGATTTAATAGGTGAAATGCTGGTGACAGGTTCCCTTTAACTATGCATCACTACACTTTATGCGGTACTAACAAAGCCTATAAGAGTCATCTGAGAAGCTATAGAATTCACTACACCTAATAATCCAAATTACAGTGAGATGATCAGGAGTGGGAGTATTTAAGAGACTTTTTGCAGTGAATGGTCATTTTGACTTGTCAACCATTGTGAATGGAAAATTGTTTCACTTGTAGACTGCCAATTAAGCACATTATTTATAAAATATTTCACTTGTTCCTTTTTGGTCTCCTTTACACACTTTTCTTTTCCGGTACAAATCAGTTCGTATTTTTCTACATATGGCTTTTTTTTAACTTATTTATTGTCATTTTGTACATTCTTTTTACCTGGTGTTTTGAAAAAAAAACTCCACTGACTTCAAAAACGCTACAAAAATGCCACAAACTAAAATGCTATGTAATTAGGCATTCTCATATTTTACTTTAGACTTTAAAGTAAAATCTGCCTTACTGAGTTTGTGCAGCAATTTTTACATCTGCGGATTTCATTGCGGAATTTTGAAACTCCATTGAAGTCAATGGGGAAATTCTGCAACAAGTCTGCAACAAGTCCGCAACAGACAGTGCATGCTGCGGTCTGAAAATTCCCCACCGCAGCCTATGCTCCGCAGCGGAGTTTTCCGCAACGTCTGCACGAAGTTAACTATAAAGGTGTTGAAACCAATGGACAAACTGTCTGCTGTGGATTTCCACTGCGAACTGTCCGCAGCGGAATTCCACAGCAATTCTGCCACGTATGAACGTGCCCTAACACTCAATTTATTCGCAATTATATTTTTAATTATGACATGTATTTGACAGTAATCAGTCTAAGCCCCAAGTATTAATAGGAATTGGGTAGCCAGTCTTCATATTCCTGGAAATGGAAAGAATATACAAACTTGAACTGTTAAGCCACATTCAGACGTTTTTGGTTATCGGATTTCCCACTGCAAATCCACTGGAATTTACAGTACAATACTCTATAGTATAAGGCTGTGTTCATGCCTCTTTCACAACAGTAGTTTGGTCAGTATTTCAATTTTGTATTTATAAGGCAAAACTGAGCGTGGTGCATAAACAGAAAAAGTATACTGAAAAGATTTGCACCTCTTCCATGTTTTGGACACACTCCTTGATTCGGCTTACAAATACTGATGCAAAATAATGACCAAAAATTTTGAATGAGGCCTTATACTGTCATATATAGTCATAAGTTTTTCTGCTATTATGCCGCAAAAGTTGCAGCGCTTGGCTTTCTGCTGCGGGTTTTGCATCCCTATTGAATTCAATAGGGAAAACCTGCAACAGAAAATCAACAAAAATGCATAAATTGATATGCTGCGCAATAAAATTCCGCACTGCAGGTCAATTTCATAACAGATATGCTGTGTGGGCATGAGATTTTCTAAATCTCATCCACTTTGCTGTGACTGTAAATGCTGTGAAATTTCAGCACACAATTCCATTGCGGAAATCCTGCAGTGTTTACGCTACGTGGAAACCCAGCATAAGAAGAAAAAACCGTAACTTCCCCTTCAAAAAAATAATAATCCACTATACATTTTTGCATACTCAAAAGCATTGTACAACAATTAGATTATGTAAAATGTATGCTATTATGTATACACAGTGTTCCAAATTATTATGCACATTGGATTTAAGTGTCATAAACATTTAATAATCGGGTTTTCAATTAAACTCATGGATGGTATTGTGTCTTAGGATAATTAGTTTGCCCAGGTGTGCCCAATCAAAGGAAAACTACTTAAGAAGGACATTCCACATTATTAAGCAGGCCACAGGTTTCAAGCAACATGGGAAAGAAAAAGGATCTCTCTGCTGAGGAAAAGCGTGAAATAATGCAATACCTTGGACAAGGTATGAAAACATTGGATATTTCAAGAAAACTTAGGCGTAATCATCGTACTGTGAAAAGATTTGTGGCTGATTCAGAGCACAGACGGGTTCGTTCAGATAAAGGCATAATGAGGAAGGTTTCTGCCAGACAAATTAATAAGATTAGGAGAGCAGCTGCTAAAATGCCATTGCAAAGCAGCAAACAGGTATTTGAAGCCGCTGGTGCCTCTGGAGTCCCACGAACCTCAAGGTGTAGGATCCTCCAGAGGTTTGCAAGTGTGCACAAAGCTATTATTATTCGGCCACCCCTAAACAATGCTCACAAGCAGAAACGGTTGCAGTGGGCTCAGAAATACATGAAGACTAATTTTCAAACCGTGTTGTTTACTGATGAGTGCCGTGCAACCCTGGATGGTCCAGATGGATGGAGTAGTGGATGGTTGGTGAATGGCCACCTTGTCCCAACAAGGCTGCGACGTCAGCAAGGAGGTGGTGGAGTCCTGTTTTGGGCTGGAATCATGAGGAGAGAATTGGTAGGCCCCTTTAGGGTCCCTGACGGTGTGAAAATGACCTGTGCAAAGTACGTAGAGTTTATGACTGACCACTTTCTTCCGTGGTACACAAAGAAGAACCATGCCTTCCATAGCAAAATTATCTTCATGCATGACAATGCACCATCTCATGCTGCAAAGAATACCTCTGTGTCATGGGCATAAAAGGAGAGAAACTCATGGTGTGGCCCCCATGTTCCCCTGACCTCAACCCTATTGAGAACCTTTGGAGCATCCTCAAGCAAAATATCTATGATGGTGGGAGGCAGTTCATATCAAAACAGAAGCTCTGGGAGGCTATTCTGACATCCTGCAAAGATATTCAAGCAGAAACTGTCCAAATACTCACAAATTCAATAGATGAAAGAATTGTGAAGGTGATATCAAAGAAGGGGGTCCTATGTTAAAATGTAACTTGGCCTGTTAAGTTTTTTTTGATTGAAAGAGCTTTTGATTTCTGTAAATATGACCTCCTGATGCTGCAAATTCAACAAATTACCATTTTAGTTCTCTTTACAACCTTTAAAATGTTTTTATCTCTGTTGTGCATAATAATTTGAAACAGTGCATTTTGAGTTTTTTACTTCTAAAAAAAAAATCTGTTATCATTAGGAGATTTGTTCAATAAAATTTGCATTATACTCCAACGGTTGATGGCTTGAAGATTATACTGACTGTCATTTGCATCGACTATTAAGGAAAATCAGCGAAAAATAACATTTGCATAATAATTTGGAATGCGGTGTAAATATCAACAGATACACAAGGTGAACAAATGCTATACTTCCTCTGATCATCTTGTGTATCTATTTATATACATGTTCATTTATCCCTGCATGTATTATTAAAGTGTAGCTAAATGTTTGACTAACTTCTGACATGTCCTAGTGACATGTCAGAGGTTTGGATTGGTGTGGGTCCAAGCACTGAGACCCCCACCAATCATTAGAACATAGTGGCTGAAGCGCTCCAGAAAGCCGATGTATCGGAGTACGGGCTCAATAAACTTTCTATTGAGTCTGTACACCGATACATTTATTTGCGGAAAAAGCCGAAAAGACACGAAGCGGTTGAGCGCTCACACGAGCCCTTCAGCTAATTCGTTCTAGCGATTGGTGGGGGTCTCAGTGCTCGGACCCCCACCAATCCAAACTTCTGACATGTCACTATGACGTCAGAAGTTTGTCAAACGTTTAGCTACACTTTAAGCTGTGAAAAAAACACCAGGAACAACCCCCACATGTGAAATCACCCTTAGGGTAAGAACAAACTAGGCGGATATGCCGCGTAAAACTACACAGCTTATATGCCCAGGTAGTCGCAAGGAATTCCACCTGAAAAACCGCATCAAATTGTGGTGCGTTTTTTTAGCAGCATGTCCGCTACGGAAATGCTACAGTAATTTAAAAAAAAGTTTATACTTACCCGGCCGTAGTCATGGCGATGCGTCCCTCTCTTTTGAGCGTAGCCCGGACTCCTGAGTTGATTCTGTAGTCCATGTTAACGCTGCAGCAGTCATCTGGGATGAAACATCATCCCAGGAGGCTGGGTTGCGCTCAGAAGAGAAAATCGCATTGCTAGGACTAACGCAGTGAGGTGAGTACCGTATGAGCTATTTTATTAATTTCAATTAAAAATTACTTTTTCATTTGCAATTATTGCGGCAGAATTGCAATGTTTCCGCTGCAAAAGTCGCAACACCTAGCTTTTTGTTTACCACCCCAGTGAATTCAATAGGGAAAAAACGCAACAGAAGAGAAGCGATTACGCAGCTTAAATTGACATGCTGCAGCTTAAAAAAAAATAACCCGCTGAAGGTGAATTTATGAACTGCTTATTTTTTCAGCTGTGTGTGGTGGAGATTTGTTAAACCTCACTGACGTTGCTAGATTTGTTAAACCTCACTGACGTTGCTGCTACTGAAATCCGTTGTCGAAAATCCGTATTATTTCCGCCTAGTGTGTTCCTACGCTTACAGTGATTGTTGGCTGTTGATGTGTGTAGGCATATACATCAGCAACTGTCACTCATTGTTGAGTAGGGTGGGATGACGTGGAGAGAGGTAGGAAAGTGCTGGTTTCAGAACTTTGAACACAAATGATTCAAAAGTCGCAAAAATTGCAAATTTTGGGTCATTTCTGCCACTTTCAACACTTTTCTAAAAATGAGATGGAGCTTATTTGACATAGATTTTACTTAGAGGCACACAGACAGCCAAAGATGCAACAAATTTATTGAGAGGTATGCACCTTGTGAAAGAAATTAACTAACTCCACCATTTTGTTCTATGCTCCATTTTAACTTCAATAGAAAATCGATGCTTAGACAAATATGTTTCTGCTATAATAAAATTATGCTGAATAACCCATAACAAGGGGCCTCAAGACTTACTACACCCTTCTGTAACTAGACGACAAGAAGATAAGAAGATGACAATGTCATTTTTGTTTTTGCAAAGAGAAAATATTGTCTTATGTCATTGTTCAGTCTAAATGCTATATAAAACAAACCTCCTATTCTGTGGAGGGGAACATTGTCATTTTATTTACACGCAAAGTGACATTCGTATCGTTTGGTGTAATAATTCTACAGAGTTTCCCCAATTTAAAAATCCAAGAATTTCATAAGTCAGAGAAGCAGAAGCTCTTACTATAAGTGCATGTTCAGACGTGGCGGATTTCTGCAGACACTATTTGCAGTAAAATTCTGCGGATTAGTCGTTGCGGATTCAGGTGAAGAGTACATCCTGCTCTCTTTTAAAACATTCTGTCTCAGTCTGGCTATAGACCTCAAAACACATAGGTCCAGCCAGAATGATGAAATATCCTGTTCGGGAAAGCAATCCGCAACGCAACACACATAACATCTGCGGATTTCATTGCATAATTTTGCAACTCCATTGAAGCCAATGGAGAAATTCTGCCACAAGTACGCATCAAGTCCGCAACAGCCAGTGTATGCTGCGGACACCAAATTCTGCACTGCAGCCTATGGTTGTCCGCAACGTTTTCACGAAGATAACTAAAAAGGTGTGGAAACCAATGGACAGACTGTCTGCTGCGGATTTCCAGTGCGGACTGTCCGCAGCGCAATTCCACAGCAATTTCGCCACGTGTGAACGTGCCCTAAGGGTGCAGTCACATGCAGCATATTTGTTGCAGAAATTTCTGAGAATGAAAATCAGTTTCATACATGTAAATATGGCTATTTTTGCAGCATGTGCATGGATATCTGCAAGCCTTATTCAGATGAGTGGGACAGTTTCAGGGATTTGAATGATGTGAATATAGGCACAGTGACAATTTAATTTTATCTATTATCTGTTATATTTTATTAAATAAACATTATATGTTAATTAATGACGTGTAATACCTACTCTCCTACTGACAGTTGACTTTTGGAGGCAGAGTTGCTGCTCCCTGGATGCGTGTTCGGTTGTCCTGATCAAGTATTGTAACGAAAGGGTGGTAATAGTGGCGATATCTCCTTTGATGTCCTATTACCAACTCTGACCAGTGCTGTAAAGATTTGGCCCCAAACCAATGTGTCTCAAGACCCCAAACTGTGTGGCTTGACATACCAGTCCTGAGAGGGGACCATACGCACTGTCAGACATATCCTATCAAAACTGTATCATTTTGGGTTGTATAATACCAGTGTTCACTGAAATATTTGTCTGCAAATGTTGAAGTCGCATAGGCTGCATTCACACGAGTGTATCAGATTCATGCGTGTGAAAAGCACGCGTGAATCTGGTCCGTGTGTGTTGCGTTATGCATCAGTGTGTTTTGCGAAATTTATAAGCGACGATGGGAGATACAGCGCCAGACAGGAATGTCCAGCTACCAAAGCAACTGTACGACAACCAGATCGCTCTGTTTAATGCTGCAACTCTTGCCATCGCTTGCAACTTTTGGTGGAAAATGTGGCTCGTTCTATTTGAGTGTCACTTTGTATTTCATAGTTTTAAAAAAAACAACACATTGATGCCTACACCAGTGTATAAATTATGTAAAGATAAGTAAGCCCTTCTTAGACTAGTCTTTTTTTTATATACATTAGTTGTTTTATTTTTTTTATTCATAATTCATATAATCCACAACATTTTCTTCCTTCTGGGCTTAAACTTAAGTACAATCATTGTATGCCTAATATTAACATATTTTTTGGCACCATTCATCACATGTTAATGCTGTCTTATGTTTATAAATGTTTCTGTGCCCTCGAAACAAGTTTCTTAAAGTATCTTCACCACATATAAATGTCACTGTGATTCATTGTCCATTATTTTCATTTTTCAGGTTTGCCAGGAATCTTACAATGACTCTATATGTAACGATATTCAGGAAAATAAAGAGGAGTTCAAAGCTGTACAAAGCAGGGGGTCATACATCATGTTAATCCAAATTTCCATTATGAGTCTGTTGTCAATTGTGCCAGCTCTCATTCTTGGTGCTTGGTCAGATATGGGTAGTCGCAGGGTAGGCATGATACTGCCTTGTGTCTTCTCTGTAGTGAGTGGGGGACTCTACATTGCCATATACCATGTTAAAAGCATGACCGTGTACTGGTCCTTTGCTGCTGCTGCATTGATTGGAATTTCCGGAGGTCATGTTTCCATGTTTTTAAGTGTGTTCAGCTACTTAGCTGACATAACAGAAAGTATGAATCGCACCTTTCGAATCGGCATTGCAGAATCTATGATATTTCTTGGAGGAACATTTGGCTTTCTACTCAGTGGAACCTTACTTGAGCATAGCACATTTACAATTTTATTTGGAGTCTACTGTAGCTGTAATTTTTTTGGAGCATTATATGTTTTGTTGTGGCTGAAAGAATCAAAGCCTTTAAACAGTTTTAACAGACTTCATGAAGAATACCATGTCGAAGATGAGACTTGTGATGAAAGTAAAAAAATAAATAAACCTGCAAAAAAATCAATTCTAACCTACATCAAAGATTCATTCAATACCATAGTCCAAAAGCGTGAAGGTCAAAATAGACTAAAAATCTACCTGATTTTATTGTGTGTTTTCCTGATCAATCTCTGCAATGTTGGTAAGTTACTTTACTTTATGTACTAAATATAAAATAGTATGATATGAATTTAGTGGTTTAATTTACGAAATGTGGGATGCAGATGATTAAAATCTTTAAAATCAATAAGAATTTCCAGAAACTGTGCAATATATCAAAGGGTATTTACGAACAAACTGCCACATTAAGTCACATTGAAAGATATCATGGCCACATTTAATAATATTTCTATGAATTGATTTAGCAATATTGCATGTTAAATAAATATGATATTCTTCCGTTTTTGGTTCACAGTGTTAGAAGCAATGCTAATTTCTCCTAACACAACACTAACTGAACCATATAGATGATAAAAAAAATAGAAAACAGTTGTTTCTTCCTACAATTGTCTTTTACACCTACCACCTTTGCCGACTCCCAGTAGGCTATCATCAGTCTATGTATAGCTTTGAAATATACATTATTATTTTTTTAGAAAAATGTTTATTAGTGTGCAACTTTAAAAATACTTTTTATTAAAAATTATTTTTCCTTTTTGAGATATAGCTGCTTTGTATTCTGCATACTGAGCAGCTGTATCGTGCGCTAAGACCTGAATCCATCAGGCTCTGTCGGGTTAAGTGAAAGCGGGTGCGGCGTGTCTCTGACACACATGAGCCACCTGTAATCCACCACAACTAAGTTCATAACTGCGTTTCAGAGACACGCCGCACCAGCTGACACTGAACCCATCAGTCCCGCTGACTTGACGCATACAGGATTAAGCTAGATACAGCTGCTCTGTATACAGGATACAAAGCAGTAGTATCTCAAAAAGTAAAAATTATTTTTACTAAAAAGTATATTGAAAGTTCCCCAATCACACTGATAAAAGTTTTTGTTTTTTTTAATAAAAATTATTTCAACCGTGTACATAGCCTTTAAAAATCTTTTTATATATATATATATATATATATATATATATATATATATATATATATATATATAAAAATGTGTATCAGTGGGATTGGTGCAACTTTGTAATTACATTTTATTAAAAATTATTTTTACTTTTTGAGATACAGCTGCTTTGCATCCTGTATACAGAGCAGCTGTATCTAGCGCGGAAACCTGTATCCATCAGTTTAGCGGCACTGACGGGTCCAGTGTCAGCGGGACCTCCGGGTCTCTGACATGCAAGATCCACCTGTTATCCATCACATCAAGTTATGAACAATACAAAGCAGCTGCATCTCAAAAAGTAAGGCTGGGTTCACACGTGGCGGAATTTCACTTAAATTCCGCTGCGGACACTCCGCAGCGTTAATCCGCAGCGGAGCCGTTTGTCCATTGACTTCCACTTTAATTTAGCAGTGTTCGTTTAGACGATGCGTAAAATTCCGCTGCGGAGCATAGGCTGCGGAGCGGAATTTGGTGTCCGCAGCATGCTCTGTCTGTTGCGGAGCAGTGGCGGACTCATGGTGGAATTTCTCCATTGACTTCAATGGAGATTCTAATTTCCGCAATGAAGTCCGCAGCTGTCATGCACATGTTATGTGTGCTGCGGATGCGTCTTGCTTTTTTAACTTGACATTTCTTCATTCTGGCTGGACCTATGTATTTCTAGGTCTACAGCCAGACTGAGGAAGTCAATGGGGCTCCCGTAATGACGGGAGCGTTGCTAGGAGACGTCTGTAAATAGTCACTGTCCAGGGTGCTGAAAGAGTTAAGCGATCGGCAGTAACTGTTTCTGCACCCGGGACAGTGACTACCGATCCCAATATACAGCAACCTGTAAAAAAATATAAGTACATACTAACCGAGAACTCCCTGCTTCTGTCTCCAGTCCGGCCTCCCAGGATGACGTTTCAGTCTAAGTGACGGCTGCAGCCAATCACAGGCCAAGCACAGGCTGCAGCGGTCACATGGACTGCCGCGTCATCCAGGGAGGTCGGGCTGGATGCCAAAAGAGGGACGCGTCACCAAGACAACGGCCGGTAAGTATGAATTTCTTTGACTTTCACAAGGGAAAGTGCTGTCCCTTCTCTCTATCCTGCACTGATAGGGAGAAGGGAAGTACTTTTACCGCAGTCCGCAGCAGCTAGTCCGCATCAATTTACTGCACATTTTGTGCAGATCCGCAGCAGAATCTGCAACGCAGATTCTGTGCGGCATTGATGCGGACAGTTGCGGAGGAAATCCGCCACGTGTGGTCATGCCCTTATAGTAAAAGTAAGTAATAATTTTTAATAAAATGCAATTACAAAGTTGCACCAATCATACTGATACACATTTTTATTTAAAAAACAAAAAACGCTTTAAAAGGTGTACATAGTCTTTAAATTAAGTTGCACAATTATACGAATATTTAAAATAAGCACACAGCACTGTACCGATGTGAAAAAGCAAAACTTCACTGTACTTGTTTAAAAAAGGATTAAAAGAGGAAAACTTCAGAAAAGCGGCTTTTACACAGCAGTAAAATGAAACTACTTTATTTAATTAGCGCACTGAGATGTAAGAGAAAAATACAGAAGTGCTCATTTTTACACAGCAAATAAATACATTAAATTTTAAACTGGTAATGACTGTGTGAAAGAGAAAAACATTACGAACAATGGGAGAGATTTATGAAAACTGTCTAAGAGTAAAATTGTTTTTGTTGCGCATAACAACCAATCATAGCGCAGCTTCCATTTTTCAAATGCACTATAAAGAATAAAAGCTGCACTGTGAAAAGTTGGTAAGGGCAACTTTCTTGATTCTTCCCCATTGTGTTTACACAGCAGCAAAATTATGCTGTGAATGGTGCATGAAAAATTATGCACTGGGGTTTTGTCATGCGTCACATGATTAAAAAATACACCTTATTGGCTATTCTATTTCACCTTTTTTTTTATCAGACAGGTATGAGAGCACCTGAAGCAATTCATGGGGGCAGCTGACATGCACTATTTAGTGGGGCAGCATTGGGTTTTCTTGATGCTATTTGTGTCTCCTACTGCACCTGATCAGTAATGTATTCCATTAGCCATACTATGGTCATGTTATTCAGACCTTGTATGGCAGTATGTTTTCGTTATTATATAAAATTATTATTCAGTTGTATGGCAGTATTTTTCAGTCTCTGTATGATAGCATTCTTTCAAGATATAACAAACACATTATACAATTATCTTTACATGCAAGTGTCTGACAAAGTGGTGGCAAATCAATTGGAAGTGGAGATAAGCAAGGGCTAATATATATAAGAAACATTCTGGGCACCATGTACAGTTAGGTACTAACTACATATATTAGCCCTTCTCAATGAATTAGAATATCATCAAAAAGTTAATTTATTTCAGTAGTTGAATTTAAAAAGTGAAACTCATATATTATATAGATTTATTACACACAGACTGATCTATTTCCAGCATTTTTTTCTTTTAATGTTGATGATTATGGCTAACAGTTAATGAAAACTCAAAATTTAGTCTCTCAGAAAATTTGAATATTGGGTAAAAGTTGAAGATTGTAAAAGTTGAAGATTGTGGTGTGGACTCAGGGTCTCACACTGTAATCAGTTAATCAACAGAAAACACCTGCAAAGGTTTCTTAAGCCTTTATAAAAACTGGCTTGTTGCTCAGTGGTCTAAAGTCCTGTTTACAGATGAAAGTAAATTTTGCATTTTTTGGGGAAATCAAGGGCCCAGAGTCTGGAGGAAGAGGGGTGAGGCACTCAATTCAAGTTGCTTGTGGTCCAGTGTGAAGTTTCCACAGTCAGTGATGGTTTGAGGGGCCATGTCATCTGCTGATGTTGGTCCACTCGCCTGACCCAAACCCCATAGAGAATCTATAGGGTATTGTCAAGAGGAAGATGAGAGACACCAGACCCAACAATGCAGACTAGCTGAAGGCCGCTATCAAAGCAACCCGGGCTTCCATAACACCTCTGCAGTGCCACAGGCTGATTGCCTCCATGCCACGCCACATTGATGCAGTAATTCATGCAAAAGGATCCCTGACCAAGTATTGAGTGCATATACTGCACATACTTTTCAGTAGGACAATATTTTGGTATTAAAAATCATTTTGGAAATTGGGCTTATTTAATATTCAAATTTTCTAAGATACAAAATTTTGGGTTATCATTAACTGTTAGCCATAATTAATCATCAATATTAAAAGAAAAAAATTCTGGAAATAGATTACTCTGTGTGCAATAAATCTATATAATATATGAGTTTCACTTTTTGAATTGAGTTACTGACAATTAACTTTTTGATAAAATTCTAATTCATTGAGAAGGATTTGTATGTGGAGCTCTGGGATGCCCTACATGTTTCAAGATTTCAACCATGCTTAAGAAATAAAACAAAGGAAAGGTATAATATTGTACAATAACAAAGACGTTTCCATAATTTTTCTAGTTTTCTGCAATAAGTTTAGCTCTACTTTTCAAAATTAACTCATATCCAAAAGTTTATTTTTCCTTTTTCATGTATCAAGAAAATGATTAAAGCAGATTTTCCTGCATGATATGGCAATATGTTTTTGAAATATGTTGCATCCTTTTTCAAAAAATGGATTGGCTTTGTCAAAGCATGTAGAAGGAAATTGTCTTTCTTTTAGATGAGAGATTATAAACTGTTCTAAATAGGTTTTTTTAAGGCACGACAAAAGTATGTATTAGGCTCTGTTCCTATGTATAAGCTGGAGGTATACGTCAGGAGTATTCCCCGAGGTATACTGTAACTCATACATAGTCATAAAGTGGCATACATCGGAAATTGTTTTTAAGAAATGCACATATTATTCTAGAATTTTTTTTGAAAGAAAATACAGATGTCAACCTTTTACATGGTTTAGCACGTGTTAGAAAGTAGAAAAAAAAGAAACAACTCCTAAATGTATACCTAAAATGTCAAAATGAAATGAGAATCACAAAAAGTTTTTAATTATTTTTAGTTGTTTTGTTTATTTATTTTCATTTGTAGTGAAATGATATTTTCCAGCATGATTGACCCTTCAAAACTGCTGACAGCGCTACATAGAGGACGGAGAGAGCAGCGTAACCACACCTGTAGTGACAGTCATCCAGGTTGCATGACTGAGAATCTACGTTTTAATGCGACCGGAGCTGTAATTGCGAGTGCCACAGAGGCGGCACTTAATGTTTATTGCTCCGGCCTCTCTTCACTGAAAGCTTACCAGCCCTGTCTGATCTGTTTTGAGTGACGGCTTTAGTGTTTAGCCAGGAGATTGCTAAAGCCATCAGAGCAGAGAGGCTTTCATGGCTATAGAGTAAGTGGACCCACTAGGCCGCTCCGCCCTGGTGGAGTAGCAGCTGGCCAAACAACAGTCAATGATAGTCTTAAGGACAAGAGTACCTGGATAAAAGATTTGGTAGACACTTGGCGTGGCAGACACTTTGTGTAGCAGACACTTGGTGTAGCAGACACTTGGCACAGATGACACTTGGCACAGATGACACTTGGTATAGATGATACTTTTGCACAGATTATAAACTCGACTCTGACTTTAGACTTTGCACTGGAACAAACACAAATACTGGATACTGGATACGGGATACCGGATACGAGAACACAGGATACAACTAAGGGACCATTTGCAATAACAAACATGGGCAGACACACCAATGCTCAGGCAAGGGGGAAGATTGCAGAGTCCTTTTTATAACGCAGGGTGTGTAGGGATTGGATAGGGAGCTTTTTACAGGTGTGCGCGCTGGCCCTTAAAGGGAACCTGTCACCAACATTTCACCTATTGAACTTTACTTCTCCCTCACTGGCTGTTATCCCCTCTCCTAAACTCCTCCTCCGACTGTAAATAACGGTCTGCAAACATTTTGCGCCTTTTATCGTAATAATCCGGTGTCCCTTTGTGCGATCACACCAGAAGAGGACATCAATGCACAAGCAAGGATTTTGTGTGCTGGGGAAGGCAAGGAGATATCAATCAAAAGTAAGGAGGCGGGTAAACTCGGAAAGACTTGAGTAATGAAGATATGACTCTTTTCAAACGAAGATTTTACTCTTTTCAAACGAAGATTTGACTCTTTTCAAACGAAGATTTGACTCTTTTATGCTCATTAGCATATGGTGTGGGAACACTAAAAAGTTGAATACTAAAGCTACAGAGCCGACAAAGCATACAATTATAGGTTATATAGAAATTATTTTTCACCCTCTACCACCAGGTATTGCTGGTTTAATAGGTGAAATGCTGGTGACAGGTTCCCTTTAAAGGCCAGGAACAAGCACGCGTGCGCATCCTAAGCAAGACAGTGGAGTAGAGGGCCCGCATGGGCTGCCGTCTCTGAGGAGGGAGACGCCGGATGGAGCTCATCGTTCTGCGGTCGTGGGTAAATGATGCCGGTTCTCCGAGTCCATTACAGGGGCCACTTGTGATCGCAGTGCCGGGGACATTAAAAGGTAGATTTCTCAGTCATGCAACCTGCATTACCTTCACCACAGGTATGGTTACCCTGCTTTGCCCTTTCTCTTTACCTTAGGATAAATATAGCTAATTCTTTACCTTAGGATAAATATAGCTAATAGGGCAATCAGATAAATTCACTGTCCAGCATTCACACTATTTTAATAATCATTATTGTTGATAAGAACAGCAATTAAGCCACTGCTTCTTTTTTAAATTTAGTGATTAATTTAGATTTTTCCATTTCTACTACAATGAAATAAAAAGGCAGCTCACATGCTGCTAATATCACTCCAAGACTTCACACGGTGTAAGAACGGCTGTCCCAACTCAAAGACTGTAACAAAAAAGTGTAATACAAAACTATTTTAAGGCAAACATCAAATTGCTCTATTATACTTCGCAAAGCATATCTACAGTAAAATCCACTTACTCATTTTAAGCCATATGTATAAGAACCCATAAGTGTTTTTAAAAGTGTAAGCGGCTTTTACCTCTTTGGATAGGGCAGTTTCCCAGACTATTGACCCTTTTAGTCAGTCCAAAAGGTTGCTTAGTCTTGCCTAATGTAACATATGTGGATGTGATTAGAAAAAATTCCTAACTGCAAGTGATGTTTCGTTTTTCTTTATCACACTTGCAGCTAAGATTCTCCTCATATATTAACTCCTTTCCCATATTGTGCCATATATAAACATCCTGATGATCCCACATGCACCAATGATTGAGAGCAGCAATGCCCAAAATCAGAGAAAGCTTCTGGTCTGAGCTGTTTCACCCAACCTTAAGCCTGAGAATGATCCCCAGCAATGTCCTTTGCTTAAGTATACCCTAAGGCTACATTCACGTGTCAGGGAAAAATGGGCGTGTGATGGTCTTTTTTTGACGGCCATCACACGGTTGTCTTCAGTACAATGTAGTTCTATGGCTGTATTCACAAGGCCGTTTTTTTTCACGGCCTGTAAATACTGGCCGTTAAAAAGTAGGACATGTCCTATCTTTGGCTATTTTCACGGCCAGATGGCCCCCATAGAACTCAATAGATCATTTATCTGACGTTTTTCAGGAATCAATCCTTGTGACGGCCATTAAAAACTGATCCTGGCCATCACAAGAGGATTTCCTGGGCACAGTGCTACATAATTCGCTGAGCTTGGGGAAGCCCTTGACGTCACTATCCATATATGGACAGTGATGTCAGGGCTTTCAACTATGGAGTCCCCGGTCAGAGCATTGTGTGCTCTCTGGCTGGGGACTCCAGTCTTGAGAAAGACCTTAACGTCACTGTCCATATATGGACAGTGACCATTAGGGGCTTTGAGATGCTGCAATCCCCAGCCAGAGCATCAGCAAATCTCTGAACAGGGATTCCACTCCTAGAGAGAGCCCATGAGGTCACTGTCCATATATGGACAGTGACGTCAGAGGCTCCTCCAGCAGCAGAATCCCTGGCCAGAGCGTCGGCAACATTCTGGCCAGGGATTCTGCACCTAAAGGAGCCCCTGGCATCACTATCCATTTATGGACAGTGACATCAGGGGCTCCCCGTGGAGCAGAATCCCTGGCCAGAGCATTGCCGATGCTTTGGCTGGGGATTTCGCTCCTAGAGGGAGGCACTGCGTCACTATGGGATTCCGCTTTATTGACAGTGACTTCATGGGCTCCCTCCAGGAGCGGAATCCCCAGCCAGAGCATTGCCGACCCACTGTCCGGGGATTCCGCTGCTGGAGGAGCCCCTGGCATCACTATCCATGTATGGACAGTGACGTCAGGGTTTCCTTATTGAGCGTTTTTTCCAGCCAAAGTGTTGCCGACGCTCTGGCCGGTGATTCTGCTCCTGGAAGAGCTCCTGAAGTCACTATCCGTATATGGACACTATCCATAGATTCTGCTCCAGGGGCTTCACGTCCATTTTTGGTCTTTTTGTCACCATATATGGAGAGTGACGTCATGGGCTCCTTCAGGAGCGGAATCCCTGGCCAGAGCATTGGCAACACTCTGGCTGGGGATTTCATGCCTAAATGGAGCCCCAATGGTGCTATCTACACGGGAAGGGTATAGCGCTATCTACAGGGTGGGGTATGTGTGGCTATCCACAGGGTGGGTTGTGTGACTCTATCTACAGGGGGGAAAGTGGCACTATCTACCGGGGAAAGTGTGGCGCTATCTACAAGGGAGAAAGTGTGGCGCTATCTACAGGGGGAAAGTGTGGTGCTATCTACAGGGGGAAAGCGTGGAGCTATATACTGGGGGGGGTGTGGAACTATCTAGGGGGGTGTGGCGCTATCTTCAGTGGGCACTGTCACACTATCTACAGGGGCGTTGCAGCACTGTCTACATGGGCACTGGGGTGTTTTCAGGGGGTGTAGACAAAAAAACCCTGACAAATGAAATCTATCAGTTTTTTTTAGTGGCCATGAAAAATATATGGAAATGGATGACAAGCGGTTATTAAAAACGGACTGGAAATGGAGGACACACTGATGCAAAACGGCCATGAAAAACTGACAGTTTATCAGATTTTAATGCCCATTTTTTTTTTTTACTGTCGTGTGAATGTAGCCTAAGAAATGACTACACCGCGTCCCAAATTATTATGCAAATGTTATTTTTCGCTGATTTTCCTAAATAGTCGATGCAAATAACAGTCAGTATAATCTTCAAGCCATCAACCGTTGGAGTATAATGCAAATTTTATTGAACAAATCTCCTAATGATAACAGATTTTTTTTTAGAAGTAAAAAACTCAAAATGCACTGTTTCAAATTATTATGCACAACAGAGATAAAAACATTTTAAAGGTTGTAAAGAGAACTAAAATGGTAATTTGTTGAATTTGCAGCATCAGGAGGTCATATTTACAGAAATCAAAAGCTCTTTCAATCAAAAAAAACTTAACAGGCCAAGTAACATTTTAACATAGGACCCCCTTCTTTGAGATCACCTTCACAATTCTTTCATCTATTGAATTTGTGAGTATTTGGACAGTTTCTGCTTGAATATCTTTGCAGGATGTCAGAATAGCCTCCCAGAGCTTCTGTTTTGATGTGAACTGCCTCCCACCCTCATAGATATTTTGCTTGAGGATGCTCCAAAGGTTCTCAATAGGGTTGAGGTCAGGGGAACATGGGGGCCACACCATGAGTTTCTCTCCTTTTATGCCCATAGCAGCCAATGACACAGAGGTATTCTTTGCAGCATGAGATGGTGCATTAAATGCATGAAGATAATTTTGCTATGGAAGGCACGGTTCTTCTTTTTGTACCACGGAAGAAAGTGATAAGTCATAAACTCTACGTACTTTGCAGATGTCATTTTCACACCGTCAGGGACCCTAAAGGGGCCTACCAGCTCTCTCCCCATGATTCCAGCCCAAAACATGACTCCGCCACCTCCTTGCTGACGTCGCAGCCTTGTTGGGACATGGTGGCCATTCACCAACCATCCATTACTCCATCCATCTGGATCATCCAGGGTTGCACGGCACTCATCAGTAAACAACATGGTTTGAAAATTAGTCTTCATGTATTTCTGAGCCCACTGCAACCATTTCTGCTTGTGAGCATTGTTTAGGGGTGGCCGAATAATAGCTTTATGCACACTTGCAAACCTCTGGAGGATCCTACACCTTGAGGTTCGCGTTACTCCAGAGGCACCAGCGGCTTCAAATACTGTTTGCTGATTTACAATGGCATTTTAGCAGCTGCTCTCCTAATCCTATTAATTTGTCTGGCAGAAACCTTCCTCATTATGCCTTTATTTGAACTAACACGTCTATGCTCTGAATCAGCCACAAATCTTTTCACAGTACGATGATCACGCTTACGTTTTCTTGAAATATCCAATGTTTTCATACCTTGTCCAAGGTATTGCATTATTTCACGCTTTTCGGCAGCAGAGAGATCCTTTTTCTTTCCCATGTTGCTTGAAACCTTTGGCCTGCTTAATAATGTGGAATGTCCTTCTTAAGTAGTTTTCCTTTGATTGGGCACACCTGGCAAACTAATTATCACAGGTGTCTGAGATTGATTACAATGATCCAAAGAGCCCTAAGACACAATACCATCCATGAGTTTAATTGAAAACCCGATAATTAAATGTTTATGACACTTAAATCCAATGTGCATAATAATTTGGAACACGGTGTATGCACAAAACTATGCAAAGGCTTAATGGACTGTCCTACAGAGAGAAGTCAGTGTATTAAGTAAAACATATATTTTTTTAAAAATCAAGCCAAGTCTGAAGTTAAAATTTTTCAATGGAACTAAAAAAAGTTAAATAATATAAAAAAAGTTAAGAAATATTAGTGCATTTACAGAATAAAATAAATGTATTCATTATGCACCACATTAATATGAATAATAATATGAGACATTACTATAATAACTTATTTAGTAGGGCTCTGTAATTTGTCAGATGTTAAAGGGAATGTGTCGCTAGAAATTTTTTTATTTTTTTTTAGTTAAACAATTAGTGTATAGGTGATTAAACATTGTTCGAATTTTTTTAATTTTTTTCACGAGTCAGGAAATATTATAAATTAGATTCTAATTTATAATATTTCCCAGCGCTGGTCACTAGATGGAGCAATTCCCAAAATTGCAGCATTGCATGTGGTAAAGCAACCACATTGCTTTATGCTGCAAAATTTGAGAAAACTCACTCGCTCTAGTGAGCTCTCAGAATCCCCCTAGTGCCGGGAGAAACGAGGGGATTGAACGGTCAAACCTCCTACACTGTGTGTCGCCATTTTTTGAGCTAACACACAGTGTAGTAGGTTAACATACAGTAGTAAACACACAGTAAAACACATACATACACAGACCTAACTTACCTTCTCCTGCTGCCTCCACTCCAAGTGCACAAGTCCGGAAGCCGCAACCGGAAGTAGTAATCTTACTGTCCGGCCGCGACTTCCGGTCCACAAGAAAATGGCGCCGGACGTCGCACAGTTCAATTTGGACTGTGTGGGAGCAGAGCATGCACCGTTCCCACACAGACGGCGTATAGCATAGTGGATGGAACGGGCCCCGTTCGCATTCACTATGGGACTGTATGTGCCGTATTTCATGTCTGTATGTGTCGTTGCTCGACACATACAGAGATGGAAAAAAAAATGGCAGCCCCCATGGACAAGAAAAAGTGGAAAAATAAAAAAAGTAAAACACAAACACACAAATAAATAAAAAAAATGTTAATAAAACACTAAAAGCAAATTGATCTAGAATTTTTTTTTTTCGTGACACTGGTCCTTTAAAAGCACACTTTTGATTAGCTGTTTGCAATTTGTCGCAGGCCCATCTAAAAAAAGTTGTAAAGCAGCTAAACCTCACAAAAGGACCAGTTTTGCCGCAAAACTCGAACCTAGTTCAATTATCTCTAATGGCAAGTACAACATGTCATCTGAATGGAACAAATATACAGTATGTTAGCCTAGTGGTTATTTAGTAACAAATATTGGAAAAACACATTTTACCAATAATAAAATGTCACTTTCTGCTCAATTTGGGATGTAATCCACATACCACTATTCCATATACCATCAAAAAATGTATCAAGGGTTTGTCAGCTGTTTGAACGGACCGCGCAATCCGGTCAGCGCTGTTACCTTGTTATTTCCTACACAGCTCCACACTGTACAACCCCGACACATTCCTTGCGGCAGAGCACAGTACTACAGCTTGCTCCCATTTAAGTGAACTTGTTGTATAGTGGATCAACATTTTCATAGGATTATATTAAATCGAAACTCTAGTGAAAAGCAAAATTTCCTTTGTGAATTCTTATCTATCATGATATCCAAAGCCAGTTCTGTTACTTCTGGCTGTCTATATGATAACATATCCACCAGAATTTGTCTGAGGCATTGCGTAGCAACAGTCTAAGTATACAATGGATGACATTAACAGATCTCTGTCATTCTGTGTGATATTCCATTTTCAAGAGATTGTCCAGACCTCTTCCTGTCCCCGGTAGATGATGCATCGGTATTTACATATAATTATCTGTTTTGTGCTGTGGCTAGATGTTTCAATGCTTCCTGCTGTAGGAAACTAGCAAGCAATATGGCAAGCAAATACTAAATTAGAAATATTCAAGCACACAAGTTAGACTCTGTTTACAGTCCCTATTGCAAATCACGTCAGATTTGACAGGACAAATAGAGCTGTATGCAGCCCTATTCTTCCCGTCAAAACCATTATAAATAGTCAATGGGGGTCGCTGGGTGCGGTATCCATAGATTCAGAGATCCAGCACTGCCTTGTGGTGTTTGTTATATACAAAGACCACACCCTAGATTTGAACAAAGCCTTAAATACATCTTGTATATATATATATATATATATATATATATATATATATATATATATATATATATACATATATATATTGTGTATATACATACATATATATATATATATATATATATATATATATATATATATATATATACAGTGAAGGAAATAAGTATTTGATCCCTTGCTGATTTTGTAAGTTTGCCCACTGTCAAAGACATGGACATTCTAGAATTTTTAGGCTAGGTTAATTTTACCAGTGAGAGATAGATTATATTTAAAAAAAACCAGAAGAAAACATAGTCAAAATTATATATATTTATTTGCATTGTGCACAGAGAAATAAGTATTTGATCCCCTACCAACCATTAAGAGTTCAGCCTCCTCCAGACCAGTTACACGCTCCAAATCAACTTGGTGCCTGCATTAAAGACGGCTGTCTTAAATGGTCACCTGCATAAAAGACTCCTGTCCACAGACTCAATTAATCAGTCTGACTCTAACCTCTACAACATGGGCAAGACCAAAGAGCTTTCTAAGGATGTCAGGGACAAGATCATAGACCTGCACAAGGCTGGAATGGGCTACAAAACCATAAGTAAGACGCTGGGTGAGAAGGAGACAACTGTTGGTGCAATAGTTAGAAAATGGAAGACATACAAAATGACTGTCAATCGACATTGATCTGGGGCTCCTTGCAAAATCTCACCTCGTGGGGTATCCTTGATCCTGAGGAAGGTGAGAGCTCAGCCGAAAACTACATGGGGGGAACTTGTTAATGATCTCAAGGCAGCTAGGACCACAGTCACCAAGAAAACCATTGGTAACACATTACGCCGTAATGGATTAAAATCCTGCAGTGCCTGCAAGGTCCCCCTGCTCAAGAAGGCACATGTACAGGCCCGTCTCAAGTTTGCAAATGAACATCTGGATGATTCTGAGAGTGATTGGGAGAAGGTGCTGTGGTCAGATGAGACTAGAATTGAGCTCTTTGGCATTAACTCAACTCGCCGTGTTTGGAGGAAGAGAAATGCTGCCTATGACCCAAAGAACACCGTCCCCACTGTCAAGCATGGAGGTGGAAACATTATGTTTTGGGGGTGTTTCTCTGCTAAGGGCACAGGACTACTTCACCGCATCAATGGGAGAATGGATGGAGCCATGTACCGTCAAATCCTGAGTGACAACCTCCTTCCCTCCACCAGGACATTAAAAATGGCTCGTGGCTGGGTCTTCCAGCACGACAATGACCCAAAACATACAGCCAAGGCAACAAAGGAGTGGCTCAAAAAGAAGCACATTAAGGTCATGGAGCGGCCTAGCCAGTCTCCAGACCTTAATCCCATCGAAAACATATGGAGGGAGCTGAAGATCCGAGTTACCAAGCGACAGCCTCGAAATCTTAATGATTTACAGATGATCTGCAAAGAGGAGTGGGCCAAAATTCCATCTAAAATGTGTGCAAACCTCATCATCGACTACAAAAGACGTCTGACTGCTGTGCTTGCCAACAAGGGTTTTGCCACCAAGTATTAAGTCTTGTTTTCCAAAGGGATCAAATACTTATTTCTCTGTGCACAATGCAAATAAATATATATAATTTTGACAATGTGATTTTCTTTTTTTTTTTTTATATATAATCTATCTCTCACTGGTAAAATTAACCTAGCCTAAAAATTCTAGACTGTTCATGTCTTTGACAGGGGGCAAACTTACAAAATCAGCAAGGGATCAAATACTTATTTCCTTCACTGTATATATAAACTGCTTTAGCTTGCACATCATTTCAATGACCCACACTGATTCTATGATTTCTACTAATGAAGACTGCTCCACTGGAAATTGGAGCTTTGTACTTTTCAGTAGTTCTTTAACCCTTTCATGACCAAGGGTCATTAATGCCCCTGTGTCCAGGTCAAATTTTCCATTTTTGATATGCACTTCTTTAAACGATAATATCTTTGAAACCGCTTTGAATATCACAACTATTTTTCTTTGTTGTTTTTTTACAAGACATATGAGGCTTTCATTATCTAGATTAGTTTAATTATTTCAGTGTTTTTAATTTGTATTATGAGCAGACAAATCACTAAAAATGTTAAAAACAAACATTTTGTAATTTTTATATATATACATATATATATATATATATATATATATATATATACACATACACTGTAGTGCTCTCTAACAATTAGTCCTCTTCTCTCTCCGCCACCCTGGATCGCTGTGAGGGGAGAGTAAAGAGGGCTACATACACACGACCGTGAAAACAATGGCAGTCAACAACAAATCAACTGTCAGTTTTTCATGGTTGTTTTGCATCAAAGTGTCTCAAAATTTGAATCCATTTCCCGGCCGTCTGACCGTTTTTAACCGCCATTTGCCATCCGTCTGAAAACATCACAGTGCCCATGTAGATAGTGACGCAATAACACTGTAGATAGTGCCACATTGCCCACATAAATAGTGCCAGTGCCCACAGTAAATAGTGCCACAGTGCCCACATGGTGCCACAGTTCTCCCTATAGATAATGCTCACATAGTGCCACACACAGTGCCCATGCGGATAGCGACACAGTATCCCCTATATATAGCACCGCCCTGAAGATAGCATCACACCCCCTGTAAATAGGACCACCCCCTGTAGATAGCAAAATCCCAGCTTTATTAAGCAACATCCCCGTTGCAGATAGGGCCACCCCCCCATAAATGGCACCCCCTTCCTGTAAATAGCACCAATGAAGCTCCCTGTAGGAGCGGAATCCCTCTGTCTGAAGATTCCGCTCCTACAGGAAGTCCCTGAAGTCTCTGTCCATATATGGACAGTGACGTCAGGGGTTAACTCTAAAAGCAGAATTCCCTGCCAGAGCGGGGATTCCGATCCAGGAGTAGCCCCTGATGTCACTGTCCATTTATAGATAGTGACACCAGTGGCTTCTCTAGTAGAGGAATCCCTGACACAGAGCGGTCTGACACCGGGGATTCCGCTCCTAGAGAGAGCCGCTGACGTCATTGTCAATATATGGATAGTGACATCAGGGGCTCTCTCTAGAAGCGGAATCGCCAGGCCAGTGTGATCTGACACCAGGGATTCCGCTCCTAGAGTCAGTTCAGTTGGCGCTATCTACAGTGGGTCATGTGATGCTAACTACAGCGGGGGGGGGGGGTTCTATCAGCAGGGGGGGTGGTGGCACTATCTACAGCGGGGATGGGGAGACAGTGGGGCTCCCTCTAGGAGGGGAATCCTCGGCCAGACTGCTGGCCAGGGATTCCTATGCTGGAGGGAGCTTTGGTGGCACTATCTACAGACGGTTTTGCGCTGCCTACAGGGTGTTGTGGGTGGCACTATCTACAGTGGGGGATGTATTCCCCTGTCAATGCCCCGGCCGACATGAGCGTGCATTGCTGCTCATCCTGAAGCAGCATTGCACTCATTAAACCCCTTCCAGGCTGTCAGCGTTTATGCAGATGTTAACTGCACGGGGCATCAGCAGTTAGAACGTATACAGCCATATCAGTCGTGAAGGGGTTAAACTGTTTTGCATACATTCAGTCATAGCACAAATGATATAAATTATTTTGTGTAATTAAACTTAGTTTTTTGGGTTTTCTATGTGACTGCACAAAATACTTTTATAGCTGGTCTCAGATGTCATTGTATTTAGAGAAAGCCTTTCTATAATAGCAAAGTGCTGTACTGCAGCAAAATTGATTTTGAGTCTGTCTCATTACATAAAATGGATGCTTGAATATTTCTTCATTCCTAGGACTAACAAGTTACTTTCTTTGGAAAAAGCCAAGTTTCATTAGTAGTAATGCAGTTAAATTATCCATGCAATTATTTTCAACTGGCTAGCATTCTAGGAAAATAAAAGGCTTAAGTAAAAAGAGCAGTTAAAATCGTGACAGCATTTTGGAGAAAGGAAGTAATGTCTCTGTGGTTCTTTAATAACAAATGTTAGTTAATTTCCGTTAGTCGTAATTCACTAAAAATTACTTATTGTGTTTTAAAGTTTTCTTTCTTTTTCTGTTTAGGAAAAATACTTGAATTTTAGGTAGATTAATACAGTACTCCTTGAATATTCTTGACCCACATGACAATCCACCTGTTATCCACCACATCTAAGTTATGAACTTAGATGTGATGGATAACAGCTCAATCCTGCATGTGCCGCTAACCTGACGGATACAGGGTTTAGCGCTAGATACAGCTGCTATGCATACAGGATACAAAGCAGCTGTATGTCAAAAAGTAAAAGTAGTTTTTAATAAAAAGTATTTAGAAAGTTGCACAAAACACAGTGATAGACATTTAAAATATATATATATATATATATATATATATATATATATATATATATATATATATATATATATATATATAAATTTAAAAGATTTAAAAGATAGCCTTTAAGCAACTTTCTAATTACACATTTCCTACCATTTGGCTGCTATAAAATCTGTGCAACTCCTGTAGACAGCTGCAAGTTCTAACTAAAATCTGTCAGTACACTGCTCTTGACAGGTGACTCAACTGCTCTCCTCTCCCCTCTTTCAGCAATAGAAAGGTGAAGAATGGTGGTAAACAGCAGATCAGAGTATGGAGAAAACATATTGATAGGTTGTGTGTAGAGATGAGCGAACCGGGACAACCGAACCCGGTTTCGGTCCGAACTTCCGGAAAAGTTCGGTTCGCAGCGAATCCGAACTTCACCGGGTTCGGCCGAACCCGTTTTGACCGAACCCGGTCAAAAACATTATACAAATCGGCAGCCACTTGTCTCTATCAATCACTGATAGAGAAAAGAGGCTGCTGATTAAAAATAAAATAAAAAGCATTTCATACGTACCCGGTCGTTGTCTTGGTGACGAGTCCCTCTTCTTCCTCCAGTCCGACCTTTTCTGACGCGGCAGCCTGTGATTGGCTGCAGAGGCCTCTGCAGCCTGTGATTGGCTGCAGAGGCCGCGGCAGCCTGTGATTGGCTGCAGCGCTCACATGGGCTGCATCGTCATCAAGGGATGTCGAGAGGGACGCGTCACCAAGGCAACGGCCAGGAGACCGGACTGGAGGAAGCAGGGAGCTCCCGGTAAGTATGAATGTCTTTTTTTTTACAGGTACTGTGATCGGTAGTCACTGTCCAGGGTACTGAAACAGTTACTGCCGATCAGTTAACTCTTTCAGCACCCTGAACAGTGACTATTTAGGGTATGTGCACACACACTAATTACGTCCGTAATTGACGGACGTATTTCGGCCGCAAGTACCGGACCGAACACAGTGCAGGGAGCCGGGCTCCTAGCATCATAGTTATATACAATGCTAGGAGTCCCTGCCTCTCTGCAGGACAACTGTCCCGTACTGTAATCATGTTTTCAGTACGGGACAGTAGTTCCACGGAGAGGCAGGGACTCCTAGCATCGTACATAAATATGATGCTAGGAGCCCGGCTCCCTGCACTGTGTTCGGTCCGGTACTTGCGGCCGAAATACGTCCGTCAGTTACGGACGTAATTAGTGTGTGTGCACATACCCTTACTGACATCGCCTAGCAACGCTGCCGTAATGACGGGTGCACACATGTAGCCACCCGTCATTACGGGGCCTCATGCACACGACCATAAAAACACCCGTTATCACGGGTCGTAATTACGACCCGAAATAGCGGGCCCATAGACTTCTGTTAGCCACGGGTACCTTCCCGTTTTCTCACGGGAAGGTGCCCGTGCCGTTAAAAAGATAGAACATGTTCTATTTTTTTATTTTACGGGCCGTGCTCGTAATTTACGACTCGTAACTACGAGCACGGCCGGCCACGGGCAGCCGGCCGCTTTTGCGAACCGTGCTGTCATTATAATTATAGCAGCACGGCCCATAAAATAGAAAAATAGAACATGTTCTATTTTTTTAACGGCACGGGCACCTTCCCGTGAGAAAACGGAAAGGTACCCGTGGGTAACAGAAGTCTATGAGCCCGTTATTGCGGGTCGTAATTCCGACCCGCAATAACGGGTGTTTTTACGGTCGTGTGCATAATGGGAGCACGGCTCGGAAAAACGAACGGCTGCCCGTGCTCATCTCCTGAAATACTCTGTGCTGCCTTAAACTCTGTGGACAGGTCAGGATCCTGTTTATTTTAAATGCTGCTAGGGAACCCGCTCGATCCACTATATAAGGCTACGCTACAGTGCAGCATTTAAAAGAAACAGGATCCTGACCTGTCCACAGAGTTTAAGGCAGCACAGAGTATTTCAGGAGATGAGCGTGCAGATTCAGTGCTGCTGTGAACTCTGCTCTTACCATTACGTAGCTCTCAGTCTGTTACCTCTCCTCCACTCCTGTCCTCAAGAACACCTTCACATGATTGGCAAGTCACCACGTAATGGTAAGAGCAGAGTTCACAGCAGCACAGAGTATTTCAGGAGATGAGCATGCGGATCTTGTGCGTGGTGGTGACTTGCCAATCATGTGAACGTGTTATAGAGGACAGGAGTGGAGGAGATGTAACAGACTGAGCTACGTAATGGTAAGAACAGAGTTCACAGCACAGAGTATTTCAGGAGAGGAGCTTGCAGATTCAGTGCTGCTGTGAACTCTGCTCTTACCATTACGTAGCTCAGTCTGTTACCTCTCCTCCACTCCTGTCCTCAATAACACCTTCACATGATTGGCAAGTCACCACCCCGCACAAGATCTGCACGCTCATCTCCTGAAATACTCTGTGCTGCTGTGAACTCTGCTCTTACCATTACGTGGTGACTTGCCAATCATGTGAAGGTGTTCTGGAGGACAGGAGTGGAGGAGAGGTAACAGACTGAGAGCTACGTAATGGTAAGAGCAGAGTTCACAGCAGCACTGAATCTGCATGCTCATCTCCTGAAATACTCTGTGCTGCCTTAAACTCTATGGACAGGTCAGGATCCTGTTTCTTTTAAATGCTGCACTGTAGCGCAGCCTTATATAGTGGATCGAGCGGGTTCCCCAGCAGCATTTAAAAGAAACCGTGTTTGTGTATGTGTGTGTTTGTGTATATATGTGTGTTTGGGTATGTGACTTTGTCTGTTTTTGTTTTTATATGTGTGTTTGTGTATATGTGTGTGTGTGTATATATGGGTGTGTTTGTGTATATGCGTTTGTGTATATGTTTGTGTATATATGGGTGTATTTGTGTATATGTTTGTGTGTAGATGTTTGTGTGTGTTTTTGTATATGTGTGTGTTTGTGTATATGTGTGTATATGGGTGTGTGTTTGTGTGTATATATGGGTGTGTTTGTGTATATGTGTTTGTGTATATGTGTGTTTGGGTATGTGTGTTTTTGTTTGTATATGTGTTTGTGTATATGTGTTCGTGTATGTGTGTGTATAACTGTGTGTGTGTGTGTGTGTGTTTGGATATGTGTTTTTGTTTGTATATGTGTGAGTTCGTGTATATGTGTGTGTGTTTGTCTGTTTATGTGTGTGTGTGTGTGTGTATATCTTGTTGTGTTTGTGTATATATGTGTGTGTCTGTGTATGGTTGTTTGTTTGTGTGTGCGTGTATATATGTGTGTAGGTGAGTAGAAGTATTGGTATTGTTCACATTGATAACTGTTTTTTTATGTTGTTGCAGATTTTGATGTACCGATTGGACTACATCTTCGATTCGTTGGACTACTGCGTAGATATACGTTTTTTCAAATTTTAATAAAATGGTTAACGAGGGTTTTGTTGGGGATTTCTTATTTCAATAAAAAATAATTGTCTTTGTGTTTTTTTTTAAACTTTATTAGTGCCTAGATAATGGCAGTTGGCTGATTGACAGCGTCCATTATTAAAGCGGTACTTAGTGTTAGCCGGTGCAGAGGTTAGCACTAACCACCCATTATTACCCCGGTACCCACCACCACCAGGGGTGCCGGGAAGAGCTTGGTACGATCCAGTACCCGACCATCTGTTGTGATGGTCGGGTACTGGGGCGGCCGTAGGCTGGTATTATGAGGCTGGGAAGGGCCAAAATCAGTGGACCTTCCCACCCTTGTAATGCTAGGCTGCTGCTGCTGTGTTGTATCGGGCTGGTTATAAAAATGGGGGGGACCCCCACGTCGTTTTTTTTTTTGAATTTAACAAATTTAGCAATAGACGGGTCCCCCACATTTTTAATAACCAGCCATATACAAGGCCGCAGCAGTCTGGCATTACATTGGTGGGAAGGGCCACTGGTTTTGTCCATTCCCAGGCTAATAACACTGTGTTGTATGTGGCTCGTTATGATAAATTGGGTGGAACCCCATGTCTTTAAAAAAAAAAAAATTTAAATAAATAATTTAAAAAAATGACGTGGGGTCCCCCCCACTTTTATAACCAGCCAGATACAACACAGCAGCAGCAGCCTAGCATTACAAGGGTGGGAAGGTCCACTGTTTTGGCCCTTCCCAGCCTCATAATACCAGCCTGCGGCCGCCCCAGAGCACGACCATCACAACAGATGGTCGGGTACTGGATCGTACCTGGCTCTTCCCGGCACCCCTGGTGGTGGTGGGTACCGGGGTAATAATGGTGGTTAGTGTTAGCCTCTGCACCGGCTAACACTAAGCCTCGCCTTAGTAATGGATGTTGTCACTCAGACAGCGGCCATTACTAAAGTGGTAGTAATAAAATTTGAAAAGAAAAAGACAAAGATATAGATAAAATATTTTATTGAAATAAAGCACCCCCAACACAACCCTCATTAACCATTTTATTGTAGAAAAAAAAACGTCATCTAAGTAGTCCTCGAAACCGACGTAGTCCAAACACCAAACCTGTGAAAAAAAAAAAATTAAATAAAACATGTCGTAGGCTTAGATTCAGTTTAATGTGTGATACTGACTGTTATACCATGTATAGAAGCCTGCCGTGAAGTTGACTTAGATACAGGGCGCCAGCAGACAGTATCATACATGGCCATACATACATATATACAAACATACATACAAGCATGCACATATATACATGCAAATATACATACATGCAAACATACACACATATATACATGCAAACTATCATACATACATGCATACACACACATGAAAACATACATACATACAAACAAACATGCAAAGATACATACATACATATATACAGGCATGCACAAATATACATGCAAACATAAATACATGCAAACATAATTACATACATGCACATATATATAAACATACATGCAAACATACATGCAAAAATAAAAACATGCAAACATACATGCACATATATACATACATACATGACAACATACATACAAACATACATGACAACATACATACATACATGCAAACATACATACACACATGCAAACATATATACATGCAAATATACATACAAACATGCACATGTATACATACATGCCAACATACATGCAAACATACATGCACATATATACATACATACATACATGACAACATACATACATGCAAATATATACATGCAAATATACATACATACACACATGCACATATATACATACATGCCAACATACATGCACATATATACCATACATGACAACATACATACATACATGACAACATACATATATATATAAACACATGCAAATATACATACAAACATGCATACATACATACAAACATACATTCATGCAAACACACATACATGCAAACATACATACATTCATGCAAACATACATACATACAAATATAAATACACACATGCACATATATACATACATACATACATGACAACATACATACATACATACATACATGACAACATACATGCAAAAATACATACATGCAAACATACATACATACATGCAAATATATACATGCAAATATACATACAAACATGCACATATATACATACATGCCAACATACATGCACAGATATACATACATGACAACATACATACATGCCAACATACATACATACATGCCCAAAAAAAAAATAATACGTTCATACGTACTTTCCTCCTGTCCGGCCTCCAGCGATGACGTTTCATCCATGTCACCGCTGCAGCCTGTGATTGGCTGCAGAGGCGGTCACATGGGATGAAGCGTCATCCTGGCGTGCGTGACCGCCACTACAGCCTGTGATTGGCTGCAGCGGCGAAAGGGATGAAACGTCATCGCTGGAGGCCGGACAGGAGGAAAGTAAGTACGAACGTATAATTTTTATTTTTTTATTACATTTATTAAAATTGTATTTTCCGCGCGCCGAGCATGTACTGTGAAGGTTGCTGAAAGAGTTAGTGCAGCCCATTAACTCTATCAGCACCCCGGACAGTAGCATGCTCGGCGCACGTAAGTGACAGGTTCGGTCAGAACTAGTTCGGTCCGAACCAAACTTTTTTGTGAAATTCGGCGAACTAGCCGAACCGAACTTTTGATAAGTTCGCTCATCTCTAGTTGTGTGCTCTCCTCCCTAACTACACTATGATACTTACAGCTTGGGTGATTTTCCCTCCCTGAATACTTGGAAACTTTTCCCCTCTGCACACATTGATCTGCTGCGTACAACCTCCTCCCCCTTCCTGCTGCTATATCTCAGGACTCATTCAGAAGAGCGTGTATCTCGTCCGTGTGACCGCCGTTAAAACAACGGCCGTCACACGGACTCATGTATTTCAATGCGGACATTCGCACGACTGTTGTTTCAACGGAGCATGTGAAGGGTCCGTGAAAAAATAAGACATTCTATTTTCCTGCTTGTCACGCATCCCTCCATGGACTCATGTCTATGGGGGATCCGTGACAACGCATCCCGCACGGGTGCACCTCGGAAGTGAAAAACTGCAGTTTTTCAGTCTGAGGTTAGCTACGCTCATCTGAATGTAGAATAAGACTGAGAGAAGAGAGGGGGAGAGCAGTTGAGTCAGTCATAAGGAGCACTGGACTGATGGATTTGAGTTAGAATTTGCAGGAGACCATCTGTCTACAGGAGTTACACACACTCTATAACAGCTAAATGTTAGGACAATTTGAATGAAAAATATTTAGAAAGTTGCTTAATTTTGCATTTAGGAAGCAAATAGACAACAACAACAGCAACAACATCAACAACAACAAAAATCAGTTCTAAGATGTACATAGCCTTCAATTTAGAATAGCATTTTTTGGCCAAATAGGTCTGAGAATATTATGATGTGCATGAAATTTTGTAATTTGTCAGTTTTTTCTGCAAATTTGTAAGTGGCATGCAAAAAAAAATCACAAAAAATGTTGCATGTACTGTATGTAAATGTACGTGAATTTTTAGGGTCATTTAGAAAATCCTTCTACAGCATTTGAATGGTCGAACCCATCTTAGGCTGGCCTGTACAGAAAATGTCACATCATAAATTTGGTGTACATTTTGGTAAATTAGTACCCCCAACAAACTGAAAACTCTCAGTTATAAGGAAAACATACAAAAAAATGAAATCAGATGAACATACTCATGGCATTGGTAGCCACACATTTACTCCAAACAACTGTCTGTACCAGCTTTTGTGTGCTCCTATTTTGTATGTACATAATGCAAAACATATTGACAAAACTAATTAACAATTCAAACAAGAGCAATGAGGACCCTATTTGCAAGAGTTTACAATCTATGAGGAGACAGGGGTGACACAAAATATAAAAAGTGCTCGTTCAGTACAATGGTCCAACCATTTTTTTTTATAAACATAGAGTACACATAAAGCTGCATCAGCTAGAAAACAGCAAGTATCTGTGTATGACAGATATGAAGTGCATTAGGGTGCAAGGAGTGTGGGGGGTACTGCTGAATGACTAATGTAACAGTGGGACAAAGGAAAGTAGTCAGAAAGGAGTCAGATTAGGGAATGTTAGAGGTGTGTCTAAACAGATGTGTTTTTAGGACACGCTTAAACTGTGAATGTTGGGAACTAATTTAATTGTCTGGGGTAGCGCATTCAAGAGGACTGTTTCAGCACGAGAAAACTCTTGGTGAGAGGAAAGGGAAGTTCGGATTATGGAGGATGTCAATCTAAGGTTGTTAGCACAACATACGGCATGGATAGGGTTATAGTCAGAGATGAGGGATGAGATGTGAGAAGGTGCAGCACTGTGGAGAGATTTGTGGGGGAGAGCAATATGTTTGCATTTTATTCTAAGGGGAATGGACGACCAGTACAGAAATTCGCACAGTATAGAGACATTGGTGTAGCAGTTGGTCAGAAAGATGAGCCTGGCTTCTGCATTCAGGATAGATTGGAGAGGGGAGGGTTTAGTGTGGGGAAGACCGATTATTAATGAGTTACAGCAGTCAAGATGAGAGTGAATAAGAGCGACTATGAGAGTTTTGGCTGTTTCAACAATAAGAAAGGGCGGATTCTGGAGATTTTGTGAGGTGAAGGTGAGAGGAATGTGCAAGTGATTGAATATGAAGAGTTAAGGAAAGATCTGAGTCAAAAATAACCCCAAGACAGTGGGGATGCAGCCTACGAGTTATGGTAGTAGCACACACTGAGATTGAGACATTAGGTTTTGGTAGGTTAGTAGATGGTGGAAACCCAAGGAGCTCAGTATTAGAAAGATTATTGCCCATGGCCATAACAGTATGGTGGTAATTACAGTTCCTACAGTGCCTTGTGAAAGTATTTACCACTCTGTGTTTTACCTGTTTTGCTGCATTACAACCTGTATTTAAAATAGATTTTAAATGAGATTTTATGTAATGGACCTTAAAAAATAGTCCATATTGCTACAGTGAAATAAAAAAAAAAATCTTGTTTAAAAAAAATAATAAACAAATAAGAACTGAAAAGTTTTGAGTGCATATGTATTCAGCCCCTTTGCTATGAAGTCCCCAAATAAGGTCTGGTAAAAATGATTAACTTCAGAAGTCACATAATTAGTTGAATAAGGTCCCCCTGTGTGCAATCAAAGTGTCACATGATCTGTCACATGATGTCAGTATGAATACACCTGTTCTGAGAGGCCCCTGGGTCTGCAACACCACTAAGCAAGCAACATGAAGACCAAGGAGCTCTCCAAACAGGTCAGAGACAAAGTTGTGGAGAAGTATAGGTCAGGGTTTGGTTGTAAAAAAAAATATCCTAATCTATGAACATCCCACGGAGCACCATTAAATCCATTATAACAAAATAGAAAAAATTTGGCACAACTACAAATTCGACAAGAGTAAGCCACCCACCAAAACTTACAGACCGGGCAACGAAGGCATTAATCAGAGATTCAAAGATGCCAACTAGAGATGAGCGAACCGGGACAACCGAACCCGGTTTCGGTCCGAACTTCCGGTAAAGTTCGGTTCGCAGCGAATCCGAACTTCACCGGGTTCGGCCGAACCCGTTTTGACCGAACCCGGTCAAAAACATTATACAAATCGGCAGCCACTTATCTCTATCAATCACTGATAGAGAAAAGAGGCTGCTGATTAAAAATAAAATAAAAAGCATTTCATACGTACCCGGTCGTTGTCTTGTTGACGAGTCCCTCTTCTTCCTCCAGTCCGACCTTTTCTGACGCGGCAGCCTGTGATTGGCTGCAGAGGCCTCTGCAGCCTGTGATTGGCTGCAGAGGCCGCGGCAGCCTGTGATTGGCTGCAGCGCTCACATGGGCTGCATCGTCATCAATGAATGTCGGGCCGGATGTCGAGAGGGACGCGTCACCAAGGCAACGGCCAGGAGACCGGACTGGAGGAAGCAGAAAGTTCTCGGTAAGTATGAACGTCTTTTTTTTTACAGGTACTGTGATCGGTAGTCACTGTCCAGGGTACTGAAACAGTTACTGCCGATCAGTTAACTCTTTCAACACCCTGAACAGTGACTATTTAGTGTATGTGCACACACACTAATTACGTCCGTAAATGACGGACGTATTTCGGCCGCAAGTACCGGACCGAACACAGTGCAGGGAGCCGGGCTCCTAGCATCATAGTTATGTACGATGCTAGGAGTCCCTGCCTCTCTGCAGGACAACTGTCCCGTACTGTAATCATGTTTTCAGTACGGGACAGTAGTTCCACGGAGAGGCAGGGACTCCTAGCATCGTACATAAATATGATGCTAGGAGCCCGGCTCCCTGCAGGGTGTTCGGTCCGGTACTTGCGGCCGAAATACGTCCGTCAATTACGGACGTAATTAGTGTGTGTGCACATACCCTTACTGACGTCGCCTAGCAACGCTGCCGTAATGACGGGTGCACACATGTAGCCACCCGTCATTACGGGGCCTCATGCACACGACCATAAAAACACCCGTTATCACGGGTCGTAATTACGACCCGAAATAGCGGGCCCATAGACTTCTGTTAGCCACGGGTACCTTCCCGTTTTCTCACGGGAAGGTGCCCGTGCCGTTAAAAAGATAGAACATGTTCTATTTTTTTATTTTACGGGCCGTGCTCGTAATTACGACTCGTAACTACGAGCACAGCCGGCCGCTTTTGCGAACCGTGCTGTCATTATAATTATAGCAGCACGGCCCGTAAAATAGAAAAATAGAACATGTTCTATTTTTTTAACGGCACGGGCACCTTCCCGTGAGAATACGGAAAGGTACCCGTGGGTAACAGAAGTCTATGAGCCCGTTATTGCGTAATAACGGGTGTTTTTACGGTCGTGTGCATGATGGGAGCACGGCTCGGAAAAACGAACGGCTGCCCGTGCTCATCTCCTGAAATAATCTGTGCTGCCTTAAACTCTGTGGACAGGTCAGGATCCTGTTTCTTTTAAATGCTGCTAGGGAACCCGCTCGATCCACTATATAAGGCTACGCTACAGTGCAGCATTTAAAAGAAACAGGATCCTGACCTGTCCACAGAGTTTAAGGCAGCACAGAGTATTTCAGGAGATGAGCGTGCAGATTCAGTGCTGTTGTGAACTCTGCTCTTACCATTACGTAGCTCTCAGTCTGTTATCTCTCCTCCACTCCTGTCCTCAAGAACACCTTCACATGATTGGCAAGTCACCACGTAATGGTAAGAGCAGAGTTCACAGCAGCACAGAGTATTTCAGGAGATGAGCGTGCGGATCTTGTGCGTGGTGGTGACTTGCCAATCATGTGAACGTGTTATAGAGGACAGGAGTGGAGGAGATGTAACAGACTGAGCTACGTAATGGTAAGAACAGAGTTCACAGCAGCACAGAGTATTTCAGGAGAGGAGCGTGCAGATTCAGTGCTGCTGTGAACTCTGCTCTTACCATTACGTAGCTCAGTCTGTTACCTCTCCTCCACTCCTGTCCTCAATAACACCTTCACATGATTGGCAAGTCACCACCCCGCACAAGATCCGCACGCTCATCTCCTGAAATACTCTGTGCTGCTGTGAACTCTGCTCTTACCATTACGTGGTGACTTGCCAATCATGTGAAGGTGTTCTGGAGGACAGGAGTGGAGGAGAGGTAACAGACTGAGAGCTACGTAATGGTAAGAGCAGAGTTCGCAGCAGCACTGAATCTGCACGCTCATCTCCTGAAATACTCTGTGCTGCCTTAAACTCTATGGACAGGTCAGGATCCTGTTTCTTTTAAATGCTGCACTGTAGCGCAGCCTTATATAGTGGATCGAGCGGGTTCCCCAGCAGCATTTAAAAGAAACCGTGTTTGTGTATGTATGTGTGTGTTTGTGTATATATGTGTGTTTGGGTATGTGACTTTGTCTGTTTTTGTTTTTATATGTGTGTGTGTATATATGGGTGTGTTTGTGTATATGTGTTTTGTGTATATGTTTGTGTATATATGGGTGTATTTGTGTATATGTTTGTGTGTAGATGTTTGTGTGTGTTTTTGTGAGTGTGTGTTTGTGTGTATATATGGGTGTGTTTGTGTATATGTGTTTGTGTATATGTGTGTTTGGGTATGTGTGTATAACTGTGTGTGTGTGTGTGTTTGGATATGTGTGTTTTTGTTTGTATATGTGTGAGTTCGTGTATATGTGTGTGTTTGTCTGTTTATGTGTGTGTGTATATCTTGTTGTGTTTGTGTATATATGTGTGTGTCTGTGTATGGTTGTTTGTGTGTGTGTGTATATGTGTATAGGTGAGTAGAAGTATTGGTATTGTTCACATTGATAACTGTTTTTTTATGTTGTTGCAGATTTTGATGTACCAATTGGACTACATCTTCGATTCGTTGGACTACTGCGTAGATCTGCGTTTTTTTCAAATTTTAATAAAATGGTTAACGAGGGTTTTGTTGGGGATTTCTTATTTCAATAAAAAAGAATTGTCTTTGTGGTTTTTTTTCAAACTTTATTAGTGCCTAGATAATGGCAGTTGGCTGATTGACAGCGTCCATTATTAAGGCGGTACTTAGTGTTAGCCGGTGCAGAGGCTAGCACTAACCACCCATTATTACCCCGGTACCCACCACCACCAGGGGTGCCGGGAAGAGCTTGGTACGATCCAGTACCCGACCATCTGTTGTGATGGTCGGGTACTGGGGCGGCCGTAGGCTGGTATTATGAGGCTGGGAAGGGCCAAAATCAGTGGACCTTCCCACCCTTGTAATGCTAGGCTGCTGCTGCTGTGTTGTATCGGGCTGGTTATAAAAATGGGGGGGACCCCCACGTCGTTTTTTTTTTGGAATTTAACAAATTTAGCAATAGACGGGTCCCCCACATTTTTTATAACCAGCCATATACAAGGCCGCAGCAGTCTGGCATTACATGGGTGGGAAGGGCCACTGGTTTTGTCCATTCCCAGGCTAATAACACTGTGTTGTATGTGGCTGGTTATGATAAATTGGGTGGAACCCCATGTCTTTTTAAAAAAAAATATGCAAATAAATAAATAATTAAAAAAAATGATGTGGGGTCCCCCCCACTTTTATAACCAGCCAGATACAACACAGCAGCAGCAGCCTAGCATTACAAGGGTGGGAAGGTCCACTGTTTTTGGCCCTTCCCAGCCTCATAATACCAGCCTGCGGCCGCCCCAGGGCCCAACCATCACAACAGATGGTCGGGTACTGGATCGTACCTGGCTCTTCCCGGCACCCCTGGTGGTTTTGGGTACCGGGGTAATAATGGTGGTTAGTGTTAGCCTCTGCACCGGCTAACACTAAGCCTCGCCTTAGTAATGGATGTTGTCACTCAGACAGCGGCCATTACTAAAGTGGTAATAATAAAATTTGAAAAGAAAAAGACAAAGATATAGATAAAATATTTTATTGAAATAAAGCACCCCCAACACAACCCTCATTAACCATTTTATTGTAGAAAAAAAAAACGTCATCTAAGTAGTCCTCGAAACCGACGTAGTCCAAACACCAAACCTGTAAAAAAAAAAAATAATGAAATAAAACATGTCGTAGGCTTAGATTCAGTTTAATGTGTGATACTGACTGTTATACCATGTATAGAAGCCTCCCGTGAAGTTGACTTAGATACAGGGCGCCAGCAGACAGTATCATACATGGCCATACATACATATATACAAATATACATACATACATATATACAAACATACATACATATATACAAGCATGCACATATATACATGCAAATATACATACATGCAAACATACACACATATATACATGCAAACTATCATACATACATGCATACACACACACATGAAAACATACATACATACAAACAAACATGCAAAGATACATACATACATATATACAAGCATGCACAAATATACATGCAAACATAAATACATGCAAACATAATTACATACATGCACATATATATAAACATACATGCAAACATACATGCAAAAATAAAAACATGCAAACATACATACATGCACATATATACATACATACATGACAACATACAAACATACATGACAACATACATACATGCAAACATACATACATGCAAACATACATACACACATGCAAACATATATACATGCAAATATACATACAAACATGCACATGTATACATACATGCCAACATACATGCAAACATACATGCAGATATATACATACATACATGACAACATACATGCACATATATACATACATGACAACATACATACATGACAACATACATACATATATATATATATACACACATGCAAATATACATACAAACATGCATACATACATGCAAACATACATTCATGCAAACACACATACATGCAAACATACATACATACATACATACAAATATACATACACACATGCACATATATACATACATGACAACATACATACATGACAACATACATGCAAAAATACATACATGCAAACATACATACATACATGCAAATATATACATGCAAATATATACATACATGCCAACATACATGCACAGATATACATACATACATACATGACAACATACTTACATGCCAACATACATACATACATACATGCAAATATATACATGCAAATATACATACAAACATGCACATATATACATACATGCCAACATACATGCACAGATATACATACATACATACATGACAACATACATACATGCCAACATACATACATACATACATACATACATACATACATACATACATACATACATACATGCCAAAAAATAATAATAATACGTTCATACTTACTTTCCTCCTGTCCGGCCTCCAGCGATGACGTTTCATTCATGTCGCCGCTGCAGCCTGTGATTGGCTGCAGAGGCGGTCACGTGGGATGAGGCGTCATCCTGACGTGCGTGACCGCCACTACAGCCTGTGATTGGCTGCAGCGGCGAAAGGGATGATACGTCATCGCTGGAGGCCGGACAGGAGGAAAGTAAGTACGAACGTATAATTTTTATTTTTTTATTACATTTAAATGGTATTTTCCGCGCGCCGAGCATGTACTGTGAAGGTTGCTGAAAGAGTTAGTGCAGCCCATTAACTCTATCAGCACCCTGGACAGTAGCATGCTCGGCGCACGTAAGTGACAGGTTCGGTCAGAACTAGTTCGGTCCGAACCGAACCTTTTTGTGAAATTCGGCGAACTAGCCGAACCGAACTTTTGATAAGTTCGCTCATCTCTAATGCCAACAATAACATTGAAAATGCTCGAAAGATTCGCCAGTGGAGATGGAATTATCTGTCCATAGGACCACTACAAGTCATTCACTCTACAGTGTGGGGCTTTATAGAAGAGTGACCAGAAAAAAGCCATTGCTTAAAGAAAAATATAAGAAAACACATTATGAGTTTGCCAAACTGCATGTGGAAAACTCCCCGTACACATGGAAGAAGATACTCTGGTCAGATTAGACTAAATTGTAACTTTTTTGGTCATCATGGGAAACACTATGTAATGATGGGGGTAGGGAAACAGACAAGTGAGCCCTAATCTACCCGCCACTCAGTCCCTGCCTACTTGCAACGACCCACCCTAGGCGACGGGGTACAACTGGGCGACGGTCCCTACACTCAATAAGTGCACGACAGACAAACAGACAAGGGAACACAGAACCTAAGGGAAACGGGGCAGTTGCCCACGGCAACACCGTGAGCAACAAGAGTAGTAAACGAGCCGAGTCAAACCAGGAGAGTACGAGGTGCCAAACGCAGAGCAGGAGAGTAGTGAACAAGCCGAGTCAAACCAGGAGAGCACGAGGTACCAAACGCAGAGCAGGAGAGTAGTCAGCAAGCCAGGGTCAATACGAAGCAGGGACAAATAGTACAAGAAGCTGCAGCAGGGCCAGGAAACCAACAGAGAAGATTCACAAGCAAGGAGGAACAGGAAAGGCAGGTATAAATAGACAGAGGGCGGGAGCTAGCTCCGTCTGGCCAGGCTGCGATAGGCTCTCCCACTCCTAAGCCTGCCATCCTGAGTGGTGGAAGATGGAGTCAGTCTCACAGACCTAGAAGCAGGTGCAGACTGATTACCTATGGGCGTTGATAAAGAAGCTGTGCCTGGCAGATTCTTTACACACTATGTGTGGAGTAAACCAAACATTTCCCATCACCCCAAGAACACAATTCCAAAGTGAAGTATGGAGGTGGCAGCATTATGCTGTGGGAATGCTTTTCATCGGAAGGAACTGTAAAACTGGTCAGGATTGAAGGAAAGATAGATGGCAGTAAAAACAGGGCAGTTCTTGAGGAAAACCTGTTTCAGTCTGCCAGAGCTTTGCGACTGGGAAGGAGATTTACCTTCCAGCAGGACAAAGACCCTAAACATACTGCTAAAGCTACACTCAAGTGGTTAAAGGGAAAACATTTAAATGTTTCAGAATGGCCTAGTCAAAACCCAGACCTTAATCGAATTGAGAATCTGTTGTATGACTTGAAGATTGCTACTGGGAAATCAGCAGCATCAGATAAATATCTACAATATAAGGCTGGGTTCACACGAGCACATTAACGTCCGTAATGGACGGACGTATTTCGGCCGGAAGTCCCGGACCGAACTCAGTGCAGGGAGCTGGGCTCCTAGCATCATAGTTATGTACGATGCTAGGAGTCCCTGCCTCTCTGCAGGACAACTGTCCCGTACTGTAATCATGTTTTCAGTATGGGACAGTAGTTCCCCGGAGAGGCAGGGACTCCTAGCATCGTACATAACTATGATGCTAGGAGCCCGGCTCCCTGAACTGAGTTCGGTCCGGGACTTCCGGCCGAAATACGTCCGTCCATTACGGACGTTAATGTGCTCGTGTGAACCCAGCCTAATACTGCTCGCCTCACAATACCAGATTCACAGTCCAATAAAAAGAGAGGAAGACAACACTTCTTTTTAACAGTCGTGTTTATTTCACCCTTAGCAATGTTCCAGCTCTGACTAGAGCCTTTCTCAAGCTTGAGAAAGGGTCTAATTAGAGCTAAAACGTTGCTAAGGGTGAAATAAACAGGACCGTTAAAAAGAAGTGCTGTCTCGCTCTCTCTGTTTTTTGAAGATTGCTTTAAACCAACACAATCCATCTAACTTGAAGGAGTTTGGGCAGTTTTGCCAGGAAGAATGGACAAAAAAAGTGTCCATCTGTAACTTAAAGAGGCTCTGTCACCACATTATAAGAGCCCTATCTCCTACATAAGGAGATCAGCGCTATAATGTAGTTGACAGCAGTGCGTTTTATTTAGAAAAACGATCTATTTTTACCACTTTATGAGCGAATTTTAGCTTTATGCTAATTAGTTTCTTAACCCCTTCACTCTTTGGCCACTTTTGACCTTCCTGACAGAGCCTCATTTTTCAAATCTGACATGTTTCACTTCATGTGGTAATAACTTCGGAATGCTTTTAACTATCCAAGCTGAGATTGTTTTCTCGTGACACATTGGACTTTATGTTACTGGCAAAATTTGCTCGATAACTTCAGTATTTAATTATGAAAAACACCAAATCTTAGCGAAAAATTGCAAAAATGTGCATTTTTCTCAACTTAAATGTATCTGCTTGCAAGACAGGCAGTTATAACACACAAAATTGTTGCTAACTATAGCAGCAATATTGAACTTTAGCAGCAATTTCTCACATTTTCAAGAAAATTTCAAAAGGCTATTTTTACCTGGGCCAGTTCAGTTGTGAAGTGGCTTTGAGGGCCTTATATATTAGAAACCAAAAAAAAGTCACCCCATTTTAAAAACATCACCCCTCAAAGTATTCAAAACAGCATTTAGAAAATTTCTTAACCCTTTAAACTTTTTACAGGAATTAAAGCAAAGTAGGGGTAAAATTTACAAATTTCATATTTTTTTGCAGAAATTAATTTTTAATCCAATTTTCTTTATAACACAGAAAGTTTTACCAGAGAAATGTAACTCAATATTTATTTCCCAGGTTCTGCACTTTTAGGAAATATCCCACATGTGGCCGTAGCGTGCTACTGGACTGAAGCACCGGCCTCAGAAGCAAAGGAGTACCTAGTGGATTTTGGGGCCTTATTTTTATTCGAATATATTTTAGGCACCATGTCAGGTTTGAATGGCTCTTGAGGTGCAAAAATAGTGTAAATCCCCCAAAAGTGATCCCATTTGGGAAACTACACACCTCAAGGAAATTATCTAGGGGTATAGAGAGCATTTTTACCACACAGGTTTTTTACAGAAATTATTGGAAGTAGGCCGTGAAAATGAAAATCTACAATTTTTCAAAGAAAATTTAGGTTTAGCTAATTTTTTCTCATTTCCACAAGGACTGAAGAAGAAAAAGCACCAACAAATTTGTAAAGCAATTTCTCCCGAGTAAAACAGTACCCCACATGTGGTAATAAACGGCTGTTTGGACACACGGCAGGGCTTAGAAGAGATGGAGCACCATTTGGCTTTTGGAGATCACATTTAGCAGGAATGGTTTGCGGAGGCAATGTCGCATTTGCAAAGCCCTTGAGGGGACAAAACAATGAAAACGCATAAAAAGTGACTCCATTTAGGAAACTATACCCCTTGAGGAATTCATCTAGGGGTGTAGTAAGCATTTTGACCCCATAGATGTTTCATAGAATTTATTAGAACTGGGCAGTGAAAATAAAAACATTCCTTTTTCTTCAATAAGACGTAGCTTTAGCGCAAAATTTTTAGTTTTCTCAACAAATAAAGGAAAAAAAGAACCCAACATTTGTAAAGCAATTTCTCTCGAGTACGGCAATACCCCATATGTGGTCATAAACTGCTGTTTGGGCGCACGGCAGGGCTCAGAAGGGAAGGAGCGCCATTTGGAGTGCAGATTTTGCTGGATTGATATCTGGGCGCCTGTGAGACCAAAACAGTGGAAACCCCCTAGAAGTAACCCCATTTTGGAAACTACACCCCTCAATGCATTTACCTAGTGGTGTAGTGAGCATGTTAACCCTGCAGGTGTTTTGTAGAAATTAGTGTGCACTCCATGTTGCAGAGTGAAAATGGGATTTTTTTCCATAGATATGCCAATATGTGGTGCCCAGCTTGTGCCACCATAACAAGACAGCTCTCTAATTATTATGCGGTGTTTCACGGTTTTAGAAACACCTACATGTGGCCCTAATATTTTGCCTGGACATTCGACCCGGCTCAGGAGTGAAAGCGTACCATGCGAAATTGCGGCCTAATTTGGCGATTTACAAAGTAGTGGTTCACAATTGCAGAGGCTCAAATGTGAAATAATAAAAAGAAACCCCTGAGAAGTGACCCCATTTGGAAACTGCACCCCTCAAGGCATTTATTAAGGGGTGTAGTGAGCATTTTCACCCCACAGGTCTTTTCCATAAATGAATGCGCTGTGGATGGTTCAAATTAAAAATTTATATTTTTTCCTAGATATGCCATTTCAGTGGCAAATATGTCATGCCCAGCTTATGCCACTGGAGACACACACCCCAAAAATTGTTAAGAGGGTTCTCCCGGGTATGACGATGTCATATATGTGGAAGGAAACTGCTGTTTGGGCACACTGTAGGTCTCAGATGGGAGAGAGCGCCATTTGGCATTTGGAGAGTTTGTGTATTACTGGTGTTTCCATTTATAATGTGAGGGTACATGTAAGCTGGGCAGAGTACATCAGGGGCATAGTCAGGGGGTATAATAATGGGGTAAAAAAACAATAAAATAATCCATAGATGTGTGTTACGCTGTGAAGCAATCCTTTCTGCACCTGCCGGTGTCGCACTGATATATGGCGTCCTTTCTTATGCCATTTTTGGTCCACACTCCGCACCTTTGCAGTTTGGGGAATTTTGCTGGGAAAGTGTTGTCCTGGTATAATAAGGGCACCCTCGCTTCCAGCAGATATTTTTGGGCCCTCCTCTTCCTGGTTCCCTACTTTTAGGTCCTTGATAAATCGCCTCTTGAAACAGAAGAAATGTTCCCCTCGGGCACAACTGCATATTTTTTATTTCCTGACTTATTGGAGCCATAACTAATTTTATTTTTTCATAGACGTAGTGGTATGAGGGCTGTTTTTTTGCGGGATGAGCTGTAGTGATTATTGGTGCCATTTTGGGGTACATGCGACTTTTTGATCACTTTTTATTATATTTTTTGGGAGGCCAGGTAAACAAAAAAACGCAACTCTGGCACAGCTTTTTTAGGGTTTTTTTATACAGCGTTCACCATGCATTATAAATTACATGTTAACTTTATTCTGCGGGTCAGTACGATTCCGGCGATACCTAATTTATAGAACTTTTTTATGTTTTACAACTTTTTGCACAATAAAATTACTTTTGTAAAAAGAATGTATTTTTTCTGTCGCCAAGTTGTGAGAACCATAACTTTTTAATTTTTTTTGTCGACGGAGCTATATGAGGGCTTGTTTTTTGCGAGACAAGCTATAGTTTTCATAGGTACCATTTTTGGATACTTGCGACTTTTTGATCACTTTTTATTCCAATATTTGTAGGGCAAAGTGACCAAAAAACAGAAACTCTGGTATAGTTTTTTTTACGCTATTCACCGCGTGCAATAAATAATATAATATTTTGATACCTCAGGTCGTAACGACGATACCAAATACGTATGGTTTCTTATTATTTTTCCATAATAAAGGACTTGATAAGGGAAAAAGGGCGATTGTGTTTTATTTTATTACTTGAAACTTTTATTGTTTTCAAACTTTTATTTTTTTCACTTTTTTTTTTACACTTTTTTATACTTGTTTTTACACTTTTTTCAAGTCCCACTAGGGGACTTGAAGTTCCAACTGTCTGATGTTTTTTTATAATAAATTGCACTACCTACGTAGTGCAATGTATTAGATCTGTCAGTTATTCACTGACAGCAAGCCGATTAGGCTTCGCCTCCCGGCGGGGTCTAATCGGCTTCCGTAATGGCAGAGCAGGAGGCCATTGTGTCTCCTGTTGCCATAGCAGCAGTCGCCAGTCCTGATTGCCTGTCAGGGCTGGCGATCTACTAGCAACCGCTATGATTCAGCAATCGCTTTCGATTGCTGCATCGAAGGGGTTAATGGCAGGGATCGGAGCTAGCTCCGGTTCCTGCCATTACAGGTGGATGTTAGCTGTAACATACAGCTGACTTCCCCCGCTGATGACGCCGAATCAACTCCTGAGCCGGCGCCATCTTGCCGGCGGCTACGGAAGCCGATCAGGCTCCACCGCCAAGCAGATCTTGACCGGCTTCCGTGCTAGGCAGGCCAGGAGGCCAGTATTAGGCCTCCATTGCAGCCACCGGAACCCCGGCAATTTCATCGCTGGGGTTCAGATGAGCTGCAAACATCTTAAGTGCAGCACTCGCGTTTGTGCGCTACACTTAAGGGGTTAATGGCGGGGATCGAAGCTCATTTCGGTCCCCGCCATTAGAGCCGGATGTCAGCTGTAAGATACAGCTGAGATCAGTTTCTGAGCCGGTGCCAAACATTTGGCGTATGGATATGCCAATTTGCGGGATGTCATAGCTTTCCATGGCGTACCCATACGGCAAATGTCGGGAAGGGGTTAATGCCCAACTGGGCATGTTTTTACTTTAGACCAAGTGGGCGTTGTACAGAGGAGTGTATGACGCTGACCAATCAGTGACCAATCAGCGTCATACACTTCTCTCCATTCATTTACACTGCACTAGCGATATAGCTATATCGTTATGTACAGCCACATACACAAACACTAACATTACTGCAGTGTCCTGATAATGAATATACATTACCTCCAGCCAGGACGTGATGTGTATTCAGAATCCTGACACTTCTGAATCTTTTCTGTAAGATTACAGCAAGGCAAACGTAATCTCGTTTGAAATGACAGGTCACATTGTAATCTCGCGAGATTACTCTTGCCTTACTGTAAATTTCACAGAGACGCTACAGAAGTGACAGGATTCTGAATACACATCACGTCCTGGCTGGAGGTAATGTATATTCATTATCAGGACTCTGCAGTAATGTTATAGTGTGTTTATGTGGCTGCACATAGCGATATAGCTATATCGCTAGTGCTGTGTAAATGAACGAAGAGAAGTGTATGACGCTGATTGGTCAGCGTCATACACTCCTCTGTACAATGCCCACTTGGTCTAAAGTAAAAACACGCCCACTTGGGCATTAAGAAACTCATTAGCAAATTGATCGTTTTTCTAAATAAAAAGCACTGCTGTCACCTACATTACAGCGCCGATCTCCTTATGTAGGAGATAGGGCACTTATAATGTGGTGACAGAGCCTCTTTAAGAGACTTGCATGTGTAATTGAAGCCAAAGGTGGCTCCACAGAGACTTGAATTCAGGGGGTGAATACATATGTACATTAAAGCGCTCATTTTCTAAGTCCTAATTATTGTTTGTGTCACAGTAAGAAAATATTTACACCTTCAAACTGGTAGGCATGTTGTGTAAATCAAATGGTACAAGCCCCACAAAAATCCATATAATTTCAAGGTTGTGATGCCACAAAACAGGAAAAACACCAAGGAGGTGAATGCTTTCGAAAAGGCATTGTAGTTTAATTGTACTATAAATCAATTGAATTGTGCATATAGTTTATGTTAAGAATATTATTTAAAAGAACAGACAAAGAGACATTGAGTTTGAGTTTTAATAATTGTTCAACATTTTCATAAAATCTAATTATTACTAATTATATTAAAGTGGTGGTCCAGGGTAACAAAATGGGGTCTATGTTTTCCTGAGCAGCAGCAGCGCTCTTTTCCATGGGCTGTGTCTTGTTTGGTAACGAATTTTCATTTATTTTAATGGGCCTCAGCTTCGAAACCACACACAGCCCATGGACAAGAGTAGCAGTGTAACGTCCATGGCCACGGACTGTCATTCTGACTCACCCCTCGATGGCCACGGCCATGGATCTGTGAGTGCTGGCCCGCATCTCCCCAGGAGACACCAGCACTCACTTCCGCTGCGCTCTGCAGTGTCACATAGGGTGCGAGCGCACGGTCGTGCCCGGCCTCAAAGTGCCAGCGCATGCACATGAGATATATAACAAATTAGCCATAATCACTCTGGACTATAAAAGGGGCTCTGCCCTTTCACTCCTTGCCTGAGCGTTGTTTGTATTCCTATGTTAGTCTTACAAATGGTCCCTTAGTCATATCCTGTTCCTTGTGTTCCCGTGGCCTGCAACCTGTATCCTGTGTCCCGTGCTGTATTTGTTCCTGTGCCATCTCTAGTGTTGGAGTTGTGTTGTGCCATCTACTTCGCCTGCTGACTTACACCACGTCTGGTATCATCTGCCACGTTTTGCATCTCCTGCCACCAAGGTCCCATCTGTGCCTAAGCCACTGCTACTGTCTGGACTATTACAGGTACCCTTGTGCTGTATATTGACTTGGTACACTGCTGTTGGGCAAGCTGCTACTCTGCTACGGCGATGCGGCCCACTGGATCCACGTACCCACAGATCGTTACAGTACGCTCAGTCTATGGACCCCGCTGGCCAACCCAAGATCATGACGATGTCACAAGCCATGCAGGTAGACATACGAGACCTTCGGGCACGACAGGACCGACACCTCATGGCGGTGAATTCCTTTGCACATCAGCTGGATGCGCAAACTGCAGTCGCCACCGCACCTTTTCCTGTTGATCCGGCTGTTCCTCCTTCTACACCTCCTGTAAGTACCAGTGCCGACTTAAGATTCTCGCTGCCACTACCTCCTCGCTATGACGTAGACGTGAGGGCCTGCAGGGAATTTCTGAAACAGTGCCAGATCCTTTTCAGCCTACATGCCAGAGCATTTCCTTCTGATGGCGCAAAGATCGCATTCATAGTTTCTCTCCTTACTGGCAAAGCCCTGGCATGGGTAAACTCATCTGGGAACTTCAGGGACCAGAGATCCATGACTTGCAGTGTTACTTACAAACTTTCCGCACAGTATTTGAGGAACTTGGATGAGTCCCTTCAGCAGCTGCATCCTTGCTGACCCTGCTCCAAGTAGACACCTCTGTGGGCGAGAACGCCATTCAGTTCCGTACCCTGGTGGCAGAGCTGACCTGGAACAACGATGCCTTAGTGGCCACATTCTGGCAGGGTCTATCCTTTGACATCAAGGACGAGCTAGCCGCTCGAGATCTGCCTTCTACCCTAGATGACCTCATTCTCCTAGCTACCCGGTTTGACATGAGGATTGAGGAGCGGTCTCAAAAGGTTAGTCAGGCCAGAAGACGTCCTAGGCTGGCTCCTACATTTCAGCAACCCCTGTTACCCTCATCAGCTGCTCCACCTGAGGAGCCTATGCAAGTACACCGCCTCAAATTGTCTGTCCAAGAAAAACAACGCAGACGTACTTCGAGACTCTGTCTATATTGCAGCCTCGAACACCATTTTGTGCGTCTGTACCACCAAAAAACAAAAAACTCCAGTGCCTATGTTTGGTTGGAGAGACAACACAGGGTGGCAAACGTCATCCAACAGTACCTAGTGCATCGGCTCCGGTTGCCGACGGCTCCCTTGGAGACACCCGTGGCTGTTGCCTCGGTGAACGGTCTTCCTCTGCCCGATCCCATCATGTCCGATACCAAGACACTGAAGCTCCAAGTGGGAGCTCTACATACCGAGCAGATTACATTTCTTGTCTTGCCCAAAGCCATCAATCCGGTGTTGCTGAGTACGCCCTGGCTCCGGCTTCAAGGCGCAGTCCTGGACTGGAATTACAGAGAGGTTCTCCAGTGGGGCTCCAAGTGTATCCACCGCTGTCTGTTACAGGTTCATCCTGTTTTGCCTCCTATGCCTCAGTCGTTGTCAGGACTACCTACACATTTTGCGCTGTTTGCAGACGTCTTTGTCAAGAAGGAGGCTGAGACGCTTCTCCCACACCAGGTGTACTACTGCCCTATTAAATTGGTTCCTGATACCTCATCTCCCTGCGGACACGTAAAGCCCAATTTTTCGCCAGAGACTCAGTCCATGTCAGCCTATATCAAGGAGAATCTGGAAAGGGGTTTCATACGAAAATCCTCCTCCCCGGCCAGCGCCGGGTTCTTCTTCGTAAAGAAAAAAGATGGATCTCATCGACCCTGCATTGACTACCATGGTCTCAACCAGATCACGGTCAAAAAGAAATACCCTTCGCCACTGATCTCGGAATTATTTGATCGTATATGAGGTGCCAAGACCTTCTCTAAACTAGACTTGCGTGGGGCCTACAACCTTATCCGAATCCGTCAAGGTGACGAGTGGAAGACGGCATTTAACACTCGAGACGGGCACTATGAATACCGGGTGATGCCCATCAGCCTGTGGAACGCTACCATCGTCTTCCAAGAATTTGTCAATTATATATTCCGAGATCTCCTCTATGTCTGTGTTGAAGTCTATCTTGAAGACATTTTGATCTTCTCCCCAGATCCGACGATACATCAAAGGCATGTCCATCAAGTCCTGCTGTGATTAAGGGAGAATCGCCTGTATGCCAAGATGGAGAAACGTACATTTGAAAAAAATTCTTTGCCCTTCCTGGGCTACATAATTTCTGATCAGGGTCTCAAGATGGACCCTGAGAAAGTGAAGTCTGTCCTGGAGTGGCCACAACCTCAGGACCTGCGGGCCATACAGCATTGTTTGAGATTCGCTAACTTTTACCTGTTTATTCCAAACTTCTCTTCACTGACGGTCCCCATCTCTACACTTACTAAGAAAGGTATAAATGCCAAGGTGTGGACTTCAGAGGTTGAATCAGCATTTAATAGCCTCAAGAATGCCTTCACTTCAGCCTCGATCCTCCATCATCCTGACATGTCTCAGCAGTTCTCGTTGGAGGTGGACGCTTCATCTGTTGGTGCAAGTGCACTTCTGTTCCAGAGAGGCTTCAAAGGAAAGGCAGTAGTATGTGGCTATTACTCAAGACTTTTTTCCTCCACAGAGCGCAATTACTCTATTGGGGATCAGGAGTTACTGACAATCAAATTGGCTCTGTTGTACTAGATACATCTGCTCAAGGGCGCAGCTCCCCCCATTCTGATATAGACCAACCACAAGAACCTCACCTATCTCCAGTCGGCTCAATGGCTAAACGCCCATCAAGCCAGGTGGTCGCTGTTCCTCACCCATTTCCAATTTGTGCTCCACTACCGCCCCGCTGACAAGAATGTGAGGGCCGATGCCCTGTCCAGGTCATCTGAAATGGAGGACGATATGGAGGACGATGTGGAGTCCCCTCAAATTATCATGTCACTGCTAATCCTTTGCAAGTTAGAAAAATCCCTTCGGGGAGGACTTTTGTTCTGATGGCAGACAGGAGTAGAATTTTCAGTTGGGGACATAGCTCCAAACTGGCAGGGCACGCTGGTATTCGCAAGACTTGAGACCTGATAACTTGTCATTTCTGGTGGCCCATGCTGCCTGAAGATATTGTGGACTTTGTCTCTTCCTGTACTGTGTGTGCTTCTAACAAGGTCACTCCAAACCTGCCGGTCGGCTCAAACCTCTGCCTGTACCCAATGCCCCTTGGCAGCAAATTGCGATGGACTTTGTCCCAGACCCCCCGCCCCCTCAGCAAGATGCAGTACTGTCTGGGTGGTGGTGGACCGGTTTTCGAAGATGGCACATTTTATCCCGCTGACCGGCCTATCTTCTGCTTCTCGACTGGCAAATCTCTTGATTCAGCACATCTTCCGCTTGCATGGTTTGCCCCTTCACATCGTGTCCGATCAGGGGGTTCAATTTACCTCAAAATTCTGGAAAGCCCTCTGCAAACTTCCTGGATGTGAGATTAGACTTTTCCTCAGCCAATGGTCAAATTGAAAGGATTAACCAGATCATGGAGAATTATCTCCGCCACTTCATCTCCATGCAGCATGATGACTGGGTACGGCTTCTTCCATGGGCTAAATTCTCGTATAACAACCACACAAGTGAGTTCACCACTTCCACACCATTCTACATTGTGTATGGTCAACATCCTAAAATCCCACTCCCTGTGTCAGCTACATCTCAGGTACCCTCAGCTGACTCTGCTTTTGGGGACTTTCTGTAAATCTGGCAACAGACCTGATCCTCTATTCTGCTGGCAGTCGATCAGGCGGATATAAGAAGAAGAGAGCCTCCCCTGTATCTTCTGGGTACCAAAGTCTGGCTGTCATCTAGGAATATCCAACTGAAGGTGCCTTCATACAAATTTTCTCCCAGGTTCCTGTGACCTTTTGAGATACTGCAGCAGATTAATCCTGTCTCCTATAAGCTTCGGCTGACTCCTCCCCTCAGAATCCCCAACTCCTTTCATGTGTCCCTCCTGAAGCCTGTGGTCCTGAACTGCCACACTAAAACTCCTAGCCCTGCAGTTGCTCCCAGCGGATCTTAGGATGTGTTCGAGGTAAAGGAGATCCTGGACTTCAAGAAAGTAAGAGGAGGAACTTTTTATTTGGTGGATTGGAAGGGGCTTGGTTCAGAGGAGAGGTCCTGGAAGCGAGAAGAGAACATCAATGCCCCTGCCCTCATTAAGAAATTCTTCTCTCGCTCTGGTCCCAAGAAGAGGGGGCGTAAGAGAGGGGATACCTCAACATCCACGGCCGCGGACCATCGTTCTGACTCACCCCTCGAAGGCTGCGGCCATGGATCTTTGAGTGCTGGCTTGCATTTCCTCCCCAGGAGATGCCAGCACTCACTTCTGCTCCGCCCTGCAGTGTCCCATAGGGTGCGTGCGCACGCTCGTGCCCGGCCTTAAAAGGCCAGCTCGTGCACATGAGATATGTTACAAATTATCTCTAATCACTCTACACTTTAAAAGGGGCTCTGCCATTTCATTCCTTGCCTGAGCGTTGCTTGTCTTTCTATGTTAGTCTTGCAAATTGTCCCTTAGTCGTATCCTCTTCCCTATGTTCCTGTGCCCTGCTACCTGTATTCGTGCTGTATTTGTTCCTGTGCCATCTCTAGTGTTGGAGTTGTGTTGTGCCGTCTACTTCGCCTGCTGACTTACACAACATCTGGTGTCATCCGCCACATTTGGCATCTCCTGCCGCCAAGGTCTCATCTGTGCCTAAGCCATTGCTACTGTCTGGACTATTACAGGTAGCCTTGTGTTTGGACTGTATATTGACTTACGCTGCTGTTGGGCCAGCTACTACTCCACTACGGCAGTGCGGCCCAGTGGGTCCACATACCCATAGATCGTGACAGGCAGTACTTATGGAAAAAAAAATTATAATCCCGGGCAATCGCTTTAAAGTGAATCTCCAGTCATGATCACTTTTCATAATTTTTTTAATTAAAATTTACAGAGTTGAACAGTTATATATTATTTTGAATTTCACTAGACAATAAAACCCTGTAGCGCAGTTACAGTACATTGGCAGTAAGGACAGCTGGTGATGCCACCACTACTTCAGGCTATTACTGCACCTCATGAGACATGGAGGGAAGTGGTAAACTAAGCGTCCTCTATGGACTGTCTCCTTAAATGCTGTGTACATAATTTATTTTTTTTATAAAATTGTCCATCTGTGTGATTGGTGCAACTTCCTAAATTCATTTTATTAAAAAGAATGTAACTTTTTGAGATACAGCTGCTTTGTATACTATCTACTGTATACAGAGCAGCTATATCTTGCGCTTAAACCTGTATCCGTCAGGTCATCGGCACTGACGGGTTCAGTGTCAGCAGGTCTTGCGTGTCTCTGAAACAAAGGCTCAAGCTGCTGTCGATCACATCTAATTTCATAATACAGATGTGATCGATAACCGGCGGATCCTGCATGTCAGAGACATGCAGAAGCCGCTTTCACTGATTCTGGTCTTAGAAAGAGATACAGCTGCTCTACACAGAATACAAAGCAGCTGTATCACAAAAAGTAAAAATAATTTTTATTAAAATGCATTTAGGAAGTGGCATCAATTTTATTTGAGAAACAAACAAAAACTATTTCAAAGGTGTACATAGACTTTATTGTAGATTGATGTACGAGGCATACAAGTTAAGGGGGTATATCTATGTGGTGAGGATACAGGAACAATATACAAACTCTATGCATATGCTGTCCCTGATCTGATTAGAACATTATACCACAGTACTAATAGTCCAGAGTAAGGCCTCATGCACATGACTTTAATTTTCATCCGTAATTACGGATAAAATTGCGGATCCATTTATTTCTATTGGCCACGGACACCTTTCCGTATATTTATGAATGTGTGTCTGGGCCGTAGAAATGATCCGCAAATTCTAGAACAATAATGGAACATGTACTATTCTTGTATGCATTAGTGGAACAAACTCGTCCATAGAAGTCTTTGCAATTGCGGACAGCTACGGATGTGTATCTGTAGCCATTGGATCCGTACTTGCGGACAGTGAAAACTATTACGGTCGTGTGCATGAGGCCTTATGCCTATTGTAAACACATGTGCTGCTAGTACCTGGTCATGTACCTATGAGATGAGAACTAAGATGAGAAATTGCAATCACAAGAAACATAGAATATATAAGAGAAAGTTTTTAAACATTTCTATATCAATATGAAGCTAAGGGACACTTGATTTACAGTTTTCTTCGTTCAAGATAATGTTAGTAGTAATCAAATTTTTTTTTTTTATTCATCCGAATGGTTGAGCAAAATTGACTTATATCTTCATAAATACTTAATGCTCACGGGCAATAGTATGCTGGCTTGTGAATCAATAATCAAAATAAATTGTTTCTTTCTTTACCAAAGAGTAAGTCCTGTAGAAGGTTACCAAAAAATAATGAGCTGTGGAAAGTGTTTGCAACAATAACTTGCCCTGGAGGAATAAGGCAGATTTGGATTAATCAATTATCAGCTCTTGAATGCACTCAGCAAAAAATGTTCAAAATAAAGTCAATCTACTCTTTTCCTGTGAAGAATGTAAGGGCTTTCAATAGAGAAATATTTGAAATTCTATTTTGCACGAAAGTTTAAGAAAATGCAAATAAAAATGTAACCACTTTGTCGTCACAAATAATAGCAGCACATTTTGCTCAGAAAGTGATGAAAAAGTTTTAAAGAAATGAAAAGACTTGTCAGTATATAAGACCAATCTAAGCCAAAAATAAGAGTATCGACAGAGCAACTGATAGAATCTTCAAAAATAATGCAATACTTCAGATTAATCCTTACATGTTTAATGTTGACTAACACTTGTTGAAACAAGTTATAGTATTATTAAATTTAGGGAATCTTACCATTATCTGTCAAATAGTATGTTTAATTAATTATATTTCCCTTTCATGAAATAAATTAGGCTGGGTTCACACCAGCATGTTACGTCCGTAATGAACGGAAGGTATTTCGGCCGCAGGTCCCGGACCGAACACACTGCAGAGAGCCGGGCTCCTAGCATCATAGTTATCTATGATGCTAGGAGTCCCTGCCTCGCTGCAGGACAACTGTCCCATACTGTAATCATGTTTTCAGTACGGGACAGTAGTTCCACGGAGAGGCAGGGACTCCTAGCATCGTACATAAGTAGGATGCTAGGAGCCCGGCGACCTGCAGTGTGTTCGGTCCGGGACCTGCGGCCGAAATACGTTCCGTCCTTTACGGACGTAATATGCTCGTGTGAACCCAGCCTTACAGAAGACCTCCAGCGGCATCATAGTAACATAGTATTTGAGGCCGAAAAAAAACATAAGTTCATTTAGCTCAGCCTATTATCCTGTAATGTTGACCCAGAAGAAAGCAAAAACCCCAATAAGGCAAAAGATAATTTTCCTCATCTTAGGAAAAAAAATTCCTTCCTGACTCAAAATATGGCAATCAGAATAAATCCCTGGATGATCGACCCATGAACTGTAATCTAGTAAACTTGTAATATTATTACACTCAAGATTGGCATTCAGGCACCTTTTAGTCTCTTTGAGTAAATTTAGCATGACATCTTTGGCTGGAAGGGAGAGTTCCGTAGTTTCACTTCTCTTAAAGTAAAGAATGACCTTCTATATTTGTATAGAAAACGTCTTTCCTCCAGACGTAGCGGATACCCCCTTGTTAGACTAGGGGTAAGTTCACACGTAGTGTAAATACATAATGCATAATACAGTAGCAGCGTAGTGGATGAGATTTGAGCAAATCTCAACCACACGCTGTGTAAATAATGAGGGGAAAAAACACTCAGATATTTACCTGCAGTCCGTTTTTTTAATCCACAGCATGTCAATTGTATTTGATTAATCGCTTCTCTTGTGTTGCGGGTTTTCCCCATTTAATTCAAGTTTTTTGCGGCAGAAAAGCAGCGATTTCACCGCAAAAAAGCGCAACTCATAAAGAAAAAAATACTTATACTTACCCAGAATTCTGTGTTTCTTCATCCAGGCCAGCCTCCTGGGATGATGTTTCATCCCATGTGACCACTACAGCCAATCACAGGCTGCATCGGTTACATGGGCTAAACATCATCCCAAGAGGCTGGACTGCAGAACATTAGAGGGTAAGTATGTTTTTTGTTTTGTTTTTTCTACGTGCAGTTTTCCGCAGCGGACATCCCGTCTGAAAATTTGCACCACAATTTGGGCCAATTTTTCGGCCAGAATTCTCTGCTGCCCCCAAAGCGGATACGCCGTGTGCTTTAACACTGCGCATCTTCCCTGTGTGAACATACCTATACAGTCCTAGGTATAAATAGATAATGGGGGAGATCTTGTATTGACATTTAACCCCTTCCTGACATTTGTCATAAGTATACGTAATAGAAAGCCAGTGCTTCCCGCAATTTGTTGTATACTTACGACAAATGGATGGCACCGGCTCAAAAGCTGACATTCTGCTGTAATGGCAAGCGACCACTGCATTTAAGGGGTTTGCAGTTCAGCGGGGGTGCCGGTGACTGCAATGGCAACCGAAGGCCTAATACTGGCCTTCTGGTCTGCCTAGTACAGAAGACTTCTAGGCCCTGCCCGGAGGCGGGGCCTGAAAGTCTTCCGTAGCCGATGGCAAGATGGCGCCGGCTCAGAAGCTGAGCTGACATGCACCTGTAACGACTGGAACAGGAGCTAGCTACTCAAACAAAACTACTACCAAGGAAAATCCACGCTCCAAAAGCCAAATGGCGCTCCCTCCCTGTTTACTTTCTCATATATCGCATCACAATACCCATTTAACAATTTTTGGGGTGTGTGTCTCCACTGGCACAAGCTGGGCACGACACATTTGCCACTGAAATGGCATATCTGGGGAAAAATTGTAATTATTACTTTGCACCATCTGCAGCACATTAATTTATGGAAAAGGCCTGTGGGGTGTAAATGCTCAATACACCCCTTAATAAATGCCTTGAGGGGTTTGGTTTTCAAAATGGGGTCTCTTCTCAGGGGTTTCTTTTATTATTTCATATCAGAGCCTCTGCAATTATGAACCAATACTTTGTAAATCGCCAAATTAGGCCGCAATATCGCATGGTACCCTTTCACTCCTGAGCCTGGTCGAATGTCCAGGCAAAAGATTAGGACCACATGTAGGGTTTTTTTTTTAACTAAATCTACAACCTATTGAAAAAAAGTTAAGATTAATTTCTTGTGGGGTGTAGTTTACAAAATGGGGTATTTTTGGGGGGTTTCCACAGTTTCGGCATCACATGACCTCTTCAAACCTTACATGGTGCCTAAAATATATTCTAATAAAAGGAAGGCCCCAAAATCCTCTAGGTGCTCCTTTGCTTCTGAGGCTGGTGCTTCAGTCCATTAGCACACTAGGGCCACATGTGGGATATTTCTAAAAACTGCAGAACCTGGGCCATAAATATTAAGTTGTGTTTCTCTGGTAAAAACTTCTGTGTTACTGAAAAAAATGGATTAAACATAAATTTCAGCAAAAAAGATAAAATGTGCAAATAAAATGTACATTTCACTACTTTGCTGTAATTCTTGTGAAATGCCTAAAGGGTTAAGAAACTTTCTAAATGCTGTTTTGAATACTTTGAGGGGTGCCGTTTTTAAAATGGGGTGACTTATGGGGGCTGGTATTGTATAGGCCGCTCAAAGCCACTTCACAACAGAACTGGTCCCTGTAAAAATAGCCTTTTGAAATTTTCTTGAAAATGTGAGAAATATCTGCTAAGGTTCTAAGCCTTGTAACAGCCTAGAAAAATAAAACGATATTAACAAAAAAAAAACCTACTTAAAAAATAAAGTAGACATATGGTAAATGTTAATTAGAAGCTATTTTGAATGGAATTACTATCTTTTTTACAAGCAGATACATTTAAATTGATAAAAAAGCAAATTTTTGCAATTATTTTTTTTCTAAATGTTGGTATTTTTCACAATTAAATACTGAATGTATCGACCAAATGTTATCACTTACTTAAAGTACAATGTGTCATGAGAAAACAGTCTCAGCATCGCTTGGATAGGTAAAAGCACTTTAACGTTATTACCAAATAAAGTGACACATGTCAGATTTGAAAAATAAGGCTCTGTCAGGAAGGTCAAAAGTGGCTGCAGCAGGAAGGGGTTAATATATTTATACATAGTTATTAAGTCAGTCCTCAGCTGTCATTTTTATAAACGAAATAACCCTAATTCTGATAATATTTTTAAGTACTGTAGTCCACCCATTCCATTCACTACTTTGGTTGCCCGCCAGTTGAACCCGCTCAAGCTCTACTATATTTGACCTGTGTACTGGGGCCAAGAACTGTTCACAATATTCCATGTGAATTCTGACTAGAGATTTAGAAAGTGGTAGTATGTTATCGTCATGTGCAACTATTCACCTTTTGATGCACTCCATGTTCCTATTTACCTTTGCAGCAGCTGCCTGACACCGGTTGATACAGTTAAGTTTACTATTAACTACAATTTTCCATGCCAGTTTTACCAATTGTTTTTCCATTTAGCATGTAATGGTGATATGTATCTTCAGATCACAAGTGCATAACCTTACATTTATCAGTGTTAAACATCATTTGCCACTTCTCTGTCCAAGCCTCCATCTTATCCAGATAAGACTTACAGTTGCGTCATGGTGCGCCCTGGGGGTTAAGACAATAAAGTGAAATTCAGTGCCTCTCCAGTGACGTCTTCCCAGATTGAAGTCACTCACTTTTCCTTTTATTCTTCATCTGGCCCAGATTACCCTGATACCTTCTCCCAACTACAAATGGCCTCTGCAGAATTTGAAACAGAAGCATCTTTGGCTTCCCTTTTGTAGCACCACCCCACACTCTACAAAACCCTCACCATCTATAGTGCCCCAGATGGAAATTATGCCCCCTCGGTGCCACACACTATAATAGTACCCCCTTTAGGCCCCCCACAATACTAATAGTGCCACACACAGCCCCCTGTAGATAGTGACAAACATAGCCCCCTCTTGTAGATAGTGCCACACACAGCCCCCCTATTGTAGATAGTGCCACACACAGCCTCCCTCTTGTGGATAGTGCCACACAGCCCCCTCGTATAGTGCCACACAGCCCCCTAGTAGATAGTGCCACACAGCTCCCACTAGTAGATAGTAGCACACAGACCTCCCCCTGTATAGCGCCACACAGCCCTCCCCCTCTATGGTGCCACACAGCCCCCCAATGACGTCATCACGCCGGCCTGTGCAGGGACTCGACTCAGCAGGTTTAAAGGCTGCAGGCCTAACATGGCCTGCAGCCTATACTATTCAATTGTATCTGCGGACGCAGATGCAAGTGAATGTGGCAGTCGCTAGCACCAGGGCACATTTATGGGCTGGGCCGCGTGGGTCTCCTGATGCTGTGGGCCCTATAGTCGACAGGAGGCCCTAATGCCGGACCAGCCTATAAGAGTAAGCATTGGGGCAGGGAGACATTGTCTCTTTACTCTGCTGCCGGATAAAAGCAGCTCGCTGCCCGGGCCCAACGGAGGATCTTCCGGTGGGCCAGTCCGCCGCTGGCTGGGGAAGAGATGGCACCAGGATGCACTTTGAGAAGAAGGCAATCTGGCAGAGGCAGTGTGATGCTCTGAGCAATGTTCCACTAGGAAAACTGGGGTCTGACATTCATGTGCATGCTACTTTGACATGTACCACCTACCTAAACATTGTTGCAGACCAAGTCCACTCCGTCATAGCAATAGTATTCCCTATTGGCAGTGTACTCTTTCAGTAGCATAATGCGCCCTGTCACACTGCAGAAATTGTTCAAGAATGGTTTGAGAAACATGGCAACCAGTTCAAGGTGTTGACTTGACCTCCTAATTCCCCAGATCTCAATCCAATTGAGTTTCTGTGAGATGTGCTAGAAAAACAAGTCCGATCCATGGAGTCCTCACCTCGCAATTACAGGTCTTAGGGCTAATGTCTTTGACCCAGATACCACAGGACCCCGTTAGAGATCTTGTGGAGTCAATGCATCAATGCATAAGAGCTGTTTTGATGTCACAAGGGGGACTAACACAATATTAGGTAGGTGGTTTTAATTTTATGGCTGAACTATGTTTATTGTAACAAAACGACATGGCTTACATGTGTTTTTCTGTAATTTTTTTTTATAGGAGAGCAATCCATTTCCTTATTGTTTATAAGTTACCCTCCAAGAAGTTTCAATAATGAGCTATACGGTTGGTACACAGCCTCCAAAATGCTAATTTCAGTAAGTACTGCAGTTCTATAATATTACAAACTATATTTTTCTCACTTAGGTGTGATGTAACTACATTTGAATTAGATAAGGCCACAGTGCCCTCTGTAGATAAGGCCACAGTGCCCTCTGTAGATAAGGCCACAGTGCCCTCTGTAGATAAGGCCACAGTGCCCTCTGTAGATAAGGCCACAGTGCCCTCTGTAGATAAGGCCACAGTGCCCTCTGTAGATAAGGGCACAGTGCCCTCTGTAGATAAGGGCACAATGCCCTCTGTAGATAAGGGCCCAGTGCCCTCTGTAGATAAGGGCACAGTGCCTGCCCTCTGTAGATAATGCAACACACCCCTAGATAATGCCAGTGTCCTCTTCAGATACTGCCACACACCCACTTGTAGATAATGCCACAGTGCCCTCTGTAGAGGCTGCCACAGTGCCCTCTGCAGAGGCTGCCACAGTGCCCTCTGCAGAGGCTGCCACAGTGCCCTCTGCAGAGGCTGCCAAAGTGCCCTCTGTAGAGGCTACCAAAGTGCCCTCTGTAGAGGCTGCCCCAGTGCCCTCTGTAGAGACTGCCCCAGTGCCCTCTGTAGAGGCTGCCCCAGTGCCCTCTGTAGAGGCTGCCCCAGTGCCCTCTGTAGAGGCTGCCCCAGTGCCCTCTGTAGAAGCTGCCCCAGTAATGTCAGGGGCTTTCCCAGGGCTGGAGTCCAGGAGCAGAGCCGCTTCTGGCACTCTGCCTGGGATTTCAGCTCTGCTCCTGACATCACTGTCCATATATGGACAGAGATGTCAGGGGCAACCCCAGAGCTGGAGTCCCAGGCAGAGCGCTAGTAGGCTCTTCCTGGGACTCCAGCTGTGCTCCTGACATCACTGGGACTCCTGCTCTGGGGAAGCCCCTGACATCATTGTCGATGTATGGACAGCAATGTCAGAGGCTTCCCCAGAGTCCCGGAGCAGAGCCGATAATAGCGCTCTGCCCGGGACTCCGCTCTGGGGAAGACCCTGACACACTGTCCATATATGGGCAGCGATGTCAGGGAATTCCACAGAGTCCCGGAGCAGAGCCGATACTAGCGCTCTTCCCGGGACTCCGCTCTGGGGAAGACCCTGACACACTGTCCATATATGGGCAGATATGTCAGGGAATTCCGCAGCGTCCCGGAGCAGAGCCTATACTAGCGCTCTGCCCGGGACTCCGCTATGGGGAAGACCCTGACACACTGTCCACATATGGGCAGCGATGTCAGGGAATTCCACAGAGTCCCGGAGCAGAGCCTGTACTAGCGCTCTGCCCGGGACTCCGGCTCTGGGGAAGCCCCAGACATCGCTGTTCATATGTGGACAGCGATGTCAGGGAATTCCAGAGTCTCGGAGCAGAGCCGATACTAGCGTGTCTGTGTCCCGCGGGCCGCAGATGACAGCCCCAGGGGCCGCATGCGGCCCGCGGGCCGCGTGCTTGAGACCCCTGGCGTAGACACTGTGTGCTTTTACAGAGCATATCCGTCCTATGTGAACATAGCCGTACAGTATATACATATAGTAGCTGTTGTCTTACAACGATACAGCTGCAAACCACGTCAACATGTTGCATTCCCACGAGTCAGCGCAGTTTTCAAATGATTGTTAATGTCCATGCAGTTTTTTGCAGACATTAACAATCATTTCAAAACCGCACCGACTTTTGGTAAAACTGCATGTGCTACGTGTCGTACTGGAAAACCTTTGTTGTTACGATCTGATTGTTTGTATTAAGGGCTATGTAACCCTTTGAATGGGATTTTTTCTTTTTTTTAATAAAATGGCAGTCAGTGTGTTTTGTGCAACTTTATAATTCGTTTTTATTAAAAAATCTTTTTTACTTTTTGAGATACAGCTGCTCTGTATCCTGTATTCAGAGCAGCTGTATTTTATGCTGAATCCTGAACATATCAGGTGCTACCCCCAGACAAAGGCAGTTGCGCCGAAACGTGCGTTGGGGCAGACACATTGCCGTGCACTCACCTGGATGTTCAATGGGTACGTGATTCATCATTATCATATGTTGTTCATACTTGTCCATACATTGATGTCATTCATTCATGGTATTATTTCTATACCTTGGAGTACTTCTCCTTTGACTATTTCACTTGGCATACATTTATAGTCATTTTGCATCCATTTATATTTATGTACCGACGTACCCTCATTACCATATTATACTTTTTGTCTATCTTAGACGTTACCTTGTATAGTGCATGGCGTGCATGTCTTTTTTAACCTGTTGGTTGATGGATTCTTTTTATTATTGTGTATTTATGTGTAATTTTCATTAAAGTACTTTTCTATTTTCTCATATGTTCTTGTCTTGCATCTTTTCTTCTTTCGGTCATATGCAATGCTTTAGGATGCTTTATGGGTATACACCCCAGGATCTGGTTCATAATTGAATACATGTTTGCTGACGGCTGCATCTTTACTCTATCTGAACCATTTTAGATCCATGCTGTGCTTTTCGGTCATAATATCAGGTGCGTGGGACTGACGGGTTCAGTGTCAGCGTGTCCTGTGTGACACGCAGGTTCCACCTATAATAGATCACATCTAAATTACTTAAATGTGATCGATTACAGGTGGATACAGTCGACTACTCTATTGATTCCGCCAAAAAACGGAAACCTTGCGAAACGGAGACAAACGGAAACCATTAGTAACGGAAGCGTTACCATTGAAATCAATGGTTATGGTAATGGAAAGCTATGGTTTCTGTTTGGTTTCCGTTGGTGGGTTCCCTTGACGGAAAGGTCTGATGGAACCCATGAACGGAACCCCGACGCAGGTGAGAATTAAGCCTAACTATTACTGTATGATTTGTTCAGATGATGGAGGGTATTATTTTTTGGGGTGTAAGCAACTCCCAGTATATCATTACCATTGCTCAGGTCATACTGGAAGCTGCTAACCTGACTTTGCAAATGATCTCTGTACTGAAATGTATTTGTACTGAGCTTGGATTTTGTGCTGTATTTATGTACTGAGGTTGGTTCTGGTGTTGTATTTATGTATTGAGCTTTGTTCTGGAGCTGTATATATGTACTGAGCTTTGTTCTGGTGTTGTATTTATGTACTGAGTTTGGTTCTGGTGTAGAGCAGATGGCATTGTTGCAATTCATTGTATGTTTAATCAGGACCTCTCTGGTAGTTTTAACCCCTTGAACCGCCACCATACAGTAATACATGACCTGACAATATTTCCAAACTTTCCCCTGTATGTTTTTTTAAGATGCAGCAAAATCTTTAAAATCAACTTTTAAAATAGTGCACGCTATATGCTAATTACCCTATAAAGGGTCATGGGTTGGTGCCGCTATCCTGTAGACTCACACAGTCCTAACTGCAAACCCGCCTTTCCATGCTACAAGGCAAAGGAGAAGACTGGTAGTAATGTAGAACAGTCAGGGGGATTCCAATCAAGATCTGGTGGGCGCCATTTAAATTTTCGCCTCAGGCAGCAGAAAAGGTAGAATTGGCCGTGGGCGGCGGCGCCACTGAAACCAGCTGCCACCACCCCCTCATGCACTAATTGTATCTGCCTTACAATGATGCTGATTGGCAGGGCAGAAAGACTTGCCCCGCCAATCAGCGCCTTTCAACGATGCTAGCGGCATGATGACGTCATTACACCGCTTCTGTTGTTGAAAGGCGCTGATTGACGGAGCAAGTCATCCTGCCCTGCCAATGAGCGCCATCTTTCAGCCCCAGCAGACATGCATTGACATAGGATGACATGGGAACGTGGTGAGTATGTAAAGTTGTTTTTCTTTTAGTCTTTTTTTTCCACTTAAAAGTGTGAGTGGCATTATCTACTGGGGGGGTCTATATATGGGTCACAATCTACAGGAGAGGCTATATGTGAGGCACTATCTACAGGGGGGCCATATGTGGGACACCATATACAGGGGGGCCATATGTGGGGCACCATCTACAGGCATGTACATTATTCTGGTGGAAAAGCAGTGGATTCGTTGGAGTTGGGGCTATCAGGAACTATTCCTCTTTTCATATACACCTGTTTTAATACATTTCCCCATGTCTTGTATAGCTGAAAGGTGGTCCCATGTGCTCCAGCCCAACACTGGTGGCTGCATATGGCCTGCGGTGGGCCTCTGTGCTTAAAAATGCAAGGGCTGATTTTTAAGTCCCAGTCCGGCCCTGCCCTCAAAGCCACTTCACAACTGAACAGGCCCCTGTAAAAATATCCTTTTGAAATTTTCTTGAAAATGTGAGAAATTGCTGCTAATGTTCTAAGCCTTGTAATGTCCTAGAAAAATAAAAGGATGTTAAAAAAAATGATGGCAATCTAAAGTAGACATATGGGGAATGTTAATTAACAACAATTTTAGTGTGATATAACTGCCTGTATTACAAGCAGATACATTTCAATTTAGAAAAATGCACATTTTTGCAATTTTTCTCTTAATTCTGGTGTTTTTCACAATTAAATACTGAATGTATCGAGCGAATTTTGCCAGTAACATAAAGTCCAATGTGTCACGAGAAAACAATCCCAGAATCACTCTTGGATAGGTAAAAGCATTCCAAGTTATTACCACATAAAGTGAAACATGTCAGATTTGAAAAATGAGGCTCTGTCAGGAAGGACAAAAGTGGCCAAAGAGGGAAGGGGTTAAATTAATCAAAAACAAATCCATAGCTTAGGTTAGCCACTGAATTTACACAGCTGCTTTGTTCATTAATTCTAACATTCTATTATTTGCTTTCTTTCAAAAAATATATATTTTTTTTGATAAAATAAAAAAATCTGATCTAGTCTTAATTCGGACTGATTTTGACATTTTCTATAACTTGTAATAATTGCTAATAATTTCCTACTCAAAATGCTGCCTTGTGTGTTCTTTTATATATTTAATTACCTGTCTTTTCTAGTTACCAGTTGGAAGACAAACTGCACATGCATTGTATGTTGAGACCTTGTCTTTGTCTATGCAAATTGTTAACTGTCAACTAGAGATGAGCGAACTTATCAAAAGTTCGGTTCGGCTAGTTCGCCGAATTTCACAAAAAAGTTCGGTTCGGACCGAACTAGTTCTGACCGAACCTGTCACTTACGTGCACCGAGCATAGTACTGTCCAGGGTGCTGATAGAGTTAATGGGCTGCACTAACTCTTTCAGCAACCTTCACAGTACATGCTCGGCGCGCGGAAAATACCATTTAAATGTAATAAAAAAATAAAAATTATACGTTCGTACTTACTTTCCTCCTGTCCGGCCTCCAGCGATGACGTTTCATCCCTTTCGCCGCTGCAGCCAATCACAGGCTGTAGTGGCGGTCACGCACGTCAGGATGACGCTTCATCCCACGTGACCGCCTCTGCAGCCAATCACAGGCTGCAGCGGCGACATGAATGAAACGTCATCGCTGGAGGCCGGACAGGAGGAAAGTAAGTATGAACGTATTATTATTATTTTTTGGCATGTATGTATGTTGGCATGTATGTATGTATGTATATCTGTGCATGTATGTTTGCATGTATGTTGGCATGTATGTATATATGTGCATGTTTGTATGTATATTTGCATGTATGTTTGCATGTATGTATTTTTGCATGTATGTTGTCATGTATGTATGTATGTTGTCATGTATGTATATATGTGCATGTGTGTATGTATATTTGTATGTTTGCATGTATGTTTGCATGTTTGTATGTATATTTGCATGTGTGTATATATATATATATGTATGTATGTTGTCATGTATGTATGTATGTATGTTGTCATGTATGTATATATGTGCATGTATGTTGGCATGTATGTATATATGTGCATGTGTGTATGTATGTATATTTGCATGTATGTATGTTGTCATGTATGTATGTATATATGTGCATGTATGTTTGCATGTATGTTGGCATGTATGTATACATGTGCATGTTTGTATGTATATTTGCATGTATATATGTTTGCATGTGTGTATGTATGTTTGCATGTATGTATGTTTGCATGTATGTATGTTGTCATGTATGTTTGTATGTATGTTGTCATGTATGTATGTATATATGTGCATGTATGTATGTTTGCATGTTTTTATTTTTGCATGTATGTTTGCATGTATGTTTATATATATATGTGCATGTTTGTAATTATGTTTGCATGTATTTATGTTTGCATTTATATTTGTGCATGCTTGTATATATGTATGTATGTATCTTTGCATGTTTGTTTGTATGTATGTATGTTTTCATGTGTGTGTGTATGCATGTATGTATGATAGTTTGCACGTATATATGTGTGTATGTTTGCATGTATGTATATTTGCATGTATATATGTGCATGCTTGTATATATGTATGTATGTTTGTATATATGTATGTATATTTGTATATATGTATGTATGGCCATGTATGATACTGTCTGCTGGCGCCCTGTATCTAAGTCAACTTCACGGCAGGCTTCTATACATGGTATAACAGTCAGTATCACACATTAAACTGAATCTAAGCCTACGACATGTTTTATTTCATTATTTTTTTTTTTTACAGGTTTGGTGTTTGGACTACGTCGGTTTCGAGGACTACTTAGATGACGTTTTTTTTCTACAATAAAATGGTTAATGAGGGTTGTGTTGGGGGTGCTTTATTTCAATAAAATATTTTATCTATATCTTTGTCTTTTTCTTTTCAAATTTTATTACTACCACTTTAGTAATGGCCGCTGTCTGAGTGACAACATCCATTACTAATGCGGGGCTTAGTGTTAGCCGGTGCAGAGGCTAACACTAACCACCATTATTACCCCGGTACCCAAAACCACCAGGGGTGCCGGGAAGAGCCAGGTACGATCCAGTACCCGACCATCTGTTGTGATGGTCGGGCCCTGGGGCGGCCGCAGGCTGGTATTATGAGGCTGGGAAGGGCCAAAAACAGTGGACCTTCCCACCCTTGTAATGCTAGGCTGCTGCTGCTGTGTTGTATCTGGCTGGTTATAAAAGTGGGGGGGACCCCACGTCATTTTTTTAAATTATTTATTTATTTACATTTTTTTTTTTAAAAAGACATGGGGTTCCACCCAATTTATCATAACCAGCCACATACAACACAGTGTTATTAGCCTGGGAATGGACAAAACCAGTGGCCCTTCCCACCCATGTAATGCCAGACTGCTGCGGCCTTGTATATGGCTGGTTATTAAAAATGTGGGGGACCCGTCTATTGCTAAATTTGTTAAATTCCAAAAAAAAAACGACGTGGGGGTCCCCCCCATTTTTATAACCAGCCCGATACAACACAGCAGCAGCAGCCTAGCATTACAAGGGTGGGAAGGTCCACTGATTTTGGCCCTTCCCAGCCTCATAATACCAGCCTACGGCCGCCCCAGTACCCGACCATCACAACAGATGGTCGGGTACTGGATCGTACCAAGCTCTTCCCGGCACCCCTGGTGGTGGTGGGTACCGGGGTAATAATGGGTGGTTAGTGCTAGCCTCTGCACCGGCTAACACTAAGTACCGCCTTAATAATGGACGCTGTCAATCAGCCAACTGCCATTATCTAGGCACTAATAAAGTTTGAAAAAAAAACACAAAGACAATTCTTTTTTATTGAAATAAGAAATCCCCAACAAAACCCTCGTTAACCATTTTATTAAAATTTGAAAAAACGCAGATCTACGCAGTAGTCCAACGAATCGTAGATGTAGTCCAATCGGTACATCAAAATCTGCAACAACATAAAAAAACAGTTATCAATGTGAACAATACCAATACTTCTACTCACCTACACACATATATACACGCACACACAAACAAACAACCATACACAGACACACACATATATACACAAACACAACAAGATATACACACACACATAAACAGACAAACACACACATATACACGAACTCACACATATACAAACAAAAACACACATATCCAAACACACACACACACAGTTATACACACATACACGAACACATATACACAAACACATATACAAACAAAAACACACATACCCAAACACACATATACACAAACACATATACACAAACACACCCATATATACACACAAACACACACCCATATACACACATATACACATATACAAAAACACACACAAACATCTACACACAAACATATACACAAATACACCCATATATACACAAACATATACACAAAACACATATACACAAACACACCCATATATACACACACACATATAAAAACAAAAACAGACAAAGTCACATACCCAAACACACATATATACACAAACACACACATACACAAACACGGTTTCTTTTAAATGCTGCTGGGGAACCCGCTCGATCCACTATATAAGGCTGCGCTACAGTGCAGCATTTAAAAGAAACAGGATCCTGACCTGTCCATAGAGTTTAAGGCAGCACAGAGTATTTCAGGAGATGAGCGTGCAGATTCAGTGCTGCTGCGAACTCTGCTCTTACCATTACGTAGCTCTCAGTCTGTTACCTCTCCTCCACTCCTGTCCTCCAGAACACCTTCACATGATTGGCAAGTCACCACGTAATGGTAAGAGCAGAGTTCACAGCAGCACAGAGTATTTCAGGAGATGAGCGTGCGGATCTTGTGCGGGGTGGTGACTTGCCAATCATGTGAAGGTGTTATTGAGGACAGGAGTGGAGGAGAGGTAACAGACTGAGCTACGTAATGGTAAGAGCAGAGTTCACAGCAGCACTGAATCTGCACGCTCCTCTCCTGAAATACTCTGTGCTGCTGTGAACTCTGTTCTTACCATTACGTAGCTCAGTCTGTTACATCTCCTCCACTCCTGTCCTCTATAACACGTTCACATGATTGGCAAGTCACCACCACGCACAAGATCCGCACGCTCATCTCCTGAAATACTCTGTGCTGCTGTGAACTCTGCTCTTACCATTACGTGGTGACTTGCCAATCATGTGAAGGTGTTCTTGAGGACAGGAGTGGAGGAGAGATAACAGACTGAGAGCTACGTAATGGTAAGAGCAGAGTTCACAACAGCACTGAATCTGCACGCTCATCTCCTGAAATACTCTGTGCTGCCTTAAACTCTGTGGACAGGTCAGGATTCTGTTTCTTTTAAATGCTGCACTGTAGCGTAGCCTTATATAGTGGATCGAGCAGGTTCCCTAGCAGCATTTAAAAGAAACAGGATCCTGACCTGTCCACAGAGTTTAAGGCAGCACAGATTATTTCAGGAGATGAGCACGGGCAGCCGTTCGTTTTTCCGAGCCGTGCTCCCATCATGCACACGACCGTAAAAACACCCGTTATTGCGGGTCGTAATTACGACCCGCAATAACGGGCTCATAGACTTCTGTTACCCACGGGTACCTTTCCGTTTTCTCACGGGAAGGTGCCCGTGCCGTTAAAAAAATAGAACATGTTCTATTTTTCTATTTTACGGGCCGTGCTGCTATAATTATAATGACAGCACGGTTCGCAAAAGCGGCCGGCTGCCCGTGGCCGGCCGGCCGTGCTCGTAGTTACGAGTCGTAATTACGAGCACGGCCCGTAAAATAAAAAAATAGAACATGTTCTATCTTTTTAACGGCACGGGCACCTTCCCGTGAGAAAACGGGAAGGTACCCGTGGCTAACAGAAGTCTATGGGCCCGCTATTTCGGGTCGTAATTACGACCCGTGATAACGGGTGTTTTTATGGTCGTGTGCATGAGGCCCCGTAATGACGGGTGGCTACATGTGTGCACCCGTCATTACGGCAGCGTTGCTAGGCGACGTCAGTAAGGGTATGTGCACACACACTAATTACGTCCGTAATTGACGGACGTATTTCGGCCGCAAGTACCGGACCGAACACCCTGCAGGGAGCCGGGCTCCTAGCATCATATTTATATACGATGCTAGGAGTCCCTGCCTCTCCGTGGAACTACTGTCCCGTACTGAAAACATGATTACAGTACGGGACAGTTGTCCTGCAGAGAGGCAGGGACTCCTAGCATCGTACATAAGTATGATGCTAGGAGCCCGGCTCCCTGCACTGTGTTCGGTCCGGTACTTGCGGCCGAAATACGTCCGTCATTTACGGACGTAATTAGTGTGTGTGCACATACACTAAATAGTCACTGTTCAGGGTGCTGAAAGAGTTAACTGATCGGCAGTAACTGTTTCAGTACCCTGGACAGTGACTACCGATCACAGTACCTGTAAAAAAAAAGACGTTCATACTTACTGAGAACTTTCTGCTTCCTCCAGTCCGGTCTCCTGGCCGTTGCCTTGGTGACGCGTCCCTCTCGACATCCGGCCCGACATTCCTTGATGACGATGCAGCCTTGTGAGCGCTGCAGCCAATCACAGGCTGCCGCGGCCTCTGCAGCCAATCACAGGCTGCAGAGGCCTCTGCAGCCAATCACAGGCTGCCGCGTCAGAAAAGGTCGGACTGGAGGAAGAAGAGGGACTCGTCAACAAGACAACGACCGGGTACGTATGAAATGCTTTTTATTTTATTTTTAATCAGCAGCCTCTTTTCTCTATCAGTGATTGATAGAGATAAGTGGCTGCCGATTTGTATAATGTTTTTGACCGGGTTCGGTCAAAACGGGTTCGGCCGAACCCGGTGAAGTTCGGATTCGCTGCGAACCGAACTTTACCGGAAGTTCGGACCGAAACCGGGTTCGGTTGTCCCGGTTCGCTCATCTCTACTGTCAACTGCAGAGACTTTACTGCATAAAGGTGTCTAATACTAGAGCAATGCTGACATAATGAAATAACACATTTTATATTTGCGAAGTACACCATTCAATCAAGATAAAAATAGTACAGAGGATAAAAAGTAAAAATGACAATAATAATAGGATTTTACAATTTGTTTGGCAATGAAAATTAATATTTTTCTCATCGAAATGCAAAACTCTATCCAATGAACTTCTACCAAATTAAATTATAAAATATATAAAAAGTGGATTCTACAAATCACATTTCATTTATGGCTAATTATTAGGAAAAACCATGTTCAATTACACAATTGTTCCAACACAAAAGTTGCACATCAGATTGTTTACTTGTTTTTTGCCACATGGTATTGCCCAACAACAATACCACATAACGGACTACTTGTGAAAGTGATTAGAATATGTTTAAATGATTACATATTGTGTGGACTCCATCTTGTATGGTGGCGTCCATTTTGAATATCTGGAATCCATCTTTTGGCCTGAAGGAGCCATTTTGAGATTAATAAATCATGTTGCTTTAAGCACTTCCCGCTTGGGCCACTTTTGATCTTCCTGACAGAGCCTCATATTTCAAATCTGACATGTTTCACTTTATGTGGTAATAACTCCGGAATGCTTTTACCTATCCAAGTGATTCTGAGAATGTTTTCTCGTGACACATTGGACTTTATGTTAATGGAAATTTGCTCAATACATTCAGTATTTAATTGTGAAAAACACCAAAATTTAGAGAAAAATTGCAAAAATTTGCATTTTTCTAAATTTAAATGTATCTGCTTGCAAGACAGGCAGCTATACCACACAAAATTATTGCTTATTAACATCCCCCATATGTCCACTTTAGATCGGCATGGTTTTTTGAACATTCTTTTATTTTTCTAGGGCGTTACAAGGCTTAGAACTTTAGCAGCAATTTCTCACATTTTCATGAAAATTTTAAAAGGCTATTTTTACAGGGGAAAGTGAAGTGGCTTTGAGGGCCTTATATATTAGAATCCCCCAATAATTCACTCAATTTTAAAAACTTCACCCCTCAAAGTATTCCAAGCAGCATTTAGAAAGTTTCTTAAACCTTTAGACAGGTCATAGGAATTAAAGCAAAGTAGAGGTGAAATTTACAAATTTCATAGTTTATTTGCAGAATTTCATTTTTAATTAAAAAAAATTGTAACACAGACAAATGCAACTCAATATTTATTGCCCAGATTCTTCAGTTTTTAGAAATATCCCACATGTGGCCCTAGTGTGCTTATGGACTAAACACAGGCCTCAGATGCAAAGGGGCCTCCTTTTTATTAGGATATATTTTAGGCACCATCTCAGGTTTAAAGAGCTCTTGCGGTGCCAAAACAGTGGAAATCCCCCAAAAGTGACCCTATTTGGGAAAACAACAGACCTCAAGGAAATTATTTAGGGGTATAGTGAGCATTTTGAACCCACAGGTTTTTTGCAGAAATTATTGGAAGCACCACAACATTTGTAAAGCAATTTTTCCCAAGTAAAACAATACCCCACATGTGATCATAAATGGCTGTTTGGACACACTGCAGGGCTTAGAAGGGAAAGAGCGCCATTTGGCTTTTGGAGCTCAAATTTAGATGTCGCATTTGCAAAGCCCCTGAGGGGACAAATCAGTGGAAGCCCCACCCCCCCAAGTGACCCTATTTTGGAAACTACACCCCTTATGGATTTAGTAAACATTTTGACCACACAGGTTTTTTGCAGAAATTATTGGAAGTAGGCCGTGGAAATGAAAATCTATATTTTTTCAAAGAAAATGTAGGTTTAGCTTAGAACGGAAAGAGCGCCATTTGGCTTTTTGAGCTCAAATTTAGCAGGAATGGCTTGCGGAGGCCATGTCTTTTGCATTTGCAAAGCCCCTGCGCGATCAAAACCATGAAAACGCCCAAAAAGTGACTCCATTTAGGAAACTATACCCCTTGAGGCATTTATCTAGGGGTGTAATGAGCATTTTGACCCCACAGGTGTTTCATAGATTTTATTAGAGTTGGGCAGTCAAAATTAAAAAAAATAAAAAAAATCCTTTTTCTTCAATAAGATGTAGCTTTATCTCAAAATGTTTTATTTTATCAACAAATACAGGAAAAAAAAGTACCCCAACATTGTAAATCAACTTCTCTAGCGCACGGCAATATTTGTGGTCACAAACTGCTGTTTGGACACACGTCAGGACTCAGAAGGTAAGGAGCGCCACTTGTCTTTTGGATGGCAGATTTTGCTGGATTGGTTTCTGGGCACTTTGTCACATTTTTCCATAGATATGACAATATGTGGTGCCCAGCTTGTGCCACCATAACAAGACAGCTCTCTAATTATTATGCTGTGTTTCCCAGTTTTAGAAACACCCTACATGTGGCCCTAATCTTTTGCCTGGACATTATACCATGCTCAGGAGTGAAAGAGTACCATGCGAAGTTGAGGCCTAATTTGGCGACTTACAAGGTATTGGTTCACAATTGCAGGGCTCTAATGTGAAATAATAAAAGAAACTCCTGAGAAGTGACCCCATTTTGGAAACTAAACCCCTCAAGGAATTTATTAAGGGATGAAATGAGCATTTTCATCCCACATGGTCTTTTCCATAAATGATTGTGCTGTGGATGGTGCAAATTAAAAATTAAAATTTTTCCCCAGGTATGCCATTTCAGTGGCAAATATGCCATGCCCAGCTTGTGCCACTGGAGACACACACTCCAATAATTGTTAAAAGGGTTCTCCCGGGTACGGCGATGCCATATATGTGGAAGTGCTGTTTGGGCACGCTGTAGGGTTCAGAAGGGAGGTAGCGCCTTTTGGCTTTTGGAGCGTGGATTTTGCTCGGGAGTAGTTTTGTTTGGAGTTGTACTGGTATTTTAGTTTATAATATGGGGTACATGTAAGCTGGGCAGAGTACATCAGGGGCATAGTCAGGTGGTATAAGAATGGGGTAAAAAAACCTGTAAAATAATCCATAGATGTGTGTTACGCTGTGAAGCAATCCTTTCTGCACAGGCCAATGTCGCACTGATAAATTGTGTCCTTTCTTATCCTCTTTTGGTACACACTCCGCACATTTGCATTTTGGGGAATTTTACTGGGAAAGTGTTGTCCTGGTATAATACGGGTACCCTCGCTTCCAGCAGATATGTTTGGGCCCTACCCTTCCTGGTTCCCTAATTTTTGGGCCTTCATAAATCGTCTTTTGAAACAGAAGAAATGTTCCCCTCGGGCCTGCACAACTGCATATTTTTCTTTCCTGACATATTGGAGCCTTAACTAATTAATTTTTTCATAGACGCTTTTGATCACTGCATCTAAGGGGTTAATAGCAGGAATCGGAGCCTCTGGTCAGGGCCTGAAAGTCTTCCATACTAGGCATACCGGGAGGCCAGTGTTAGGCATCCTGGAAATTTCATTGCTGGGGTGCCGATGAGCTGCAAACACCTTAAATGCAGCAATCGCTTTTGACTGCTGCATTTAAGGATCGGAGCAAACTTCGGTCCTGGCCCAGGGTGTCAGCTATAAAATTCAGCCGACACTCGGGGATGGTGGAACCGACTCTGAGCTTCTGAGCCGGTGTCCACTATTTGTCGTATGGACACGGCAAAATGCGGGAAGCACTAGCTTTCCATTACGTATCCATACGACAAATGTCGGGAAGGGGTTAAAGCTAATACATCTATGTCAGCATTGTCTGAAACAATTCTGTTCTCATCCTTGAGCATCTGGAGGATGACATTATTTACTATAAGGGAGGGGGTCAGTCTGACTCCTAGCATCTACGATGTGGTATATTCAGGGCCGGTTTTAGACGAAGTGTGGCCCTGGGCAAGGTTCCTTATGGAACGGAGACAAACAGAAGCCATTTGCAACTGAAACATTACCCTTGAAATTAATGGTAATGCAAACGGAAACTATGGTTTCTGTTTGGTTTGCGTTCATGAGTTTCCCTGATGGAAACGTCTGACGTAAGCCATCAATGGAACCCCAACGCAGATGTGAACAAAGTCTTACTGAATCAATAATGTAGTCAATTCAGAAGGCGATGTGCAGAGAACTGCATCACTGATTTCTAGCGCATCCATAAGTGTTGTAAGACCCAAAGCAAATGTCCCCCCATCACACACAAAAAAATTATCTATATCCATATACAGTTATTATATCATACCACCATACCAGATGATACTGTTAACGAATTATACCTCCACACCATAACCACATAGTGACTGAATAATACCCCCATACTGTTACTGAATAATATCGCCACACCATAACCACATAGTGACTGAATAATACCCCTATACTGTTACTGAATAATACCGGCACACCACAACCACATAGTGACTGAATAGTACCTCCATACTATTACTGAATAATACCTCCGCACCATAACCACATAAAGACTGAATAATACCCCCATACTGTTACTGAATATTACCTCCACACCATAACCACATACTGTTACTGAATAAAAACCACTATACAAAGACCAATATTACCACCATGTAGGGACCATATAGTGGTAGATGCCAGTTATACATAGGTGCTCTGCAGACGATATAAGTGATTACAGCATATTTATATCTAGTGACTCACAGGTGATGTTTTCTCTGATTAGAGTCGTTCACTTTCCCTTTTTCTCCATCCGGGCCACGCCACTGTGACGACTTATTACAGTCACGACTGGTGCAGAATTTGACACACAGACATATTGGTTTGTCGCTTTTCAAGCACCTATACCCCATTCTCTAAACAAACTCGTAATCTACAGTGCCCAAGAGGGTAATAATGATCTCAATGCTCGACACAATAAAAGTGCCCCATCAGTAATCGTGCCTCCTTTGTGCCCCCACAGCAGTAATTTCTCTTGGTGCCACCTGTAGATAGCGCCACACACAGCCCCCCTGTAGATAGCGCCACAGTCCTCTCCCCTTATATATAGTACCACACAACCCCCCTTAGTAGATAGTGCCACAGAACCCCCCTCCCTTGTATATAATGCCACACAGCGCCCCTCCCTTGAAAATATACTGCCACACAGCCGCACTTGTATAAAGTGCCAGACAGCCCTCCTTGTATAAAGTGCCAGACAGCCCCCCTTGTATATAGTGACACACATCCCCCCCTTGTATATAGTACCACACAGACCCCTTTGTATATAGTACCACACAGCCCCCCTCCATTGTATATAGTGCCACACAGCACCCCTTATATATAGTGACACCCCCTCCTCCCTGTATGTTCTACAAAGCAATCCCCCTGTATATTGCCACACAACCCCCCTCCCTTGTAAATAGTGCCACACAGAACACCCCCTTGTATATAGTGCTACATAGCCCCCCTCCCTTGTACATAGGGCCACACATCCAACCTTGTATATAGTGCCATGCATCCCCCTTGTATATAATCCACAATACCCTCCCCTTGTAAATAGTGTCAGACAGCCCCCTCCCTTGTATATAGTGCCATACAGCCTCCTCCCTTGTATATTGTACCACACAGTGCCCCTTCCTTGTGTATATAGTGCCACACAGCCCCCCTTCTTTTTATATAGTGCCACAATGCCCTCCCCTTGTATATAGTGCCACACAGCCTGCCCTCCTTGTATATAGTGCTACACAGCAATCCCCCCTGTAAATTGCCATACAGCCCCCCTCTCTTATAGAGAGTGGCACACAGCCCACCTTTTATATAGTGTTAAATAGCCCCCTCCCTTGTATATAGTGCTACACAGCCCCGCTCCCTTGTATGTAGTGCTACACAGCCTCCTTCCCTTGTATATAGTGCTACACAGCACCCCCTTTGTATATAGTGCTACACAGCGTCTCCCCCTTGTATATAGTGCTACATAGAGCCCCCTTGTATATAGTGCTACACAGCACCCCCATTATATATAGTGCTACACAGTGCCCCCCATTGTATACAGTGCTACACAGTGTCCCCCACTTGTATATAGTGCTACACAGCATGTGTCCCCCTTGTATATAGTGCTGCACAGCGTGTCCCCATTAAATTTAGTGCCACACTGCGCCCCCTTGCATATAGCGCTACACAGCGTCATCCCCTTGTATATAGTGCTACACAGCGTCCTCCCCTTGTATATAGTGCTTCACAGCATCCCACCTATATAGTACATAGTGCTATACAGCGTCCCCCCTTGTATGTAGTGCTTGACAGCGTCATCCCCCTTGTATATAGTGCTACACAGCGTCCCCTCTTGCATATAGTGCTACACAGCGCTCCCCCCTTGTATATAGTGCTGCACAGCGTTCCCCCCTTGTATACAGTGTTCCCTTTAAGATGCGCGGCTACGCGCGCGGGGATGCAATGGCGTCGCTACCACCGGAGAGGGCCCCTCCTCGGAACGCATATACAAATTAATACTACAGGCTACAGGCCACGTTAGGCCTGCAGCCTATAAGGTCGCTGGAAAAACTCCCTGCGCAGGCCAGCGTGATGACGTCACTACATCACGCTGGTCTGTGCATGCGTCCCCCCCTCAAGGCAGTTCAGGGCAGTGTGGCAGTATTTACAAGGGGGGGGGGGGGCTGTGTGCCTCTATATACAAGGGGCTGTGTGGCAGTATATGCAAGGAGGGCTGTGTGGCAGTAAATACAAGGGCGGGGCTGTGTGTCACTATATACAATGGGCTGTGTGGCAGTATACAGTGAAGGAAATAAGTATTTGATCCCTTGCTGATTTTGTAAGTTTGCCCACTGTCAAAGTCATGAACAGTCTAGAATTTTTACGCTAGGTTAATTTTACCAGTGAGAGATAGATTATATTTAAAAAAAAACAGAAAATCACATCAAAATTATATATATTTATTTGCATTGTGCACAGAGAAATAAGTATTTGATCCCCTACCAACCATTAAGAGTTCAGCCTCCTCCAGACCAGTTACACGCTCCAAATCAACTTGGTGCCTGCATTAAAGACAGCTGTCTTAAATGGTCACCTGTATAAAAGACTCCTGTATAAAAGACTCCTGTCCACAGACTCAATTAGTCAGTCTGACTCTAACCTCTACAACATGGGCAAGACCAAAGAGCTTTCTAAGGATGTCAGGGACAAGATCATAGACCTGCACAAGGCTGGAATGGGCTACAAAACCATAAGTAAGACGCTGGGTGAGAAGGAGACAACTGTTGGTGCAATAGTAAGAAAATGGAAGACATACAAAATGACTGTCAATCAACATCGATCTGGGGCTCCATGCAAAATCTCACCTCGTGGGGTATCCTTGATCCTGAGGAAGGTGAGAGCTCAGCCGAAAACTACACGGGGGGGACTTGTTAATGATCTCAAGGCAGCTGGGACCACAGTCACCAAGAAAACCATTGGTAACACATTACGCCGTAATGGATTAAAATCCTGCAGTGCCCGCAAGGCCCCCCTGCTCAAGAAGGCACATGTACATGCCCGTCTGAAGTTTGCAAATGAACATCTGGATGATTCTGAGAGTGATTGGGAGAAGGTGCTGTGGTCAGATGAGACTAAAATTTAGCTCTTTGGCATTAACTCAACTCGCCGTGTTTGGAGGAAGAGAAATGCTGCCTATGACCCAAAGAACACCGTCCCCACTGTCAAGCATGGAGGTGGAAACATTATGTTTTTGGGGTGTTTCTCTGCTAAGGGCACAGGACTACTTCACCGCATCAATGGGAGAATGGATGGAGCCATGTACCGTCAAATCCTGAGTGACAACCTCCTTCCCTCCACCAGGACATTAAAAATGGCTCGTGGCTGGGTCTTCCAGCACGACAATGACCCGAAACATACAGCCAAGGCAACAAAGGAGTGGCTCAAAAAGAAGCACATTAAGGTCATGGAGTGGCCTAGCCAGTCTCCAGACCTTAATCCCATCGAAAACTTATGGAGGAAGCTGAAGATCCGAGTTGCCAAGCGACAGCCTCGAAATCTTAATGATTTACAGATGATCTGCAAAGAGGAATGGGCCAAAATTCCATCTAACATGTGTGCAAACCTCATCATCAACTCCAAAAAACATCTGACTGCTGTGCTTGCCAACAAGGGTTTTGCCACCAAGTATTAAGTCTTGTTTGCCAAAGGGATCAAATACTTATTTCTCTGTGCACAATGGAAATAAATATATATAATTTTGACAATATGATTTTTTTTATTTTATTTATATATAATCTATCTCTCACTGGTAAAATTAACCTAGCCTAAAAATTCTAGACTGTTCATGTCTTTGACAGTGGGCAAACTTACAAAATCAGCAAGGGATCAAATACTTATTTCCTTCACTGTATACAAGAGGGGGATATGTGGCAGTATATACATGGTGGGGCTGTGTGTCAGTATAAACAAGGGGGGGTCTGTGTGGCAGTATATACAAGGGGGGTCTGTGTGGCAGCATATACAAGGGGGAGCTGTGTGGCAGTGTATACAAGGGTGGGGGCTGTGTGGCAGTATATACAAGGGGCTGTGTGGCAGTATATACAAGGAGGGCTGTGTGGCAGTATATACAAGGGGGGCTGTGTGGCATTATATACAAGGGGGGCTGTGTGGCAGTATATACAAGGGGGGCTGTGGGGCAGTATATACAAGTGGGCTGTGTGGCAGTATATACAAGGGTGGCTGTTTGGCATTATATACAAGGGGGGCTGTGTGGCAGTATATACAAGGGGGCTGTGTGGCAGTATATACAAGGGGGGCTGTGTGGCAGTATAAACAAGGGGGGCTGTGTGGCAGTATATACAAGGGGGGCTGTGTGGCAGTATATACAAGGGGGGCTGTGTGGCAGTATATACAAGTGGGGTTGTGTGGCAGTATATACAAGGGGGTTGTGTGGTTCTATCTACAGGGGCTGTGTGTGGCGCTATCTGTAGGGGGCTGTGTGACACTCTATACAAGGGAGGGGGCCTGTGTGGCACTTTATACAAGGGAGGGGGATTTGTGGCACTATATACAAGGGAGGGGGGCTGTGTGGTGCTTTCTACAGGGGGGCTTTGTGGAGCTATCTACAAGGGAATGTGTGTGATGCTATCTACAGGGGGATGTGTGTGTTGCTATCTACAGAGGGCGGTGTGTTGCTATCTACAGGTGGTCTGTGTGGTACTTATCTACCATCTACAGGGGGATGTGTGTGGTGCTATCTATAGGGGGATGTGTGTGATGCTATCTACAGGGAAATGTGTGTGACTCTATCTACAGGGGGATGTACGTGGCACTATCTACAGGGGATGTGCGTGATGCTGTGTACAGGGGGCTGTGTGTTGCGCTATCTACAGGGGGATGTGTGTGATGCTATCTACAGGTGGGTGTATGTGGCACTATCTACAGGGGAATGTGTGTGATGCTGTCTACAGGGGGCTGGGTGTGGCGCTATCTACAGAGGGTCTGTGTGACGCTTTCTATAGGGGGTCTGTGTGGCGCTATCTACAGGGACAGTGGTGTAAGAGAGGGATTTTTTTCATTGATGCCTATAATTTGTGTTTATAACTGACTATTTTACTTGTAATATTATAGTATTTAAAAAAGTAATTAAAACTAATTTAAAATAAGTTTTCTTATTCTCTTATTTAGTCGCTATATTAGCGTTTACTGAGTGTATTATTTTTGGTCATCAGATCACCCACCATTGATGGAGACTTGCCCTGTTCCTTAACTGCCCTGCTCAGGAGCTGCCAAGACTTAGAGGGAACATTGCTTGTATATAGTGCTACACAGCATCCCCCGCTCTTGTATATAGTGCTACATAGCGTCCCCCGCCCCTGTATATAGTGCTACACAGAATCCCCCATTTATATAGTGCTACACAGCGCCCCCCTTGTATATAGTGCTACACAACATCCCTACCTTGTATATAGTGCCAAACAGAATCCCCCCTTGTATGTAGTGCTGCACAGCATCATCCCCCCTTGTATATAGTGCTACACAGCATTGTCGTCCCCTTGTATTTAGTGCTACACAGCTGTCGCTAGCACCGGGGCCCCCTCCAGGGCTAGCAACGCCACAGGGCATGAAGGGGACGTGCCACCTGGCCCATAAATGTTATTGGCTGGGCAGAGCGGGCCCCGTAGCAACTGCAATTGCCCAGTTTGCCCCCCTAACGCCAGCCCTTTTGGGAAGCATGGTTTTACATTTAAAACGTCTTCTAAGCCTATGATTGGTTCAGGACAAAACATATTGTCATTATATGATATTGACTAACGATTACTGAATGATTATTTAAGCCACATCCATTTTGCATACCACACCTCCTATTTGCATGCTACGCCATTGAATTAATATTTATCGCGTGAGCCTGCTGTATACTACTGTTTATAATATACCCCCTGACATTGCCCCCACACAGTATAATGCCCCCATAGTGCTCCACACACAGTATAATGCCCAATTGGTGCCCCAACACAGTACAATGCCCCTTTAACTGCCCTCCACACAGTATAATGCCCCCACAGAGTATAATGCCCCATAAATGCCCCATACAGTATAATGCCCCATAACTGCCCTACACAATATAATGCCCCCATAGCTGCCTCTGCATAGTATAATGCCCCTATAACTGATTCCACACAGTATAATGCCCCTATAGCTGTCCCCACACATTATAATGCCCCATAACTGCCCCATATATGCACCCCACACAATATAAAGTCCCCCAGAGCTGCCCCCTCGCTGTATAATGCCCCCACAGCTGCCCTCAATAGTGCCTGATAAGAAGAATAATATACATACTCACCTAGCCCCATGTCAATGCTATGGAGGGCTCAGGAAGGGCCGGAAATGCAGTGTTCATCTTGTAAGTGTGTGTTTTCCGACACAAGAGTCGCAGCACCATGTGAGAGAGAGACATTGGTGGCAGAGGAGAAGCAGAGCCCGTCCAAGCAAAAGAACAGAGCCAGTGGAGAAGGGGAAATGGCCGCCTGGATTCCGCTCATCATTTCGGAAGGCACACGCAGTTGTGGAAAGCTTGTAGAATCCCTGCAGTAACTGTCCAGAAGCGTCATTGATAGAAAGAGTGGCACAGAACCCAGGAAAGATTACTGGCCCTGCGGAGATCCGCTATTACAGACAAGTAACACCGCTCTGCAGAAACACCTGGCGTGCCATTTAGCGGCAGAAGCTTTAGAATAAAGAGACTGTATTATTTCAGTATAGACTATTTGCACTGTGGTTATCATTCTGTGGCATCAAACCCCAGAACAGTAGCCCTGACTAGCCCTTTAAATACATTTAGACCTCTAGACCCCTAATTTAATTTAGAACCCAGACTAAACCCTAAATAAATTCAGACCAAATCCCTAAATAAATTAAGACCACAGACTAGATGTGAAAAATAGCAGAATCATGTAGGTTGTTACTATAACCTGTATTCTGTCAACTAGATAGTCAGTACTCTTTTTCTTAGAATTATAATAGGATTTTGTGTAGAAACAATTCCCAAATAAACAAGTGTAGGTTGTCTGAAGGTGAACTAAGCATTATAAAAACAAAAATTTCAAAACAAACTTCTAAAGTGAATGTCCAACTTTCTGGATTATTGCATTTTTAATATATCTTTACAGCAGCCATAGCTCATAGTAATAGTTGCTGTTCAGAGGAACACACTGAAATGCATGCATCTCTAAACCACAACTGTCACTCAACAGTTAAAATTGGAGCGTCGCGCTTCAAAAAAGCCTTCACATTGCCCCAGGCTGCTAATACATTTTTAGCCTTTTGTCATAGATCTTTGCAAACCAATATGTATATCTATAGATATGTTTATCTCAAATTCTATGTCCCACATTTTTAATTTGTCTCTACTTTGATTAGTTTAAAAGTTTTTAAATGTAACTGATTTATGGCCCAGTTAATGACCACTCTCTACGGATGAGAAATAACTTGTTTAATTAAACTAGCATAGATAAAGTTTGAGCTATTTAAATCAGACACAGAATTGAAACAGTTGAAGCATTGCTGGGATATTATATTGGGTTTGCTGCTATATCAAGTAGATGCCAAGTGAATTGAACTGAGGTTAATTACTTGGCATCTACAATAACATTTCTATACTAAGTTTAGCTTGATTTTCTTGATTTCTTTTATAAGTGCTGATGAATATTTGCAATACTAGTATAATGCAATATACCATTCATGCAAAATAATATGTGTATTGTACTGTGGAACAGTGATATCAAATTTTAAGTTAGCATTGTAAATACCATGTTTCATTAAATTGCCATTCTTGTGTTACTCTATAGAGGGGAAAATTGTAGGTACTACTTTTTACAATCACTCTGAAGTTCCAGCATAAAAAAAAAATCGCTAGCAAATCACTTTACTGGAGCAATTTTGAAGAGATTTTCTGCCCAATGCATTTCTTTGGACTTTTTTTTTGTAGTGAGCTATAAAAAGTCTAGCCTCAGCCTTAATGCTTTAATAAATTAATAATGGGGTACCTCAAGTAAATGCTGAGATATAAAATGTGTTTGAAAGCGCTTGTGTACTCTTCAAGTAGTAAAAGTACAATCTTGTAGGAGAGCCTGTAAGTGCATTGAAACATGTTATACTTCTCACCGCTGACCGGTGGTTCTCCTGTTTTTTTATTAAGGCATTTACAAGGTGAGTGGCTCTTTATTGTGTTCTCACTTAACCATCACACTCTAGAAAGAGGTGAGATTCCTTCTCTTTTTTTATCTGTTTCCATCCTTGACCAAGCATTGAGGCATAGAATCATGGCTGAAACATTGGCGGTAAAGACGTGTGTATTGTTTCTATATATGTACAGTTTTACTGCTTGGCAAAAATTCTCTTTCCCGTGGTTTCCTAGATTATTGTAACATGCAGCTGTATATCAAAGATAAAAAATTTAAAAAAATATTATTACATCCATGCAATCAAATAATCTTACGATTGTAATATCGTCAGTACTACTAAGATCTTCTGAAACAGTAGGATGTATAGTATATGGTACTAGGTATTTACAATTCGCCAAATTATGGCACATTTTTCTATAGATTCTAGGTGCAGACATATTAGTAAATCTGCCCCCCCAATTCTCCTTTATAACAATCGCTACTATCAATCTCTCACTATCAAATTCTTGTTAATCTCTCTCTTCTATTCTGCTCAATGTGAAACACAGTATCTATTATTTGCACTCTGTGTTATCTTTCAGTCTCTTCACTAGTTCTGTCTGCAGTCCCCTCTCTCTCCTATCTATATCCACACAAAGCAGTAGCATTTCTTAGTTGGGCTATTTATCAGTCATCCACCTATACACCTCATGATTGGCTGTGCTAGAGCGAGCAATTACCGGAGTGTATTTTGGAAAGACTGCCAGCAAGGCATAAAGGGGAAGGATGATACTTTTTCTAATATGCAAAAAGGCCATTTTGCCCCGATTCGTATGTGGCACACTCCAAAAGATCCGGATTTAGCCGAATCCCAAACTTTTTGCAGATTCGAACCGAATTTGATTCCTATAGAATTAATTATTTTATCTCTAATCCTGAGAGATCATGACATTTTCATTAAATGGATAATATTATAATCTATAGGGTGATTGATCCCACTGTTAAGCATCCATCACAGCCTACGCTTAACATATACGTTGGGAACATTTTCAGGCATGTATGACAAACAGGCTAAAAAAACGTGTTGGTCTTTATCATCCTTGCTTCTGCATTGGCCTCTAATTATTAGCTTTTGGGACAATTTGCATTCAGAGAAGTTTATTTCTACTTTTCTTTTCCATATTTTTTTTCCACTATAAAACAATATTACTATAGACAGTGCATGTACAAATACATAAAATATTTGTAGAATTCTTCAATAATGTATCACACATACTATAATAATGTACCTCTTAATAATAGGGACCATGTGTCCTTAAATGATACCATTTTAAATAACTTGAAACTGAATGTGTTGTAGTTAGTGGGTAAAAGCAATAAGGAGTTTCATTAAAATCAATAAAACAACTTATTTCAATATTTTGTGCTCAGGAAATTAGTTTGCTTGTGTTCGTATCCTCCCGGTAATTGCTTTCAATGCAGTTTAAAAACAGTGAATTAAACATGTCATTTTTTTATTTGCTCTAGAGTGGGGACATGTTTTAGGAAATTATTCTGTGACATCTAATCTATATATATTAGATGTCACAGAATCATTTCCTAATGCATGTCCCCATTCTAAATATAAATACATATATGTGTGTGCGTGTGAGTATATATATATATATATATATATATATATATATATATACATATCTATATATATATATACATATGCTGTTTATTATTATGTATTCATATATATATATATATATATATATATATATAAACACAGTGTATATATATATACATATATACTTACACACACACATATATATTTTTATATATATATATATATATATATATACACACACTACCGTTCAAAAGTTTAGGGTCACTTAGAAATGTCCTTATTTTTGAAAGAAAAGCACAGTTTTTTTCAATGAAGATAACATTAAATTAATCAGAAATACACTCTATACAGTGTTAATGTGCTAAATGACTATTCTAGCTGCAAACATCTGTTTTTTAATGCAATATCTACATAGGTGTATAGAGGCCCATTTCCAGCAACCATCACTCCAGTGTTCTAATGGTACATTGTGTTTGCTAACTGTGTTAGAAGGCTAATGGATGATTAGAAAACACTTGAAAACCCTTGTGCAATTATGTTAGCACCGCTGTAAACAGTTTTGCTGTTTAGAGGAGCTATAAAACTCACCTTCCTTTGAGCTAGTTGAGAATCTGGAGCATATCATTTGTGGGTTCGATAAAATTCTCTCCAAATGGCTATAAAAAGAGAGTTTTCATGTGAAACGCGACAGTCTATTCTTGTTCTTAGAAATGAAGGCTATTCCATGCGAGAAATTACCAAGAAACTAAAGATTTCCTACAACGGTGTGTACTACTCCCTTCAGAGGACAGCACAAACAGGCTCTAACCAGAGTAGAAAGAGAGGTGGGAGGCCCCGCTGCACAACTGAGCAACAAGACAAGTACATTAGAGTCTCTAGTTTGAGAAATAGACGCCTCACAGGTCCTCAACTGGCAGCTTCATTAAATAGTACCCGCAAAACGCCAGTGTCAACGTCTACAGTGAAGACTCGACTCCGGGATGCTGGCCTTCAGGGCAGAGTGGCAAAGAAAAAGCCATATCTGAGGCTGGCTAATAAAAGGAAAAGATTAATATGAGCAAAAGAACACAGACATTGGACAGAGAAAGATTGGTAAAAAGTGTTATGGACAGACGAATCGAAGTTTGAGGTGTTTGGATCACACAGAAGAACATTTGTGAATCGCAGAACAACTGAAAAGATGCTGGAAGAGTGCCTGACGCCATCTGTCAAGCATGGTGGAGGTAATGTGATGGTCTGGGGTTGCTTTGGTGCTGGTGAAGTGGGATATTTGTACAAGGTAAAAGGGATTTTGAATAAGGAAGGCTATCACTCCATTTTGCAACGCCATGCCATACCATGTGGACAGCGCTTGATTGGAGCCAATTTCATCCTACAACAGGACAATGACCCAAAGCACACCTCCAAATTATGCAAGAACTATTTAGGCAAGAAGCAGGCAGCTGGTATTCTATCTGTAATGGAGTGGCCAGCGCAGTCACCAGATCTCAACCCCATAGAGCTGTTGTGGGAGCAGCTTGACCGTATGGTACGCAAGAAGTGCCCATCAAGCCAATCCAACTGGTGGGAGGGGCTTCTGGAAGCATGGGGTGAAATTTCTCCCGATTACCTCAGCAAATTAACAGCTAGAATGCCAAAGGTCTGCAATGCTGGAATTGCTGCAAATGGAGCATTCTTTGACGAAAGCAAAGTTTGAAGGAGAAAATTATTATTTAAAATAAAAATCATTATTTCTAACCTTGTCAATGTCTTGACTATATTTTCTAGTCATTTTGCAACTCATTTGATAAATATAAATGTGAGTTTTCATGGAAAACACAAAATTGTCTGGGCGACCCCAAACTTTTGAACGGTAGTATATATATATATATATATATATATATATATATATAGTGTGTGTGTGTGTGTGTGTGTGTGTGTGTGTGTGTGCATATGTATATACTGTCTAGAAACAAACATAGGAATAGTTTCATGTCACTGTCCGAAAAACATTTTGTTATGAATAGTGCCTTGAAACATCCAAAGTCCAAGAATATGCTTCCTCTCACCCTAGCACAAAAAAAACATGACATAGCATTAAAATGTCACATTAAAATGGCAAAAACAGCAGATCCTCCAATGTTCCCTTTATCCTTCAAGCCAGTAGCCTCTGCAAGGACCAAGGACCAGTACCCCCTGACCCAGCTTAGGATGGCCTGTCTGTGCCATAGTGTCTGTTTAGGCTGCTCCAGCCCTGAAAGTCTGATTGTACTGGTGGTTGTAGGGGGTAAAGAACTTGATTGCTGCATACGCATCTCAGACCATTGTTAGAGACACCCATAAGGGCACTGCACGCTAAATATCCTTGTGACAAAACAGATCGGAACAGTGAAATCATACTGTTTTAACTGCTAGAAAAGAGTTATGCCCTGATCATTTGACAATAATTCTGTAGTCAACGCTCTGCTCCTCAGGCTTTAACACTACTCAGCCCGTGGCTTTAATCCAGCCACCTATGTGTAACTTCACTTGATCTGAACCAAAGACAGGAAAGTGGTAAACAGTATTATAATTTATTCTAATTAGTTGTTAAAAAAATAAATTATGACATATTAGTCATAGAAAGTATGCCCTGGAATTGGAAAAGGTACAAAGAAGACCAACTAAACTAATAAGGGGTATGAAAAATATTAGTTATCAGTAAAGATTGGAATAATTAAATGTATTTCGTTTTGAGGAGAGACATCTAAGGGGGGACATGATACATTTTTTCATAAATATAACATAATTCTAAGAATATAAATTATATAATGAAAAGTTGTTTCATGTAACATCCCCACAAAGACAAGTGGCATCTGAAGAAAAAAATTGGCAATTTCCAGAGACAACAAGCCTTCTCTAACATAAGAACTGTAAATCTGAGGAAGGAGACAATCATCAGGAGTTAGTTTTAGCAGAAACAGTTGATAGCTTCAAGAAGGCCTTAGGCCTAGTTCACATCACATTTTAGCCCTCCGTTTATCTTGTATGTTTCTAAAGCTCCCGACATACATGCTAAACGTGTCCATAGGTCTCCATTATCCCAACGGAGACCTAAAAATTGTGTGTCTTTTTGATCTCCATCACGCTGGTCTACGTCTGTAAACCTCTTTTTTTAAAGAATGGAATAGCATAGTAGATTACGCGAAGTATACATTTTTTTTTAACATGGGAGTCTATTAGTGATGAATGCCACTGTATGGGATCTATCCGGTATACGTTAAACTTATACGTCAGGAAGCTCCCAACATCACAGTCCATATATGTACAGTGATGTTGGGAGCTTTCCAATGCCAGAGTCATTGGAAGCATTCTGACTGTGGACTTTGACCCTGGTGGAAACTCCTGACACCACTGTCCATATATAGACAGTGACTTCAGGGGCTTCCCCAGGTTCAAAGTCAGTGGGCAGAATGCTTCCAATGCCCAGGGACTCCAATTTCGATGGACTCCACGTCCGATGCTCTGCCCGGCTTCTTCAGAGCTAGTGTACTTGGCCAGAGCGCTTGCGACACTCTGGCCTGGGACTCTGGAATTGCCACGCTCCTGATGTCACTGTCCATATATGGACAGAGATGTCAGGGGTTTCTCCAGGCCGAAAATCCACAGCCAGAGTGTTGCCGACGATCTGGCTGGGGACTATGGCATTATAAAGCTCTTGACATCACTGTCCATATATGGACAGTGATGTCAAGGGCTTTCCCAGGGTCTGAATACTTATACAGTGGAATAATTTTCAACCTTCCGTGGAAAGCATACGTCAGGAGTCCTTCCGACATATACTTCTGGTGGAAGACTATAATGTGATGTGAACAATGCCTTAGATGATTTCTTAGACCAAAATAAGATAAACACTTATGTAAATACAGAAAATTATTTTTTGAATGTTGATCCAGTATGATCATCACTTGGGATCAGGAACCAAAAGTTTTCCCTTTGAGGGCAGATTGGCATATGCCTCTTGTTGTTTTTCTTTGCCTTCTTCTGGATCAGGGGGAATTCAGTTCTAAGGCATCATTAACATTATGTTTTTCCTCTATACTTAGTGTGTACACTGGGAAAGCTGCCGGCACACATGCTAAACATGTTCATAGCCTTCCACTGCCAGAAGAGTGTACTCTATGTCTCCGTCTGGCTAATATACATTTGGTGATGGACGCACAGTTATTTATACAGTTACATCAATGTCGTTTTCCCAGGTGCAGATAAAAAGCAGCCAGAGTCGCATCAGGAGAGATCTGAATTCTATTGCTCTGTCCTGGGGACTCCCACATGGATTTGCACATGAATACCACCCTAGTGAGAAGCAGCCTAAAAAGGCCCATCCTTCTGGTGCTGCCTCCTCCTCATCCTCTCTGTCTCCAAACATGCGGGGAAAGAGATAGTTGACAGCGTGGAGGGAGAATAAAAATATGCCGGGAATTGGAGAGAGGGGCCTCAGCCTATAGGCGACTTATCTTACTGTATACCTATACAGTTGGATAGATCGCAGCCTTCCATCGGAGGTATATGTCAGAAGTCCTCCCGATGTATAACTCTGACGTACACATAAAGCAGGATGTGAACAGGGCCTAAAATTTACTGCTAGTACTTTTTCTTTTATCCACATCCTCTTCCTCCCCCTTGTTGAACTTGATGGACTTGAGTGTTTTTTCATAGTAACTATAGAACCTATGTAATCAGATATGTCATAAAAGTCTGATCAGTGGATGTCTGGAAACTGGGACCCTGATTTATCTTAGGGACAAGTTGGTCCTCATTCTGACTGCATGGGCATCACTCTCCATTTTAATGAATAGGGTTATAGAAACCTACAGACACCTCTTGATCTAGGGTTTTATATCAGGGACCTGCTCATTCATGGGGTTGGTGAGGGTCCCAGATAATAGATAATAGTATTTTATGTAAAAATCTTGCTAAAAGATGAGTAGAAAAGGCAATGTCCGTGCCACATTTGTTATGAGATTAGAAAAGTAGAATAATGCAGAGAGGTGTAATGTTACCATTTATTGCATAGAAATCTTTTATTCTTAGAAAATTTTAAAATGTCCGCTTCTTCAAAGTTGTTTCATTCAGGCTATAAGATGAGTACTGCTGTGAACCTGTATTTAACAGAATCCACTGTGTAATGTTAAAATGTCACAAATCAATTCAGCTTTTGGCCACGAGCTCTATGTGCCTCCAAAAAAAAAATCTGAATGGTGCTGATACAGATATCCCCTATTCTCCTTTACTAGGTAGCAGCTAAATCCTGTGCTGGTCCTTACATCAGAACAGTGCTGGCATGATCCACCTAGGAGTCAGTATAGAAAATATGCTTAGACTGCATCACATAAGGGTATGTTCACATGGGTTATTTTTGGCCGTTTTTTGCGCTGTAAATGGCCGAAAAACTGCCAAAAAATCGGAAGCAGAACGCCTCCAAACATCTGCCTATTGATTTCAAAGGGAAAGACGGCCGTGTAAAAAAACGCCCGCGAAAAAGAAGTGCATGTCACTTCTCGAGCCGTTTTTTGAGCCGTTTTTCACTGACCCTATAGAAAATCAGCTCCAAAAACGGCTGTAAAAAATGCACCGAAAGATGCGAGTTTGCTTAAAAAACGGCTGAAAATCAGGAGCTGTTTTCCCTTGAAAACAGCTCCATATTTTCAGACGTTTTTTGCTAAACGTGTGAACATAGCCTCCTTCTCCAAAGAGGACATTCACCTGCATGATACTAATAGGTTACCAGTGATGATAGAGCTTGGAGAATATTGACAAGTACACTATATGGCCAAAAGTATGTGGACATCCCTTCTAATTATTCAGTTTAGCCGTTCAGCCACACCTATTACACCTATTACAAACAGGTGATACAATTTAGAACACAGCTGTAAAGGATCTCCCAGGCACAGCTTCGGGGTTAACTCCCAGAACTAATCAGTCAGCACCTGAGAATACATCCCTGAGACTGACTCCTGCTTCCACCATTCAGGCTGGCAGGCTTAGGAGTGGGAGAACCTATCGTAACCTGGCCAGACTCAGCTAGCTCCCGCCCTCGGTCTATTTAAGCCTGCACTTCCTGTCCCTCGGTGCTTGTGATTCTTTCCTTGTGGTTTCCTGGCCCAGCTACAGCTCCTGCTATTTTTGATCCTGCTCCATACAGACCCTGGCTTACCGACTACTCTTCTGCTTTTCGTTTTGTACCTCGCACACTCCTGGCTTGACTCGGCTCGTTCACCACTCTGGTTGCTCACGGTGTTGCCGTGGGCAACGGCCCCTTTTTCTTGCTTGTGTTCCTTTGTATGTTTGTCGTGTTTGTCGTGCACTTACTGAGCGCAGGGACCGCCGCCCATTTGTACCCCGTCGCCTAGGGCGGGTCGTTGCAAGTAGGCAGGGACAGAGTGGCGGGTAGATTAGGGCTCACTTGTCCGTCTCCCTACCCCCTGCCATTACATAATCACAAGCCCATACCTAGTCTACCCCTGGTCCCTGACACCACTATGGATCCCCGTGAGACCCTGGCTCAGCAAATGCAGGGTCTCTCCCTACAGGTCCAGGCCCTGGCTCAGAGGGTCAACCAGCCTGATGCTACCCTGGTAGTTCCCCTCACCGCACCTCTTGAACCCCACCTCAAGTTGCCCGACCGGTTCTCAGGGGACCGGAGGGCTTTTCTCTCCTTTCAGGAGAGTTGTAGGCTTTACTTTCGTTTAAAGCCTCATTCCTCAGGTTCTGAGAGCCAGCGGGTGGGTATAATTATGTCCCGGCTCCAGGAAGGGCCCCAAGAGTGGGCCTTCTCCTTGGCTCCTGACGCCCCTGAACTTTCCTCCGTTGATTGTTTCTTTTCTGCTCTCGGACTTATTTATGACGAGACTGACAGGACTGCCTTTGCCGAGAGTCAGCTGGTGACCTTACGTCAGGGTAAGAGACCTGTTGAGGAGTATTGCTCTGACTTTCGGAAGTGGTGCGTAGCTTCTCGGTGGAATGACCCTGCCTTAAGGTGCCAGTTTAGGTTGGGTCTGTCGAATGCCCTGGAAGACCTGCTAGTTAGCTATCCCTCTTCTGACTCCCTAGACCAGGTTATGGCTTTAGCGGTACGACTTGACCGACGTCTCAGGGAACGACAACGTGAACGTTTATGTGTTTTCTCCTCCGACTCCCCCATGATGCCTCCCGAAGCTCCGTTGCTTCGTTCCTCCCCGAAAGATTCAGAGATACCTATGCAACTCGGGGCCTCCGTGTCCCCCCAACAACGTAGAAAATTCCGCAGGAAGAATGGTCTCTGCTTCTACTGTGGGGACGACAAGCATCAAGTGAACAACTGTCCTAAGCGTAAGATTGCAGCCAGAGAACTTCCACGTCTAAGTGATCATCAGGGAGGTCACTTGGGCGCACAGGTATTTCCCGTAAATATGAAACGTACTAAGATCTTGCTTCCCTTTCAGGTCTCTTTTGGTGGTAGGTCTGCTACCGGCAGTGCCTTCTTGGATTCAGGGTCCTCTACTAATATCATGTCTGTGGAATTTGCTATGTCCCTTGCTATGCCTCTGATTGATTTGCCTAAACCTGTCCCGGTAGTGGGTATCGACTCCACTCCTCTTGCTAATGGTTATTTTACACAGCATACCCCTGTTTTTGAACTCCTTGTTGGCTCCATGCATTTGGAGCAATGTTCTGTACTGTTGATACAGGGATTATCGTACGATTTGGTTCTAGGTCTTCCCTGGTTGCAGTTGCATAATCCCACGTTTGACTGGAATACTGGGGAGCTAACCAAATGGGGTATTGGGTCTCTTTCATTCCCCTCGCCGAATTTTCCCTTAATAACCGGGTCAGTAACTCGTCAGGGGTCTCTCCTTTTTTTTGTAATTTTGGGTTTAATCCACGGTTCTCCTCCGTTTCACCTGGTAGTTCCAACAATCCCGAGGTAGAGGTCGTTCATCGGGAACTGTGCACAGTCTGGGCCCAGGTTCAGAAAAACCTAGAGGTGTCCCAGAGCGTACAAAAAACTCAGGCTGATAAAAAACGTTCTGCTAACCCCCTGTTTATTATGGTCGGGGATCTGGTGTGGTTGTCGTCTAGGAACTTGCGTCTCAAGGTTCCGTCCAAGAAGTTTGCTCCCCGGTTTATTGGGCCGTATAAGGTCATTGAGGTCCTCAACCCTGTCTCCTTCCGGCTGGAGTTACCCCCGTCTTTTCGGATACACGACGTGTTTCATGCCTCCCTCCTCAAACGCTGCTCCCCGTCCTTGGCTCCCTCGAGGAGACCTCCTGTTCCCATCCTCACCCCTGAGGGGGTGGAATTCGAGGTGGCCAGGATTGTGGACAGCAAGATGGTCCAAGGCTCCCTCCAGTACCTGGTCCATTGGAGAGGATACGGGCCCGAGGAGAGGACTTGGGTACCCGCCCGGGATGTTCACGCTGGGGTATTGGTCAGGAGGTTCCACCTGCGTTTCCCCAGTAAGCCAGGTCCACTTAGAAAGGGTCCGGTGGCCCCTCATAAAAGGGGGGCTACTGTAAAGGATCTGCCAGGCACAGCTTCGGGGTTAACTCCCAGAACTAATCAGTCAGCACCTGAGAATACATCCCTGAGACTGACTCCTGCTTCCACCATTCAGGCTGGCAGGCTTAGGAGTGGGAGAACCTATCGTAACCTGGCCAGACTCAGCTAGCTCCCGCCCTCGGTCTATTTAAGCCTGCACTTCCTGTCCCTCGGTGCTTGTGATTCTTTCCTTGTGGTTTCCTGGCCCAGCTACAGCTCCTGCTATTTTTGATCCTGCTCCATACAGACCCTGGCTTACCGACTACTCTTCTGCTTTTCGTTTTGTACCTCGCACACTCCTGGCTTGACTCGGCTCGTTCACCACTCTGGTTGCTCACGGTGTTGCCGTGGGCAACGGCCCCTTTTTCTTGCTTGTGTTCCTTTGTATGTTTGTCGTGTTTGTCGTGCACTTACTGAGCGCAGGGACCGCCGCCCATTTGTACCCCGTCGCCTAGGGCGGGTCGTTGCAAGTAGGCAGGGACAGAGTGGCGGGTAGATTAGGGCTCACTTGTCCGTCTCCCTACCCCCTGCCATTACATAATCACAAGCCCATACCTAGTCTACCCCTGGTCCCTGACACCACTATGGATCCCCGTGAGACCCTGGCTCAGCAAATGCAGGGTCTCTCCCTACAGGTCCAGGCCCTGGCTCAGAGGGTCAACCAGCCTGATGCTACCCTGGTAGTTCCCCTCACCGCACCTCTTGAACCCCACCTCAAGTTGCCCGACCGGTTCTCAGGGGACCGGAGGGCTTTTCTCTCCTTTCAGGAGAGTTGTAGGCTTTACTTTCGTTTAAAGCCTCATTCCTCAGGTTCTGAGAGCCAGCGGGTGGGTATAATTATGTCCCGGCTCCAGGAAGGGCCCCAAGAGTGGGCCTTCTCCTTGGCTCCTGACGCCCCTGAACTTTCCTCCGTTGATTGTTTCTTTTCTGCTCTCGGACTTATTTATGACGAGACTGACAGGACTGCCTTTGCCGAGAGTCAGCTGGTGACCTTACGTCAGGGTAAGAGACCTGTTGAGGAGTATTGCTCTGACTTTCGGAAGTGGTGCGTAGCTTCTCGGTGGAATGACCCTGCCTTAAGGTGCCAGTTTAGGTTGGGTCTGTCGAATGCCCTGGAAGACCTGCTAGTTAGCTATCCCTCTTCTGACTCCCTAGACCAGGTTATGGCTTTAGCGGTACGACTTGACCGACGTCTCAGGGAACGACAACGTGAACGTTTATGTGTTTTCTCCTCCGACTCCCCCATGATGCCTCCCGAAGCTCCGTTGCTTCGTTCCTCCCCGAAAGATTCAGAGATACCTATGCAACTCGGGGCCTCCGTGTCCCCCCAACAACGTAGAAAATTCCGCAGGAAGAATGGTCTCTGCTTCTACTGTGGGGACGACAAGCATCAAGTGAACAACTGTCCTAAGCGTAAGATTGCAGCCAGAGAACTTCCACGTCTAAGTGATCATCAGGGAGGTCACTTGGGCGCACAGGTATTTCCCGTAAATATGAAACGTACTAAGATCTTGCTTCCCTTTCAGGTCTCTTTTGGTGGTAGGTCTGCTACCGGCAGTGCCTTCTTGGATTCAGGGTCCTCTACTAATATCATGTCTGTGGAATTTGCTATGTCCCTTGCTATGCCTCTGATTGATTTGCCTAAACCTGTCCCGGTAGTGGGTATCGACTCCACTCCTCTTGCTAATGGTTATTTTACACAGCATACCCCTGTTTTTGAACTCCTTGTTGGCTCCATGCATTTGGAGCAATGTTCTGTACTGTTGATACAGGGATTATCGTACGATTTGGTTCTAGGTCTTCCCTGGTTGCAGTTGCATAATCCCACGTTTGACTGGAATACTGGGGAGCTAACCAAATGGGGTATTGGGTCTCTTTCATTCCCCTCGCCGAATTTTCCCTTAATAACCGGGTCAGTAACTCGTCAGGGGTCTCTCCTTTTTTTTGTAATTTTGGGTTTAATCCACGGTTCTCCTCCGTTTCACCTGGTAGTTCCAACAATCCCGAGGTAGAGGTCGTTCATCGGGAACTGTGCACAGTCTGGGCCCAGGTTCAGAAAAACCTAGAGGTGTCCCAGAGCGTACAAAAAACTCAGGCTGATAAAAAACGTTCTGCTAACCCCCTGTTTATTATGGTCGGGGATCTGGTGTGGTTGTCGTCTAGGAACTTGCGTCTCAAGGTTCCGTCCAAGAAGTTTGCTCCCCGGTTTATTGGGCCGTATAAGGTCATTGAGGTCCTCAACCCTGTCTCCTTCCGGCTGGAGTTACCCCCGTCTTTTCGGATACACGACGTGTTTCATGCCTCCCTCCTCAAACGCTGCTCCCCGTCCTTGGCTCCCTCGAGGAGACCTCCTGTTCCCATCCTCACCCCTGAGGGGGTGGAATTCGAGGTGGCCAGGATTGTGGACAGCAAGATGGTCCAAGGCTCCCTCCAGTACCTGGTCCATTGGAGAGGATACGGGCCCGAGGAGAGGACTTGGGTACCCGCCCGGGATGTTCACGCTGGGGTATTGGTCAGGAGGTTCCACCTGCGTTTCCCCAGTAAGCCAGGTCCACTTAGAAAGGGTCCGGTGGCCCCTCATAAAAGGGGGGCTACTGTAAAGGATCTGCCAGGCACAGCTTCGGGGTTAACTCCCAGAACTAATCAGTCAGCACCTGAGAATACATCCCTGAGACTGACTCCTGCTTCCACCATTCAGGCTGGCAGGCTTAGGAGTGAGAGAACCTATCGTAACCTGGCCAGACTCAGCTAGCTCCCGCCCTCGGTCTATTTAAGCCTGCACTTCCTGTCCCTCGGTGCTTGTGATTCTTTCCTTGTGGTTTCCTGGCCCAGCTACAGCTCCTGCTATTTTTGATCCTGCTCCATACAGACCCTGGCTTACCGACTACTCTTCTGCTTTTCGTTTTGTACCTCGCACACTCCTGGCTTGACTCGGCTCGTTCACCACTCTGGTTGCTCACGGTGTTGCCGTGGGCAACGGCCCCTTTTTCTTGCTTGTGTTCCTTTGTATGTTTGTCGTGTTTGTCGTGCACTTACTGAGCGCAGGGACCGCCGCCCAGTTGTACCCCGTCGCCTAGGGCGGGTCGTTGCAAGTAGGCAGGGACAGAGTGGCGGGTAGATTAGGGCTCACTTGTCCGTCTCCCTACCCCCTGCCATTACAACAGCTAAGCAATCTCCATCTACTCTATCAAACATTGGTAGTAATATAAGTCGTACTGAAGAGCTAAATGACCTTGAACATGGTACTGTCAAAGATGTTACCTTTCACAGAAGTCAGTTTGAAATTTCTGATCTTCTAGATATGCAGGTCAAATGTAATTGCTATTATTGTGTAGTGGATGCATCCAGGAGTAACACCAGCTTAGCCAAGAAGAGGTAGACCATACAAACTCCCAAAGCTTTGAAGCATGTGGTGCGTAGAAAATTGTCTATCCTCTGTTACCATGAAAATGATAATGTCTATGCTAAAGGTGCTGTAACGGCCGCGGTCACGGTCACTTACCCTCTCTCTTCCTGCCAACGTCTCCCTCCCTGGAGATGTCAGTACATGCGGCCACTCTGCCCTGTACTGTCCACTAGGGGACGCACGCGTGCTAGTTCCTGACCTTAAAGGGCCAGCGCGCATATGTAATTAATTTATTAATTATCTCCACATCACCCAGAACTTTAAAAAGAGCCCTGCCCTTTCACTCCTTGCCTGAGTTTTGTTGCAGTTTTCCCATGTGTGTATCGCAAATGGTCCATTAGTGTTATTCTGCTCCCAGTGTTCCCGTGCCCTGCTACCTGTATCCTGTGCTGTTTTAGTGTTGGAGTCGTGTTGTGCCGCCTGCTGTCATCCGCCTCATCTGGTGCAACCTGCTATACCTACTGCTATACGCCACATCTAGTGTGATCTGCCACTGCTGGTATCATTAGCCAGGTCTGGCGTAACCTGCCACATCTAGCCCTATCCATACTAAAGCCTCTGCCATTGTCTGGACTATCTCAGGTACCCTTGTGCTACGAACTCTTTGTATAGACTTTTGCATTGACTGTGACTTGGCCAGCTGTCACTCCGCTACGGAGGAGCGTAATAGTGGGTCCACATACCTCTAGATCGTGACAGGCGCAGTATTCAGAACAGTCAGCATAGGACAGTGGTACACTGGTCAAGAGTGCTGGAATAGCAAAGGATACCAGAAGAGAAAGTGGTGTTCTCCATTAGTTCCGGTGAGAAGGTGGTTCAGGTGCGATGAGAGAGGGTTTGGCAGTAAAGGAAAGCAGGAGATTGATGCAAAGAGCAAAAGGAAAGAGATACAGCTGCGCTGCGAAGTAGCTACCAGCCGGAGCCTGACATAAAGATACAGGAAAAAAAGCCGGCTTGCTTGCAGGGAGCCAACAGAGTGAACCTTCGGAGTGACTACTTGAATACTGTTTGGAGAGAATCAAAGTAAAAACCCACAGAGAATATATAAAGAAAGGGCCCCCAGAGTGGAATAACTGAAGAGTGGTGCATTATAACAGGACTGAGATAATACACAGCTCTGGAAGACTTATAAGATAATTTAAATACATTTATGCTAGTTCTAGAGCAATTACGCATGTTTGTATGTCACAAACAGCTCTGATCGCGTTGTTCCTCAAATCTTCAAGCTCCAGCATCCTTCTGTTGCCTCCTCACGGTGGTCACACAGTGGTGCTAGCTATCTGTGCGCCGCTGGTGTCACTGAAAGAACATCATTTAACCCTGCAGACATCCTATGCTTCTCTGGCTTCCTTGGACGTGTGACCACACCCTGCTGCTAGAGTTTGTGTTGATTAACCCTCTCTACATTACATTGCAGCCATGCATTTCATTGACATCTTCCATCATGTGGTCATTCTGGTGTGCTATTTAAAACTAGTCCGGGACTTCACTCATTGCCTGAGTGTTAGTGTTGTACCTACTTGTGGTACTCCTCTTCCTGACCCTGTGTCTAGCTTTCAGCTCATCTCTATTCTCTAGTCCAAGACTGCACATCTGTCATTGCAGGTTTTGGCTGCCAGTACCAAACTGACTGCATCCACAGTAATCCACATCTCCAGCCTCAAGGTACATGATATTGTTGTCATCATACTACTGTTAAAAGTTATATGCAACTTCTGCCCAAGTTAAAGCAAGAAGAATCAGTCTATACATCTCTGCCTCCATTATTGCGCATAATATAGCATCACTCCCTCCAGTTCCAAACTACCTCTGGAAGTGACATCAGCACAAGGACTGTGCATCAGGAGCTTCATGAAATGAGTCTCCATTGCAACTGCACATACGCTTAAGATCACTATGCTTAATGCCAAGCGTCGAGTTGTGTAAAACAGTGGAAATATGTCCTTTGGAGTAATAAATCACATTGCACATCTGGTAGTCTGATGAAGTAATCTGGGTTTATGCTACCTCCTGAATGCAAGGAAAATGCTATCTACTGGAATGCATAGTGCCTACTGTTAAATTTGGTAAAGGAGGAATAATAGTCTGGGGCTGTTTTTCAGTGTTTGGGCCTTTTAATACCAGTGAAGAGTAATGGTAAGGCTACAGCATACAAAAACATTTTAGACAATTGTATGCTTCGTGTTTTAACATGCTTGTAGTCTGCGCAGTGCTTTGATTCAACCCCATGAAACACCTTTTTTACTACTATGTATGGGGCTTTAGTCGTAAGAACCTGCCAACTAACATCTATGTAACATCTATGTAGGAGGTAATTCAAAGCATTTAAAAAAAAAAAAAAATACCCATATACAGTATGTGAAATATGGTTACAAACATCAAACTGGCACATGCTCACTTTTCACATCAAAAGTCGTTCCTTCACTGATGGTTTTGTGGTTCCCCTTTTGTTTTTGTTTACTTGGCCACAATGATGATGTGTTGTACTTGATACATGACCGCTGCAGTGACATGCCCTCCGTGCTAAGATCAAATGAGGCCAGTGATTATCTGCCTCGGTCATTTGTTGAGTACGGTAGAACAAGCCAAGTAAACAAAGACCAAAAGGGACCACGGAACCATCAGTGCGGGAGCGACTATGGATGTGAAATGTGCTGGCTTAATTTAAAGGTTGGAAAATCTTTTTCATATTTTATTTTGTGGCTTAGATGCAACTGTTTTGTATTTTTTTTGTCTGAAACTCCTTTTAAAATCCCAAATTTTAAACATTATATGAGGTTCTTTTTGGTCAGGTGTCTGGATGTACAGTACATAAATTTAGAATATTTTTTTTTATTTTCTTTTTCTGCAGGGAATATGTTTAATCTGCACTTTTCATTGGCTTTTAAAACATATAAGAGAAACAAGTCTTGCCAATATTGGAGTGACCATGAGAACTGTTTCTTTCCTGCTTATGGCCTTCTCAACAACTAAGTGGATGGTATTTCTAAGTAAGAGTTACTGTTTTTTTTTTAACAAATATGTTTTACATACTTGACTGCAAACTGTAATTCTAGAGGTTCTACCTTTCTTGGGAATATACCTTAAAACTATTAAGCTGGCCATACATATTAATGTAAAGTGTTTAAATGTAATTAAAAAAAACTGGGGCTATGTATACATGTGTAATTCTATCATGTTTACAATGAACAAACTCCCCATGCTCTACATTTGGTTCAACATCAGAGACCGCATTACATAAAAAAAAGAGATCATAAAATAATATAGAGATCATAAGTTAAAGAGTTATTGTCACCATAGACATTTATAGCAATACGTTTTAAAGGTTTGATAGGTGGTAGTCCCAAAAACATAATATTATATAACCTTATACCCAACAATGACACTCATAGTTTGCCCAAGATAAATCTCCTACCCATCAGTGGCAGGGATCGTAGACGTGTCCATCAGATCCTCGCCATCTACTTTTATAACCACCGTTCATTTCTCAGTGCCTTGAAAAGTCACTTTAGGGTAAGTTCACACATCTTAATCAGCAAGTACTATATTGATGAAATTGCTGATACAACAGAGGTGTATCAAACATAATGTTATATCTGAATGGCATACAATTTGGCTCTATTTACTGGTATTGTTATTTATACAAAATATATGGAACAATAAAACAAACAACGAAAAAATTTAAAATTTGCATTATTTCAAGACTTACACTATACTTACAGAATCAGTTATTCTCAGTAAGACTAGGGCTCCACAGTGACATAATGTCTGCCATGAGACAAGTCAATGTTTTCCTATGGGCAAAAAGTTGCAAGGAAGTTTCCAAAGATTACAAGAATTCTGACTGGAATTCTAACAATTTGTCACCGGAAACACTGATCTTGCTGTCCTACTGTATTTTCACCACAACTCACGGGCAACCAAATGTTGCTGTTAGAATTTGAGCCTCCCTTAATAAAAAGAGGGGTTACTGAATTGAGATTGAAAGCCACTTTTTTAGTGCACCCCAATAAGAAAGTATGCGTGGTTCTTTATGTCTTTCCAAGGTATTGGGCTTTTTTACTATTAGACTCTAAAGCAATAAAGTCATGATAGCTTTTTGATGTTCGTTGATGTCAAATCTTTAATTTTTTATTACCTATTTTTACTATATTAAGGCTGGTTAATGGTGGGTGAATTTATGGCAGTACATTTTTAACATGGTGCTTCTTTTAAGGTGTAATCATTCTTTTAACTTCTCTCTTAAACGTTTATGCTGATATCAGCTTTATGACAATGTATCATTGTTTCTCAGTCATGAATATTGCTGAGTTGATAATCAGTCTGGCTAATAAAATGAAAATATGACCTTGAATAAAAAAAACATCTGCTGTATAGTGTAAAATTTGGTGTAACAATAAGCTATACTAAATGGAACACATTTTTATAAGATTATACATACTATACTTAATTGCTAAAACAGCATAGATATAAAATAGCACATACATTACCTACAGTAGATTATTTAAAAAGAAACATTACATTTCCAGAATTTAGGACTAGATCTCACATAGTAGGCTCATGTAAAGATGGGTAGGAGCAAAAAAGCACACAATTATTTATTTAAAAAAAAATAAGTAATAAACAATAAAAAATAATACATAACGCACTTAGTAATTTTTTAATTTAATTAATTTGCTAAATTGTCTTAGCATAGGGAATAATGGTGAATTGTATTTATTGTAAGTAAATTATTTTATACTGCTACAGGTGGTGTAATACATGCTCCAAGTGGATATACTATAGCAGTTCTACGATCCACATCTTCCAAAATTGCATATCCAAATGAACAAGGTAAAGTGACATATAACATATAGCCTTTATTAGCTTGTACAGGGTGGGCCATTTATATGGATACACCTAAATAAAATGTGAATGGTTGGTGATATTAACTTCCTGTTTGTGGCACATTAGTATATGGGAGGGGGGAAACTTTTCAAGCTGGGTGTTGACCATGGCGGCCATTTTGAAGTCGGCCATTTTGTATCCAACTTTAGTTTTTTCAATGGGAAGAGGGTCATGTGACACATCAAACTTATCGAGAATTTCACAAGAAAAACAATGGTGTGCTTGGTTTTAACGTAACTTTATTCTTTCATGAGTTATTTACAAGTTTCTGACCACTTATAAAATGTGTTCAAAGTGCTGCCCATTGTGTTGGATTGTCAATGCAACCCTCTTCTCCCACTCTTCACACACTGATAGCAACACCGCAGAAGAAATGCTAGCACAGGCTTCCAGTATCCGTAGTTTCAGTTGCTGCACATCTCGTATCTTCACAGCATAGACAATTGCCTTCAGATGACCCCAAAGATAAAAGTCTAAGGGGGTCAGATCGGGAGACCTAGGGGGCCATTCAACTGGCCCACGACGACCAATCTACTTTCCAGGAAACTGTTCATCTAGGAATGCTAGGACCTGACACCCATAATGTGGTGGTGCACCATCTTGCTGGAAAAACTCAGGGAACGTGCCAGCTTCAGTGCATAAAGAGGGAAACACATCATCATGTAGCAATTTCAGATATCCCGTGGCCTTGAGGTTTCCATTGATGAAGAATGGCCCCACTATCTTTATCAGAAACTTGTAAATAACTCATGAAAGAATAAAGTAACGTTAAAACCAAGCACACCATTGTTTTTCTTGTGAAATTCTCGATAAGTTTGATGTGTCACATGACCCTCTTCCCATTGAAAAAACTAAAGTTGGATACAAAATGGCCGACTTCAAAATGGCCACCATGGTCAACACCCAGCTTGAAAAGTTTCCCCCCTCCCATATACTAATGTGCCATAAACAGGAAGTTAATATCACCAACCATTCACATTTTATTTAGGTGTATCCATATAAATAGCCCACCCTGTATATGTTCTTGCATAGAAGATTAAATACTATTTTATTTGTAATTTTTTAAATTATTTTATCACTTTCCATGTAGATTCATAATTTTTTTTTAACCTATTGATTGTAAAGCAAAGATTATATTAATTGGACTTATTTATGAACAGCAACTTAAGTACCAAGCCATTTTCAGTCTTTAGGACTACAGTAAATTTATGATTTTAGCTTCTTCGCATTTTGATGGTTAGAACTTTTTTTTTTTAAAAATCTGGACTTTCTCAGCTATAGGCTTTGGAGTACTTACAATTAAAAATGTGACTTTTAAAAAAAATAAAAAAAACATTTTGGGGGTGGAATGCAAAAAGAAAAAAGGATTTTTGCCCCAAGAAATGCTTCTGATTTTAATTTTTTTTTAAAACTATAATGCATTGGAATACTTATATATTCCAATGCATTATTGCTACCTAAGTTATGTCCAAACAGGCATTATTACTGGATAGCCCTTGGGGCCTTTACTAGGACCCAGGCTGTCATATAAAACAATCATCCCCAGCTATTATGATGCCAGGGCTAACTGAAAGAAAATGAAGGGAGCACCCGCCCTTTGTGTTTTCCCTATAGGTCCCACAATCGTTACTGATCGCTGCACCTATAAACAGCTGCTTCGGTGCTTTCAGTCACTGCACATTCAATCACCTCAACCTCATGTATGTCCAAATTTGCCAACAGGTTAAAAGGTATTTACACCATTGCAACCAATTGTTTTTATTGCTCCAATGTATCACATATAAATGTTTTGAAAAAAATATGCATAATTTCAATTAATGTAACATTAAACTGATCATAATTTCAGTCTAGACATTGCTACTGTCTAAAATGCCAATTTATAGGAAAATAAATCTGTTGTTTTTTAATGGAGGATCTACATAGGCATACAAGGACCCATTTTCATCTACCGACGCTATTGGGTTGCAAGGGCTCATTGTGTAAATCCTAAAGATTCATGTGAAAAGGATAATTCATTATTAGAAAACCCACGTGTGATTATGTTAGCATAGTGCAATTTTTAGTCTACTTGAGTATCTGGGGTTTCAGCATTTGTGGGTTTTAGTATGGTCTTAAAAATGCCAAAAAGAAAAAGCTTTCATCTGAAACATCGTTGTCTAATGTTGTTCTGAGAAATTAGGTCTATTCCATGTGACAAATTGACAAAAAAAACTGTAGATATTTTACAAGGTGCGTACTACTTCCTTCACAGAACACCGCAAACTGTCTTACCAGGATAGATGGAGAGGTGTGTGTGTGTGGCCCGTGCACAGCTATAGACACCTCACAAATCCTCAGCTAACAGCTTTATTAAATAGTACCCACAAAACACAAGACTCTTCTTCAACAGGGAAGAATCATCTACAGGATGTTTACCTCCTAGGCAGGGTTTCAAAGAAAAAAGCTACCGCATTTTTCGGACTATATGACGCTATTTTTAGCAAGAATAAAACTTGATAAATAGTCCCTACGTCTTATAGTTGGCAGTCCAGGGGCCTGGCTGCTCCAGACCCCCCTGACCGCTTTCTTAATCCCTTCCTGACCCACAAAGTGCTGGAACGTCATAGAGCGATAGTGGGGTAATGTTTGGAGCGGGCTCACGCTCCACGCCTACTCGAGACACTGCAAGTGTCAGCTGTGTCTTACAGCTGACACGCTTCTCTAATGGTCAGGAACAGCGATCGCTTTTTGTGCCCACACTGCATCCTAGCCACTTACTGATTACATGGCCGGGAGTTACGGAAACAGCATAACTCGCTGAGCTACGCTATTTCCGTAACTCCCATAGAACTGAATAGTAGTTACGGAAACAGCGTAGCTCGCATGCTCCTGTAAATATGTCATAAATGTCCTTCATGGGAAAACCCCATGCTGCGGTCAAATGCGACCGCAGCATTTAAACCATTAGGAGGGGGAAGGCCCCCTCCAAACAGCCCAAAACACCTCCGCAACGCGATCGGGGGGTGCCGATGGTTGTCATGGCAGCCTGGGGGCCTAATGAAAGCCCCCACATTGGCCTTCTGTCTGCCTCTTCTAAGCCGTGACGCTGGCAGGGCTTAGCAGAAGCCTGTAAAAATGCCAATACACTGCAATACATTTGTATTGTAGTGTATTGTACCAGCGATCTCACAATCACTGGTTCAAGTCCCGTAGGACTTTTATATTTTTTTTCAACAGCGTAAAAACAATTAAAAAATATTCAAAGTTAAAAAAAAAACATTTTCCCATTTTTCCCCAAGCACATGTTAAAAAATAAAAAAATATAAAAAATTGGTTTCTCTGCATCCGTAAAATTACAAACTATTACAATATACCATTATTTAACATGCACTGTGAATGGCGTAAAAAAAAACAAAAAAAACAGAATCTTTTTTTTTTTGGCCACATCAGCGCTAATATTTTTCAATAAATAGTGATCAAAAGATCGTTTGTAGCAAAAAATTGTGCCAATAAAAACAACAGCTCGTCCCGCAAAAAGTAAGCCCTCACACCGCTCAATTGATGAAAAAATATAAAAGTTATCGCTCTCAGAATGAGGTGAAACAGAAATTTTTTTTTAACAAATCGTTTTTTCTTTGTAAAAGTAGTAAAATATGAAAAAAATATTTCCTATATTCTGTTGTCTAGAACCTGGGTGCGTCTTATAGTCAGGTCCATCTTATAGTCTGAAAAATACGGTATATCTGAGACTGGCCAATAAAAGGTAAAGATTAATGTTAGGAATCTAAATGTACGTTGCTTTAAGGTTACCATGCCTATCAGCTGGGGCCGCACCGTCCATGAGGCGAGGTGAGCCTCTCACCTCGGGTGGCGGCCTGCTGCCTCCCTGAGGGGGAGGCGGCACCCCTGAAATAAACTGCCGCCACCACCATGAGCACTATAATTGTATCTGCGTCTATAGGATGCCGATACAATTAAACGGATGACTAATGCCATTCTGCGCCTTTCAATGAAGCAAGCAGCACTCGTGCCGCTTGCATCACTGAAAGGCGCTGATTGGCAGGGCAAAGACCATTATTTCCTTGCTCTGCCATTCAGCGCCTTTCAATGATGCATGTGGCGCAATGACGTTGCTTGCGTCATTTAGCTCCAGCAGACTTGCTCAGAAGAGAGCAGGCCGACGTTGCTAGAGGATGGCATGGCAAAAGGAATAAAAGAGTATGTTAAGTTGATTTATTTTTTCAGTTAACAGTGTGAGTGGCATTAGCTACAGTGGGCTTTATGGGGAGCAGTATCTACAGGAGCTCTATGGAGGGCACTGTCTACAGGGGGCTCTATGAGGGGCAGTGTGTACAAGGGCCTCTATGAGGGGCACTGTCTACAGGGGGCTCTATGAGAGGCACTATCTACACAGGCCCTATAAGGGGCACTATCTACAGGGGGCACTATGTGTGTCTGAGACAGTGTATGGTGCTATTATATTCAGGGGTGCATTGTATGGTGCTAATATATTTAGGGGTGTAGTGTGTGGCACCATGAGAATTTTATCTAAATTTATAGGTGCGGAAATGTTTTAAAAGTGAGAAGCTGAAGACATCTAAATGGCAAATTGCAGAACTGGGCCTTGGCCGGGAAAAGTCATCATAGTGGTCTGAACCAGATGGAGGAGAAAAAGAACCACTAGAATCTGAGAAGACGTCACCGGTGAGTCACACAATGTAAATGTTTATTTTGCCTCTAATCAGTACTCTAGTCACTGTATGATCTGTAGCGAGATGATGGGTTGTATGATTATTATTTTTTTGTGAAATAGCAACTCCTTACCAGTGTTTTGGCCATGCTGGGAGCTGTAGTTTTATAACGTACAAACCTATATAGTAGGGATTACACTGAATTTGCAAATTATCTTTGTTCTGAGCTGTGATTATGCTGAATCCGCAAGAGTTGGAGGCGGCTGGTAGTGATGTAGAACAGCAGGGGGGGCGCCATTTAAATTCAGTAAAACCTAAATCGGCCCAGCGACCAGCCAAGCTTTGGTAAGCTCTGCTCACTCAGCCAGAGGACTTAGAGGTAGAGCAAATGGCAGCTCTGATTCTCTGTCCAATCCTGAGTTAAGGCAGAGTGTACAAACCTCGTTCTACTCTTCGTCTTTGCTTGTGTTGTTGTAACATCTGTGGTCGCTGACCACGAACCCTTTCCATCCAGTCGACGCCCTTCTCTCAAGAGATGTCTGCACATACGGCCATCCTGCCCCACAGTGACCACCAGGGTGCGCTCACGAGCTCAGTCCAGACTTAAGAAGCCAGAGCGCACGCATGTTGGAGATTGAGCTGATTGCTCCCAGAGCACCCTGGGCTATAAGAAGGTCCCAGCCCCATCCTCCCATGCCTGAGCGTTGTTGTCGTATTCCAAGTTTGTCTTGCAAATGGTCCCCTAGTGTTTCCTGCTCCCAGTGTTCCCTGTTCGTGTATCCTGTAACCTGTATCCTGATCTAGTGCCGTGCTGAGCTGTAGCCGTGCTGTGCTGTATACCACGCTTGTCCTGCTTCTCCACGCCTGACGTCTACCTGCTGCCTAGTTCCAGCCAAGCCTGCCTTGCTACTGTCCTAGCTGCCACAGGTACCCTATATGAACTATAGACTCTGACCTGCTCCCTGTTGGCCAGCTGCCATACCGGCAAGGTGGTACGGCCTTGTGGGTCCACGAACCCTACGTGACAGTACGCTCAGGCCATGGACCCCGCTGGTCGAGCCAAGACCATGACGACGTTACAAGAGATGCGGGTGGATATGCTAGACCTCCGGTCTCGACAGGACCAACTCCTCCAGGCCTTGAACATTCTCGCACGTCGGCAGGAGGCACGAGCTGCCATTCGTCCTACTACATCTTCTTGCAGTGTTGATCCTCAGACTACACCTCCTGGCAGTGTTGACCTGCGTTGTTCTTTGCCACTTCCGGACGCAGGTACCTGTCGTGGATTTTTGAACCAGTGCCAGATCCACTTCAGTCTGTATACTAGGACATTTTCATCTGATGGCGCAAGGGTCGCTTTTGCAGCGGCTTCCTTGATTAACCTACGCCAAGGTGACACCTCCGTGAGCGATCCACTTCCGCACCCTGGAGGGAGAACTGTTATGGAATAATGAGGCCCTGGCAGCTGCATTCTGGCATGGACTGTCTCCTAAAATTAAGGATGAACTTGCCGCTCGAGATCTGCCGTCTACCCTCGATGACCTCATCCTTCTGTCCGCCCGGATTGATATGCGGATCCGAGATTGCCTCCAAGAGGTTCGTCGGGACGGAGGCCTTCCTAGTCTGGCCCCTACTTTGCAGCAACGCTGTCCTCAGATGTCGATCCTCCTAAAGAGTCTGTGATGATGGACCAGTGTAAGCTGTCCACCCAGGAGAGACAACGCAGACGCACTTCAGGACTCTGTCTATATTGTGGCCTCAGTGGCCATCTTGTGCGCCTGTATTCCCAAAAATCCCAAAGCCTAGGGTTGCTAGGAGAGACAACCTTGGGTAAGAAAGGACTTCTGTCTAAATTGTCCATTCCAATGACCATAGTGTCCGGCGAGAGAACGCATCAGGTTTCTGCATATCTGGACTCTGGATTCGTTGCTAATTTCATCCGTAGAGACCTGGTGGATCTTCTTAAATTACTCACCCCTATGGAGAGGCCCAGGAGAGGCCGTTGACGGTTGCATCAGTGAATGGACTACCTCTGCCAGACCCAGTTATAGCTGTGACCAAGCCGCTGAGGCTCCAATTGGGAGCTCTTCACTCCGAACTCCTGTTGTTCTATGTCCTATCCAAAGCCATAACCCTGTGTTGCTGGGCCTGTCTTGGCTCTGACTACCTGCCCCAGTCCTGGACTGGAATTCTGGAGTGGTTTTCCAGTGGGGCCCTGAGTGTCAAAGCTGATGCCTGGTGCAGATTAGTTCGGCTCAGCCTTCGCTGCCTCGGTCATTGGCAGAATTGCCGGGTCATTATGCTGCATTTCCGGACGTCTTCAACAAGAGGGAGATGGAGACATTGCCTCCACACCGGGCGTATGACTCCCCTATCGAGCTGATTCCTGGTGCATCCCTTCCCCGTGGTAGGTTATAACCTCTCTCATTTCCAAAGACTCTGTCCATGTCCGCCTATGTGAAAGAGAACTTGGAGAGGGGCTTCATACGGAAGTCTTCCTCCCCGGCAGGAGCCGGGTTCTTCTTCGTCAAAAAGAAGGATGGTTCTCTTCGCCCTTGACTACCGGGGTCTCAACCAGATCACGGTGAAAAATAAATATCCATTGCCACTGATCACACAACTGTTTGATAGTATACGTGGTGCCAAGATTTTTTCCATACTAGACCTGCGTGGGGCTGACAACCTAGTCCGGATTCGCCAGGGTGATGAATGGAAGACTGCATTTAATAACTGTGATGGACACTATGAATATCTAGTAATGCCCTTCGGCCTGTGTAATGCTCCCGCGGTCCTCACCTATGTTCAGACGGCCCAACGGCTGAACCCTCGTCAGGCCAGGTGGTCACTGTTCTTTACCAGGTTCCAGTTTGAGCTCCATTATCGCCCGGCCGACAAGAATGTGAGGGCTGATGCCTTGTCCAGGTCTTTCAAGACAGAAGACACCATGGAGATTCCACAGAACATCATTGATTCGTCTTGCATTGTCTCTGTCAATCCCCTGCAAGTTGGGGACATTCCTCCAGGGAGGACTTTTGTGCACCTGGCTGACTGTGGAAGAATCCTCCACTGGGGACACTCCTATAGACTCGCAGGTCACGCGGGGACCCGTAAGACTCGGGATCTGATTGCTCGTCATTTCTGGTGGCCCACGCTGCCCAGGTGACTGGGTTCAGTTGCTTTCGTGGGCTGAGTTCTCTTACAATAATCACACCAGCGAGTCCACACAGAAGACACCGTTCTTTATTGTCTATGGCCAGCACCCACTAATTCCTCTCCTGGTTCCTGTTACTTCTGAGGTGCCAGCTGCTGACATGGCTTTTGGGGACTTTCTGCAGATCTGGCAGCAGACTCGATCCTCCATCCTGCTGGCAGTTGACCGCATGAAGCGGAGGGTGGACACAAGGAGAAGAGAACCTCCTAAGTTTCTTCCTGGCATGAAGGTCTGGCTGTCCTCCAGGAATATTCGACTGAGGGTACCGTTGTACAAATTTGTTCCCAGGTTCCTCGGTCCCTTTCAGATGCTGCAGCAGATCAACCCTGTCGCCTACAAGCTTCAGCTGCCTCCTACACTCAAGATCCCCAACTCCTTCCATGTTTCTCTCCTGAAACCAGTGGTTCTGAACCGCTTTACCAAGACTCCTAGCCCTGCGGTTGCCTCCAGCAGCCCTGCAGACACCTTCGAGGTTAAGGAGATCTTGGACACCAAGAGAGTGAGAGGAAAGAATTTTTATTTGGTGAATTGAAGAGGGTTTGTTCCAGAAGAGAGGCCCTGGGAGCCAGAAAAAAATCTCAACGCTACTACCCTCATTAAGAGGTTTCTCTCTCGTTGTGGTCCCAAGAGGAGGGGGCATAAGAGGGGGGATACTGTAACGTCCGTGGTCGCTGACCACTAAATCCTTCCATCCAGTCGATGCCCTCCTCCCAAGAGATGTCTGCACATACGACCGTCCTGCTCCACAGTGACCACCAGGGTGCACTCACGAGCTCAGTCCAGACTTAAGAAGCCAGAGCGCATGCATGTTGGAGATTGAGCTGATTGCTCCCAAAGCACCCTGAGCTCTGTATGGCGTTATATACAGGGGGGTCTGTATGGCGTTATATACAGGAGGGTCTGTATGGCATTATCTACAGGGGGGACTCTGTATGGCGTTATCTACAGGGGGGACTCTGTATTGCGTTATCTACAGAGGGGTCTGTATGGCATTATCTACTGTGGTTGTTTGTATGGCGTTATCTACAGGGGGGTCTGTATGGCGTTATCTACAGGGGGCTATATGGCATTATCTAGAGGGGGGATTTGGGGCTGAAAGACGTTATCTACAAGGGGTTGTATGGCGTTATCTACAGGGGGGGCTGTATGTTGTTATCTACGGGGGGTCTGTATGGCGTTATCTACATGGGGGGTCTGTATGGCGTTATCTACAGGGGGACTCTGTATGGCGTTATCTATAGGGGGACTCTGTATGGCGTTATCGACAGGGGGGCTGTATGGCGTTATCTACAGGGGGCTTTATTGCGTTATCTACAGGGGGATTTGGGGCTGTAAGACGTTATCTACAGGGGGGCTGAATGGTGTTATCTACAGGGGGGCTGTATGGCGTTATCTACAGGGGGCTGTATGGCGTTATCTACAGGGGAGCTGTATAGCGTTATCTACAGGGGGGATTTGGGCTGAAAGACGTTATCTACAGGGGGGCTGTATGGTGTTATCTACAGGGGGGCTGTATGGCATTATCTACAGGGGGCTGTATGGCGTTATCTACAGGGGGCTGTAAGGCGTTATCTACAGGGGGCTGTAAGGCGTTATCTTCAGGGGGCAGTGCATGGCGCTATCTACAGGGGGCTGTGTATGGTGCTATTTATAGGGGGCACTGTGTGGTGGAATCTATAGGATGGCGCTATCTACAAGGGGGGGTTGTGTGATACCCAGCGGAGGGGGGGCCCCAGTCAGAAGTTTGCTATGGGGTCCAGTCTTTCCTAGTTACGCCCCTGGCTACCCGTAGATGTTCACCAGAGTCCGTTGAAATGAGGGATGTACTTGGAGTTAAGGTTGCATTTCCAGAGTAAGAGTACAAGTGCAGTTTGAAGGCAATGACAAGACCAGGACAAGAGGAGAGAGTTTACTAAACTGGCCAGGGTTAAAAAAAAAAAAGTATAACTCTGAGGTAATCAAATCAGCAAGCAGTAGTATTGCCTGTAGTCAGTACCGAGGTGAAATCCAGGAGAGTGCAGATATAGACAAGTCAGCAGGCAGAGGGTTAATCCAAGGATACAAGCCAAAGTCAGTTTACCAGAAAAGCAGTAGCAGCAAGACGAGGTACAAAAAGTGGGTTCAAAGCAACACAAGCCAGGATAGTATTAACAATCTCAAGCAAAGACTAAAGGCAATTTCACATGGTCCAATGATCGGGAAAACTAGTAATCATATAAACACTCGAACCTAATCATTGCCCTGTGTAAACAGGGCAACGATCAGTCCATGAATGAGCAAATGCTCATTCATCGGCTGATCGTTGTTTATGATGTCGGTGTCGTTTATTCAGCAATAAATATCGTTGTCGGCAGCAAATCTCCCTGTAAACATACATTACCAAGCATTGCTCCTTGTGAAAGGAGCAAAGCAGCGCCTAAGCTAACCAGGACCCTAAGAGTAGAACCAGGTTTAAATACCCCGCCTTAGTTCAAGATTTGACACAGAGTCAGAGCCCTGATTGGCACTGTGTCTCCGTCCTCTGGCTGAGTGAGCAGAGCTGACCAAAGCTTGGCTGGTAGGCATGGCAACCTTAAAGCAGTGGACATTTATATTCCTAACAATTAAAATGGGCAAAATAACAGTAGAATAGGAAAAAACTGTTGTGGATAAGCAAATCTAATTGAGAGCTGTTTTGATCACAAAAGGGAACGTTTGTAGTGCACACACATGAAAAGATGCTGGAGAACTGTTTGGCACCACCTGCCATGGTGGAAGCAAAGTGAAAGTTTTGAGCTACTTTGGTGCTGAAAGTGTAAAATGTGTACAGGGTAAAAGGAAACTTAAACAAAAGAGGCTTGCAGCCAATACGGCATACCTTCTGGACGGCGCATGATTGTAGCCAATGTCATCCTACAGCATGATAATGACCAAAAGCACTGTTCCAAATTATGCAAAATCTATTTAGGAAAGAAGCATTCAGATGGTATTCTGTCTGTAATCTATTGGCCAGTGCAATAACCAAACTCCTCGATTGTCCATCAAGAACAGGGCCGGCATTAGGGGTGTGCGACCTGTGCGAGTGCAGAGGGCGCTGCACCCTCACAGCATTGTAAGTGTGTGTTCAGCATTAGAGTAGAACAAATAGAATGAAGATCTATGCCGCCCCCTATATATATAATGTGTGTGTGTGTGTGTGTGTGTGTATGTGTGTGTGTGTGTGTGTGTGTGTGTGTGTCTCTGTGTGTGTGCTGTGTGGGTATAGTTATCATTATTTGTGTTATCTGTGGTGTTACAAAGGGCTGCTGATAAAATCCCCTACATTATCTGTACTCAGACAGTAGTCACTGTGTATTATCTGTGGTGTTACCTAGGACTGCAGGTAACATCTACTACATTATCTGTATTCAGAGAGTTATCACTGTGTTATCTGTGGTATTACATAGGACTGCAGGTAACATCTACTACATTATCTGCACTGTGTACATATGTGCCTGTGTAGGTATAGATGGGTCTGTATGTGAATGTGTTTTGTGCGTGTATATATATGTGCCTTTAATGTATTTGTATATGTTCCGGTCTGTGTTTGCGTGTGTGTCTGTGTGTGTGTGTGTGTGTGTGTGTGTGTCTGTGTGTGTGTGTGTGTGTATACAGTGAAGGAAATAAGTATTTGATCCCTTGCTGATTTTGTACGTTTGCCCACTGTCAAAGACATGAACAGTCTAGAATTTTTAGGCTAGGTTAATTTTACCAGTGAGAGATAGATTATATTTTAAAAAAAACAGAAAATCACATAGTCAAAATTATATATATTTATTTGCATTGTGCACAGAGAAATAAGTATTTGATCCCTTTGGCAAACAATACTTAATACTTGGTGGCAAAACCCTTGTTGGCAAGCACAGCAGTCAGACGTTTTTTGTAGTTGATGATGAGGTTTGCACACATGTTAGATGGAATTTTGGCCCACTCCTCTTTGCAGATCATCTGTAAATCATTAAGATTTCGAGGCTGTCGCTTGGCAACTCGGATCTTCAGCTCCCTCCATAGGTTTTCGATGGGATTAAGGTCTGGAGACTGGCTAGGCCACTCCATGACCTTAATTTGCTTCTTTTTGAGCCACTCCTTTGTTGCCTTGGCTGTATGTTTCGGGTCATTGTCGTGCTGGAAGACCCAGCCACGAGCCATTTTTAATGTCCTGGTGGAGGGAAGGAGGTTGTCACTCAGGATTTGACGGTACATGGCTCCATCCATTCTCCCATTGATGCGGTGAAGTAGTCCTGTGCCCTTAGCAGAGAAACACCCCCAAAACATAATGTTTCCACCTCCATGCTTGACAGTGGGGACGGTGTTCTTTGGGTCATGGGCAGCATTTCTCTTCCTCCAAACACGGCGAGTTGAGTTAATGCCAAAAAGTTCAATTTTAGTCTCATCTGACCACAGCACCTTCTCCCAATCACTCTCAGAATCATCCAGATGTTCATTTGCAAACTTCAGACCGGCCTGTACATGTGCCTTCTTGAGCAGCGGGACCTTGCGGGCACTGCAGGATTTTAATCCATTACGGCGTAATGTGTTACCAATGGTTTTCTTGGTGACTGTGGTCCCAGCTGCCTTGAGATCATTAACAAGTTCCCCCGTGTGGTTTTCGGCTGAGCTCTCACCTTCCTCAGGATCAAGGATACCCCACGAGGTGAGATTTTGCATGGAGCCCCAGATCGATGTCGATTGACAGTCATTTTGTATGTCTTCCATTTTCTTACTATTGCACCAACAGTTGTCTCCTTCTCACCCAGCGTCTTACTTATGGTTTTGTAGCCCATTCCAGCCTTGTGCAGGACTATGATCTTGTCCCTGACATCCTTAGAAAGCTCTTTGGTCTTGCCCATGTTATAGAGGTTAGTGTCAGACTGATTAATTGAGTCTGTGGACAGGAGTCTTTTATACTGGTGACCATTTAAGACAGCTGTCTTTAATGCAGGCACCAAGTTGATTTGGAGCGTGTAACTGGTCTGGAGGAGGCTGAACTCTTAATGGTTTGTAGGGGATCAAATACTTATTTCTCTGTGCACAATGCAAATAAATATATATAATTTTGACAATGTGATTTTCAGTTTTTTTTTTTAAATATAATCTATCTCTCACTGGTAAAATTAACCTAGCCTAAAAATTCTAGACTGTTCATGACTTTGACAGTGGGCAAACTTACAAAATCAGCAAGGGATCAAATACTTATTTCCTCCACTGTATATATATTCCAGAATGTGTGTACATATATATGCCTGTTTGTCTAAATCTGTGCCTTTATGTATGTACAGTACATATGTTCCAGTATGTGCATGTCTATATATGTGGTTAGTTTTTGGTTTGTGGAGGGCAGCAATGGAGAGTCCCACACAGGGCGCCATCCAAGTAAGGCTGGCCCTGATCAAGCCAATTCGACTTTGTGAGGTGCTTCAAGAAGCATGAGGTGAAATGTTTGCAGATTACGTCAACAAAGTGACAATTTGAATGCCAAAGGTCTGCAAGTCTGAATCTGATGAAAGTAAGGTTTTAAGCCCTATATTGTTGTTTTTTTATCTAGAAGAAAATTATTACTTCTATCCTTGTTATTGTCTTAATTATATCTTATGTAAGTTTTACAACTGATTTGATTACTAAAGCTTTGTGATATCTAATACTGCAGTCGACTTCCTTCCATCCAGAAATAGGAAACAGAAAGAAAATTCTCAGCAGTTTTGTATAAAAGGCTTCTTTAGGCTAGGTCACTCCGTTGCCCTTGAGTTGCAGGATAACCACTGTCATGCCACAACTCCACTACTTCCGAATGAGAAACAAGGAATCCTAGTACTGACTAAGTTGCTGTCAAAAATCAGTTATGAAAAGTTGTGGCAGTCAAAAACCCAAAACAATTTTGCAAAATGCACTGTTGCTAAAACGTAATCTTTAGTAAATTATACTTAAAAGCTATGTAAACCTTTGAAAGTGGTCCTGCGTGTCTCTGGTCCTGTTCATAACTTAGAAGTCATTGATTACAGGTGAATCCTGCGTGACTCGCTAACACTGAACCCGTCAGTCCCACGGACCTGACGTGTACAGGATTCAGCGAACGATACAGTTGCTATGTCTACAGGATACAGAGCAGCTGTATCTCAAAAAGTTAAAATGATTTTTAATAAAAACGAATTTGAAACTTGCACCAAACACACTGACATATAAACTACCGTTCAAAAGTTTAGGGTCACTTAGAAATTTCCTTATTTTTGAAAGAAAAGCACAGTTTTTTTCAATGAAGATAACATTAAATTAATCAGAAATACACTCTATACATTGGTAATGTGCTAAATGACTATTCTAGCTGCAAACGTCTGGTTTTTAATGCAATATCTACATAGGTGTATAGAGGCCCATTTCCAGCAACCATCACTGCAGTGTTCTAATGGAACATTGTGTTTGCTATCTGTGTTAGAATGCTAATGGATGATTAGAAAACACTTGAAAACCCTTGTGCAATTATGTTAGCACAGCTGTAAACAGTTTTGCTGTTTAGAGGAGCTATAAAACTGACCTTCCTTTGAGCTAGTTGAGAATCTGGAGCATTACATTTGTGGGTTCGATTAAACTCTCCAAATGGCTATAAAAAGAGAGTTTTCATGTGAAACTTGACAGTCTATTCTTGTTCTTAGAAATGAAGGCTATTCCATGCAAGAAATTTCCAAGAAACTGAAGATTTCCTACATCGGTGTGTACTACTCCCTTTAGAGGACAGCACACACAGGCTCTAACCAGAGAAGAAAGAGAAGAGGGAGGCCCCGCTGCACAACTGAGCAACAAGACAAGTACATTAGAGTCTCTAGTTTGAGAAATAGACGCCTCACAGGTCCTCAACTGGCAGCTTCATTAAATAGTACCCGCAAAACGCCAGTGTCAACGTCTACAGTGAAGAGGCGACTTCGGGATGCTGGCCTTCAGGGCAGAGTGGCAAAGAAGAAGCCATATCTGAGACTGGCTAATAAAAGGAAAAGATTAATATGGGCAAAAGCACACAGACATTGGATAGAGGAAGATTGGAAAAAAGTGTTATGGACAGACGAATCGAAGTTTGAGGTGTTTGGATCACACAGAAGAACATTTGTGAGACGCAGAACAACTGAAAATATGCTGGAAAAGTGCCTGACACCATCTGCAAGCATGGTGGAGGTAATGTGATGGTCTGGAGTTGCTTTGGTGCTGGTAAAGTGGGAGATTTGTACAAGGTAAAAGGGATTTTGAATAAGGAAGGCTATCACTCCATTTTGCAACGCCATGCCATACCCTGTGGACAGCGCTTGATTGGAGCCAATTTCATCCTACAACAGGACAATGACCCAAAGCACACCTCCAAATTATGCAAGAACTATTTGGGGAAGAAGCAGGCAGCTGGTATTCTATTTGTAATGGAGTGGCCAGCGCAGTCACCAGATCTCAACCCCATAGAGCTGTTGTGGGAGCAGCTTGACCGTATGGTATGCAAGAAGTGCCCATCAAGACAATACAACTTGTGGGAGGGCCTTCTGGAAGCATGGGGTGAAATTTCTCCCGATTACCTCAGCAAATTAACAGCTAGAATGCCAAAGGTCTGCAATGTTGTAATTGCTGCAAATGGAGCATTCTTTGACGAAAGCAAAGTTTGAAGGAGAAAATTATTATTTAAAATAAAAATCATTATTTCTAACCTTGTCAATGTCTCGACTATATTTTCTAGTCATTTTGCAACTCATTTGATAAATATAAGCGTGAGTTTTCATGGAAAACACAAAATTGTCTGGGTGACCCCAAACTTTTGAACGGTAGTGTGTATATATATATATATATATATATATATATATATATATATATATATATATATATAGATATAGATATATAAATAAATAAAAAATCACTTTTGAAGGTTTACATAGCCTTTAAAAGAAACATATAATCATTGTCAATATAAAGATTCATCATAAGAATAAGAGATAAATAAGTAGGGGAACTGAAAACTTTCCCTGAACACTCTGATCACTCCCCTACCTACAAAAGTGGGACAGGCGATAATTGCGATCCTTCACTGGAACCTTGGGCTATCACACCCTAGTAAAGTCCCACTACTCGTCCGATACAGGGAGGACAAAAAGACTTGAAATAAATAGAAAACACCTAGTTAATATAAATAGTTCATGATACAATATGTCCATGTTCACACAGGGCGGATACGATGCGTAAAGGTACACAGCGTACCCGTCCTGGAGACCGAAGGGAATTCCGCCCGAAAAAATGCATCAAATTGCAGAAAACAGTGGTTCTTCATTGTTTTAGCGACGTGTCTTTCTGTTGTCCATATTATTTGTGCATTGATTTAACACACATGCTTTCCTATCTGCTATTGTATTTATTTTCAACTGAAACAGACTCTGTTTGCCAGACTTCATATGATTAGTTAGAAATTTGAGAAAACCTCATTTGGACAGAGCTCTAATTAATTTTCTGTAAACTGATGAATTTCCAGGAGGTCAACAAGGCAATTACAGAGATTGATTTGATAAATTTCCAATGAAAAATGAGTATTCCTCCGAGTGTGAGAATCGTAAATGAAATTAAAGCTCAATGCTTGGATTCATTAAACACTTCATTTGATATATCTGAATAAGCTATACACTTATTAACTTATAATTTCATAAAATTATAATGTAAGCTACATGTTTTGCTAATAATCACTTTGGTTTTATATCATATCAAAATGAGTGTAAATTTAAATTTTGTAAACTTACAAATGTTAAAATAAAATATGTTTATATAGCCTTGCTGTTCTCTTCTATTTCTATTTACAGAGAATCGATAATTTCTATTTCCACCATTAAATCTATTTTTTCATTAAGGCCTTATGCACACATGTGTATTATGACTCTTACAACCTCTGAGTTGTACAGAGCCATAATATAGTATCCCTCGTTTTCCATGGGTCCCTACTCTACCTCCATATGCCCCAAATTTTATAAAGACGAATACAGAGGTTTTTTTTTTTTTTTGGATAAAAAAATCAACATGAAAGACTATACTAAGTTCTATTGGTTCTCATATTATGGGGTTTTCAGTGGCGGATTAAGTATACCATCGGCTCTGGCCTGTTCCCCAAACTTAGACCCGTCTACCTCACCACTGCTCTGCCGTGCCGTGCCTATAGCGAACACCACCTTTCCGTACGAGCATTGACAAATGGTTACTTCTGGGCTACACAAAGACTTTATGTGGAATTTAAGGATTTCCTATAACAGACATGTCAGGAGAGGGGACAGAACCTCTCTGAATCTAGTGACTCACAGGTCATACAGTCTCTGATTGGAGTCGTTCTTTTTTCTCTTCTTCTTCATCTGACACAAACCGTTTTCAACTTTTCATGATGACTGCAGAGTTTCTTGATGTGACATCTTTGCCCCTCGCTCCTGCAGCCATTTCCAGCCTCTATAGAAACACAAAAATTCAGACACTAAACACCCTAAATGGTTCCATACCCCAGACCAGATCTCTAAGCAAATTCAGGCACAAGGCCCATAAATTGAAAGGGTTGTCCGGGCACGGGACGGTTATTCATACTGATGATCTATCCACATGATAGGTCATCAGTATATGATCGGTGGGGGTCCGAACAAGCACCCTAAATAAATACAGATCCTAGCCCAGACCCCCTAAATACAGATCTCGGATCAGACTCCTAAATACAGACCCCAGGCCTGACCCCCTAAACTAATAATGACCCAGACCTGAATCCATAAACTAATACAGACTCCAGATCCCTAAATATAGACTCCTATACTAATGTAGATCCCAGATCAGACCCCCTAAATACAGACTCCAGACCAGACCCCCTAAATAAGGCCCCCTAAACCCTTAAACTAATACAGACCCCAGACCAGACCCCCTAAATACAGAACTTAGACCCCTTAACCTAATACAGACCTCAAACTAGACCCCCTAAATACAGACCCAAGACCCTCTAATTACAGACCCCAGACCCCTTAAACGAATCCATCCCCCTTATACTCACATAGCAGCTTACAGTCTTCTCCATGAGTCTTGCTGCTGTACTAGGACCGGCCTACATGGTCATGTGACCTGCAGGTCTCTCAACAGTAACAAGAACTGCAAACATAAGATCATCTGACCTTATATCTGCAGGTCCATTTGCAGGACATGCATGATGCAGATTTGACGTGGTTTTTGCCCCGATTCGCGCAACACAACACAACAAAGCTGAAATGTACTTTGGGCGGCCCTATGATGATCCGCCACTGGAGGTTTTCTCCCTTAGAAGAATACTAAGAATTCTACAGAATATTAGAATTACAGACTATCTCCATCATGTGACACCGAATGTAGGCATGCCTATAGCAGTGCCAATTGCTGTATGGTACAGAGTCACAGGGACCTGTGTGCTCTGCTGATTGGTTAAGGCCTAAAATAAAGCTGTAACTTTAATGAACATTTCCTATGTATCTAGTACATGTAAAATCTAGCATCTTTGTGAGCAGAATGATGTTCTGCTGTTAATAGGCTTTTGTTCTGATTGGGTAATTGGCACCTTAATACCTCATGTGGTCTTGTCCATTAACATGTAGTCTTATCCATACACAAGTTTTATATTGCTTTGGTGGGCAGCCAGCCATCACAGGGCACCAATTGTGTGATAGTGGGAGCCGCGGCATCAAAGGGGTTAAACAAGCAGAATTGGGATTATCTAACATCCCGGCTGTTGCAGCAGGATTACAGTGGAAACCGCCTGCTGATGGCATGGGCATAGCTTTCATGCCCGTGCCATCCACTGGACATACCATTACGTCATATTGCAGTCAGAAGACCGTCCAAGCGGTACGGACATTTATGGGAAGGGGTTAATGCTGTGGTGCAAATCATGGTAAAAGATGCCAAAGGTCACACCATATAAAAAAGTTATGTATACTACATCAACAATTGGACTATAACTGTCAGAGATCCATTGGTGAATATACAGCATGTGTAGAGGGTTCACTTGCATAGGAGCCTAGAAGGAGGAAGGGCTGACTCTGGCCACAGAATTGTTAATGTGAGTATCCTGCTTCTGTTGTCCTCTTGTCCTGCTTTTACTCTGCAAAGGACTAGCATCGATTTAGACAGATACTGCATCATCCCATTCAGTCAATCTCAGAGCCTATATGATTTTCTGAGCTGCTCTGTGATTGCCTGATAGCGGATGATGCATTATATGTGTGTCAAAGTAGTCTACATCTACCTATGGAGGAGCAAGAGGAAGGAGTCATGCAGCCTTCAGTACAGGTAATTAACCCCTTCAAAGGGTGCTAACACCTTCACTGCACTAGACCACCAGGGATGTTATAATTAACCCCTTCACTGTCCTAGACCCCAGGGGACGTTATCAATAAGCTCTACTGTTCTAGCCCAGCAAGGATGGTGTCACAGTTTGTGGGTATCTGGACCCACTAGGCCGCACCACCGTAGCAGGGAGGCAGCTGGCCAAACAACTGGGAACCCCAGCAATACAAAGTCCCACACAAGGGTACCTGGACAGTTCAGACAGTGGCCACAGCTCTGGCACGGATGGAGATGGGTGCAGCAGGCAACGCCAGACATGGCGGATGACAGCAGGTGCTGCAGGTTGTGCCAGACGTGCCGAATCCCTCTGGACGTGGCAGATGACACAGGACGTGGCGGATGACACAGGTGCAGACTCCAATTAGTAGGCACAGGAACAAGAACACAGCACGGGATACAGGAACAGGTAACAGGGCACGGGTAATAACTGGAACGGGAAACTAAGGGACCATATGCAAGACAGACTTGGGAATTACTAACAACGCTCAGGCAAATATCAGAAGGGCTGGGGCCTTCTTATAGTCCAGGAAATCATGTGTGTTGATGATGATGATTTCCTTCATGTGCGCTCTGGCCCTTGGAGAGTGGGCATGAGCGTGTGCGCGCACCCTACGGGACAAAGCGGACCAGAGCGGAAGTGAGCGCTGGCGTCTCCTGGGAAGGAGATGGGGACCAGCGCTCACAGAACCATGGCTGCGGGCGTCAGGAGGTGAGTAGACACGACGGCCCGCAGCCATGGACGCTACAGATGGAACCAGTATTCTGTATACTGAAAGTTAAGCTGGGACTGAAGGGGCCTAAGAATAATGTCTTTCAATGCTTAAGAGCTCTATGGATTGTTAGAAGATATATTGTAACATTATACATTTGGTTAAAAGAATGGATTAATCTTATGAATTTATATGCAAGGTCAGAATTATGTTATATAGAAATTAAAAAGTTGGACTCGGGACAGAAAGAGCTTTGGACAGCTTGGCTTGTAGTATATGCATAAAACTTTTTGTGTGCATCAAGATCATATTAGATATTTGAAATTTTTTTCCTTTCTTCCTCCTAGGGTTAGGGGCTAGGAATATGTAAAGGTAGATACATTATTGTTTAATTGAGGTCTTATGGAATGTGTGTATAACAATTACCTCTAATTAAAAAAAAAAATATGCTGCATTTTTTTAAATTACTTTATCATATGTGTAACACCTGCAGAGAAAGCATTATGTATAGAGGATGCTGCAGTTAATGCCAAGCAGGGATTCACATTTAGGGTATGTTCACATGCAGTGTTTTCAATCATAATTCGGGCGTTGTACGCCTCGAATTATGCCTGAAAAGACGCCCCTAATACGCCTACAAACATCTGCCCATTGATTTCAATTACATGTTCTGTTCCCAAAAGCTTTTATTTTACTCGTCGCTGTCAAAATACGGCGCGTAAAATGACGGCTCGTCAAAAGAAGTGCAGGACACTTCTTGTGTAAGGTTTTTGGAGGCGTTTTTCATTGACTTCATTGAAAAACAGCTCCAAAAACGGGCGTAAAAAAACGCAGCGAAAAACGTGAGTTGTTGGAAAAACGTCTGAAAATCAGGAGCTGTTTTCGCCTGAAAACAGCTCCGTATTTTCAGACGTTTCTGGTCACTGCGTGTGAATATACCCTAACAGACATTAGCACTTCTTCTGAAGTGCAGTGGACTACATGCCCCAGCACCACTTGCTTCTCTATACCCCTGCAGCCTAGGAGAGGAGCAGCAAAGGGGAGCACTGATTGGCTGAGCAGGGGATCGTGGGACAAGGCTGAGCAGGGAGGAGAGACAGTGGCCATCTTTGGGAGAGACACATGGTCAGGAGATATGGAGACTGTGAGTGCAATGCAGAGAGAAGAGAGTCCTGCACTGGGGCACACAGCACCAGGGGCGTAACTAGGAAAGACTGGGCCCCATAGCAAACTCTTGACCGGGGCTCCCACCCCGGGTGCCACAAGCAGCCCCCCTTATAAATAGTGCCCCCTGTAAAATGTGCCATACAGCCCCCCTGCAGACAGTGCTATATAGCCTCACCTATTGACAGTGTAACACCCCATTTGTAGATAGCGCCCCCACCTCCCCCTTGTAGATAGTGCCATACAGCCCCCCTGTAGATATCGCCATAAAGCCCCCACTGTATATAGCGCTGTAGAGCTCCCACTGTATATAGTGCCACACAGCCCCACTCCCTTGTATACAGTGCCACACAACCCCTCCTTAGTAGAAAGTGTAGCACATAGACCCCTGTAGATTGCGCCACACTCAGCCCCCTGTAAATAGAGCCACAGCCCTCCCCCTTGTAAATAGTGCCATACAGTTCCCCCATGCGTATAGTGCCACACAGCTCCCCCTTGTGTATAGTGCCACGCAGCTCCCCCTTGTGTATAGTGAAACATGGCCCCCCTTTGTGTATAGTGCCACTCAGCCCCCCCCCCCATCCGAGAAAGTTGTATAAGCCAGGGAGATGTCACTCAAACATGGAAAGGTAGGTTTGGAGGCAGGACTATGTGTCTCTTCAGCATAGCGGCACAGCCCCATGACCCTCTAATGAATAATTAGCATATAGTGTGTGCCGTTTTAAAAGTGGATTTTAAGGATTTTGCTGCATCTGATAAAAACATACAAGGGAATGTTTGGAAATATTGTCAGGTCATGTATTACCACATGGTGGCGGTTCAAGGGGTTAAAACTACCTGACAGTTTCCCATTAAATATAAAATGAATTGAGAACAATTCCATCTGCCCTGCAATTTTGTTATTATAAATATATCCTATATAATTACAGCAGCAGGACCAAGCTCTGACATGTATACAGTACCAGAACCAAGCTCAGTATATAAATACAGCACCAGAACAAAGCTCAGTACATATATACAGCACCAGAACGAAGCTCTGACATACATACAGTACTAGAACCAAGCTCAGTACATAAATACAGCGCTAGAACCAAGTTCAGTACATAAATACAGCACTAGAACAAAGCTCTGACATATATACAGCACCAGAACAAAGCTCAGTACATATATACAGAACTAGAATGTAACGTCCATGGCCGCGGGCCCTCGGGTTTACTCACCTCCCGCCGTCCGCAGCCATGGATCCGTGAACGCTGGTCCCCATCTCCTTCCTAGGAGACGCTAGCGCTCACTTCCGCTGCGTTCTGCTGTGTCCCGTAGCGTGCCCGCGCACGCTCGTGCCCGGCCTTAAAGGACCAGCGCGCGCACTTAGGAAATCTTCATCATCATCAACTGCCATGATTTCCTGGTCTATAAGAAGGCCCCAGGCCTTCTGATCCTTGCCTGAGCATTGTTAGTTTTCCCAGTCTGTCTTGCAAAAGGTCCCTTAGTGTTTCCCGTTCCAGTTGTTACCCGTGCCTTGTTCCTGTTCCTGTTTCCCGTGATGTGCCTTTAGTATTGAGTCTGCCACGTCCTGTGTCATCTGCCACATCCGGAGGAATCCGCCACGTCCTGTGTCATCTGCCACGTCCGGAGGAATCTGCCACGTCCTGTGTCATCTGCCACGTCTGGAGGAATCCGCCAAGTCTGGCACAACCTGCAGCACCTGTGTCATCCGCCAGGTTTGGCGTTACCTGCTGCACCCATCTCCATCAGTGCCAGAGCTGCGGCCACTGTCCGGACTATACAGGTACCCTTGTGCGGGACATTGTATTGCAAGGGTTTCCTGTTGTTTGGCCAGCTGCCTCCCCGCTACGGCGGTACGGCCTAGTGGGTCCACTAACCCGCTTCGTGACACAGAAACAAGACCATACATATATACAGCACCAGAACCAACCTCAGTACATAAATACAGCACCAGAACAAACCTCAGTACATAAATACAGCACTACAACCAAGCTCAGTACATATATACAGCACCAGAACCAGACTCATTACATATATACACAGCACCAAAACCTATTTCATACGTATATACAGCACCAGAACCAAGCTCAGTACTTACATACAGAATCAGAACCAAGATCAGTACATATATAAAACACCAGAACAAATACAGCTCAATTCAGTGCAACCCCTGCCGTATAGGTTTGTACGGCGTAAAACTACAGCTCCCAGCATGGCCTGAAAAATGGTAAGGATATGCTGGGAGATGCGGTTTCACAAAAAAAAAATCATACCACCATCATCTCGCTGCAGATCACACAGTGACTACAATACTGATTAGAGGCAGAATAAACATTTACATTAAGTGACTCACCGGTGACGTCTCAGATTCTTTCTTCTCCCTCCGGTCCAGACATCTATGATGGATTTCTACCGGCCATGACCCATTTCTGCAGTTTTCCGCTTAGATGTCTTCTGCTTCTCACTTTTAAAACATTTCTGCACCTATAAACAAAGTTAAAATTCTCAACACCTCTAAATATAATAAAGCACCATACACTGCACCTCTAACTATAATAGCGCCATACACTATAATAGTACCATACACTGTCACACACACACACACACACACACACACACACACACACACACACACACACCGTGCCACTTGTAGATAGTGACCCCATAGCCCCCTGTAGATAGTGACCCCCATAGAGCCTCTGTAGATAGTGACCTACATAGAAGCCCCTGCAGATAGTGTCCTACATAGAAGCCCCTGTAGATAGTGCCCACATATGGACTCCAGAGCTGCAAGGCAATAGTGCTAACCACTCAGCCACTGTGCTGCCCTACATATAGCTTCCCCTATAGATAGCGCTCCACGTTTAGCCCACCTCTGTAGATAGTGTCTCACATATATCTCCCCCTGTATATAGTGTCCCACATATAGCCCACCGCTGTAGACTGTGAACTACATATAGCCACCCTGTTGCTAGTGCCCCATAGGTAACCCACCCCTATAGATAGTGCTCTACATATAGCCCACCCCTGTATAGTGTCTCACATATAGTGCCCCACATATAGACCCCCCTGTAGATAGTGCCCCACATCCCCATATATAGACCCCCCCTGTAGATAGTGGCCCACATATAGAGCCCCCTGTATATAGTGGCCAACATATAGAGCCCCCTGTATATAGTGGCCCAAATCCCCACATATAGACCCCCCTGTAGATTGTGCCCCACATCCCCACATACAGACCGCCCCTGTAGCTAGTGCCCCACATATAGACCCCCCTGTAAATAGTGGCCCACATATAGACCCCCCACTGTATATAGTGGCCACTATTTTTGAGAAAAAAAATATAAACTTGACATACTCACATAATCCCGTTCCCACGCTGTTCACTGGCGATGCAGACATGCTATCTTCTGAGCATGTCTGCTGGAGCTGAACGAGCGTCTTCCAATGACGCTGATTGGCGGGGCAGAATGACTTGCCCCGTCAATCAGCGCCTTTCAAGCATGGAAGCGGCGTGATAATGTCATCGTGCCACTAGCCAATCAGCGTCATTATAAGGCACTTGATGGTTGAACATGCCCGGCCATTCAGTGCTAATGCATGTATTTGGCTGTCGCTATTACCGGGGCCCCCTCCGGTGCTAGCGACACCTACAGGCATGAGAGGGCCTGTGTCGCCTGACCCGTACTTGTTGGAGGCTCGGCGGCGCAGGCCCCATAGTAGCGACACTACAGCTGTAGCAGCCATAACCGCTGTTAGTGGTGCCTTCCGGGCATATGGGGGGCGGCGTGTCGGCTGGTGGCATGGGCCCCCTCAACCCCTGGGCCCCGTACAGCTGCTACCGCAGTAGTTACGCCACTGCACAGCACAGAGACACAGAGACAGTCCTGATAGCCCAGCAGCTCACTGTATGAGAGGAAGAAATGCAGCAGCAGCATCACCTCTGCAAAACATCCTGATTCCAGGGAGGTTCCCTGCTCTGCAGCACTGGAGGATTTTGCCTGCCACTCCATTGTGTCCACGCGTCTGAACGCTGCGGCCCCGAGCTGGATCCCGGGGAAATATACACATTGCACATTGCTGGAACTTATTGTGCTGATATTGAGGACTTAGTGAGAGAACTGCTCTTGAGAGGAATTTCAGTATTTAAGTGCACCAACGGTTCCTGAAAAGCGCGCCAACGTCCGCGGCAACAGGGCCCCAATGTTTTATTGCATTACTGCAGCCATTAGTAACAGTATAAGTGTGTGCCAGCTATTACCAGCAGTATAAGTGTGGGTGAGAGATCATTATCCTGTGTGGGTCACTGATATACTGTATATGTTTGGTGAAGACAATATCTTAACCCTTTGTTATCCTCATAACATTTCAGGGAATATTGATAAGTGTTGTACCAGCCAGGCCTGGTCCATGCCCACCACTAGGGGGTCAATCACACAGAACTGTAACTTTTATGTAATTTGTGCTTTATTTCTTTATTTGCATCATTCTTATTCAGATCGCCCGTGTTTACCTTTCCCTAAATTAAACTGTTGAGTAGTTTCACCATAACTGCTTGTGAGCGTGTACTGAACTCAGGTAGGGGTTTCCCGAGTCGACCCCTGGCAGAAGAGGAAGACCCTCCTGCTTTCCTATAGAGCTCCTAGCAAGATTCGGGTGGAGGCACTGCGCCATAGTGAGGTGAGAACTACAATACACCCTGCCTGCAGAGGTCGGCCCAAAGGGGTGTTACATATGTAAATATTATTTTTGTCATTTCCCAAGTTAAAGATTTAATGGTCCATTTAAAAAAAAATCTATTATTTTATTGGAGGGCTAACACAGATGAATAGATGAATTTTATTGTTCTGTGATTGAAATATCAATGCATTCTGACACTGTATATCAGCCAAGTAAGAAAAAAACCTAAATGACAAACATTACAGATTTTGTTTGTATTCATCCGTATTCACTACAATTGGAACAATATGGCATTTTAATGTTCAGAATTCATTTGGAATACAATACTGAAAATAATTTTTGCCAAAAGATTACTGTGTAGCGCTACAATGTAATGAATGTAAATTTAGCTGCGTTGCGACCCGCAAGTTGCAGCAACCGTTTTCAAAAATCCAAATTTGGACGTCACAATACGGCCACATTCACTTACATTCCTGCCATGTATGTCTTGCAACACAGCGATCTTTGGACGTGCAACCTGTGTCGCAGCCAGAGTCGCCATGTATCCCTAGCCTAAAACAGTTTTGTCAGTTCTAGCTACTAAGCTACTTTATGTAATGGCAGAAATATATATATTAGAACTCTTTTCACTCATGATAAACATATCTGGTGATTGGCCAAGAAAGCATTAGCTGTGATTGGTTAAAAAGTCTTTGATTGTGATTGGAGGTTGGGATCGGGCAGCTAAAACAAAACAAAAAATACTGACATAACATTCTATGGGGTGGAGAAATAATAATGATTTTTTTATGTTGCATTTATTTATTTATTAATTAACCTCTTCACCCGCTGCTCCGCAACTGTACGTCCTGCAGAGTGCTTGGTTCCCGCATCAGGACGTACAATTGCGTAGTAGTTCCCGGCGCACACTGTCCCAACGGACAGTGTCCGGGAACCGGGAGGTCAGCTGTCCCCCACAGCTGACACTCCAGTCTTGCCGGTCAGCGGACCATCGCGGCTGATTTTTGCAATTAACCCCATAAATGTGGCGACAGATTGTGTTTGCCACATTTTTGACATGTACGGAAGCCTCGGAGGAGCAGCCTCCGGCCGGTCCTCCGGGGCTTCCTGTCAGTGTGACTGTCACGTCACAATGACAGTTAGAACACATTACACTACGTAGGTAGTGTAATGTACTCTAGCAGCGATTAAAGCTGCAAGTCTAAATGTCCCCTAGTGGGACAAGTGAACAAAGTAAAAAAAAGTAATAAAAATGTTTTAAAAAAAGTGTAAAAATAAAAGTTAGAAGTTACATAAACAAATACTGCTTTTTTCCCTATAATAAGTCTTTCATTATAGGAAAAAAATGAACACTTTAAAAAAAGTACACATATTTGGTATCGCTGCGTTCGTAACGACCCCAACTATAAAACTATAATGTTATTTTTCCACACGATGAACACCCCCAAAAAAATCAATAAAAACGACACCAGAATCGCTATTTTTTGGTCACCACCCCTCCCAAAATAGAGAATAAAAAGTGATCAAAAAGTCACATGTACCTGAAAATAGTACCAATAAAAACTACAACCCGTCCCGCAAAAAACAAGCCCTTACACTGCTTTTTTGACTGAAAAATAAAAAAGTTATGGCTCTCAGAATATGGTGTCACAGAAAATGAATTATTTTATAAAAAAGGGATTTTATTGTGCAAACGCTGCAAAACGTAAAAAAACCTATATACATATGGTATCGCCGTAATTGTACCAAACCGCAAAATAAAGTAAAACTGTCATTTATAGCACACGGTGAACGCTGCAAAAAATAAACTAAAAAAACATTGTCAGAATTGCTTGTTTTTGGTCACCCGGCTTGCAAAAAAGTTTTATAAAAAGTGATCAAAAAAATCGCATGTACCCCAATATGGTACCAATGAAAAGTACAGATTGTCCTGCAACAAATAAGCCCTCACAAAGCTCCGGTGGTGAAAAAATAAAAAAGTTCTGGCTCTCAGAATATGGCGATGCAAAATGTGCAGAGTGTTCCAAAATCGGATAAGATCAGGCGCCATTTATCAGTGCGACACCGGGCACACATCTATGAATTATTATTTATTTACCGAATTATTATACCCTCTTATTATGCCCTGATGTTCTCCGCACAGATTACATATGCCCCCACATTATAAACTGAAATACCAGCAAAACCCCAAACAGAAGAACTGCCAAGCAAAATCTGCGCTCCAAAAGCAAAATGGCGTCCCTCCCTTCTGAGCCCTGCAGCGTGCCCAAACAGCAGTTTGCGCCAACATATATGGCATTGCCCAACCCCAGAAGAAACCGCTTAACGCTTTATGAGGTATTTGTCTTCAGTGGCACAAACTAGGCACAACATATTATGCACTAAAATGGCATATCAGTGGAAAATTGCAATATTCACACCATCCGCTGTGCATTAACCCCTTGACTTAATAGCACGCCATGGTGCGGGGGTGATGTATGGAGCGGGCTCACGTGCTGAGCCCGCTCCATACGCTGCGGGTGTCGGCTGTGTATTACAGCTCACACCCAGGACTAACAAACAGGAAGAGCGATCGTGCGGTTATATAAGCCTGTAAAAATAACAATATACTGTAATACATTAGTATTGCAATATATTGTACCAGCTATCCTAAGGGGACTAATAAAATGCATAGAAGAATTAGGGCATGACCACACGTGGCGGATTTCCTCCGCAACTGTCCGCATCAATGCCGCACAGAATCTGCGTTGCAGATTCTGCTGCGGATCTGCACAAAATGTGCAGAAAATTGATGCGGACTGGCCGCTGCGGACTGCAGGAAAAGTGCTTCCCTTCTCCCTATTCAGTGCAGGATAGAGAGAAGGGACAGCACTTTCCCTAGTGAAAGTCAAAGAAATTCATACTTACCGCCCGTTGTCTTGGTGACGCGTCCCTCTTTCGGCATCCAGCCCGACCTCCCTGGATGACGCTCCAGTCCATGTGACCGCTGCAGCCTGTGCTTGGCCTGTGATTGGCTGCAGCCGTCACTTAGACTGAAACGTCATCCTGGGAGGCCGGACTGGAGACAGACGCAGGGAGTTCTCGGTAAGTATGAACTTATATTTTTTTTTACAGATACATGTATATTGAGATCGGTAGTCACTGTCCCGGGTGCAGAAACAGTTACTGCCGATCGCGTAACTCTTTCAGCACCCTGGACAGTGACTATTTACAGACGTCTCCTAGCAACGCTCCCGTCATTACGGGAGCCCCATTGACTTCCTCAGTCTGGCTGTAGACCTAGAAATACATAGGTCCAGCCAGAATGAAGAAATGTCATGGTAGTAAAAACAATACGCTCCGCAGCACACATAAGATCTGCGGACTTCATTGCGGAATTTTGACTCTCCATTGAAGTCAATGGAGAAATTCCGCCATGAGTCCGCAACCAGTCCGCCACTGCTCCGCAACAGACAGAGCATGCTGCGGACACCAAATTCCGCTCCGCAGCCTATGCTCCGCAGCGGAATTTTCAGCCTCGTCTAAACGAACACTGCTAAATTAAAGTGTAAGTCAATGGACAAACGGCTCCGCTGCGGATTAACGCTGCGGAGTGTCCGCAGCGGAATTTAAGTGAAATTCCGCCACGTGTGGTCATGCCCTTAAAGTTATTATTAGTGAGAAAGAAAAAAGTTTAAAGTTAAAAATAAAAACCTTTTCCCATTTTTCTTCTAAAGTAATGTAAAAAAATAAACAAAATTGGTATCGCTATGTCCTCAAAAGGCCGAACTATTACAATATAACATTATTTAACTCGCACGGTGAACACCGTAAAAAACTAAAATAATTTAAACCGCGAAAATCTATGTCGTTTTCATTTTTACCGTACGGCGAAAGCTTTAAAAACGAAAACCCAAAAAAATGGAATCAGATTTTTTTCCTATATTCCTATATTTTCCTATTTTTTTCCTATATTCCTATTTTCCTATTTTTTTTCAATTACCCAGTAAATTCTACATTTCCTCCCGCAAGAAATAAGCCTACTCTAATAAGCCATCATGGTTCTTGGAAGGCAGGGAGTGAAAAACGAAAATAAGAAAGCAAAAAATGGATCAGTCCAGAAAGAGTTAATTCATTTCTAATGAAAAAAACTTTTGACCACATGTGTGGTATTTCCGTACTTGGGAGAATTTGCTTTACAAAAATTGGTTGTTTTTTTCTCCTTTATCCCTTGTAAAAATGAGAAAATTCAACATTTTATTGGAAAAAAATTGTGATATTCATTTTCACGGCCTAATTCTAATAAATTCTGCAAAAGACTCGTGGGGTCTAAATGCTCACTATACCCCTAGAAAAATTCCTTGGAGGGTGTTTCCAAAATGGGGTAACTTGGGGGTTTTCCCCTGTTTTGGTCACTCCAGGGCGTTGCAAACGCGGCATGGCACTGAAAAACAATCCAGCAAAATCTGCACTCCAAAATCCAAATGGCGCGCCTTCCCTTTTGAGCGCTGCTATGAGTCCAATCAGCAGTTTATTACCACATATGGGGTATTGCCGTAATCAGGAGAAAATGCTTTACAAATGTTGTGGTTCTTTTTTTTCCTTTATTCCTATTAAAAATTCTATGCTTTTTCAGGAAAAAAATCTATTCTCATTTTCACTGCCTAATTCCACTGAATTCTGCAAAAAACCTGTGTGGTCAAAATGCTAACTATACACCTAGATAAATTCCTTGAGAGGTGTGGTTCCAAAATGTGGTCACTTAGGGGGTTTCCCCTGTTTTGGTCCCTACAGGGCGTTGCAAACGCGACATGGCACCTAAAACCAATCCAGCAAAATCCGTGCTCCAAAATCCAAATGGCGCTCCTTCCCTTCTGAGCCCTGCTGTGGGTCCAATCAGCAGTTTATTACCACATATGGGATATTGCTGTAATCGGGAGAAATAGATTTACAAATGTTGGGGTGCATTTTCTTCATTATTCCTTGTAAATATTACAAATTTCTATGTTTTTTCAGAAAAAAAGTCGATTTTCATTTTTACAGACTAATTCCAATATATTTAGTGAAAAACCTGTGTGGTCAAAATGCTTACTATACCCCTAGATAAATTCCTTGAGAGGTTTAGTTCCCAAAATGCGGTCACTTTTGGGGGGTTTCCCCTGTTTTGGTCCCTCCAGGGTGTTGCAAACGCGACATGGCACCGAAAACCAATCCAGCAAAATCCATGCTCCAAAATCCAAATGGCGCTCCTTTTCCAAAATGGGTTAACTTTTGGGGTGTTTCCACTGTTTTGGCACCACAAGACCTCTTCAAACCTGACAAGGTGGCTAAAATATATCCTAAAAAAAAAGGAGGCCCAAAATCCACTGGGTGCTCCTTTGCTTCTGAGGCCAGTGTTTAAGTACATTACCACACTAGGGCCACATGTGGGATATTTCTAAAAACTGCAGAACCTGGGCAATAAATATTGAGTTGCATTTTTCTGGTAAAACCTTCTGTGTTACAAAAATTTTTTTTTATTAGAAATTAATTTCGGCAAAAAAAAAAAAAATGTGTAAATTTCACCTCTACGTGGCTTTAATTCCTGTGAAACGCCTAAAGGGTTAAAACACTTTGTGAATGCTGATTCGAATACCTTGAGGGGTGCAGTTTTCAAAATGGGAAGACTTCTGGGGATTTTTTAATATATAAGGCCTGCAAAGCCACTTCAGAACTGAACTGGTCCCTGAAAAAATAGCCTTTTGAAATTTTCTTTAAAATATGAGAAATTGCTGCTAAAGTTCTAAGCCTTGTAACGTCAAAGAAAATTAAAAGGACGTTCAAAAAACGATGCAAACATAAAGTAGACATATGGGAAATGTTAATTAGTAACTATTTTGTGTGGTATTACTATCTGTTTTACAAGCAGATACGTTTAAATTTAGAAAAACGCAAATTTTTGCACATTATTTCAAAATTTTGGTGTTTTTCAGAAATAAATACCAAAATTATCAACCAAATTTTTTCACTAACATAAAGTACAACATGTCACGAGAAAAAAATCTCAGAATCTCTTGGATAGGTAAAAGCATTCCAACGTTATTACCAGATAAAGTAACACATGTCAGATTTGAGTCCTGAAGGGGTTAATGTGGTACATCTGGTGGTAACATAATCATTATACATTTTATAAAAGAGAATTCAATAAGCCTGAAATGGGCGAAACCCAGGGATGGGCCAGAGTGCTGGCATGCCGCATGTGGGTTTACTCTTTGATATGTTTGAAACATTTTATATCTTGTAAGTATGAAATTAAAAAGCGTGAAGTGAAAGCAATTCCGAAGGTGTTGCATTATATATTTATTTTTACATCTAAAGATACAAGTTCTCGTCCTGTACAGGGAATTGGTGTCTGGATAGTTCGGACAATACTTCGTCCATGGAACAACAGGGCTCAGGGAAGCCGAGAGCACACAAGCGGGACTGTGGATTGTCTATTATATACAGGCTGTGAAAGCGTGTGTCCTTTCAGAATACTTTGAACTGTATCTTTAGTATCACTTGTGCGGTAAAGTCTATAAGTTTTGTTTATTTAAGGGCAGCATGGAATAGAGTGGGAGATCCTGAGCTTGGTGATATACCGTTTTCTATGACTTGAATCATAATTTTCATGTAAAAATCTTTTTTAATGCAACGGAGTCCTGCTACCCTCGCCCCCACACAGAGTAAGTGAAAGATTTCCCTGTATGCAAACCCATGCAAGAAAAGCTGTCAATCACTGTATCTGGTTGGGGAAGAAGGACCCACAGACTATCTCTATATCCCTCAGCACGGACTCTTATGCTCTGTCCTATTTTGTCCTTAGATTTGGTAGCATAGGAGACCTGTTAGAGACCCTGTAAAACATTCAGTCATTGCTATTTCTATATAAAATTATGTAAAAAGGATGTACCAATCTGTTACACACCTTACTCAATGCTAGATTGTTAACAGAGCATAGCTGAGGACGAACATTCATTTTTATAGTAACTACTTCCTGAAATGCCAGCCATTAAAATCTGTGTTTCCTTTTTATACTAAGTTATTCCTCATGGAAACAGCAGAGAGCCTTTATGGCACCACACAGAGTTCTGTACGGGTCTGTACTACTTAGCCATACAGGACTACATGTGTCGCCATATAATGCTCCATAAAGTGCTATATGTGCGGTGCTATTCTCCAGTGAAATCAACTAGGGGAAAAAATGCTCTTTGTGTATGGCATCTGAGGCAGCATGCCACAAACATCTTCTGTTGGATTCCATATCAATCCGAGAGAAAAAAAAATGGTGGCATGTCCCATCTAAATAAAGTTGTATGCCTCCGGATGAAATCAGAGGAATATGGAGGTATAAAAATGGTCCATATTACAGTTACGTACAACTTCGAGGTTACTGTGAGCATAAAGCCTAAATTAAATTATAATTGGAAATGGCGTGGGTGCTTTTTTAGATAAGCTGTTATTTATGCATTTATATAACTGTGATTAGTGTTTCTATTCTGCCAACACAGCAGAACTACTTTACAGCAATAAGCTGCCCACATGTATATATATATATATATATATATATATATATATATATATATATATATATATATATATATACGTATATATATATATATATATATATATATACATATATATATATATATATATATATATATATATATATATACAATCCATCCTCAACATTGAAATTACAACACCAAGAAGGAAAAGTTTTGGAATTGTGAAAAATAACAGGATCAATAGGCATCTTAATGATATGCAGATGATAAAAAAAATTGGCTACAAAATATTCCAAACATCTTGGTTTATTCAGTATTGAGTATGAGCGCCACGCGCAAAAATACAAGCACTTACAAGCCTTGGCTTGCTATCAATGAGGTTATTAATGGTTGTCTGAGGAATCTTATGCCACGCTGGATGCTCTTGAACTTGTAAATCTTCAAGATTGGCTGCTGGCAGCTCCCTTTGCAATTGCCAACCAATGACGTCCCAGATGTACTCGATGGGAGATGATTCCGGAGAGGCTGCAGGACATGGTAGAATGTTTAGGCCATGCAGGCTGCCCAAAGTAGCATGAGCAAAATGTGGCCTGGCTTTGTCCTGTTGAAAAACGGCTTCCGGGACACTTTGGAGAAATGGCTATACCACTACCAAATCAATGTTAGGCCGAGCTTTTATTGTACCTGAAATAAAGACTAGAGAGCTCCAGCTACCATACATTGTCACCCCACACTATATCCCTGGAATGTTACCGGTGTGACGTTCCCTTGTGAAGGCTTCTTTATGGCGTTGCCCACGTGGTTTCCAAACCAAGCTCGTTGCCCAATGTCATGCAAACGCCTTCTGATGGTTTGTGTTGACACTGGTTGCCGCCCTAGGCTTGGGATGTGACATCCAATTTCACTTGCAGCACAGTTTGGATCACTAGGTGCCATTCTCGCAATCAACGATCCGTCCATGCAGAGGTTCGCATCCGCACCTCTTGCTGTTATTCACGTTCACTGTTGTTCTCCCAACCTAGTGGAAAAACAATGTTGAACAGTGCTGACATCTCGGTCTAAGCTTGTAGCGATCTGCCGGAGTGATCAACCAAGGTCGCTCAGTTCAAGTATTCTGTCACTCTCAGTTTGCAACAAGTGGATATAACTCAGAAAAGGTTTGGACCCTTGGTAGTTGGCAGGCCTAATACAGCAATTGAAAACCGGATGCCAGAGGCAAGGAAGCCTTATTTCCCAGCTACCAATAGAACAGTTAAATTTTTAAATTTTTGAATTATAATCTTTATTATGCTATTCCAGCAAGTAAACAGACAGACAAAACCAACATGAATAGTTAAAATTTTCTATGCATGGATGGGGTCAGTTAAAATTTTCTATGCATGGATGGGGTCAGTAGCCGTTGTGGCTATAACAATATATATGTGTTCCTGCCGTCTGTGACTGCAGACAAGCAGATTCAGGAAGTCACCGATATCGACGGAGACCTCCTAAGTAGTTAAATTGTTAAATTATAAAGTAGAGATGCCCACATTCCAGCATGCGTTAAAATTAGGAAGAGAGCCCCCCCCGACATGTTTCGCTACTTATGTAGCGTCCTCAGGGGTTCATGGGGCTACTGGCGGCGCGCCGGGAAACTCACGCTGTTATGGGAATCCTCTGTGACGTGTCAGAGGGTGTGTACATGGATTGGACCAATGGCAGTGAGGGTGGGCGAAAACCACAAAACCCCCATTTGAGTGGCAGGTAAAGCTGCCAATCGAAAAATAGACAGCCCGAACATTCACTAGAAGTGACCCCGCATGCGCACAGGGGCTTATTCGGCACTTTAATTAATGGACCACTCGTAAGGATCACCAGATGTATACATAAATGCTTCTATTCAGGAACACTAGGCTTGAAAAGATAGCCGTTGTTGTGATGGTTACAGGGTCTATACCAGTAGGTGATGTGTAAGCCGTATGGTATACCGGCTATTGAATTAGGAAAAATATGTAATATGACGGCAGATACTCCTGCCGATGGATAACAACAGGGTGCTGGGACACACACGGTCACTCATTAGAGTGCACGCATGTGTCCCCGCAGAATAATAATATAGGTTTTTATCAAGAACCACAATTAGAATAGTGATACCGGTTTAAAAAGGGGGTATTAAAGGTGTAGATACAGCACCAGTGAGTAGGCTAGTTCTAACCAGGTACATGCAATATAGTTCTCAGAGTAGGTAGGGGAGATCTAAGTGGAACTTATCAAATGTTTACTAAGGCATAGGTCGATGCCCCAACCACCGCCAGCGGTCCGTATACAAGTCCAAAAAGGGGGGGGGGGTAGGAATACCATAGGTAGAACAGAGAGAGTCTGGGGCCGCCAGATCTCAATAGTTGGACAGTGTCTGTAGTCTTGCATAATGTCACTGTATAAAACAAAAAGCATATATATAATTTTTAAGATACAGGAATAAGATTAGGTTATGAGCATATATCACTGAAGTAGTGGTATTGAACTAAATGTATTAATCTGTCAGTCTCAAAGAAAAGCCGTAAATGTAAATCCCTCATTGAGACCCGAAGGGTTAAGAGAGTGCAATCGATGAATCCATCGAGCCTCCTCCTGCAGTAGCATACGATCTAAATTACCAGCCCTTGGTCCCAATTTTACCTGGGTGACACCCCAGAACTGGAGTAACTTAGTGTCGCCACCGTGTAGCTGGTGCATATGTCTGGATAACGTAGTGTCCTCTTTATGATTAATCGTACTCAAATGCTTTGAGATTCTCCTTCTTAGTTCCTGTATGGTCTTACCCACGTATAGTTTGGGGCAAGGGCATTTCGCTATATATATCACCCCACTACTATGGCAGTTAATAAACTGCTTAATCACATAGATTTTACCATCAAATGGATTCGTAAACGTTTTTGTCGTGGGCATAAAGGGACAGAAGGAGCAGCGACCACATGGGTGGGAGCCCTTGACTGGAGATTTTAACCAAGTCTGTTGAGAACTGCTTTTAGTGGTATAATGACTATGTACCAAAAGTTCTCGTAGGTTCTTCCCTCTACGGTAAGTGATACTCGGAACTGCAGAGATGACTTGTTTGAGATCTGGGTCAGTGGTAAGTATTGACCAATGTTTTTTAAGAATGTCCATAACTTCAAAAGAACAGACGTCATAAGTGCCAATGCAGCGGATGGCACTGGATGACTCAGTCTTGACAAGGTTTGTACCTTTGTCCTGAATCAAGCCCTGTCTATCAGTTGCCCTAGCCCTCGCATAGGCCCTATGTAGCCACTTTTTCGGATAGCCACGTGCCACGAATTTATTATATAATTCGTCGCATTCGATCTGAAAGGATTGTTCATCAGAACAGTTTCTCTTGGCTCGAAGGTATTGCCCTATCGGTATACCCCTTTTCAGGGACGATGGGTGATGACTTTGCCAGTGTAAAAGACTATTCGTGGCCGTGGCTTTCCGAAATATATCGGTATGGACACTACCGCCAGGGTCCAGGGAGATCTTAAGATCAAGAAAACTGATCTCGCTCTTATGTGTTTCATGGGTAAATCTCATGCCAATATCATTATTGTTAAGTGTCAGAACGAAATCATTGAATAAATCAGTGTCACCATCCCAAAAAATGAGAATGTCGTCAATGAATCTCCCCCAAAACAAAATGTGTGATGTAAAGGAAAGTAAATTATCTGTGAAAACAATGGTGTCTTCCCACCACCCCAAAAATAAATTTGCATAGGTAGGTGCGCATACAGTGCCCATGGCTGTGCCTTTTACTTGTTTATAGTACTTTCTATCAAAGGTGAAATAATTATGTGTGAGTAGAAATTGTAACAGTGATAGGACAAAATCATTGTGTAAATGAAATTGAATACCTTTGGTGCTTAAAAAGTGTTTAACTGCAACTAAACCTAATTGGTGCTGAATATTGGTGTATAGCGATTCAACATCAATAGTGGCAAGTATGGTGGTTGAAGTGACATGGATCTCCTGGATCCTGGCGACAGTGTCCTTAGTGTCCCTCAAAAAAGAGGGTAGGGAGGAGACGAACGGTGAAAGAATTTCGTCCACATAAAGGCTGATCCCCTGTGTGAGATTATCATTTCCTGATACGATTGGCCTACCAGGGGGAGGACGTGCAGCCTTATGGATTTTTGGCAGGGCATAAAACGTTGCTAAAGTCGGGCTAGGGTTATATAGTCGTTTGAATTCGTCTGTAGTTAGTAGATTATTAGTTTTTGCCTCCGAAAGGAGGACATGCAGTTCGGCCAGGAAACGGTCAGTAGGGTTACTTGTCAATATGACATAGGTAGTGGTGTCATCTAGTAATTTGTGGACCATTTGCGTGTAGTCCACTCGGTTCATCACAACTACATTTCCTCCTTTATCGGAGGGTTTTAAAACGATCTCATCATTATTACATAAGTCATCCAGTGCCAATTTCTCGCTAGTGCTGAGGTTCCCAAAAACCCTAGATTTATTATTTTTTAATTTACATAAATCAGTACATACCATCTTAACAAAGATATCGATATGACTATATTGGGAAAATGGCGGAGTGAGTTTGGATTTTGGTCGTAAAGTTGAAAAGGGACCAGTAGCGGTAACAGCTCCAAATTCATTTTCCTCTAGTAAAGTTTCAAGGTCTCTCAGGGTTTTAAGTTCCTCATAGCTATAGGACGTGCCGTCTCGGGTAATATTTTTAAAGTGTTTATGTAATGCTAGTTTCCTGGCAAAAAGATTAATATCCTTTGACCAAACAAAATCATCAAAGGCAGGTGCAGGTGTATATGACAATCCCTTACATAATAAAGTTTTTTGATGGGGATTTAAATGTAAAGAGGATAAATTAAAGATCTGCATATTATCATCCCTATGATTGTGTGAACCCAATGGTGTTATTATTTCGGACCCCAACGTGGGTTTGGTGGTCCTAAAAAAGGAAAGGCAGCAATAGGGGTCATGGGTATAGTGACACTGCTCGATGACCTGGGATTGCCATTGTCTGCTTGTTCCACACCTGGAGTATGAGGTATCTGAGATGTATTTGAAAAGCCCAATAATCGTGAGGCAACAGAGGTAGAGGACGTAGTTTTGAAGCTGGTAGGTAAACATACTCCGTTTTGGTTGGAATAATCTCCTGCAGGGGATCTAGATATAGAGGAGGTTCTTTTCGATAAATTATATTTATTATTTTTATTAGACTTGATTTTACGTTTGGTGCCCAGTCTCAGGTTTTCACTGGGCAGTCTAGAATCATCAGTGCCCGATGTATCAGATTCTGAGAAGTCTGTATAGACAGCAGTCTGTTTGAATATGGGCTGTGAACGAGTTCTATAGGTGTATGCTTGTCCTGTATCAAAGTCCCTGCAGTCACGGATGTATTTACGATGCTTACGTTCTTTTATTTCTCCTTGCAATTTCTCAATGTTTTTTTGTAACTTTATTTCAGATACATTAAATTCTGGGGAGGATTTAAATGTCTGTATATCCTCGATTTCTTTTTCAAGTTGAGCGAAGGTTATATTGTAGTCACGCTTCTCAAACTCCAAGAGATAATTCAACATACGAAGAGAGCTATCCGTCAATAGCTCCTCCCAACCTTTAATAAATGTAATGTCATTACGATATAAGTTTGGTATAATATTAATACGTAATCCTCTATATACTATTTTCTGCTGTATATAGGTTTCAAGACTTGCTATCTCCCAGCTTGATCGGATAAATTTTTGATACGTTTTTTGTAAGTCTTTGAACGCTGTGTTCATATCAAATTGGTGTAAAGGAATCTTTTCTTTAGTAAACACAAATGCAGCTTCAGCAGTGAAGCTCTCTTGATTAGGCTTTTTTGATAAAAAGCCAGCCATAACCTAAAATATGTCAATAGGTGATTAAATGTCCAACAGTGTGAACAGGGTCCAAGAGGAAATGGGTGATTAACCCTATAAATGCAACACAGAAAAGGTTTGGACCCTTGGTAGTTGGCAGGCCTAATACAGCAATTGAAAACCGGATGCCAGAGGCAAGGAAGCCTTATTTCCCAGCTACCAATAGAACAGTTAAATTTTTAAATTTTTGAATTATAATCTTTATTATGCTATTCCAGCAAGTAAACAGACAGACAAAACCAACATGAATAGTTAAAATTTTCTATGCATGGATGGGGTCAGTTAAAATTTTCTATGCATGGATGGGGTCAGTAGCCGTTGTGGCTATAACAATATATATGTGTTCCTGCCGTCTGTGACTGCAGACAAGCAGATTCAGGAAGTCACCGATATCGACGGAGACCTCCTAAGTAGTTAAATTGTTAAATTATAAAGTAGAGATGCCCACATTCCAGCATGCGTTAAAATTAGGAAGAGAGCCCCCCCGACATGTTTCGCTACTTATGTAGCGTCCTCAGGGGTTCATGGGGCTACTGGCGGCGCGCCGGGAAACTCACGCTGTTATGGGAATCCTCTGTGACGTGTCAGAGGGTGTGTACATGGATTGGACCAATGGCAGTGAGGGTGGGCGAAAACCACAAAACCCCCATTTGAGTGGCAGGTAAAGCTGCCAATCGAAAAATAGACAGCCCGAACATTCACTAGAAGTGACCCCGCATGCGCACAGGGGCTTATTCGGCACTTTAATTAATGGACCACTCGTAAGGATCACCAGATGTATACATAAATGCTTCTATTCAGGAACACTAGGCTTGAAAAGATAGCCGTTGTTGTGATGGTTACAGGGTCTATACCAGTAGGTGATGTGTAAGCCGTATGGTATACCGGCTATTGAATTAGGAAAAATATGTAATATGACGGCAGATACTCCTGCCGATGGATAACAACAGGGTGCTGGGACACACACGGTCACTCATTAGAGTGCACGCATGTGTCCCCGCAGAATAATAATATAGGTTTTTATCAAGAACCACAATTAGAATAGTGATACCGGTTTAAAAAGGGGGTATTAAAGGTGTAGATACAGCACCAGTGAGTAGGCTAGTTCTAACCAGGTACATGCAATATAGTTCTCAGAGTAGGTAGGGGAGATCTAAGTGGAACTTATCAAATGTTTACTAAGGCATAGGTCGATGCCCCAACCACCGCCAGCGGTCCGTATACAAGTCCAAAAAGGGGGGGGGGGGGTAGGAATACCATAGGTAGAACAGAGAGAGTCTAGGGCCGCCAGATCTCAATAGTTGGACAGTGTCTGTAGTCTTGCATAATGTCACTGTATAAAACAAAAAGTATATATATAATTTTTAAGATACAGGAATAAGATTAGGTTATGAGCATATATCACTGAAGTAGTGGTATTGAACTAAATGTATTAATCTGTCAGTCTCAAAGAAAAGCCGTAACAGGGTCCCAGCACCCTGTTGTTATCCATCGGCAGGAGTATCTGCCGTCATATTACATATTTTTCCTAATTCAATAGCCGGTATACCATACGGCTTACACATCACCTACTGGTATAGACCCTGTAACCATCACAACAACGGCTATCTTTTCAAGCCTAGTGTTCCTGAATAGAAGCATTTATGTATACATCTGGTGATCCTTACGAGTGGTCCATTAATTAAAGTGCCGAATAAGCCCCTGTGCGCATGCGGGGTCACTTCTAGTGAATGTTCGGGCTGTCTATTTTTCGATTGGCAGCTTTACCTGCCACTCAAATGGGGGTTTTGTGGTTTTCGCCCACCCTCACTGCCATTGGTCCAATCCATGTACACACCCTCTGACACGTCACAGAGGATTCCCATAACAGCGTGAGTTTCCCGGCGCGCCGCCAGTAGCCCCATGAACCCCTGAGGACGCTACATAAGTAGCGAAACATGTCGGGGGGGCTCTCTTCCTAATTTTAACGCATGCTGGAATGTGGGCATCTCTACTTTATAATTTAACAATTTAACTACTTAGGAGGTCTCCGTCGATATCGGTGACTTCCTGAATCTGCTTGTCTGCAGTCACAGACGGCAGGAACACATATATATTGTTATAGCCACAACGGCTACTGACCCCATCCATGCATAGAAAATTTTAACTGACCCCATCCATGCATAGAAAATTTTAACTATTCATGTTGGTTTTGTCTGTCTGTTTACTTGCTGGAATAGCATAATAAAGATTATAATTCAAAAATTTAAAAATTTAACTGTTCTATTGGTAGCTGGGAAATAAGGCTTCCTTGCCTCTGGCATCCGGTTTTCAATTGCTGTATTAGGCCTGCCAACTACCAAGGGTCCAAACCTTTTCTGTGTTGCATTTATAGGGTTAATCACCCATTTCCTCTTGGACCCTGTTCACACTGTTGGACATTTAATCACCTATTGACATATTTTAGGTTATGGCTGGCTTTTTATCAAAAAAGCCTAATCAAGAGAGCTTCACTGCTGAAGCTGCATTTGTGTTTACTAAAGAAAAGATTCCTTTACACCAATTTGATATGAACACAGCGTTCAAAGACTTACAAAAAACGTATCAAAAATTTATCCGATCAAGCTGGGAGATAGCAAGTCTTGAAACCTATATACAGCAGAAAATAGTATATAGAGGATTACGTATTAATATTATACCAAACTTATATCGTAATGACATTACATTTATTAAAGGTTGGGAGGAGCTATTGACGGATAGCTCTCTTCGTATGTTGAATTATCTCTTGGAGTTTGAGAAGCGTGACTACAATATAACCTTCGCTCAACTTGAAAAAGAAATCGAGGATATACAGACATTTAAATCCTCCCCAGAATTTAATGTATCTGAAATAAAGTTACAAAAAAACATTGAGAAATTGCAAGGAGAAATAAAAGAACGTAAGCATCGTAAATACATCCGTGACTGCAGGGACTTTGATACAGGACAAGCATACACCTATAGAACTCGTTCACAGCCCATATTCAAACAGACTGCTGTCTATACAGACTTCTCAGAATCTGATACATCGGGCACTGATGATTCTAGACTGCCCAGTGAAAACCTGAGACTGGGCACCAAACGTAAAATCAAGTCTAATAAAAATAATAAATATAATTTATCGAAAAGAACCTCCTCTATATCTAGATCCCCTGCAGGAGATTATTCCAACCAAAACGGAGTATGTTCACCTACCAGCTTCAAAACTACGTCCTCTACCTCTGTTGCCTCACGATTATTGGGCTTTTCAAATACATCTCAGATACCTCATACTCCAGGTGTGGAACAAGCAGACAATGGCAATCCCAGGTCATCGAGCAGTGTCACTATACCCATGACCCCTATTGCTGCCTTTCCTTTTTTAGGACCACCAAACCCACGTTGGGGTCCGAAATAATAACACCATTGGGTTCACACAATCATAGGGATGATAATATGCAGATCTTTAATTTATCCTCTTTACATTTAAATCCCCATCAAAAAACTTTATTATGTAAGGGATTGTCATATACACCTGCACCTGCCTTTGATGATTTTGTTTGGTCAAAGGATATTAATCTTTTTGCCAGGAAACTAGCATTACATAAACACTTTAAAAATATTACCCGAGACGGCACGTCCTATAGCTATGAGGAACTTAAAACCCTAAGAGACCTTGAAACTTTACTAGAGGAAAATGAATTTGGAGCTGTTACCGCTACTGGTCCCTTTTCAACTTCACGACCAAAATCCAAACTCACTCCGCCATTTTCCCAATATAGTCATATCGATATCTTTGTTAAGATGGTATGTACTGATTTATGTAAATTAAAAAATAATAAATCTAGGGTTTTTGGGAACCTCAGCACTAGCGAGAAATTGGCACTGGATGACTTATGTAATAATGATGAGATCGTTTTAAAACCCTCCGATAAAGGAGGAAATGTAGTTGTGATGAACCGAGTGGACTACACGCAAATGGTCCACAAATTACTAGATGACACCACTACCTATGTCATATTGACAAGTAACCCTACTGACCGTTTCCTGGCCGAACTGCATGTCCTCCTTTCGGAGGCAAAAACTAATAATCTACTAACTACAGACGAATTCAAACGACTATATAACCCTAGCCCGACTTTAGCAACGTTTTATGCCCTGCCAAAAATCCATAAGGCTGCACGTCCTCCCCCTGGTAGGCCAATCGTATCAGGAAATGATAATCTCACACAGGGGATCAGCCTTTATGTGGACGAAATTCTTTCACCGTTCGTCTCCTCCCTACCCTCTTTTTTGAGGGACACTAAGGACACTGTCGCCAGGATCCAGGAGATCCATGTCACTTCAACCACCATACTTGCCACTATTGATGTTGAATCGCTATACACCAATATTCAGCACCAATTAGGTTTAGTTGCAGTTAAACACTTTTTAAGCACCAAAGGTATTCAATTTCATTTACACAATGATTTTGTCCTATCACTGTTACAATTTCTACTCACACATAATTATTTCACCTTTGATAGAAAGTACTATAAACAAGTAAAAGGCACAGCCATGGGCACTGTATGCGCACCTACCTATGCAAATTTATTTTTGGGGTGGTGGGAAGACACCATTGTTTTCACAGATAATTTACTTTCCTTTACATCACACATTTTGTTTTGGGGGAGATTCATTGACGACATTCTCATTTTTTGGGATGGTGACACTGATTTATTCAATGATTTCGTTCTGACACTTAACAATAATGATATTGGCATGAGATTTACCCATGAAACACATAAGAGCGAGATCAGTTTTCTTGATCTTAAGATCTCCCTGGACCCTGGCGGTAGTGTCCATACCGATATATTTCGGAAAGCCACGGCCACGAATAGTCTTTTACACTGGCAAAGTCATCACCCATCGTCCCTGAAAAGGGGTATACCGATAGGGCAATACCTTCGAGCCAAGAGAAACTGTTCTGATGAACAATCCTTTCAGATCGAATGCGACGAATTATATAATAAATTCGTGGCACGTGGCTATCCGAAAAAGTGGCTACATAGGGCCTATGCGAGGGCTAGGGCAACTGATAGACAGGGCTTGATTCAGGACAAAGGTACAAACCTTGTCAAGACTGAGTCATCCAGTGCCATCCGCTGCATTGGCACTTATGACGTCTGTTCTTTTGAAGTTATGGACATTCTTAAAAAACATTGGTCAATACTTACCACTGACCCAGATCTCAAACAAGTCATCTCTGCAGTTCCGAGTATCACTTACCGTAGAGGGAAGAACCTACGAGAACTTTTGGTACATAGTCATTATACCACTAAAAGCAGTTCTCAACAGACTTGGTTAAAATCTCCAGTCAAGGGCTCCCACCCATGTGGTCGCTGCTCCTTCTGTCCCTTTATGCCCACGACAAAAACGTTTACGAATCCATTTGATGGTAAAATCTATGTGATTAAGCAGTTTATTAACTGCCATAGTAGTGGGGTGATATATATAGCGAAATGCCCTTGCCCCAAACTATACGTGGGTAAGACCATACAGGAACTAAGAAGGAGAATCTCAAAGCATTTGAGTACGATTAATCATAAAGAGGACACTACGTTATCCAGACATATGCACCAGCTACACGGTGGCGACACTAAGTTACTCCAGTTCTGGGGTGTCACCCAGGTAAAATTGGGACCAAGGGCTGGTAATTTAGATCGTATGCTACTGCAGGAGGAGGCTCGATGGATTCATCGATTGCACTCTCTTAACCCTTCGGGTCTCAATGAGGGATTTACATTTACGGCTTTTCTTTGAGACTGACAGATTAATACATTTAGTTCAATACCACTACTTCAGTGATATATGCTCATAACCTAATCTTATTCCTGTATCTTAAAAATTATATATATACTTTTTGTTTTATACAGTGACATTATGCAAGACTACAGACACTGTCCAACTATTGAGATCTGGCGGCCCCAGACTCTCTCTGTTCTACCTATGGTATTCCTACCCCCCCCCCCCCCCTTTTTGGACTTGTATACGGACCGCTGGCGGTGGTTGGGGCATCGACCTATGCCTTAGTAAACATTTGATAAGTTCCACTTAGATCTCCCCTACCTACTCTGAGAACTATATTGCATGTACCTGGTTAGAACTAGCCTACTCACTGGTGCTGTATCTACACCTTTAATACCCCCTTTTTAAACTGGTATCACTATTCTAATTGTGGTTGTTGATAAAAACCTATATTATTATTCTGCGGGGACACATGCGTGCACTCTAATGAGTGACCGTGTGTGTCCCAGCACCCTGTTGTTATCCATCGGCAGGAGTATCTGCCGTCATATTACATATTTTTCCTAATTCAATAGCCGGTATACCATACGGCTTACACATCACCTACTGGTATAGACCCTGTAACCATCACAACAACGGCTATCTTTTCAAGCCTAGTGTTCCTGAATAGAAGCATTTATGTATACATCTGGTGATCCTTACGAGTGGTCCATTAATTAAAGTGCCGAATAAGCCCCTGTGCGCATGCGGGGTCACTTCTAGTGAATGTTCGGGCTGTCTATTTTTCGATTGGCAGCTTTACCTGCCACTCAAATGGGGGTTTTGTGGTTTTCGCCCACCCTCACTGCCATTGGTCCAATCCATGTACACACCCTCTGACACGTCACAGAGAATTCCCATAACAGCGTGAGTTTCCCGGCGCGCCGCCAGTAGCCCCATGAACCCCTGAGGACGCTACATAAGTAGCGAAACATGTCGGGGGGGCTCTCTTCCTAATTTTAACGCATGCTGGAATGTGGGCATCTCTACTTTATAATTTAACAATTTAACTACTTAGGAGGTCTCCGTCGATATCGGTGACTTCCTGAATCTGCTTGTCTGCAGTCACAGACGGCAGGAACACATATATATTGTTATAGCCACAACGGCTACTGACCCCATCCATGCATAGAAAATTTTAACTGACCCCATCCATGCATAGAAAATTTTAACTATTCATGTTGGTTTTGTCTGTCTGTTTACTTGCTGGAATAGCATAATAAAGATTATAATTCAAAAATTTAAAAATTTAACTGTTCTATTGGTAGCTGGGAAATAAGGCTTCCTTGCCTCTGGCATCCGGTTTTCAAGTGGATATAACTGGCACGCCGACGAACAGGAGACATCGCACAATCATCCCACAACACTTGATACGATTTTTGAGGTTTCATGTGACTAAAAAATGTTGCTTTCAATCTGGTTTTTAGGCCCCTTCCCTGCCGCAGATTGGAGCTAGGTGCTTGAATATGTGATCATCTGCAGATCTTAGCGACACCTGCTAGTTCATCGATTCTTGGTGTTGCAATTTCAATATTGAGGAGTGTATGTATGTATGTATGTATGTATGTATGTGTGTGTGTATACTTACATAACTGTTGGCTGATATCAAACCCCGATTCTTGGGGGGAAAATGTGTCAAAGGAACTAACAGTTACTTATTATTATATTATTATTATCTTTAACTCTTGCATTACACTTTTTAAAATAGTGACATAAATTGGTAATATTCTATAGATATTCAAATAAATGATAACTGAAGTTGTCATCCTAAGAATATTATCTTTGTATCCAATATAGCTTAATCATTTATACGAAAGCTATAAAGTGAAATTACAGGAGAATTATTGTAGGTGGGGAATAAAATTCTGTCATAATTTCTTGTGTTGCGCTGATAAGCATATTCCATGTGAAATACTGCTTGATTGATGGTCTCTATAATCTATTATATGTGAATGTTTGTTATAATAATTTATGGAAATTACCTCTAAATTTAAATGTATGAGCAAACATATTTTCTAAAGTCAGCATTAGTGTCCTACATAAAATGTACAGGACAGTGATTAATTACCTCCATATATCTTATAAAAACCTCTAATTGTTCTTTAACAACTCTCTTACAAGGGCTAAATAACTTGACATTGTACTAAATATTTCAGTGAAATATCTTTTTCAATTAAAAGTCAAAACAATAATTAACCTTTAGCTCCTATACATATAATAAATCAAATGCAAGCAATTATGGCTTATAATTAAAACTTAGAATGCGAAATATAATTGTTTTGTGTTACAAATACTGTAATGTTATTAGAATGAATGCATTTAAAGGCTATGGACACCTTTGACATGGAAAACATGATTTTTTACATATGTTACTGATTACCTGGAGTTTAAAAAAAAAAAGTTGAACTCAATTTCAGGCTGCAATCTTCATTCCTTCATTTATGTTCATACCCCGTAATATGCAGTTTGTAACCTGCTTCTAGTTTTCTATTTTCTCATGTGAGCTGGTCCCTCCCAGTAATAAATGCTGGATGTGAAATTTGGTTGTCCAGGATGCTGCTGCCTTCACCAGCTCTGATGCATCAGCACAGCTTTATTCCTGTACTGCTTTTTCCTTCTACTGACCATGAGGGTGATCTTTACCCTTGTGCTGATAGACACTGATGCTGAGGACTGTGCGATTCCCCTCTTCAGATTCTGGGTGCCACACAGCTTGTGTGATCACTTTACCCTCCCCCTACAGATTGCTATGTCTGCTCTCATTCCTATCTTCACTCTTGTACTGACAACCTGTGTGATCTGCCCTCCCTGTGGATTTAGATGCTTTCTTCCCCTCCACACTCTGATTTGCAGTGTACAACCCCCACCCAGTAATATGTGGGGGAGCATCCCATCCCTAAAAAGGGGCTTGATTGTATGCATGACCAATTATTGCACTTTTTATAATAACCAGGAATGGTGCCTTTATTATTTATATGCACTGTGCCTTTAGCACGTGCTGCATATATGTGATTTTGTTCCCCTAGGTGGCATGCTACCAGAGGAGTGGACAGTATGGACTATTGTATTGATGGTGTGCTGTTATGCACTGTAGCATTTTGACCGTTTTGCATTGTACAGGTATGTTGGTGGTTGGTTTGCTGGTACCTAAATTGTAGGCATTGGAATCTGGAGTGGATATCATTTGGTCTTCATTGCATAACAGTACCAGGATGACGCAGTGTGGTCAGTGGCGTAACTACCGCTGTAGCAGCCATAGCGATTGCTATGGGGCCCACGCCCTTCGACCCTCCCCCCCATATTCCCAGTGGCACTGCTAGCAGCCGTTATGGCTGCTACAATGGTAGCGGTGCCCGCGCCACCGAGTCGCTAACATTTGTGGACCGGGCAGCACGGTCCTTCTCATGCCCGGTGGCATCGCTAGCACCAGAGGGGGCCCGGGTGCTAGCGACAGCCACCCACTTTTGCAGTAATTGTACCTGCATCTATAGCACGCAGGTACTAATACATGCATTAGCGCTGAATGGCCAGGCACGTTTCGTACCCGACCATTCAATGCTTTACAATGACGCTGATTGGCGGAGCAAAATGACTTGCCCCACCAATTAGCACCTTTCAACGACGCTAGCGGCACGATGAAGTCATAGTGCCGCTTCCGTGGTTGAAAGGCGCGGATTGACGGGCAAATCATTCTGCCCTGCCAATCAGCGCCTTGTAACGATGTGTCGCTTGTTCAGCTCCAGCAGACCTGCTCAGAACAGAGCAGATCTGCATTGCCACCAGATGGCACGGGAACGGGATCATGTGAATATGTAAGTTTATTTTTATTTTTTTCCTACTAAAACTGTGAGTGGCATTATCTATAGTAGGGTCTCTATCTACATATGGGTCTATATGTGGGGATGTGGAGCACTATATACAGGGGGAGCCATATGTAGGGCTCTATCTACAGGAATGGGCTATATGTGGGACACTATATACAGGGATGGGCAATATTTGGGACACTATATACAGGGGTGGGCTATATGTGGAGCACTATCTATAGGGGTCTATGTGTAGGGCACTATCTATAGGGGTGGGCTATATGTGGGACACTATATACAGGGGTGTATTACCTGTGGGGCACTATCTACAGGGGGCTATATGCAGGGCACTGTCTACAGGGGTGGGCTATATGTGAGGCACTATCTACAGAGGTGGGCTATATGTGTAGCACTATCTATAGGGGAAGCTTTATGTATGGCAACACGGGGGTTCAGTGGTTAGCACTATTGCCTTGCAGCTCTGGAGTCCATATATGGGCACTATCTACAGAGGCTTTATGGGGTCACTATCTACAGGGGGCTATGGGGCTTTATCTATAGGGGGCACTGTGTGTGTGGGACACAGTGTATGGTACTATTATAATCAGGGACACAGTGTATGGCACTATCATAGTTCGAGGTGCAGTGTATTGCGCTATCATATTTAGAGGTGTTGAGAATTTTATCTTTGTTTATAGGTGCATAAATGTTTTAAAAGTGAGAAGCTGAAGACATCTGAGCGGAAAACTGCAGAAATGGGCCGTGGCCAGATGAAATCCATCATAGAGGTCTGGACCGGAGGGAGAAGAAAAGAGAAAAAGAACTAGAATGTGAGACGTCACCGGTGAGTCACTTGATCTAAATGTTTATTCTGCCTCTAATCAGTACTGTAGTCACTGTATGATCTGTAGCGAGATGATGGGTGGTATGATTTTTTTTTTGTGAAACAGCATCTCCCAACATATCCTTACCATTGTTCAGGCCATGCTGGGAGCTGTAGTTTTACGCCGTACAAACCTATATGGCAGGGGTTGCACTAAATTGAGCTGTATTTGTTCTGGTGTTGTATATATGTACTGAGCTTAGTTCTGTGGCTGTATATATGTACTGAGCTTAGTTCTGGTGCTGTATATATGTACTGAGCTTGGTTCTAGTGCTGTATTTATGTACTGAGGTTGATTCTGGTGCTGTATATATGTATTGAGCTTGACTCTCATGCTGTATATATGTATGAGCGTGGTTCTAGTGCTGTATATAAGTATGAGCTTGGTTCTAGTGCTGTATATATGTATGAGCTTTGTTCTGGTGCTGTATATATGTCAGAGCTTGGTTCTAGTGCTATATTTATGTACTGAGCTTGGTTGTGGTACTGTATTTATGTACTGAGCTTGGTTGTGGTACTGTATATATGTACTGAGGTTGGTTCTGGAGCTGTATATATTTCAGAGCTTGGTTCTGGAGCTGTAATTATATAGGATATATTTATAATAACAAAATTGCAGGGCAGATGGAATTGTTTTTAATTCATTATATATTTCATGGGAACCTGTCTGGTGGTTTTAACCTCTTGAACCGCCACCATGCAATAATACATGACCTGACAATATTTCCAAATGTATGTTTTTTTCACATGCAGCAAAATCTATAAAATCAACTTTTAAAACGGCGCACGCTATATGCTAATTACTCATTAAAGGGCCATGGGTCGGTGCCACTATCCTGAAGAGTCACGTAGTCCTGCCTGCAAACCCAACTTTCCATGTTTGATTGACATCCCCTGGCTGATACATCTTTCTCGGATGCACCATTGCCTTGTACTACTTGGGGGGCTGTGTGGCACTATATACAAGGGGGGCTGTGTGGCACTTTACACAAGGAGGAGCTGTGTGGCACTATGCACATGGGTTAGCTGTGTGGCACTATGTACAATGGGCTGTGTGGCACTCCTAAGGGGGGGCTGTGTGGCACTACCTACTAGGGGGGCTGTATGGCACTATTTACAAGGGGGAGGGCTGTGGCTCTATCTACAAGGGGCTGAGTGTGGCGCAATCTACAGGGGTCTATGTGCTACACTTGTGCCAATATATACAGGGGGAGCTTATGGCGCTATATACAGGGGGGCTTTATGGCAATATCTACAGGGGGGTTCTATGGCACAATCTACAGTGGGCACTATCTATATGGGGGGATGCGTGTGGCACCAGTCTTTCCTAGTTACACCCCTGAGTGTGCCTTTGCCTCTTCCTGATGCTAGGGGTGGCCAGACAGAGAGAGAGGGAGCTGCTGCAGAGTGTACATAGTTGGAAAGTTGTGTAACAAGCTGCAAGTAAGCATCAACACTGCCGATGGGCCTGATATTGTGGTCCTGGAGTGACAGGCAGGAGCCTCCCTGTGTCTGTGTGCAAAAGGTGTGAGATCAGTGGTGGACATGGGCAGAAGTCTTCCCACATGGACAGCAAGCAAGCAGTTGTGGCCAACTAATACTAGTATTTCTAGACAAACACTAGAATCAGGGAGGATGTTCTTGTCCCTGTCCACAGCAGTAAGCAAGCCTGCCTGAGTTGTGTCTAAGATTATGCCTATCATATTATGCCTATCATATTAAAAAAAACATTTATTTCTGCTGTGTATATTTGTGCTGAGAAGTAAGTTTGAGTTTGCAACCAATTTTTTGCTTCATACCATCATTGCTGCGACACAACTGCATCAAGCCCTTGCACCACACTTTTGCTAGGGCCACACCATACAACTCCCTCCATGCTGCAATCTTTAACACTGAGAGAAAGGAGGGGAGAGAGCAGAGAGAGCAGATGACATCATCCCCGACAGAAGCAGTGTGCTGTCGGATTTATGTCAGAACTAGCAGGACAACCAGCTATGTAAAAGAGATATAATACATGCAAATTAAATACTAAACACCTGAATTCCCAAAAGCTAGTGGAGTTACGCAAGACGAAGAAGAGTTCACAACTCCTTTACATGGCCAGTTTTAGGTAAATCTGCAGCTGCACATAGCTTTAATTACTGCTATGCATTGTCATCACCATAGTAGTAGTAGTAGTTTGAGACAATTTAGTAGTATCATACACAGGAATTATTATCATAATAAAATACAGTAACATTTGGCAAAATGGTCCGAAACTGTTAATACTATGGTGACAATAATGCATAGCGGTGATTGGAGATAAGTAGTCACGTGATCCCTCATAATTTTATCAATAAATTAGGAGATTCTAACTTATAAGTGGCCAACCTGATTGAGATTACTATGGCTACAGAGATGCTTAGCGGTGAGTGGAAGAAATTTGTCAAGTGACCCTTTAACAGTTTAGAAATTAAATGTAGTTATGATCTGCCCTGAATTTTTTTTCCTGTGGGGACATAGCGGTATAGTTGACAGGCTATATTTGTCCGTTGTCCGGCTAGACTTGATGCTTTCCAGGGCTGGGTGTATGCAACCATGTGGAGTCCAATGTTATAATTATGGTGATGTTAAGCATTGATTGACTTAAATTAAATATGTGGCTCTTATAACATAGGTAACTAAGCACAATAATATATGGTCCGGTAGATATTAGAGTTTACTAAAAGTATGTTGTCGTTTGTAACAAAATTAACTTTATAATCAGTTTTTTTCTGTTTATATGAATGTTAGCTGTTATTATAATTGATCATAATGAGAGAGACTATTTATGTAAAGTGCTTTGATATGCTAATCATGCCCTGTAAAAAGTCGCACATGCCTTACGATTATATGAAAATGCTCATGTTTTTAGCAAATTGTGAGCATATAGAATAACATTCATTTTATCTGAACAGTGGAGGCATTCTGCAAACTTTTTCTTTTCCACATGTTGTATTCCTGAGATTCCAGAGGATTTTTTTTTCAAGGATTGAACATAACATTGTGAATGTTATGAAATCCTATAGATAAGAGCATGGCTTAATTTTGAAACATTATATGAAAATGTAATTGTCCAATTTGGAGGGTTTTTATGTAGTAAAGTATACTCAAAATTTATCAACTGTCCAGTTTCCTTACATGGTGTTTCATGGTCAAAAGCTAATTAATGTAAATGAGTACTAATTTACATACATGTTACTTGCGTTAATCCAAAATGTTAGTTACTTACCTGAGAGAAAAGTGAACTTCCTAGTATCCCCTTATATTGGTACTAGTGTGTTATTAAGGTACAGGATCTAATGAGCTCCCTAGTTACACCAGTGACACTTGCAAAAAAGTGTTGGACTTTGTAAAAAGTACCACATGGCAGAAGTTAGTTTAAGTCAAAGTCACAGGCAAAGAGCCAGAAAGGTTGGTATACAGAGGAATCTGAGACAAAAGGACAATATAGGAATGCTTGAGAAAAGGTGAACCCTCACTCTAGGTACAGCCAAAGGTGAATAGCAGATTTAAATAGCCAACCGAGTATGTGGACAAGTGTGATAAATGGGTTTAGGATATATAATCAGGTCCAATCACTCTTCAAATCAGAATTTATATGGGAAGGGAGCCAGTTGAAAGGTTACAGGTTAAACTAAAATATCTACAAAACTACATTTCTTCTTAAGTCAGTGCCTGAAACAAACATGGTATTGTATACATAAAATAATTTGATCATTTATTTAATTAATACATTAATATATTTAGAACAAGGTGTATATAACTACACTGACATCTTTGAGTCAGTCATGGAATCGGGAAAGGAAATAACTAAATATAATAGAGGGTTTGGAGAAAGATGTATTTGGATAGAAAAGTCGCAAATAGAGGTGTTAGTTGGAGAGTGAACAGTGACATTGAGCAACTTGAATATTTATTTTCAGGTTTTTACTCAGATAATCCAAACTACTATGTATTCGATGGTACTGACCTTGATCCAATTTTCCTACAGGGTGATTTTGACTTGATGTTAGCCACATTTATTTGTAGGAAAATTATTTGTATGTACCACTCAAAACATCATAAAGAAACAACCAAGATAGCCCCGATGACATTACCTCCATTTCTAAAATCGTTTCTATGATGTACACGTTCAGCCATGGCTAACCCTTTAAACAATATGGACCTGCTATCAATTAAATCGATCTTTTCAATTATTATTTTTTTGTCCATTTCTTTGTGCATAATCGTCCTGCAATTCTATCTAGTACTAGCTGTCAGTATTATGTACCTTCTAAGAGAAAGATGTCATATTTTCCGGGAAATGTGCTTAAAAAACTTGATCGGTAAATGATATGCCTTGCTGTCCCATGGCAATCATTTTTCTTTCTTTATAAGTATAAAATGTTTAAAGGGATTGTCTCACCTCATTCAATTATTACTAGAGATGAGCGAATCAAGTCTACATAAATCAAATTAATTCGAATTTGGAAATAGTCCCGCACAAATCGCTCAAAATTATGGCCGCTATTTTACAGATCAGAAGTAGACAAGAAGAAGGAAAAGGATCGCATGATCCCGGGTGGCCTCCCGGTAGGCGTCCCCATAATGCCTTGCAGGCAGTCCTTTCTCTATCACAGCCAATGTATAGGTGTGAGTCACAGATGACTGAGTGGATGTCAGCCATATTAGTCATAGCCACTATAAACAGCCCAACCAGGAAATTCTGCTGCTTTGTGGGGCTACAGATAGGAGAGAGAGGCTGTCAGACAGAGAGTGAAAGATAGTAAAACAGAGAATACAAATAGTGCACTGGCGTAGCTATAGGGGTCGCAGCGGTCGCAATTGCGACCGGGCCGCGAAGCCAGGGGGGCCCACAGCCTCGCGCACCACATCAATAAAGTGTTACTATAGTAACTCGGGCCGCGGGCCCCTGTTACTATAGTAACAGACTTTACTTACCTTCCTGGTTCTGGATCGAAGCGGAGGTCCTGACGTCAAGCGCTGTGCGCAGCGCATGACGTCACAGCGCTATGCGCCGCGCACAGCATCGAGACAACAGAACTCCCGCCGCAGCTGAAGAGGAAGGTAAGATTAGCCCTGACTGGCGGGGTCCGACTCCCGGGACCCGCCAATCAGCTGTTTTGAAGGGGAAGCAGCTCTCGTACGAGTGATGCGGCCCCTTCAAAACAGCTGATTTGCGGGTCCCAAAAGACACATCAGCTATTGATGGCCTATCCTGTGGATAGGCCATCAATGTTTAGGGACTGCACAACCCCTAAGCCTACGATGTAGCAGGCTTAGGGAGCCCATGAGACAGGATCACAGATTGTGTGATCCTGTCTGCTGGGCCCTGTATCTAAGCCAATCACATGGTAGGCTTAGATACATGGCCCATGCGTGATCCTGTCTGCTGGGCCCTGTATATAAGCCAATCACATGGTAGGCTTAGATACATGGTCCATGTGTGATCCTGTCTGATGGGCCCTGTATATAAGCCTACCACACTGTAGGTTTAGATACAGGGCCCCAGCACACAGTAATCTTATACTGTATAAGATTACTGTCTGCTGGACCCTGTATCTAAGCCTACGTTGTGGTAGGCTTAGATACAGGGTCCCACAGACAGTATCACACATGGGCCCTGTATCTAAGCCTAACACATGTGTTACTAATTGTTTTTCTTGTGTGTTTTCTTACAGGTTCGGTCGTTGGACTACGGCGGATTCCAGGACTACTTCGATGATGGCTTTTTTTTTTATTATCAATAAAGTGGTTAATGAGGGTTGTTTGTTTTTTTTTTTTATTTCAATAAAATATTTTTTCTATGTCTTTGTGTTTTTTTTTTAACTATATTACTACCGCCTTAGTAATGGCCGCCGGCTGATTGACAGCGTCCGTTGCTAAGGCGGGGCTTAGTGTTAGCCGGTGCAGAGGCTAACACTTACCCCATTATTACCCCGGTACCCACCGCCACCAGGGGTGCTGGGAAGAGCCGGGTACCATCCAGTACCTGACCATCTGTAGTGATGGTCGGGCACTGGGGCGGCCGAAGGCTGGTAGTATCAGGAGGGGAAAGGCCAAAAACAGTGACCCTTCCCACCATGGTGATGCTAGGCTGCTGCTGCTTTATTGTATCTGGCTGGTTATGAAAAATGGGCGGAACCCCACATCATTTTAAAAATAATAAAATAAAAAATATTTGGAAAGAACGATGTGGGGTCCCCCCCAATTTTCATAACCAGCCAGATACAACACAGCAGCAGCAGGCAGCATTACCAGGGTGGGAAGGGCCACTGTTTTTGGCCTTTCCCTGCCTAATAATACCAGCCTGCGACCACCCCGGTGCCTGCCCGTCACTACAGATGGACGGGTACTGGTTCGTACCCGGCTCTTCCCAGCACCCCTGGTGGCGGTGGGTACCGGGGTAATAATGGCGGTTAGTGTTGGCCTCTGCACCGGCTAACATTAAGCCCTGCCTTAGTAATGGAGGTTGTCAATCAGCCAGCGGCCATTACTAAGACGGTGATAATAAAGTTTAAAAAGATACAAGCAAATACTTTATTGAAATAAACATACACAACCCTCATTAACCATTTTATTGAGAATAAAAAAAACGCCGTCATTGAAGTCCTCAAATCCGAAGTCCAACAACCGAACCTGTAAAAAAACACAAACACACAAAAATAATCAGTAACACATATGGAAGCAAAATTATTATTCTTACCTTTCCTGGGTCCAGCGCTGGAGCCGCAATGTCAGCGAGCTGAGCCCTGCATCTAATCCAATCATGTGTGATACTGTCTGCTGGGCCATGTATCTAATCCTATTATGGTTGATACTGTCTGCTGAGCCACTATATCTAATCCTATCATGCGTGAAACTGTCTGCTGAGTCAATGTATCTAATCCTATCATGTGTGATACTGTCTGCTGGGCCACTGCATCTAATCCTATCATGTGTGATACTGTCTGCTGAGCCACTGTATCTAATCCTATCATGTGTGATAGTGCCTTCTGAGCCAGTGTATCTAATCCTATCATGTGTGATACTGTCTGCTGAGTCATTGTATCTAATCCTATCATGTGTGATACTGTCTGCTGAGCCACTGTATCTAATCCTATCCATAGGGTCGTAGTGCTATGCATATGCTATGCTGTCTCCTATACACACATTTTTTTTGGGGGGGACACATATGTATTGGGGCTACTTCCCCATACATTTTAAGCCCTGAGGGTATGTTCACACGGCAGCGTCCGTTACGGCTGAAATTACGGTGCTGTTTTCAGGAGAAAACAGCACCGTAATTTCAGCCGTAATGGCATGTGCAGTCGTCTTTTGCTGCATCCATTACGGACGTAATTGGAGCTGTTTATCCATGGAGTCCATGGAAAACGGCTCCACTTACGTCTGAAGAAGTGACAGGCACTTCTTTGACGCGGGCGTCTTTTTTTACGCGCCGCCTTTTGACAGCGGCGCGTAAAATAAATGACCGTCAGCACAGAACATCGTAAAGCCCATTCAAATGAATGAGCAGATGTTTGCCAACCCTTTTGAGCCGCATTTTCGGACGTAATTCAATGCTAAAAAGCCCGAATTACGTCCGTAAATAGGGTGTGTGAACCCAGCCTTAGTGACGCCCCGGCTGCTAGTGCTGCATTGTTGGGTCACTTAGGAGACCCAGCGATGCAGCTGAAAGCAGCGGACCGTCGGCCATGAGAAGTTTGCGGGGCGGGGCCCAGTAAGAACTTTTGCATCGGGGCCCATGAGCCTTTAGCTACGCCCCTGAAATAGTGGATTAGTGTCAGTGAGTGTGTTTCATAGTGAGTATGTGAGAATAGATAGTCAGTCATCTTTATAATAATTTAATAGGGAGCGAGATTTTAAAATGTTATAGGAGTCAGTCCGTGTCAGTGTTAGTTAGGCAGTCACAGCAATTGCTGTGAGCAGTGGCGGATTAAGTAGATCATAGGCCCTAGGCTGCTCCACAAACTTGTGCCCTCCTACCCCACTGCCGCTCTGCCATGTCTTTAGTGAACACCATCTCTCTGTGCGAGCAGTGATAAATCGGTGTTATGATTCCCCTTGTCAAAGGGCTGTGTCCCTACATACTGACAGTCTCCAACCATCGCTGACTGTATCACACCGTGTAGGGACACATCCTCTTGACAATGGGAATGGTAACACGCATTTGTCTATTAGTACTGGTTACACAAAGACTTTATGTGGAATACAAGGATTTCCTACATCAGACATGTCATGAGAGCGGACAGATCCTCTATAGATCCAGTTACTCACATGTGACATCTTCTCTGATGGGAGCCGTTCTCTTTTCTTCACCATCTGACACAGATCGGTATGGCGACTTCTCCTGATGAGGCATCTTTGCTCCTCACTTCTGCAGCCATTTCCAGCCTCCATAGAAACACAAAGATTCAGACACCAACGCCCAGGCTCATACATTAAAGGAGTTGTCCGGGCACAGACCGCTTTTTCAAACAGATGACCTATCGATGTGCCCGGGCAACCTCTTTTACTCAGACTAATAAATTCGGACCCCAGACCAGATTCTAGAATACATACAGACCCCAGACCTTCTAAATGATTGCAGTCCCCAGACCAGACCCCCCCTAAACAAATACAGACTCCATAACAAGCAACCTAAATAAATACAGACCCCAGAACAAGCACAAAAAATACAGACCCCAGACCTGACCCCCTAAACTAATAATGACCCGAGACCTGACTCCCTAAACTAATGCAGACCCCAGACCAGACCCCCTAAACTAATACAGACCCCAGTCCCCTTAAATACAGACCCATAAATAAAGACCCCCTAAACTAATACAGACCACAGACCAGGCCCCCTATATATAGATCCAAGACCCCATAAACTAATACAGACCCCAGACCAGACTCCTACATACAGACCCCAGACAGAGCCCCTAAATATACACACCCCAGACCAGACTCCCTATATACAGATCCCAGACCCCTTAAACTATTGCAGTCCCCAGACCAGACCGCCCTAAACAAATACAGAACCCTAAATACAGACCATGGACCAGACCCCTAAATACAGACCCCAGACCTGACCCCCTAATACAGACCCCAGACCAGACTCCATAAACTAATACATACCCCAGTCCTACTAAATACAGACCCCAGACCCTTTAAACTAATACAGACCCCAGACCAGACCCCCTAAATACAGACAGAAGACCTGACCCTCTAAAAACAGACCCCAGAACCCTTAAACTAATACAGACCCCAGACAAGACCCCCTAAATAGAAGACCCCAGACCCCTTAAACTAATACAGACCCCACATCAGACCCCCTAAATACAGACCCCAGACCCCTTAAACGAATACAGACCCCCTAAATACAGACTCCTTAAACTAATACAGACCCCACATCAGACCCCCTAAATACAGACCCCAGACCCCTTAAACTAATACAGACCCCCTAAATACAGACCCCTTAAACTAATACAGACCACTAGACCCCTAAATACAAACCCCTTAAACTAATACAGACCCCAGACCAAATCTCCAAAATACAAAACCCAGAGCAGACCCCCTAAATACAGACCCCCCAGACCAGATGCCCTAAATACAGACCACTGATCAGACCCCCTAAATACAGACCCCAGACCAAAACCAAGAAGTACAGAAGAAACCCCCTAAAAACAGTCCGCATATCCCTTAAACAAATCCATCCTTTTATACATACCTAGCAGCACACCTCATAGTTTTCTCTGTGGAGTCTTGCTGCTGTTCTAGGACCTGCGGTTATGTGACCAGCAGGTCTCTAAACAGTAACAAGAACTACAGACATAAGGTCGTGTGACCTTATGTCTGCAGGTCCTTTTGCAGGACACACACATTGCAGTTTTGCTGTGGTTTTTGCCGCTATTCGCCCTAATGATGATCCGACATTGGCTGTGATTGCTCCTGCAGCCTTTACAATTCTTACATTAGTTTGTGAATCTTCAAACTTCATCACATTAACAAATCTTCTTCAATAATATTAATCCTGGTGCTGATAGTGTGCCTCTGCCTGCTGATACAGATGTCACTCATTGTTTTGCATATATCTAATAGTGCCACCAAGAATTGACGTAGTGTTCTGCTTCAAGTATTTCTACAGCTCCGTTATACTTTAGTCTGTGTCCAAGTGACCGTACCTGCTAATACAGACGTGACGGATGTGATATCACTCACTGTTTTGGAGATATCTAATTGGTAATAATATTGCCACCAAAAATGTATGCATTATTCCACGTCAAGCAGTTATACAGCACTGTTATACATTAGTCTGTGTCCACGTGACATTTTTTTTTTGTAATAAATAGATCTTAAACTTAAATCCTGATGCTGATAGAGTGTGCTGCTACTATAATCTGATAAGTGGTATAAACACTGGCAGGCATCTGTCCCCCCCAATAATTCTGGACCGTTTATTCATCTTAAAAACCCCAAAAAGATCCTACAGTGCAGTGTGTTTTTAACCGGTTCAGGACCAGGCAGCATTTAGTCATTTTGAGCTTAACATTTTTTTTTTTTAGTTTAACGACTATAACGTTTTTATTTGTTGGGCTAGCGACGTGATTTTTTAAATGTTTTTTTCATGATCAATGCAGATTTCTCTACTTTTCATTTTTATACACAAAATTTTAGCTTTATATTTCATTTTTAGGCTTATAGTTTGAAAATAAAAATAGTGAAAACTTATGCTTGTTTTACAAATTTTTTTCTCATAATAATATAGTGTTACCCTAAAATAGACCAGCCTCTATAAAAACACAAAAAATCAGGCACCACACCCCCTATATTGTTCTATACCCAAGGCAAGACCTAAGAACATTCAGACCACAGGCCCATATATTAAAGGGGTTGTACGAGCACGGATCGTTTTTTATACTCACAACCTATCCACAGTATATGATCGGTGGGGATCTGACACCCGGTTCCAGCTTCCTTCGGGCACCGGATGTTAAGCAGTGTTCAGTATCAGAAGCAGACCCCCTAAATACAGACAGAAGACCTAACCGACCGGCTCGGTACACTGTGGTGCAGATGGCTCCGTACACAGTGCTGCAGAACTGCAATTCTGCTCCTATTCACTTGCAGTATTCAACCGTTATACTGTGACCAGAGCCATCCTCTTCCGGCATGGAAATCCGGTGCCCAGAGGAAGCTGGGAGCTGATCAGTGTGGGGTCCAGATGTCAGACCCGCGCCGATCATATACTGATGACCTATCCTGTGGCTATATATGTCATCGCACAAAAATTCAGACACCAAGGCCCAGGACCATACAGTAAAGGGGTTGTCTGGGCACAGACCGGTTTTTCATACTGATGACCTATCCATAAGATATATAGGTCATCAGTATATGATCGGCGTGGGTCCGACACCCAGACCCCGCACTGATCAGCTGTTACAGCTGCCTCTGGGCACCGGATGTTATGCAGTGTTCAGTGCCTGGAGTGCCAGTAGTAGATTGTAGCTTTTATTTAGAAAATAAGGAGGCATATTAGGGTTATTTTGAAGTCCTTCATTTCTTGAAGAGTTACCACAAGCCACGTTTAGCACATGGCTCCAGAATCCACTTTCATCTACACTGGAAAATTTTGTTAGAAACAATAGTAAAGTTGTTATGTGTATTTTCTGCTTGTTCTAAGACTTGTTTTTCCGCTTATTATGGGCCCAGTCACAAAATCCTAGGAAGCACCTTGCATTAAACTGGTTGCATACTTCCAGACCACCTGCTCTAAAATTTGCCTCTTTAGATGATCATTCTCAGATACATTGGGTACCATTGTGGTATTCCTCCATAACTGAAATGTGGCTTTGTTTTAAGGACTTCATACTTATATTTTCTTACATATTGTGAATATACTGCATTATGCCTATTTTTGACAGTAGAACACTATTTACTAGGGTGAATTTGCCATTTTTCAAAGGTTTGATATTCGCATATCAATGGAGAAATAAAATGTATTTTTTGATTCTCACATCTTTATTGGCCAGCTTTCTATTTTTTCTAGTTCAGCCTATCTCCTAAGCGTTTGTCTAGCATGACTTTTGTTACCTAATAAATCCACGTGCATGGATCATGGATGGGGCACACAGATTCCCTTTAGGAAAAGCATTATGAACCCGTAGACTTTAAATGTACTGGAATATGGTGCCTCCATCCAGTGCCGGCGTTAGGGATTCTGCTCCTAGTGAAGCCCCTGACCTCACTATCCATATATGGACAGTGACACCAGGGGCTCCTACTGGAGCGGAATCCCCGGCCAGAGCATTCAGACGCTTTGGCCGGGGATACAGCTCCTAGAGAAGCACCCGACGTCACTATCCATATATGGACAGTGACATCAGGGGCTTTTCCTGAAGCGGACACCCCTGCCAGATTGTCGGAAACGCTCTGGCTGGGGATTCCACTCCCAGAACTAGCCCCAATGGCGCTATTTACAGGGAAGGGGGTGTGGTGCTATATACAAGGGGGTGTGTGTGGCACTATCTACAAGGGGGTGTGTGTGATACTATCTACAAGGGGGTGTGTGTGTGGCACTATCTATAGGGGGCTATGTGGCACTATCTACAGGGGGATGTGTGGCACTATATACAGAGGGCACTGTGGTACTATCTACAAAGGGGAACTGTGGTACTATCTACAGAGGGCACTGTGGCACTATCTACAGAGGGTATTGTGGCACTATCTACAGAGGGCACTATGGCATTATCTAAAGGGGGCATTGCATATATGGGGGGCAAAACAGGGCCTAACTTCTATATGGGTGCACAAACTGGGTGCCTAACTTCTATATTGGGGCATAATCAGGGCCTAACTTCTATATGGGGGCACAAACCTCAGTTTTCTGCCAGTTTTCTGCGGCTGTGAGATAACCCGCAAAAGGGCCCACTAAGTCTGTGGTGCCCAAGGACCCACATAGACCTGGAGCCGACTCTGCCTCCAACAAGCAAGGCATGATTCATTCAGAATCTGTAAGAAAACACCACAGTCTGCCTCAGTATAAAAGCGAAGGCACACAGAGATACAGTGTGGGACCATAGCAGACTATGGGCACAATATGGCACAATATGGCTGTGTACATGAAGCCTTATACACTCTTCAACATTGAAATGGCAACACCAAGAAGGCAAAGTATGGAATTATGAAATCTCAGGATTGATAGACATGTTAATGGTATGCATATTATAAAAAATGGAAAAAAAATATTCCTTGATTTATTTAGTATTCAGTATGAGCACCACGCGTTGAAATACATGCACTTACACGCCTTTACATGCTGTCAATGAGGTTATTAATGGTTGTCTGAGGAATGTTATGCCACACTGAATGCACTTGGGCACACAAATCATCAAGATTGGCTGCCGGCTACTCCCTTTGCAATTTCTGACGTCCCAGATGTGCTCGATGGGAGACACATCCGGAGACGCAGCAGGCCATGGTAGCATGTTTAGCCATGTACGCTGCTCACAATAGCGCGAGCAACATGCGGCCCGGCATTGTCCTGTTGGAAAACGGCTTCTGGGACACCTTGGAGAAATGGCCATACCACTGGCTTTACGAGGAAATAAATGTAACCCAAAGATGTTAGTGAACCTGAAATGAAGACTAGAGGGGTCTGGCAACTGTAAATTATGCCACCCCACTCTATAATAGCGGGAGTAGGACTGATGTGACGTTCCCTTGTGAAGGCCTCTTCATAGGTTGCCCACGTGGTCTCCAGACGAATATCCGACTATCATTGCATCCAAGACAAAAGCGGGACTCATCGCTGAAGAGGATAGACCTCAAATCCAGCCTCCATTGCCATCTTGCTGTGCACCATGATAGTCTTTGAGAGCAGTGGCGTGAGGTCAATGGAACACCTGTAGCTGGACGTCTGGTTCATAGCCCAATGTTGTGCAAAAGGGGTCTGATTGTTTGTGTCAACACTGATTGCCGCCCGACGCTTGGGCTGTGACACCCAATGTCACTTGCACTACAGAATGGATGACCTCCGTGCACCTCTCACTGTCATTCCTGTTTGTTGTTGTTCTCCCAACCTCCGGGACACGCAGTGTTGAACAGTGCTGACATCTCGGCCTAGGCGAGTAGCGATCTGCCTGAGTGATAAACCAAGGTCTCTCAGTTCAAGGATTCTGCGCCTCTCAATTTGCGTCAAGTGGAAATAACTGGCACATCGACGAACAGGAGGCATCACACAATCATCCCACACCACTTAATCTGATTTTTGAGGTTTCATGTGACTAAAAAACTTAGCTTTCAATCTGGCTTTTATTCCTCTCCCACATGCCACAGATTGGACCTAAGTGCTTGAAAATGTAATCATTTGCAGATCTTAGCGACAACTGCTACTTCCTCGACTTGCATAACCTTACGACTTGCCCTACTTGGTGTTGCAATTTCAATGTTGAGGAGTGTATTTATCACCAGCTCTCAGCTACAACTAAACCAGACCACCCATTTACTGTTCTTCTACTGTTAATTATGACCTTCTGGATTGGCTCATTTCTGATAAAAAAAAAGCTAATTTGTGTTTAGTGTTTATTTTAGTGTTGAGATCTTGGCATCGTGCTGTTTATAACATTTTGCCGTATGCTTTTTCTTTAGGTGCTCTGTTTTCCATAATGGCGTCAGTCGAAACGATATGTTTACTAATTGGAGCAGCGATATTTAATGGAATTTACCCAGCAACACTATCAACATTTCCAGGAATGTGTTTCGTCATTATGGCAACATTCCAGATAATCACTTTTGTGTTGATTCAGTAAGTACTAAAGCTTTGGGATTTTGCTTGTTTACATATTCTATAGGGATTTTACTTTGCATTTCTAATACATTCAAATGCAAATTTATAAACTGAGATGCAAGCAATATTTTCTGTAGGCTAAAGGTTTGCTGGCAAAGGTTTAACATAGCTTTTAGCAATATTTTATATAATTTTATTAGTTGTAGTAGTAATTTAATATTTGCACTATAAACCTTGATAAACTATTTTCTTTATACAACACTAGCAGAGTTACCCAGCTTCACACGGGTCTATTTGTTTGTTATTTGTGTGTGCGGTTAAAAACTTTGTTTTCTACTGATATGAAGCCAACATATCCAATAAAGTAAAGGTTTTACTGCAAAATAAACCCAGAAGTGGGGAATACACTTGGACCCTTTTGAGACAGCAGTAATGCCTCAGCCTGCTGGGGAGTTTCAGCATCTCTCTGTTGGCTATGACGTATCTTGACAGCCTGGATACAGGCATGGGTCTGTTGAGAGGTTTCTGCAGCTCGGGCAGCAGCCATGCACTTTGCTGCAGGAGTCTTTCGTCCAAGTGCAGGTTCATTTTTGGAGACATGACTGGTCTGAATGGGGTTCAATTTATGAGAATGCTGAAATCCAGTATGGAGTAGCATAGGTACAGTCCATTCATGGCGAGTAAAGAAAGATGCTGGATTGTTATTAAAACCCGGTGTAAAACAGAAATGATTGGGTTGTTATGGGAAACTGGTGTAAAACTGTGTGTATGTCAGTGAGGCTAAGAATGAAGAGCCTGTGAGCTTCTATTGGCTAATACGGGTCTTCTGATGTGATATGGAGGAAGACCCTCGATGTGGAAGCCAGTGGTGCCATATTTGCTTTTGTATTGCAATTTTTTGTGAATATGTCGAGAACGGTAGGCCCTAAAGAGCTGAAACCCATTGTAAAACTTTCAAAAGCACCTGATTTACTTATGTGCCAAATTTGGTGTAGATTAGTCCAGTCGTTTGGCTGTGCTCGCTGTTGGATGTGACACATCTTGTCAGCCGGGAGACGGGCTTGGGTCTGCTGGCGAGTCTCTGCTGCTTGTCTATCTCGCTGAGACTGCAGTCGTACCGTAGTCTGCTGGGGAGTTTCAGCAGCTTGCTGTTGGCTGTGACGCATCTTGTCAGCCTGAAGACGAGCTTGGGTCTGCTATGAGGTTTCAGCTGCTCGGGCAGCAGCCATGCACATTGCCGCAGGAGTCTTTTGTAAAAGGGCAGGGTTCCTTTTTGGAGGCATGACTGATATGAAAGGGTTTCAATTTATGAGAATGCTCAAATCCTGTATAGGTACAGTCCATTGATGGCAAGTAACACGTAGAGTAAAGAAAAATGACTGGGTTGTTATGGAAACCCGGTGTAAAACAAAAAATGCTGGGTTGTTATGGAAACCTGGTCTAAAACTGTGTGTATGTGAGTGAGGCTAAGAATGAAGGACCTGCGAGCTTCTATTGGCTAATACGGTAAGTAACACATCGAGTAAAGAAAAATAGCTGGGTTGTTATGGAAACCCGGTGTGAAACAAAAATGGCTGGGTTGTTCTGGAAACTGAGTGCATGTGAGTGAGGGAATCAGAAAAAGAGAAACTTGATCCAGCCTTAGGTTTAAAAGGAAGTAATGTTCCAACTTTATTCCAAATATATTAAAAAGTCCATATCAAAGGGGTAGCAGGCCTACGCGTTTCAGACAAATCGCTTGTCGTTACTATAAGATACAGCCTGCATTTATATCCAGTGAGTTCACCAAAAAGAAACTCCCACGTCTATCTCCACATCCAATGGCTGGATCCCAAGTGAAGGGTCAAAGGTTACTCATGAGTGAACACAGCAGAGTGAATACATTTCAGCCTGCTGTGTGATAAACCCCAGTATACACCTGTGGTTATTTGGCCACCATATGGGTGAAGTGGAGGGAGATTTAAAAAAATTAGAGGGGCGTCTTATATTAAGCCAATCTAACGGATATAAATGCAGACAGTATAAAAATGAATATGTTAAAATCGTACAAAAAAAAATATTAAAAACAGTATGTCAAGAAAAACCAATTGTCAGAAAAAAAGGGGGAAAGGGACTACATTGTATTTAAGTACGATACAGTTCCCAATAGAATTGCTACACCTTGAAAAGTTAAATTATGTATTCCAAAAGACTAACAATTATGAATCAATAAGTTATGTTGAGAAAAGAATAGCAATTAAACAGTCAAACGCTAGTATTAGCCTTCGATAATATGTCAAGTTCCTCCATATTAGTGGCTGTTGTTTTATTAAAAAATATTACATTTTATATATATATATATACAAAGTGCACAACAAAGTGGGGGACCACTATCATTCTAAGGCCCCATGCACACGAACGTGTTTTTGCGTCCGCAATTCCCCCGAAAATCCACGGGAGAATTGCGGACCCATTCATTTCTATGGGCCCATACACACTATCCGTGTTTTCACAGGTCCCCACATGTCCGCAAATCCATGCCGCACAAACTCAGGACATGTCTTATTGCGGCCCGCAAATTCGATGCGGACATGCCCATAGAAGTCAATGGGCCCATGGAAAATGCGGGTACACCTCCGTGTGTCAACCGCAGTTTGCGGAAGTGTTGCTAGGCGACGACCGGGAATGAGTTCTGTCGTCATCCTGTTTTACCTAGGCTTTATTTTTGTATCCGCATTTTGCGGATTACATAAGGATGAACTGCAGAGGACATTTCACGGAACACGGTGCTGGAATTTGCGGACCAGAAAAACACTACGGTCGTGTGCATGAGGCCTAAGGCTTAAATTGAATCAAAGAAAAAATAAATAAAGAAAAAATGGATTATAAATATACATAATATAACCCCTTTAAATATGGGACATAAGCACTTTTTAAAGATTCAATCTCATGTGGGGGCAACAATCTGGTATGGTATGTAAGGTTCAGACTTGGCGGAATTGCTGTGGAATTCCTCTGCGGACAGTCCGCAGTGGAATTCTCCAGAGGACGTTTTTTACATTTTTAAGCAAGTTAGTTAAGACGTTGCGGAAAACTCCGCTACGGACCATAGGCTGCAGTGCGGAATTTTCAGTCCGCAGCATGCACTGTCTGTTGCGGAGAAGAAGCGGAATTTCACTGCGTATTTCAACCTTTTGCAATGAAAAAACTGAAATATGTGGCAAGTCCACTGTGTTTTCTGCAACGTCTGAATTACCTGTCAAATATGCAAATGTGGGTGCAGATTCGTTGCATAATTTCCCCAAATCTGCACCAACATTTGCAGCGGAAAACCTCCGCCACGTCTGGCCGTGCCCTTATAGAAACCCAGTGTAAAATAAAAATTGCTGGGTTTTTATGGAAACCTGGTCTAAAACTGTGTGTATGTGAGTGAGACTAAGAATGAAGGACCTGCGGGCTTCTATTGACTAATATGGGTCATCTGATGTGATATGGTGGAAGGTCCTTGATGTGGAAGCCAGTGGTGCTTTTGTGAATATATCGAGAATGGTAGGTCCTAGAGAGCTGAAGAACAGAAGAGCGTGATTTACTTATGTGCCAAATTTGGTGAAGATTGGTCCAGTCGCTTGGCCGTGCATAAAGAACATAAAACAGAAATTAATTTATATATATATATATATATATGTATATATATATATATATATATATATATATATATATATATATATATATATATAAAGATAAGTCAAACTATTAGATCAAAATTGGTTTCTCACACCATACAGAGGGGGCACTTATTTTTGTGTCAACATAGCTGTATAAGGTCTTGTTTTTTGCGGGACAAGTTGTATTTTTTAATAGCACCATTTAGGGGTACATATAATTTATTGATTAACTTTTATTAACTTTTTTTTTGGGAGGAATAGAAAAAAAAACTCCCTCCCTCTCTCCAAAACCACTCAGATGCGGCACTCGCTATTGAGCGCCGCATCTGAGGAGTTAAACGGGTGAAATCGATACTGATATCAATCTCGCCCGTTCGAGCAGGGATGCCCTCAGCTACCTCTGGTATCTGAGAGCAGGGAGATTTAACGGCTCCCTGCTCTGTTTATTTATTCTGATGCATCACCGTGAAAAGGCGTATGCATCAGAATAAAGCCAATTAGTGGCCACCGTGAAAAGGCGTATTGGCGGTCACTAACGGGTTAATAAAATATTTTCTACATGGACTCACTGCTATTTTATTAATTGACTATTTAGATTGTTAGACAGGTAGCAGAGATACTAGTATCAATCTATTCACCCAAAGTAGAGGAGCTTATGTACGCATTTTTTTTTTCATTTATAAATATGGCGGCAATCCCCGTTTTTTGTCTTTTGATAGAATATTTCAAATTATAGGATATTTGAATGATAGTATTTTTTTCTATCCTTTGAAATGTTCTATCAACAGATTATATAGGAGGATTGCCGTCATATTTATGAGTGAATAAAAAGGAGCGTACATAAACTCCTCCACTTTTGGTGAATAGATTTATACTAGTATCTCTGCTACCTAGGGCCGATTCTAGCTTTTCTGCTGCCTGAGGTGAAAATTAATATGACGCCTACACCATAAAAATCATAGGAAATCCTATTAGCCAACTGCTATTTGATCACCATAAAAGTAGGAAATCCTATTAGCCAACTGCTATTTGATCACTCAGACTTGTAAATCTAAACCAAAATTTAAACTAGTTGAATTAAGAAATTATTCTGCCAGCAGGAAATTATATAAAATAAAAAAATCAAACAATACTCACCTGTACAGCACCAATGGTCCCTGGCACTCCTGCAGCGATGATGTCACGTTCATGGATCACGTGACCACTGCAGCCAATCAGAGGCCTCAGCGGTCAAATGCTATACATGCCGGCTATACAGTGATTGGTTTCAGCGGTCACGTAAACCATAAACGAGACATCATTGCTGCAGGAGCGGTGGGTATAACCAGAGCATTGGTGCTGGAGCAGCAGCAGAATTTAAAAGGTGAGTAATCTGCCTTTTTTATTTTATAATATTTACTGCAGGTACTGAATTTTAAAAAAAATCTCATACAACACCTTCAAAATATGCATGTGCTTCACCCACACAAACCATACACGGGGCACATGCCGCTCACACATGACTCACTCTTGTCACATGCCACACACACACACATACACCACTTACACGCAGAACACATGCACCCACTCATGCTGGATACATGCAAGTATCACACCTGCTGATGTCACACAATTATTACATGCACTGTAGTAAATATTTACCAGATTTATATTGACCAGCACTGACCCCTTGAAAATCAATGGAGGCAGGAGTAGAGTGACATGTTCTGCTGAGATAAAGCTCCATCTTCAATATGGTAGCTCCGCCTACTCATACTGCTAAGCTCTGCCCTTTTATGGCACCTCCAGTTCAGAGCTTCTACTGGCTAGTGAGGGCAGAAAGGCCCCCTCCCTCCCTTACAACCTTAAGGTGCCTGTGCAGCTGCTCTGTCCCATTTACTAAATCCTTCATTTTCGATGCATTCCCTACCGCTGATTCTTAGGGTATGTGCACACACACTATTTACGTCCGTAATTGACGGACGTATTTCGGCCGCAAGTACCGGACCGAACTCAGTGCAGGGAGCCGGGCTCCTAGCATCATACTTATGTACGATGCTAGGAGTCCCTGCCTCGCTGCCGGACAACTGTCCCGTACTGAAAACATGATTACAGTACGGGACAGTTGTCCTGCAGCCAGGCAGGGACTCCTAGCATCGTACATAAGTATGATGCTAGGAGCCCGGCTCCCTGCACTGTGTTCGGTCCGGGACTTGCGGCCGAAATACGTCCGTCAATTACGGACGTAATTAGTGTGTGTGCACATACCCTTACTGAAAATTAACATTGTCCGGCAGATCCATTGATTGAGTGATTCCAGCAGCAGCCGACATTACTGACATATCCAGCGCAGGTGGTGTTAGCTTCTGTTGGAGTATCTCAATCAATGGAGCTGCGGGCGATCTTAATTTTCAGTTAGGGTATGTTCACACGGCCTATTTTCGTCCATTTTTCGGACCGTAAACGGCCGAAAAATCAGAAGCAGAATGCCTCCAAATATCTTCCCATTGATTTCAATGGTAAAAGGACGCTCTGTTCCGACAGGCCGTTTTTTTACGTGGCCGTTTTGAAAAACGTCTGCATAAAACGTCCGCGAAAAAGAAGTGCAGGTCACTTCTTGGGACGTTTTTGGAGCCATTTTTCAGTGACTCTATAGAAAACAGCTCCAAAAACAGCCGTAAAAAACGCAGAGAAAATCGCGAGTGGCTTAAAAAACTTCTGAAAATCTGGAGCTGTTTTCCCATGAAAACAGATCCCTATTTTCAGATGTTTTTGAGTTTGCGTGTGAACATACCCTAAGAGTCAGCGGCAGAAAATGCATCAGGGAAAAGGAGTTTTGAGTAAATAGTGCAGAGCAGCTGAAAACCAGGGGCGTAGCTAGGGGGGGGGGCAGGCTGGGCACGTGCCCCGAGCGCAGCTCAGAGGGGGGCGCCAGAGCCACCTTCTCCTGCACTAGAATTGTACCTGTGTCGCAAGGACACAGGTACAATTAGAAGCAATGAATGGCCGGGCACGTTCCGTGCCCGGCCATTCAGCGCCTTTCCACGAATGAAGCGACTGGTACCTTTTGTACCAGTGACGCTTCCGTCGATGAAAGGCTCTGACTGACTGACAGGGAAAGTCATCCTGCCCAGCCAATCAGCGCCTTTCATAGACGCCGCGTTCAACCCCCTGGAGACCTGCGCAGAAGAGAGCAGGTCTCCATGGCTGCCAGACGGTGTGGGAGCGGGAATAAGGTGAGTTTGAAATTGTATTTTTTTTTTTTTAATTGTAATAGACGTGTGGCTGTATCTGTGGGGGGGGACTTTGTCTACACGGGGGGGACTTTGTCTACACGGGGGACTTTATCTACGGGGGGTCTGTCTATCTACAGGGGTACTATATCTACAGAGCTGGGCTATATACAGGGGGACTATATCTACAGGGCTGGGCTATATACAGGGGGACTATATCTACAGGGCTGGGCTATATACAGGGGGACTATATCTACAGGGCTGGGCTATATACAGGGGGACTATATCTACAGGGCTGGGCTATATACAGGGGGGCTATATCTACAGGGCTGGGCTATATACAGGGGGACTATATCTACAGGGCTGGGCTATATACAGGGGGACTATATCTGCTGGGCTATATACAGGGGGACTATATCTACAGGGCTGGGCTATATACAGGGGGAATATATCTACAGGGCTGGGCTATATCTACAGGGCTGGGCTATATCTACAGGGCTGGGCTACATCTACAGGGCTGGGCTATATACAGGGCGACTATATCTACGGGGGGGGGGCTATATACTGGGGTGGGCTATCTATAGAGCACCATATACAGGGGTGGGCTATATAGTATATAGCCCCCTGTAGATATAGCCCACCCCTGTATATGGTGCTCCATAGGTAGCCCACCCCAGTATATAGCCCCCCCTGTAGATATAGTCGCCCTGTAGATATAGCCCAGCCCTGTAGATATAGCCCAGCCCTGTAGATATAGCCCAGCCCTGTAGATATAGCCCCCTGTAGATATATTCCCCCTGTATATAGCCCACCCCTGTAGATATAGCCCCCTGTGTATAGCCCACCCCTGTATATAGCCCCCCTCTGTAGATATAGCCCCCCTGTGTATAGCCCACCCCTGTAGATATAGCCCCCCTGTGTATAGCCCAGCCCTGTGTATAGCCCAGCCCTGTGTATAGCCCAGCCCTCTAGATATGGTCCCCCTGTAGATATGGTCCCCCTGTAGATAGCCCACCCCTGTATATAGTCCCCCTGTAGATATAGCCCACCCCTGTATATAGTATCCCACAAATAGCCCCCCCTATAGTGCTCCACAGAAAGCCCACCCCTGTATATATCCTCCTTGTACATATAGTGCACCCCTATATATAGTGCTCCACAGATTGCGCACCTGTTAGGTATCTGCCAGGTACTACGTCTAGGTATACTCCTGGGATTAATCAATCCATACCTGAGGCCAGACCTGTTCGACTGACACCATCTCCCACCAACCAGGGTGGCAGGCTCAGGAGTGGGAGAGCCTATCGCGGCCTGGTCAGTCGGAGTTAGCTCCGCCCCCTGTCCTTTATTACCTGCCGTGTTCTCCTCCTCAGTGCTTGTAATTCTTCTGGATTCCTGGCCCCACTGCTGCTTGCTCCAGCCTGCTTCTGCCGTGCTTCTGCCTTGCTGCAGTTCCGCTTAACCTGCTTTGCTTTGCCTCTGGCTTGCTTCCTCCTCCGTGCTCACTTGGGTATACTCCACTTCATCCTGGTCCGGACTACTCATTCACCGCTCCGTTTCCTCGCGGCGTTCCGTGGGCTACTGCCCCTTCCCTTAGTGTTCCCTGTTTGTTCTCCCGTGCACTTAGACAGCCTAGGGACCGCCGCCCAGTTGTACCCCGTCGCCTAGGGCGGGTCGTTGCAAGTAGGCAGGGACAGGGCAGTGGTTAGATTAGGGCTCACTTTCCCTTCACCCCCGTCCTGCCATTACACCACCCCTGTATATAGTATATACAGGGGTGGGCTATCTGTGGAGTGGGCTATATCTACAGGGGGCTATATAAGGGGGTGGGCTATCTGTAGAGCTCTATATACAGGGGTGGGCTATATCTACAGGGGGCTATATACAGGGGTGGGCTATCTGTAGAGCACTATAGGGGGAGTTATTTGTGGGACACTGTATACAGGGATGGTCTATATGGGGGCACTATCTACAGGGGCTCTATGGCAGGCACTATCTACAGGGGGCTCTATGGCAGGCACTATCTACAGGGGGCACAGTGTGTGTGTGTGTGTGTGTGTGTGTGTGTGTGTGTGTGGGACACGGTGTATGGTGCTATTATAATTAGAGGTGCAGTGTATGGCGCTATCATATCTAGGGGTGTAGTGTGTGGTATAATGATAACTTTATATTTATTTATAGGTGCAGAATTGTTGGAAAAGTGAGAAGCTGAAGACATCTGAGCGGCAAACTGCAGAAATGAGCTGTGACCAGGTGAAGTCGTCATAGAGGTCTGGACCGGATGGAGAGAAAGAACTAGAATCTGAGACGTCACCGGTGAGTCACTTAATGTAAATGTTCATTCTGCCTCTAATCAGCACTGTAGTCACTGTATGATCTGCAGTGAGATGATGGGTGGTATGATAGGATTTATTTTTTGTGAAACGGCATCTCCCAGCATATCCTTACCATTGTTCGGGCCATACTGGGAGCTGTAGTTTTACGCAGTACAAACCTATACGGCAGGGTTTGCACTAAATTGAGCTGTATTTGTGCTGGCGTTGTATATATGTAGTGAGCTTGGTTCTGGTGTTGTGTATAGCACCATATTGCTTGTGAAATGTACAAATAATTTTATGCTCGCGTTACATAAAAAGAAATGACACATCGATTGGTAGAGAAAACAAACACGGCGAGGGGGAAGGAAATGTTGGGGGGGGGGGGGGCGCCAAACGGAATCTTTGCCCCGGGTGCTGGAGAACCTAGCTACGCCTCTGTGAAAACCATGTGCCTTTGCTGTACTTAGAAAGGGGCATCTGTTTGCCACTGTGCCGCCCACTCTGATACACTGCAAGTTGCCGCCTGAGACGAAATGCTGATCTTGCCTCATGGAAGAAATGGCCCTGCTGCTACCTGTCCCACAATCTAAATAGTCAATGAATGAATTAAAATAGCAGCGAGTCAATGGTGAAAATAATTTATTAAACATTTCTTTTGTTTTTGTTTTCATGACCTGACACTGTGACGTCTTATGGCCATGTTCAGATGTGGCGGAATTTTTCCGCTGCAAATATTGGTGCAGATTAGGGGCAATTACCCAACGAATCTGCACCAACTTTTGCATTTTTGACAGGTAATTCACAGCGGACTTGCCACAGATTTCAGTTTTTGCATTGTAAAGGCTGAAATCTGCAGTGAAATTCCGCTTCTTCTCCGCAACGTCATGAGCATGCTGCGGAGGGAAAATTCTGCACCGCAGCCTGATTTGCGCACAGTTATTTTCTGCAACGCCTGAAGTTTCCTAAGAATGTATAGAAACAAATGTAAAAAAAGGCTGCTGCAGAATTCCACTGCGGATTGTCCACAGCCGAATTCAACAGCAATTTCGCCACGTGTGAATGTGCCCTAAAGCATGCCAATAAAATGTACAGTTTTAATTAAATATCACACAGTTAGTGGGAGTATCCAATTGGGTAATGTCCGCACTACCATCATGTGTAATACAAATGACATTTCCCTGCCCCAAAAATATTTTTATCTTGATTTGCATATTTATACCACATGTTCTTCATTGAATATTCTGAAATATGTTGCAAGAAAAAAGTGATAAAAAATTGCTCTAAGCAGTCCTTTGTTGTAAGACTTAAAGGGGTTCTCCATGACTTAAGATTTGATGGCCATCAGTGTTTGATCAGTGGGGGTCTGACCCATACCTCTTTTCCCCGAAATGTTCTGTTAGTGGACTGTCAGGCTACCCCCATACACATTAGACCGTCATCTTATCCAACTGAAATTGGCAGGTTCAGATGAATTTGATCGAGTGTGTATGGTCAGCTTTAGTTCACACAGAGCTTTGTAGTGCACTTTTTTATGATTTTCTTTTAGCCAAAACTAGGACTAAATCCAAATAAGAGAAAAAAGATCTACTGCTGGTTTGGACTAGAAACATGAATTAAACTATTCTGTGGGAACAAGTCCTCTGAGGAACAGAAGACAAGTAAAAAACATGTTTGTCACTCAAATATAATACAGGGAGGTACAGTTAGTGCCATCTGACCCTATTGTGCATTTTCAGGTGGTAGCGCAGTAAGGGCATGACCAGACGTGGCGGAATTGCTCTGGAATTCCGCTGCGGACAGTCCGCTGCGGATATCCACAGCGTACACGTTTCTCCATAGCTTTCCACACCTTTTTCGTTAGGTTCGTTTACATGTTGCGGACAATTCCGCTGCGGAGCATAGGCTGAGGTGCGGAATTTGGTGTCCGCAGCATACACTGGTTGTTGTGGACGTGTAGCGGACTTGTTGTGGACTCATTGCGGAATTTCTCCATTGACTTCAATGGAGAGTCAAAATTCCGCAATGAAGTCCGCAGATGTTATGTGTGCTGCGTAGCGTATTTGTTTTACGAACATGATCTTTCTTCATTCTGGCTGGACCTATGTATTTCTAGGTCTACAGTTAGACTGAAGCCCCATGCACACTAACGTAAAAACGCCCGTAATGACGGGCCACTATTACGGCACAGGCAGGCCCATCGAAGTCAATGGGGCTCCCGTAATTACGGGTGACTACGTGTGTGCACCCGTAATTACGGGAACATTGCTAGGCGCCGTCAGTAAATAGTCACTGTCCAGGTTGCCCTTGAAGAGTTAAACGATCGGCAGTAACTGTTTCAGCACCCTGGACAGTGACTTCCGATCACAATATACATCAACCTGTAAAAAAAATAGAAGTTCATACTTACCGAGAACTCCCTGCTTCTTCCTCCAGTGCGGCCTCCCGGGATGACATTTCAGTCCAAGTGACGACTGCAGCCAATCACAGGCTGCAGCGGTCACATGGACTGCCGCGTCATCCAGGGAGGTCAGGCTGGATGTCAAGAGAGGGACGCGTCACCAAGACAACGGCCGGGTAAGTATGAATTTCTTTTACTTTTACTAGGGAAAGGGCTGTCCCTTCTCTCTATCCTGCACTGATAGAGAGAAGGGAAAGTACTTTCACCACAATACGCAACGGCTAGTCCGCATCAATTTAATGCCCATTTTAGGCAGAGCCGCAACAGAATCTGCAACGCAGATTATGTGCGGCGTTGATGCGGACAGTGGCGGAAAAAATACGCCACGTCTGGTCATGCCCTAATTGAGCCTGGTGCTATTTAATGAGAGACAGAGAGAGGGGTAACTTGGACCTCCTAAACCCCAATACAAATTCTGTGACAGAGCCCAGAATTGACTGCTACCTCTGCACCAGTTCCTTTGTGATACACTTGAAAAATATATCAGGTACATAATTTGTATTTGCAATTTAAATTATTTGACATGTGACTCATAAACTCAGAATACAATTTTTTGTATGTCCTTTGCTGTTCATGATGCGTCACTTAAGTGAGTACCTGTGACTTGTCTGGTCCAGGGTTGTCAACCGTTCGTAAAAATAGCAGACTTTTTTCAAGTGTCCGTAAAAAAGAAGAAGCGTTCGTGAAATATTTTTTTTAACTGGAGTAGCTTGTGCAGGTTATTATGATTCTAAGTATCATCATTTTATAGTTTATATTTAATGCTTCTAATGTGTTCATATTGGTATTGGAGCTATAGACATGCCATATATTACAACAGGTCTGTATAACATGTTGATTGGGATTTTTGGATAAGTTGTAAAGTGTATGTCTGTAAAGGCCTGTTCACATCAGCGTTGGCCTTCCGTTTAGGTTTCTGTTCATCTATTCCATCAGAGGAACAGATCAACGGAAAAAACAAACAAAAAGTATAGTTTCTGTTTGCAATACCATAGATTTCAATGTTATTTTTTCGTTTCAGTTTGCTTTAGTTTGCCTCTGTTCCGCTAGGTTTCGGTATTTTTCACGAAAACAATAGCATAGTGTGCTGCACTATTGTTTCCGTGAAAAAACAAAACAGAAACCTAGCGGAACAATATTTTTGGTTAGTCTTTCCATTGATCTGTTCATCTGATCGAACAGATCAATGGAAAGCCCAAACGGAACGCCAACTCTGATGTGAACATGCTCTAATTCTGGTCTGGTCATGTAAATAAGCACATCTGGGTGCTCTCTGTTTTACACATAGGTTGATTAAGTTTTATGTTTTGTGTTTTTTGAATGATCAATTCCCTTACATTTTATTTACACGTCTCACCTTCCATTGCGTGTATTAGGTCAGAGGTTGATTGCAGTTTTATTCTACTACCATGTCTAAATGTATGGTCATTTCTTTGGTCTTTTGTCTGTGTTTTCTTCCTTTCATGCGTTTGTTTCTTTTCATTTTGGTAGAAATCTATTTACGATTGTGTAATATATAGGCTTCTTTAACCCCTTAATACCAATGGTATTTTAACCCCTAGGCGCACCACGACGCAACTGTACGTCCATGTGGCCAGTGTCTTAGCGCACGGGGATGTACAGTTACTGCGCAGTTCCCGCTGCACACTGTCGGTGACAGTGTGCACCGGGAACTGGGAGGCCAGCTGTCACTGACAGCTGACACTCCACTGTATGTCGTTCAGCGGCTTATTTCCGCTGATTTCGGCAATTAACCCCCTAATTGCGGTGATCGATTGCAATCACCGCATTTTAGGGGTATCTAGCACATCGGCAGACCTCACAATGAAGTCGTGAGGTTTGCAGATGGCTAGCATGGCGACCGGAGGCCAAGTAATGGCCTCCGTGTCTGCCATGTACGGAAGCCTATCAGGACCAGCCTCCTGATAGACTTCCTGTCAGAGTGACAGGACGTCACTGCCGTTTGCGATGCACTCTGTCGAAGACAATGTCGGTGACAGTGTGCATCGGGAACCAGAAGGTCAGCTCATTGCCGCTGATTTTGGCAATTATCCTGCTAAATGCGGAGCTCGATTGTGATCTCCGCATGTAGGACTTTTGTAGCACATCAGCAGCCCCCATGTAATTGTGGGGGCTGCTGATGCTTGTGATGTGATGGCCTCCGGGTCTGCCATGTATGCAAGCCTATGAGGATCAGCCTCTGGCTGGTCCTCGTAGAGTAACTGTCAGTGACTGTGACGTCACACTGACAGTTGGAATACGTTACACTACCTAGGTAGTGTAATGTATTCTAGCAGCGATCAGAGCTGCAGGTAAAAAAAGAAAGTGTAAAAAGTAAAGAAAAAAGTAAAAAAAAGTTAATAAAAATGTTTTACAAAAGTGTAAAAATATATATTTTTTTCCTATAATAAGTCTCTTATTAAAGGGAAAAAAATGAAACCGTTAAAAAACAGTACACATATTTGGTATCACCGCGTTCGACCCAATCTATAAAACTATAATGTTATTTTTACCGCACGGTGAACGCCGCAAAAAAAACTAACTAAAAACAATAGCAGAATCACTATTTTTTTGGTCACCGACCCTCCCAAAATATATAATAAAAAGTGATAAAAAAGTCGCATGTACCCGAAAATAGTACTAATAAAAACTACAACCCGTCCCGCAAAAAACAAGACCTATCACAGCTTTTTTTACTTAAAAATAAAAAAGTTACGGCTCTCAGAATATGGTGACACAGAAAATAAATTATTTTATAAAGAATTTAAAATGCCAAAATCACTGTTTTTTGGTCACCAAAGTCCTAAATAAAATGTAATAAAAAGTGATCAATAAGTTGTATGTACCAAAAAATGGTACCAATAAAAACCAAAGCTCATCCTGACAAAAATAAGCCCTCACACCGCTCAATTCATGGAAAAATTAAAAAAAGTTATGGCGTTTGGAAGGCATAGAGTGAAAAACTAAAATGGAAAAGCAAAAAAGGATCACTCCTGCAAAGGTTAATTAATTTCTATTAAAAAAATTAATTATTACCACATGTGGGGTATTGTCATACTCGGGAGAGATTGCTTTACAAATTTAGGGTGACTTTTTCTCCTTTATCCCTTGTGAAAATGAAAAAATTAAACATTTTAGTGGACAAAAATGTTTATATTCATTTTCACGGCCTAATTCTACTAAATTCTGCAAAAAAAACTGTGTGGTATAAACGCTTACTATACCCCTAGAAAAATTCCTTGAGGGGTGTAGTTTCCCAAATGGGGTCACTTTTGGGGTGTTTCCATTGTTTTGTTCCCTCCAGGGCATTACAATCGCGACATGGCACTAAAATCCAGAAAAATCTGCGCTCCAAAATCCATATGGCGCTCCCTCCCTTCTGGGCCCTGCCGTGTGTCCAAACAGAAGTTTATTACCACATATGGGGTATTTCCGTAATTGGGAGAAAGATGCTTTACAAATGTTGCGGTGCATTTACTTCTTTATTCCTCGTAAATATTACAAATTTCTATGTTTTTTCAGAAAAAAAGTAGATTTTCATTTTCACAGACTAACTCCAATAAATATAGCAAAATACCTGTGGGATCAAAGTGCTAACTATACACCTAAAAAAATTCCTTGAGCGGTATAGTTTCCAAAATGTTGTCACTTTTGGGGAGTTTCCACTGTTTCGGTACCACAAGACCTCTTCAAACCCAACATGGTGCCTAAAATATAATCTAAAAATAAGCAGGCCCCAAAATCCTGTAGGTGCTCTTTTGCTTCTGAGGCCGGTGTTTCGGTCCATCAGGGTACTAGGGCCACATGTGGGATATTCCTAAAAACTGCAGGACCTGGGCAATAAATATTGAGTTGCGTTTCTTTTTTTTATTACAAATGAATTTCGGCAAAACAAAAAGAAATTTGTAAATTTCCCCTCTACTTTGCTTTATTTCCTGTGAAACGCCTAAAGGGTTAAGAAACTTTCTGAGTGCTGTTTTGAGAGGTGCAGTTTTTAAAATGGGGTGATTTATTGGGGGATTCTAATATATAAGGCCCTCAAAACCAAATAGCCTTTTAACATTTTCTTGAAAATGTTAGAAAATGCTGCTAAAGTTCTAAGCCTTGTAACGTCCTAGAAAAATAAAAGGATGTTCAAAAAACAATGCAAATATAAAGTACACATGTGGGAAATGGTAACCAGTGACAATTTTGTGTGGTATTACTATCTGTTTTACAAGCAGATACATTTAAATGTAGAAAAATGCAAATTTTTGCAAATTTTCTCTAAATTTTGGTGTTTTTCACAAATAAATATTACATTTATTGAACAAATTTTTCCACTATCATAAAGTACAATATGTCACGAGAAAAGAATCTCAGAATCGCTTGCATCGGTATAAGCATTCCCAAGTTTTTACCACATAAAGTGACACATGTCAGATTTGAAAAAATCTGCTGCACCACAAGGCCAAAACAGACTGCGTCCTAAAGGGGTTACACTTTAATGACCAAGCAACCTTTTTACATTTTTCCATGGTCACATTCAAAGAGCTATAACTTTTTCCCATCGACATAGCTGTATAAGGACTTTTTTGTTGCGGGACAAGTTGTATTTTGGGGTACATATAATTTATTTATTAATTTTTTATTGACTTTTTTGATGGGGTAGTGTAAAAAAAATGGACATTTTTTGCGTCTTACATTTATGCCGCTTACTGTGTGGTATAAATAACATACTAACTTTAATCAGCAGGTCGTTACAATTGCGGCGATGCCATATTTATTTAGCTTTTTTATGTTTTACTACTTTTACACTGTAAAAATGCTTATTTTTCCAAAGTATTTGTTTTTGTGTAGCCATATTTTAAGAGCCATAACTTTTTTATTTTTCCACCGATTTTAGCTGTAGGAGGGGTTATTTTTTTTACAGGACAACCTGTAGTTTTTAATGGAAGTACATCCGACTTTTTGATCACTTTTTCTTAAATTTTTTTGAAGGCATGATGAACAGAAAATAGCAATTCTGGCATTGTTTTTAATTGTATTTATTATGGCATTCACCGTGCGGGTTAAATAATGTAATTGTTTTATAGTTGTAGTAGTTAGGCACGCGGCTATACAAAATTTGTGTAACTTTTTACTTACTTTCATAATAAAGTATTTTGTAAGGGGAAAAGTGGATTTAATTTTTTTTTTACTTCAGACTTTTATTTATTTATTATAAACTTCATTAAACTTTTGTAACTTTTTTTTTTAGTACCACTGGGGGACTTCACTATGCGATCTTTTGATCGCTTTTATAATACACTGCAACACTTCTGTATTGCAGTGAATTATTGCCTGTCAGTGTAAAACTGACAGGGATCTGTTAGGCCATGCCTTTTTGCTTGCCTCTGCGCTTGCGCCCTGCTGCTCCATTTATTCTCTATGGCACTGCCGGACATAGCCGAGCTCTATACTCGGCTATCTCCGGCAGTCCCATAGACAGTGAATGGAGCAGCAGTGCACATGTGCAACCTGCTGCTCAGTTCATTTGGAGGAATGCTATTCCCATTCTTGTGATCGGTGGGGGTCCCAGCGGTCGGATCCCCACTGATCAGCTTGTTATGTCCTATCCTGTGTTAAAGATAACTTTTAATCTTGAGACACCCCTTTAATCTCTTGCCCTAACTAACCAAAAATGTCACAGACAAGGCAAAATAGTTTTTCAATAATTAATCCTGTAGAGCTATAATTAGTTATGGTAAGTATTGACTTTTGTTACCTCTATGGCACAAGTAGATACAAGAGCAGCTAAGCCAGTCTTTTAGTGAAAGCACTCTGTATACATCAGCTCCCTGTATACATCTCTGGTTCAATTATTATTATTGGAGGGGGGTATTGAGCTTAGCTTTACTTTTTAGGTTATTGGTAGGGGTATTGATGGAGATGTCAATTTGAATTTTTCGTTTACCAGTAAAAGGACGTCATTGATTTTTATTTTTAAACTACAGTTTACATCAACTGTCCCTTTGCTTAACCCCTTCGCGCCATTTCACGTACAGTTACGTGATGGGAGATGGCCTTTTCGCGCATCTCCACGTAACTGTACGTGATGGAGATGAAGCTGGCTCAGGAGCTGAGCCAGCGACATCACCGCCGGGTGACAGCTGTATGTTACAGCTGGCACCCTGAGGTATAGGCCAGGACTGGAGCTAGCCTCCGATCCGACCGATTAACCCCTCACATGCTGCGTTCAATAGAGATCGCAGCATGTGAGGAGTTTATAGCCATCGGCACCCCAGCAACGTGATCGCTGGGTTGCCGGTGGCTGCAAAGGCGATCGGAGGGCTAATGCTTACCTCCCGATCAGCCTGTAACGGAATCCTCCTATGCCCCGTCGTCGGCGGGGCCCAGGAGGCTTCCGGTACCATCGGCAAGATGGCGCCGGCTCAGCTTCCGGCTCAGAAGCTGAGCCGGCGTCATCAGCAGTGGGTGTCCGCTGTATGTTACAGCGGACACCCCGATCTATCGGCAGGAACCGGAGCTAGCTCCGATTCCTGCCATTAACCCCTTCAATGCAGCGATTCAATGCAATCGCTGCATCAAAGTGGTTTGTATGCAATCGGCAGCCTTGCCATGCGATGGCAAGGATGGCGACTGCTACTATGGCAACAGGATGCCTAACAATGGCTTCCTATCTGCCATTACGTTAGCCGATTAGGCCCCGCCCGGAGGCGGAGCCTGATCGGCTTGCTGTCAGTGAACAACTGACAGTTCTAATACATTGCACTACATAGGTAGTGCAATGTATTAGAACATCAAACAAACAGTTGGACCTTCAAGTCCCCTAGTGGGACTAAAGAAAAGTGTAAAAAAAAGTGTAAAAAAAGTAAAAATAAAAGTTGTAAAACATACAATAAAAGTTTCAAGTAATAAAATAAAACACAATCGCCCTTTTTCCCTTATCAAGTCATTTATTATTGAAAAAAATAATAAAGCCATACATATTTGGTATCGCTGCGACCGTAACGACCTGAACAATAAAAATATTATGTTATTTATTCCGCACAGTGAACGGCGTAAAAAAAAAAACTAAAAAATACTGACATAATTGCTATTTTTTGGTCACTTTGTCTTCCAAAAATTTTAATAAAAAGTGATCAAAAAGTCGCATGTACCTAAGAATGGTACCTATAAAAACTATAACTCGTCTCGCTAAAAATAAGCCCTCATACAGCTCCGTCGACGAAAAATTAAAACCGTTATGGCTCTCACAACTTGGCGACAGAAAAAATCCATTCTCTTTACAAAAGTTATTTTATTGTGCAAAAAGTTGTAAAACATAAAAAGTGCTATAAATTAGGTATCACCGGAATTGGACGGACCCGCAGAATAAAGGTAACATGTAATTTATAATGTGTGGTGAACGCTGTATAAAAAAAAACTAAAAAAATCACCTGGCCTCCCAAAAAAAAAAGGATAACAGGTGATCAAAATGTAGCATGTACCCCAAAATGGTACCAATAAAAACTACAGCCCGTCCCGCAACAAACCAGCCGTCATACCACTACGTCTATGAAAAAATAAAATTAGTCAAGGCACCAATAAATCAGGAAAGAAAAATATGTAGTTGTGCCGGCTCGAGGGGAACATTTCTTCTGTTTCAAGTGGCGAATTATCAAGGCCCCTAAAATTAGGGATCCAGGAAGGGGAGGGCTCAAACATATCTTCTGGAAGCGACGGTGCCCGTATTATACCAGGACAACACTTTCCCAGCAAAATTCCCCAAACTTCAAAGGTGCCGAGTGTGGACCAAAAGGGAATAAGTAAAGACCATTTATTAGTGCGACACCGGCCGGTGCAGAAAGGATTGTGTCACAGCATAACACACATCTATGGATTATTTTATTGTTTTTTTTTTACCCCACTATACCACCTGACTATGCCCCTTATATACTCCGCCCGCCTTACATGTACCCCGACATTATAAACGGAAACACCAGTAAGACTCAATACAAGACTACTACAAGCAAAATCCACACTCCAAAAGCCAAATGGCGCTACCTCCCTTCTGAGCCCTACAGTGTGCCCAAGCAGCAGTTTACTTCCACATATATGGCATCGCCATACCCGGGAGAACCCTTTTAACAATTTTTGGGGTGTGTATCTCCAGTGGCACAAGCTGGGCGCCACATATTGGCATATCTATTGAAAAAACATTTTCACTCTGCAACATCGAGTGCACACCAATTTCTGCCAATCACCTGTGGGGTTAATATGCTTACTACACCCCTAAGTGAATACCTTGAGGGGTGTAGTTTCCAAAATGGGGTCACTTCTGGGGGGGATCCACTGTTTTAGTCCCACAGGGACTTTGCAAATGCGACATAGCGCCCAGAAACCAATCCAGCAAAATCTGTACTCCAAAAGCCAAATGGCGCTCCTTCCCTTCTGTGCCCTACTCTGTGCCCAAACAGCAGTTTATGACCACATATGTGGTATTGCCGTACACAAGAGAAGTTGCTTTACAAGTGTTGGGGTGCTTTTTTTCATTTATTTGTTGAGAATATGAAACATTTTCAGCTAAAACTACGTCTTATTGAAGAAAAAGGATTTTTTTTATTTTCACTGCCCAATTCTAATAAAATCTATGAAACACCTGTGGGGTCAAAATGCTCACTACACCCTTAGATGAATTCCTCAAGGGGTGTAGTTTCGTGAATCGTGTCACTTTTGGGGAGTTTCCACTGTACTGGTACCTTAGGAGCTTTGCAAAAGTGACATGGTGTCAAGAAACCAATCCAGCAAAATCTGTGCTCCAAAAGCCAAATGGCACTCCTTCTCTTCTGATCCTTGGCGTATGCCCAAACAGCCGTTTATGACCACAAATTGGGTATTGCCGTACTCCAGAGAAGTTGCTTTACAAATGTTGGGGTTCTTTTATTCCTTTATTTGTTGAGAAAATGAAAAATTTTGAGCTAAAGCTACGTCTTATTGGAAAAAAATGTTTTTTTTTTATCTTCACGGCCCAATTCTAATAAAATCTATGAAACCCCTGTGGGTTCAAAATGCTCACTACACCCCTAGATGGATTCTTCAAGGGGTGTAGTTTCCTAAATGGAGTCACTTTTTTGGTGTTTTCACTGTTTTGGTCCCTTAGGGGCTTTGCAAATGCGACGTGGTCTCCGCAAACCATTCCTGATAAATTTGATCTCCAAAAGACAAATGGCGCTCTTTCCCTTCTAAGCTCTGCCGTGTGTCCAAACAGCCGTTTATGACCACATGTGGGGTACTGTTTTACTCGGGAGAAATTGCTTTACAAAAGTAGTGGTGCATTTTCTCCTTTTAGTCCTTGTGGAAATTAGAAAAAATTAGCTAAACCTACATTTTCTTTGAAAGAATGTAGATTTTCATTTTCACGGCCTACTTCCAATAATTTCTGCAATAAACCTGCGGGGTCAAAATGCTAACTATACCCCTAGATAATTTCCTCAAGGGGTGTAGTTTTCAAAATGGGGTCACTTTTGGGGGATTTCCACTGTTTTGGCACCGCAAGAGCCTTTCAGACCCGACATGGAGCCTAAAATATTTTCTAATGAAAAGGAGGCCCCAAAATCCACAAGGTGCTCCTTTGTTTCTGAGGCCGGTGCTTCAGTCAATAAATGCACTGGGGCCACATGTGGGGTATTTCTAAAAACTGCAGAATCTGGGCAATAGTTATTGAGTTGCATTTCTCTGGTAAAACTTTCTGTATTACAAAAAATATAGATGAAAAATGAATTTCTGCAAAAAAAAAAAAGAAATTTGAACATTTCACATCTACTTTGCCTTAATTCCTGTGAAACATCTAAAGGGTTAATAAACTTTCTAAATGCTGTTTTGAATACTTTGAGGGGTGAAGTTTTTAAAATGGGGTGACTTATCGAGGGTTTCTAATATATAAGGCCCTAAAATCCACTTCACAACTGAACTGGCCCCTGTAAAAATAGCCTTTTGACATTTTCTTGAAAATGTGAGAAATTGCTGCTAAAGTTCTAAGCCTTGTGATGTCATAGAAAAATAAAAGGATGTTCAAAAAACAATGCAAATCTAAAGTAGACATATGGGGGATGTTAATTAGCAACAATTTTGTGTGGTATTACTATCTGTCTTACAAGCCGATACATATAAATTTAGAAAAATGCTAATTTTTGCAATTTTTCGCTAAATTTTGGTGTTTTTCACAATTAAATACTTAATGTATCGAGCAAATTTTGCCAGTAACATAAAGTCCAATGTGTCACGAGAAAACAATCTCAGAATCGCTTGGATAGGTAAAAGCATTCCGGAGTTATTACCACATAAAGTGAAACATGTCAGATTTGAAAAAATAGGCTGTGTCCTTAAGGCCAAAACAGGCTCAGTCCTTAAGGGGTTAATGCTTTATTCTTGATTAAAAAAAACTTTTTATACAGTTTTTTAACTTCTTCGAGCAAAAGGATGTAAATATACGTCTAGGATTGAAGATAACTCAGAGCCCAAACGATTAAAATATAACGCTATTTATAACACGGTGAATGAACGGTGTAAAATAAACTTGGAAAGCTAGAATAGCTGTTTTTGGTCACCTCACCTTTCCCCAAAATATGTAGTAAAGAGTAATCAAAAAGTCGTATGTACCCCAAAATGATGCCATTGAAAAAGAAAAAAGTTATGGGTCTCAGAATATGGCGACACACAGCAATTTTTTTTTCAACAAATGGTTTTTACATTTTAAAAGAAGTAGAACATTAAAAAGAATATAAATTGGTATTGCCGTAATGGTATCGACTGGCGGAATCAATTTAACATGTAATTTTTACCTCACTGTGAATGAAGTGAAAACTAAACCCATATACAATGTTTTTTTTTTCAATCCAGTCCTCAAAATAATTGTGAAAACTTTCTTAGAACATAGTACATAAAATGCTCCCATTAAAAATTACTTCTCTCACAAAATACAAGCTTTCAAAATAGCTATGTCGAAAGAAAAATGAACAATTTATTACTCTTGGAAAGCGAGAAGAAAAAACAAAAACGAAAGAACAAAAACTGGCCTGGTCGTGAAAGGGTTAATCCTAGCAATTCTGAAAGAAAAGAGTTAAAAGGTTAAGGCAATGTGGACTTCTTCATTATGGATCACAGTACTTCCCATATACATTTTCACACCACTATGCTCAATATGTTCCGTTTAGAGGGACAGGTGGTTGTAGAGGCATATTGAGATAAAATGGTCAATTTAATCTGCCTTTTAGCAGAATTAATCCCTTTTGGCAATGAATGTGTTTTTTCATAAAATACGAGACAAGATTGAATCCATATGGAATGATATCAGAACTCTCAATGCAAGTTCCAGCTTGTGGTTTGGTTTAGAGTAATCTATCTCCTTCATTAAAGATGACTACTAAAATAATGATCAGTGTACCTCGAAGCTGATGTTGATCATGCCATTTGTCTCATTAAAATGTGCAACACAAATTAGTAATCACGTAAATACCTAATAAATGTACAGATAACATTTGCCATTCTCATTTGGCTGCTCACAACAACTGAATTATTTTTGTTATTGCTTTGGCTCTGTTAGATTAAATTAAAATACTTGGTAAACTTAAAGAGAATCACCGCCTTTTATTAACAAATTCTGGCGCTGGTTAATTTCTTAATATAGCTTTATAGCAGATGGAGCTTGTTTTTATGATACAGAGCGTTAAATCCCCAGCACAAACTTGCTGGCTGTCGTTGTCTGCAGCGGGAACTAGAGGGAGGTTAGAGCTGTATGCTGAGTTATTAAAGGGGTTATCCGGAGACCTAAAACTGCCTAATATTATTCCTAGAATAGGAATCCAAGTGACTTACCAATTTACTTTAATTTTCAATTCTGTGCAGAAACCACAGCCCAAAAGCCCAATCACATGATGCAGGAAGCTCTGTAGTTTCCTTCTACATGACGATGCGCCGACACAGCCCCACGTGACTTCTGCATTCCCTTCCCCTGTTGTTGGTGTTGGCGCATCATCAATCAGGTGACCTAGAACGGCTGGCACTGTGAATTTTCCTCTCTTAAGCCAGCCCCCTCCTTAGTCCCGGCCGCATGCACAGCCTATCAGAGGCAAGAAATAGGCGGGGCATAGGCTGCAGTCAAGTGAGAAATGCATAATTAGATATGTAGTTTATTAGCACAAGCTGAATCACTAAGTCCTGGAACTAGAGAATCATTTGTGTCACGATATCGGCAGTAGGTTAATGACCTAAATTATCATTTTTATTTAGAAAATTATGTAGTACCATAAGGGAAATTAAATACATATGTTGGTGGAGGTTTTTTTTTTTGGGCCGTCGGACAACCCCTTTAAGTTCAATGTATAACAGTATGCAGTAAGCTCCCTCTAGTGGTGGCTTCATGCATACAGTATACCAACCTTTAAATCAGTTAGCCAGTACGTTAACTTTTTAGCTAAAAAAATATATTAAGAAATTATTCAGCACAACATTTTTGATTATTTAGATCTAAAAAATAAGAAAATTTATCGCAGGTTCGGTGAGTTATAAGTATTAAATATTTATTTATTAAAATAAGAGCCTTTCATTTTGTAAGAAAGTTTGTATAACTGCCAGACTAACAATGAACTTGTCCTTGAGTTTTTTTTACTTCCTCTTCATTTTTAAAGAGTGAAGTTGAAGGGAGAGGTCATGTAACAAGAAGCCAGTTAATTCTAAAACTGAATAAAACTACTGTGAATGAAGAAGTCACAAAATATGAATGGGAAAATGAGATGAACAATTAAAATCCACAGGGATTTAATGTACTATGAAGTAGGAACATCACTTAAAGACATGAAAAGCCGGTTTAATATAATTATATGAAATGGGTTAGATATGAAAATGGAAAATGTTTTTTCCTTTTCACAAAAATACAAAAATTATTATAGAAAGAGTAGGGAGTCATTGACTGCTAATGCGTTTACTGAAATACAATATATTTGTTGTTTGTCCTTACAGACAATGAATGGTGTTAATAAAGAACACAAATTATATTACTCTGCATTGAGGAATAGTGAAATTTTGCTCAGAAGATAAGTGCCAAGGCTAAGGGTATGTGCACACGCAAACTCAAAAACGTCTGAAAATACGGAGCTGTTTTCAAGGGAAAATAGCTCCTGATTTTCAGCCGCTTTTTAAGCAACTTGCGTTTTTCGCAGCGTTTTTTACAGCCGTTTTTGGAGCTGTTTTTCTATAGGCTCAATGAAAAACGGCTCCAGAAACGGCTCAAAAGTGACATGCACTTCTTTTTCGCAGGCGTTTTTTTATGCGGATGTTTTTAAAAACGGCCCCGTAAAAAACCGGCCTGTCGGAACAGAACACCGTTTTTCCCATTGAAATCAATGGGTAGATGTTTGGAGGCGTTCTGCTTGTGTTTTTTTTACGGTCCGAAAAACGTCTGAAAATAAGCCGTGTGAACATAGCCTAAATGTCAGTTGTTAATTCTGAAGCACCATGTGCACAGTTGTCTTATGGATCCGTGTTGTAAACATCCATAATGTGCTGTTTATAGACTGCTATGGGCCCATACTGTATCTCCAATTTTATCCAGAGGCACCCAGAGGTTTTCTCTTTTTAATTCGTGCGAATCTATGTGAAAAAAAAATCCCATGCAGTATAGCAAGTAATATTACAGAGGCCACATACTGAATGCCTGCTGGTCTGTGATATGGCCTGTAGGGAATTAAAATGCTATGTTTCAAGAAAGGCACCCAGACCCAGCTTCAAATCTTTCAATAAATTGACCATTGCAACCTCTTTTGGCAGAGAGTTCCATAGTCTCACTGCTCTTACAGTAAAGAAGCCCCATAAAAAGATCATTAGAAAGTTCTCTGTACTGTCTACTCATATATATATATATATATATATATATATATATATATATATATATATATATATTTATTTATTTTTCATTATTATTATTATTTTTTCTTTCAAAATAAACAACCACAACCTTTCATGTTATTGCTATCCACTCATTTCCTTAATAGGTCACCCTCTTCTGCACTTTCTTCAGTTCAGCTTTGTCTTTTTCATACACAGGTGCCCAAAACTGTACACAATATTTCACGTGTATTATTAATCTATATTTTTAACCCTCATTGAAATCTACTGCAAAATCTGCATGTAACCCATGCTGAATCTGCAAAAAGATTTCAGGCCTCTGCATCGAATAACATGCACTGCATGTGAACATGGTATTAATGTTTCTAAGGCCTCATGCACATGGCTATATTGTGTTTATGTTTTGTGATGCTTAATAGGACACTCATTGAAGCGCGTGTGGCCTATTATACGGAGACATATGAAGGTTTTATTTTTTTCTGTTTGAATTGTGGCATGCTCCGTTGGATGACCTGTATGTGCAGATATTCTCTCCCTGAAGTATTTCTACTATAAGAGAATAATTTCATACACACTGTCACCAACAGAACATGGAACATCGACATAGGACCATTGTGGAGCCTTCTGCACATGGTTCTGCCATATGCAACAGGCCTCAATATTTCTTTGTTTCTTTCTTCAATGTTTCTTTTAGAGCAAAGTTGGACAAAGGCTGGGGCTACATTGGTCACCTGGAAAGACAAAAACAGTCTTCCTATTGGATTAATTGAATATAACTGTTCTCTTAACCCTTTCCCGCCACAGCCCTTTTTCAGATTTTAATTTTCGTTTTTTCCTCCCCATCTTCCAAAGGCCATAACGTCTTTATTTTTCCGTCGATATAGTACTATGAGGGCTTGATTTTTGCGGGACAAGTTGTAGTTTTTCGTAGCCTCATTTATTTTGCGTATAATGTACTAGGAAACGGGAAAAAAATTATTTGTGGGGTAGAAAATGAAACAAACAGCGATTCCGCCATGGTTTTTTGCGCGCCATTTTTACGGAATTCATTGTACAATTAAAACAACATGTTAATTTTATTCTATGGGTGAATACGATTACGGCGATACCAAATATGTGTTGTTTTTTCTATATTTTACTACTTCTACAAGTAAAAACCTAAGGGCGGGTTCACACATGGCGGAATTGCACTTAAATTCCGCTGCGGACACTCCGCAGCGTTAATCCGCAGCGGAGCCGTTTCTACATTGACTTTCACTTTAATTTAGCAGTGTTCGTTTACACGATGCGTACAATTCCGCTGCGGAGCATAGGCTGCGGAGCGGAATTTGGTGTCCGCAGCATGCTCTGTCTGTTGCGGAGCAGTGGCGGACTCATGGCGGAATTTCTCCATTGACTTCAATGGAGATTCAAAGTTCCGCAATGAAGTCCGCAGCTGTCATGCACATGTCATGTGTGCTGCGGATGCGTCTTGCTTTTTTTACTTGACATTTCTTCATTCTGGCTGGACCTATGTATTTCTAGGTCTACAGCCAGACTGAGGAAGTCAATGGGGCTCCCGTAATGACGGGAGCGTTGCTAGGAGACGTCTGTAAATAGTCACTGTCCAGGGTGCTGAAAGAGTTACGCGATCGGCAGTAACTGTTTCTGCACCCGGGACAGTGACTACCGATCCCAATATACATGTATCTGTAAAAAAAAATGAAGTTCGTACTTACCGAGAACTCCCTGTTTCTGTCTCCAGTCCGGCCTCCCAGGATGACGTTTCAGTGTAAGTGACGGCTGCAGCCAATCACAGGCCAAGCACAGGCTGCAGCGGTCACATGGACTGCCGCGTCATCCAGGGAGGTCGGGCTGGATGCCGAAGGAGGGACGCGTCATAAAGACAACGGGCGGTAAGTATGAATTTCTTTTACTTTCACTAGGGAAAGTGCTGTCCCTTCTCTCTATCCTGCACTGATAGGGAGAAGGGAAGCACTTTTCCCGCAGTCCGCAGCAGCTAGTCCGCATCAATTTTCTGCACATTTTGTGCAGATCCGCAGCCGTAATCCGCAACCCGGATTAGGTGCGGCATTGATGCGGACAGTTGCGGAGGAATTCCGCCATGTGTGGTCATGCCCTAAGTGTAAAAAAGAAAATGTATTTTGCTTCGCCAAATTCCGAGAGCCGTAACTTCTTTATTTTTCAGTCGATTAAGTTGTATAAGGGCTTATTTTTTGCGGGATAAGCTGTAGTTTTTAATAATACCATTTTGGTGTAAATGTGACGGTTTGATCACTTTTTATTTCATTTTTTTTGGGAGATGAGGTGACAAAAAAATAGAGATTTTGGCGTTTACAATTTTTTTTTTTTTTTACGGCGTTCACTGTGCGGGTTAAATAATAACATATTGTGATAGTTCAGACTTTTACGGACGCGGCGATACCAATTATGTTTATTTATTTAATTTTTTACTATGCTCTAGGGGGAAAATGGGAAATGGGGGGTTTTTTGAACTTTTAATTATTTTATTTTTTTACACAAAAAAAAAACAACTTTATTTAACTCATTTTTACATTTTTTATTAGTCCCCCTAGGGGACTTCAACCAGCGATCGTTAGATAGCTTGCACGATATACTTCACTACTAATGTATTGCAGTATATCGTGATTCTCACAGTCTCATATGAAGCCCTGCCAGAGGCAGAGCTTCATAGGAGTACCAAGATGGTGGACCTGGGGGACTCCGTCAGACCCCCAGGCAGCCGTGTGAACCAACGGCTCCCCCCGATCTTGCCGCGGGGGGGCCGTTGAGACGTTACAGGGGGTTACCCCCCTGTTTTTAGTAATTTAAATGCCGCGATCTCTATTGAACGCGGCATTTAACGGGTTAAACAAGCGGGATCGCGCTAAAGCTCGTAACCCGGAAGTGTCGGCTGTAACACACAGCCGACATACTCGCTCTATGGAACGGACTCAGCCCGTGAGCCCGCTCCATATTCCCCCACCCGGCGTGCGCCGTATATATACGGCGGATGTCGGGAAGGGGTTAATTACTCTTACTTCACCAAAAATGTGCCTGTACAGATAGGAAAGAATAGATAGATAGATAGATAGATAGATAGATAGAGAGAGAGAGAGAGAGAGAGAGAGAGAGAGATAGATAGATAGATAGATAGATAGATAGATAGATACATAGATAGATAGATAGATAGATAGATAGATAGATAGATAGATAGATAGATAGATAGATAATCTTATACCATTCCATGCTACAAATGTATCCTTAAACAAAATATTCATTTAAAAAAAGTTCCAAAAGCTGATTGAGCATAAGAAAATGAATATAGCTAATTGTAATTGCAGTTTTCTATTATAAAGAGCTGTCCAAGGGAAGAATAAATAAAGAACAAAGATCACATGCTGTTATAGTGCAATAAAGAAATATTATAATCTATAAAGAAGAAAAAGAAGACACAGCTTTAGAGGTTATTTTTTTTAAATTAATCTATATGTAAACAATGGAATAAAAACAGCATGCAACATTTTTGGCATGTTACAATAGAATGGAAATGTAATCTGGAACGATTTTAAACTGAAAACAAATTTAACATTTTTGCATCTGTTGTAAACATATTGCAAACCACGAAGTACATAAAAAATAAAAATAAAGAAATAAATCCCAAAGCAAATTTTAAACCCCTTTATTGATTGATTAGGCTAAGGTTGAGTTCCCACAGGACGGATACGCTGCATAAAAATCGCGCAGCGTGTCCGACCTGGAACCCGCAGGACATTCCAGCCGAAAAATCGCACCACATTGTGGTGCAATTTTTCAGATGGAAATTCCGCTGCGGAAGAAAGCCGTTCATACTTACCCCCTCTCTCCTTTGATGTCCGCTCCAGTCCTGGATGATGTTTCAGGCCATGTGACGCTTCAGCCTGTGATTGGCTGCAGCGGTCACATGGGGTGATACGTCATTCCAGGAGGCTGAACTGCAGGAAGAAGGAAGGCGTTCTGGGTAAGTATGATTTTTTCATTTATTCTGACGTTGCGATTTTTGCGGCGTAACCGCTGTAATTACGTCACAAGAGTCGCAATGCTTAGCTTTCTGTTGCGGGTTTTGCATCCCCATTGAATTCAATGGGGAAAACCCGCAGCGGAAAATCAACAAAAACGCAGCATACATTGACATGCTGCGGAATTAAATTCCACACCGCAGGTCAAGTTATTTTTCCGCAGCGTTGGCATGAAATTTACTAAATCTCACCCACTTTTTGCTACTGTAAACGCTGCAGAATTTCCGCACACAATTCCGTTTAGAATTTACGCTACGTGGGAACCCGGCCTAAATCAACACTGTGTTCGGTGGGACTATTTGAAGTGGTCCTGCTAAATGTATAGACAGACGTATGCAACTGTATGCCTATGCAGCTGCAAACATCCTCCATGGACTGCCATAAAAAAAAAGGGTGTTTTTGCTTACAGTTGTATGGAAAATTGCAGTTGCCAAGTGTATAAGTCAGTAAATTTTCCTGGTGTATACGCCGACAGTACTGTAGGAGTGGGATGCAGCTACTTCTCCTCGCTTCTTCCGAACCGGTTGTTGAGAGAATAGCTAACTTGGTTCCTCCAGATTAATTTGTATCTGCTAACCATTAGGTGCCTCCTTTTGTCATGAAGGTGGCGCCATAATGTCATCTTACTGCTTGCGGCATTCCGCAAGATCCTGGCCTGCTGCATAGCTGGCAGGAAGGAAGTTGGAAAGGTGAGTATTTTTTAATGGAGGCAATTCTATTTATAGAGTCCATCAGTGTGTGTATCACTATTTACAATAGGCACTATAAGTGGTACTATTTTCAGGGGGCACTGTGTGTGGCATTATTTTTTTCAGAAGGCACTATGAATGGCACTAATTTTAAGGGACAAATTACTTTATTCAGGGTAACAATGTTTGGAAATATATTCAGTGACACAGTGTGTGGCAGTAAATTATTTACAGGGGCCACATTATGTGGAGCTATTATATTTAGAAGGCACAGTGTGGAGGAGCTGGGAGACTTGTTGCAGCACTTTGTGCACTACACAACTCTCCTGCCTTAAAACATAAACTAAATAGAGGCTGCACATGCCTAGGTAAGGAATGTACACATATAGGTCTATAAGTTAAGGATGATTTTAATATTGTGACTAAGTCTAGGTAGGTATGTATGTATTCATAGTGTGTCAAAGAGGTAAGCACACAAGTCTGAATAATTCATAGTAATTTACTGTTACATGCGCAAATATTTATTTACATTCCACATTAACATATCGGGGGAGAGATGTATTAACCCCTTTAAGGGCGGGTTCACACATGGCGGAATTCCACTTAAATTCCGCTGCGGACACTCCGCAGCGTTAATCCGCAGCGGAGCCGTTTCTCCATTGACTTTCACTTTAAATTAGCAGTGTTCGTTTACACGATGCGTACAATTCCGCTGCGGAGCATAGGCTGCGGAGCGGAATTTGGTGTCCGCAGCATGCTCTGTCTGTTGCGGAGCAGTGGCGGACTCATGGCGGAATTTCTCCATTGACTTCAATGGAGATTCAAAGTTCCGCAATGAAGTCCGCAGCTGTCATGCACATGTCATGTGTGCTGCGGATACGTCTTGCTTTTTTAACTTGACATTTCTTCATTCTGGCTGGACCTATGTATTTCTAGGTCTACAGCCAGACTGAGGAAGTCAATGGGGCTCCCGTAATGACGGGAGCGTTGCTAGGAGACGTCTGTAAATAGTCACTGTCCAGGGTGCTGAAAGAGTTAAGCGATCGGCAGTAACTGTTTCTGCACCCGGGACAGTGACTACCGATCTCAATATACATGTATCTGTAAAAAAACATATAAGTTCATACTTACCGAGAACTCCCTGCGTCTGTCTCCAGTCCGGCCTCCCAGGATGACGTTTCAGTGTAAGTGACGGCTGCAGCCAATCACAGGCAAAGCACAGGCTGCAGCGGTCACATGGACTGGCGCGTCATCCAGGGAGGTCGGGCTGGATGCCGAAAGAGGGACGCGTCACCAAGACAACGGCCGGTAAGTATGAAAATCGTTTCCTTTCACTAGGGAAAGTGCTGTCCCTTCTCTCTATCCTGCACTGATAGGGAGAAGAGAAGCACTTTTCCCGCAGTCTGCAGCAGCTAGTCCGCATCAATGTACTGCACATTTTGTGCAGATCCGCTGCAGAATCTGCAACGCAGATTCTGTGCGGCATCGATGCGGACAGTTGCGGAGGAATTCCGCCATGTGTGGTCATGCCCTAAGACGCAGCCTGTTTTGGCCTTGTGGACACAGATGATTTTTTTCAAATCTGACATGTGTCGCTTTATGTGGTATTAACTTTGGAATGCTTTAACCTATCCAAGCGATTCTGAGAATGTTTTCTCGTGACATTGTACTTTATGTTAGTTAAAAAATGTGGTCGATAAATTCAACATTTATTTGTGAAAAACTTCACATTTTAGAGAAAATTTGCAAAAATTATCATTTTTCTAAATTTAAATGCATCTACTTGTAAAACAAATAGTAATACCACACAAAATAGTTACTAGTTAATATTTCCCATATGTCTACTTTATGTTTGCATAATTTTTTCCATGTCCTTTTATTTTTCTAGGACGTTACAAGGCTTAGAACTTTAGCAGCAATTTCTCAAATTTTCAAGCAAATTTCAAAAGTCTATTTTTTCAGGCACCAGTTCAGTTGTGAAGTGGCTTTGAGGGCCTTATATATAAGAAAGTCCCCATAAATCACCCCACTTTGAAAACTGCACCCCTCAAAGTATTTAAATCAGCATTCAGAAAGTATTTTTAACCCTTTAGGCGTTTCACAGGAATTAAAGCAAAGTAGAGGTGAAATTTACAAATTAATTATTTTTTGCTGAAATTCATTTGCAATATATTTTTTTCTGTAACACAGAAGGTTTTACCAGAGAAACACAACTCAATATTTATTGCCCAGGTTCTGCAGTTTTTAGAAATATCACATATGTGGCCCTAGTATGGTAATGGACTGAAGCAAAGGAGCACTTAGTGGATTTTGGGGCCTCCATTTTTTAGGAATATATTTTAGGCACGATGTCAGGTTTGAAGAGGTCTTGTGGTGCCTAAACAATCGAAACCCCCCAAAAGTGACCTCCTTTTGGAAACTACACCCGCAAGGTATTTTTCTAGAGGTATAGGTAGCATTTTGACCCCACAGTTTTTTGCAGAATTTAGTGGAATTAGTCTGTGAAGATAAAAAATGTACATATTTTTCTGCTAAAACATAGAATTTTTTCATTTTTATAAGGAATAAAGGAGAAAAAGCACCCCAACATTTGTAAAGCAATTTCTTCCGATAACGGCAATACCCCATATGTGGTCATAAACTGATGTGTGGACCCACAGCAGTGCTCAGAAGGGAGGGAGCGCCTTTTGGATTTTGGAGCGCAGATTTTGCTGGAAAGGTTTTCGATGCCATGTCACGTTTGCAACGTCCTGGAGGGACCAAAACAGAGGAAACCCCCCTAAAGTGACCCTATTTTGGAAACTACACCCCTCAAGGAAATTTTCTAGGGCTATAGTTATAATTTTGACCTCACAGGTTTTTTTTTGTAGAATTTAGTAGGATAAGGCCATGAAAATTAATATCAACATTTTTGTCCAATAAAATGTTGATTTTTTTTAATTTTCACAAGGGATAAAAGAGAAAAACCACATCAACATTTGAAAAGCAATTTCTCCTAAGTACGGCAATATCCCATATGTGGTCATAAATGTTTCTTTATTAGAACTTAATTAACCCTTTCAGGACTGATCCTTTTTTGCTCTTTCATTTTCGTTTTTCACTCCTCGCTTTACAGGAGCAATAACGTTTTAATTTTTCCGTCAATAGAGTGGTGTGAGGGCTTATATTTGCGGAACGAGTTGTAGTTTCTGTTGACACCATTTTAAAATACCATACAATGTACTGGTAAACGGAAAAAAAATTATTTGCGGGCTGAAATTGGAAAAAACTGTGATTCTTGCATAGTTTTTGGGGTTTTATTTTTACGTCTTTCACCATGCAGTAAAATCGACAACATAATTTTATTCCATGTCTCAATACGATTAGGGTGAAACCAAATTTATATAGTTTTTTTTTTTAATTTTACTACTTTTACAAAGAAAAGACTACTTGTTAAAAAAAATCTATCATCACATTCTAAGAGGCGATTGAGCAGTGTGGGTGCTTATTTTTGTCAGGACGAGCTGTAGCTTTTATTGGTATCATTTTATGGTACATACAACTTCTTGATCACTTATTCTCAAATTTTTTTTAGAGCTAAGGTGACCAAAAAACAGCTATTTTGGCGTTTTAAGTTTTTTATTTCTTACGGCGTTCACTGTGCGCAATAAATTACATTTTACTTTATTTCGCCAGTCGATCCGATTATGGTGATACCATATGTATATTGTTTTTTTTAATGTTTTGCAGCGTTTGCACTATAAAATCACATTTTGTTAAAATTATTTATTTTTTTGTGTTGCCATATTCTAAGAGCCATAACTTTTTTATTTTTTAATCAAAAAAGCTGTGTAAGGGTTTGTTTTTTTGCGGGACGGGTGTTAATTTTTATTGGTACTATTTTGGGCTACATGCGACTTTTTAATCACTTTTTATTCTATATCTTGGGAGGGGTGGTGACCAAAATATAGCGATGCTGGCATAGTTTTTCATTTATTTTGTTTGCGGTGTTCACTGTGTGGGAAAAATAACATTATAATTTTATATCTTGTGTCGTTACGAACGCGGTGATACCAAATATGTATACTTTTTTGATAACGTTTTAGTTTTATCCTATAATAAAATACTTATAAGGGCATGACCACACATGGCGGAATTCCTCCGCAACTGTCCGCATCAATGCCGCACATAATCCGGGTTGCGGATTACGGCTGCGGATCTGCACAAAATGTGCAGAAAATTGATGCGGACTAGCTGCTGCGGACTGCGGGAAAAGTGCTTCCCTTCTCCCTATCAGTGCAGGATAGAGAGAAGGGACAGCACTTTCCCTAGTGATAGTAAAAGAAATTCATACTTACCGCCCGTTGTCTTTATGACGCGTCCCTCCTTCGGCATCCAGCCCGACCTCCCTGGATGACGCGCCAGTCCATGTGACCGCTGCAGCCTGTGCTTGGCCTGTGATTGGCTGCAGCCGTCACTTACACTGAAACGTCATCCTGGGAGGCCGGACTGGAGACAGAAACAGGGAGTTCTCGGTAAGTACGAACTTCATTTTTTTTTACAGATACATGTATATTGGGATCGGTAGTCACTGTCCCGGGTGCAGAAACAGTTACTGCCGATCGCTTAACTCTTTCAGCACCCTGGACAGTGACTATTTACTGACGTCTCCTAGCAACGCTCCCGTCATTACGGGAGCCCCATTGACTTCCTCAGTCTGGCTGTAGACCTAGAAATACATAGGTCCAGCCAGAATGAAGAAATGTCATGTTAAAAAACCAATACGCTCCGCACCACACATAACATGTGCATGACAGCTGCGGACTTCATTGCGGAACTTAGAATCTCCATTGAAGTCAATGGAGAAATTCCGCCATGAGTCCGCAACCAGTCCGCCACTGCTCCGCAACATCCCTTGCATGCTGCGGACACCAAATTCCGCTCCGCAGCCTATGCTCCGCAGCGGAATTGTACGCATCGTGTAAACGAACACTGCTAAATTAAAGTGAAAGTCAATGGAGAAACGGCTCCGCTGCGGATTAACGCTGCGGAGTGTCCGCAGCGGAATTTAAGTGAAAATCCGCCATGTGTGAACCCGCCCTTATAGGAAAAAAAAACTTTTATAAAACATTTTTATTAACTTATTTTTCCTTTTTTTTTTCCTTTTTACACTTTCTTTTTTGACCTGCAGCACTGATCACTACTAGAATACATTACACTACCTAGGTAATTTAATGTATTCCAACTGTCAGTGTGATGTCACAGTCACTCTGAGGGTATGTGCACACGATAGCAGGCATTTACGTGTGAAAAGACAGACTGTTTTCAAGAGAAAACAGCTGCCTCGTTTCACACGTAAATGCTCCTCCTCGTATTATGCGAGGCGTCTGAGACGCTCGTAAGTCTTGAGCTGCTCTTCATTGAGTTCAATGAAGAACGGCTCAAATTACGTTGCAAAGAAGTGCCCTGCAGTCATTTTACGCGTCATCGTTTGACAGCTGTCAAACGATGACGCGTAAATTACAGGTCGTCTGCACAGTACGTCGGCAAACCCATTCAAATGAATGGGCAGATGTTTGCCGACGTATTGTAGCCCTATTTTCAGGCGTAAACCGAAGCATAATACGCCTCGTTTACGCCTGAAAATAGGTCATGTGAACCCAGCCTGACAGCAAACCTATGAGGACCAGCCAGGGGCCGTAAACGCCCGAAAAACGGCCAAAAAATCGGAAGCAGAACGCCTCCAAACATCTGCCCATTGATTTCAATGGGAAAACGGTGTTCTGTTCTGACAGAGCGTTTTTGGCTGCGTTTTTTTAAGTGTAAAAAAACGGCCGTGAAAAAGAAGTGCAGGACACTTCTTGGGACGTTTTTGAAGCCGTTTTCCATAGACTCTATTGAAAAAAGCTCCAAAATGCAGCGAAAAACTCAGCGAAAATCGCGAGTGGCACAGAAAACTTCTGAAAAAAAAGGAGCATGTCACTTCTTGAGGCGTTTTTTTTAGCTGATTTTCCATTGGGGTAAGTTCACACGGCCTATTTACGGACGTAATTCGGGCGTTTTTGCCCCGAATTACGTCTGAAAATAGCGCCTCAATAGCGCTGACAAACATCTGCCCATTGAAAGCAATGGGCAGACGTTTGTCTGTTCACACGAGGCGTATATTTACGCGCCGCTGTCAAATGACGGCGCGTAAATAGACGCCCGCGTCAAAGAAGTGACCTGTCACTTCTTTGGCCGTAATTGGAGCCGTTATTCATTGACTCCAATGAATAGCAGCGCTAATTACGGCCGTAATGGACGCGGCGTTCAAGCGCCTGCACATGCCGGTACGGCTGAAATTACGGGGATGTTTTCAGGCTGAAACATCCCCGTAATTTCAGCCGTAACGGACGCCCTCGTGTGAACATACCCTTAGGGTATGTTCACACGTAGTCAACAAAAACGTCTGAAAATCCAGAGCTGTTTTCAAGGGAAAACAGACCCTGCTTTTCAGACGTTATTTTACCAACTCGCATTTTTCGCAGCGTTTTCACGACGTTTTCGCGGCGTTTTTTACGTCCGTTTTTGGAGCTGTTTTCATTGGAGTCTATGAGAAAACAGCTCCAAAAACGTCCAAAGAAGTGTCCTGCACTTCTTTTGACGAGGCTGTATTTTTACGGGTCGTCGTTTGACAGCTGTCAAACGACGACGCGTAAATAACAGGTCGTCTGCACAGTACGTCGGCAAACCCATTCAAATGAATGGGCAGATGTTTGCCGACGTATTGTAGCCATATTTTCAGACGTAAAACGAGGCATAATACGCCTCGTATACGTCTGAAATTTGGCCGTGTGAACATACCCTAAAACACTATGAAAAACGTCTCAAAAGAAGCCTGAAAAGCAGCTCCAAATTAAAAGAAGCTTAATTTTTGAGCTTCAATAACGCCTGAAAATCAGAGGCTGTTTTCTCTTGAAAACAGCTCCGTATTTTGAGACGTTTTTCACTCTGCGTGTGAACATACCCTAAGGGTATGTTCACACGGCCAAATTTCAGACGTAAACGAGGCGTATTATGCCTCGTTTTACGTCTGAAAATAGGGCTACAATACGTCGGCAAACATCTGCCCATTCATTTGAATGGGTTTGCCGACGTACTGTGCAGACGACCTGTTATTTACGCGTCGTCGTTTGACAGCTGTCAAACGACGACGCGTAAAAATACAGCCTCGTCAAAAGAAGTGCAGGACACTTCTTTGGACGTTTTTGGAGTTGTTTTCTCATAGACTCCAATGAAAACAGCTCCAACAACGGACGTAAAAAACGCCGCGAAAAACGCCGCGAAAAATGCGAGTTGGTAAAAAAACGTCTGAAAAGCAGGGTCTGTTTTCCCTTGAAAACAGCTCTGGATTTTCAGACGTTTTTGTTGACTACGTGTGAACATACCCTAAGGGTATGTTCACACGGCGGGGGTCCGTAAAGGCTGAAATTACGGGGATGTTTCAGCCTGAAAACATCCCCGTAATTTCAGCCGTACCGGCATGTGCAGGCGCTTGAACGCCGCGTCAATTACGGCCGTAATTAGCGCTGCTATTCATTGGAGTCAATGAATAGCGGCTCCAATTACGGCCAAATAAGTGACAGGTCACTTCTTCTACGCGGGCGTCTATTTACGCGCCATCATTTGACAGCGGCGCGTAAATTTACGCCTCGTGTGAACAGACAAACGTCTGCCCATTGCTTTCAATGGGCAGATGTTTGTCAGCGCTATTGAGGCGCTATTTTCAGACGTAATTCGGGGCAAAAACGCCCGAATTACGTCCGTAAATAGGCCGTGTGCACATACCCTTAAGGGTATGTTCACACGCTTAACATAAAACGTCTGAAAATACGGAGCTGATTTCAGAGAAAACAGCCTCTGATTTTCAGGCGTTATTGAAGCTGAAAATGAAGCTTCTTTTAATTTGGAGCTGCTTTTCAGGCTTCTTTTGAGGCGTTTTTCATAGTGTTCAATGTAAAATCAGCTAAAAAAAACGCCTCAAGAAGTGACATGCTCGTTTTTGTTTTTTTGGAGCGTTTTTTTGCGCTCCATTTTTTAAAACAGCAGCGTAAAAAGACGCCCCGTATGAACTAAATGCTGTTTTTCCCATTGATTTCAATGGGCAGATGTTTGTAAGCGTTCAGCTTAGGTTTTTTCAGGCGTTTTTCGAGGCATAAACGCCCCGAAATACGCCTGAAAACACTGTGTGTGAACAAACCCTAAGGGCATGACCAGACGTGGCGGAGTTCTGCATACACTGTCCGCATTAATGCCGCACAGAATCTGCGTTGCAGATTCTGTTGCGGCTCTGCCTAAAATGGGCATTAAATTGATGCGGACTAGCCGTTGCGCATTGAGGTGAAAGTACTTCCCTTCTCTCTATCAGTGAAGGATAGAGAGAAGGGACAGCCCTTTCCCTAGTAAAAGTAAAAGAAAATTATACTTACCCAGCCGTTGCCTTGGTGACACGTCCCTCTCTTGACATCCAGCCCGACCTCCCTGGATGACGCGGCAGCCATCACTTCATCCCGGGAGGCCGGACTGGAGGAAGAAGCAGGGAGTTCTCGGTAAATAGGAACTTCTATTTTTTTTACAGGTTGATGTATATTGTGTTCGGAAGTCACTGTCCAGGGTGCTGAAACAGTTACTGCCGATCGTTTAAGTCTTGGCACTCGGCACCCTGGACAGTGACTATCTCCTGACGTCGCCTAGCATCGCTCCCGTAATTACAGGTGCACCATGTAGTCACCCGTAATTACGGGAGCCCCATTGACTTCCTCAGTCTGGCTGTAGACCTAGAAATACATAGGTCCAGCCAGAATGAAGAACTATCATGTTCGTAAAAGCAATACGCTACGCAGCACACATAACATCTGCGAACTTCATTGCAGAATTTTGACTCTCCATTGAAGTCAATGGAGAAATTCCGCAATGAGTCCGCAACAAGTCCGCTACACGTCTGCAACAGCCAGTGTATGCTGCAGACACCAAATTCCACACCGCAGCCTATGCTCCGCAGCTGAATTTTCCGCAACTTGTAAACAAACCTCACCAAAAAGCTGTGGAAAGCTGTGGAGAAACGTGTACGCTGCGGATTTCCGCAGCGGACTGTCCGCAGCGGAATTCCAGAGCAATTCCGCCACGTCTGGTCATGCGCTTAGGGTATGTTCACACGCTGAGTCAAAAACGGCTGAAAATTACGGAGCTGTTTTCAGAGAAAACAGCCTCTGATTTTCAGGTGTTTTTGAAGCTGAAAATGAAGCTTCTTTTAATTTGGAGCTTCTTTTGTGGCATCTTTTCAGGCTTCATTTGAGGCGTTTTTTGAGGCGTTTTTCATAGTGTTCAATGTAAAATCAGCTCCAAAAAAACGCCTCAAGAAGTGACATGCACTTCTTTTTATGGACCGTCTTTTTAGAGTATGTTCACACGCAAACGCAAAATACATCTGAAATTACGGAGCTTTTTGTAGTCAATGAAAAACGGCTCCAAAAATGTCCAAAGAAGTGACATGCACTTCTTTGACGCGGGCGTATTTTGACAGCGACCCGTAAAATTACACCTCGTCTGAACAGAACATCGTAAAACCCATTGCAAGCAATGGGCAGATGTTTGCAGACGTAATGGAGCCATCTTCTCAGGCTGGATACTCACTTTTTTAAAACAACTTATGCTAATCTAATATTATACCTCATATATATCAACTTTGTAATTGCATTAAGGTTAGGTGTCTCCCTTCATATTATCTGCCATCCATGCCCTGTTTTCCAGCAAAATTCGTCTCTAACTATAGATCAGAGGAGGCAGACTGCAGGAAGTGGGAGTGTGTCTTTTTACTGCCTGCACATAGAAATCCATGGAGAGGGGAGGGGGAGCAGAAGGGGTAGCAGAGTGAGATACACAAACCTACTGCCCATAACAATCTACAAAGAGGGGACGGCAGAGCGGGATCAGAGAGTGGAGCTATAGGCTGGTGGTAAGATTTATATATATATGTATATATATATATATATATATATATATATATATATATATATATATATAATAGATAGAGATAGGAGAGCAGGATTCCCCTCTTCTCTATGGTCGCAGTGTATAGAACCCATTATAGCAGTTAGGCTCCACCCACTAGCTCAGAGAAAAACAGAATTAGAGATAGAGAGAGGAAAACTGCTAAAAAATGCAGAATACAAGTCATATAATGGGAAGTAATTGTGTTATTACACATATACACACATATGATAGATTTTTCTGAAAAGTCACCTGAAAAGTTAGGTACGCATTAAAGAGACTCTGTCACAAGTTTAGTAATGTCCAATCTCCTAACTAATCAAATAGGCGCTGTCATGCTGCGGACAGAAGTTTAAACACAGAAGCTGAGATCATGCTGGGAAGGGGAGAAGCTGTATGACGCTGATTGGACAGCATCATACAGACAACACAAACACCGCCCACAGAGAAAGAGCAACATTACCTCCCAGGGCCGCCATCAGGGCAGTACAGATGGTACTCCCATCAAGGGCCCGGGCTAAAGAGGGACCCGCCACAAGCGCTGGTCCCCTGGACTGGCGTAGCTATAGGGGTTGCAGCGGTTGAAATTGTGACTGGGCCCCGTAGCCAGGGGGACCCGAGGCCCCCTGCACCACATATATTAAAAGTTCTATAGTAACTAGGGCCTATGTAATAAAGTACACGGGCCCCTGTTACTATAGTAACAGTATACTTATCCTCCTAGTTCCCAGCACAGTGGGGGTCACGATGTCTTTGACATCACAACATTACAACGATGTGCGCCACTCACAAAGCTGCAATGCTGGATGGCGTCAGGACATTCACTGCGCCCGGAGCCAAAGAGGAGGGTAAGTGTAATGTTACTGTCTGTTGGTGCCCCGTATCTAAGCCTACCATGTGGCAGGCTTAGATACAGGGCTCATCAAAAAGGATGACACATGGTGTGATCCTTCTCCTGGGCTCTGTATCTAAGCCTACATTGTGGCAGGCTTGGGTACAGGGTCCAACAGACAGTATCACACAGTATAGTTTAAAAAAAACTACAAGGACATAGAATAAATACTTTATTGAAATAAAAAAAACACACAAGCCTCGTTAACCATTTTATTGAAAATAAAAAAAAGCCATCAACGAAGTAGTCCTCGAATCCAAAGTAGTCCAACAACTGAAACTGTAAAAAAACATAATAAATACAATGGAGCGGACCTAAATAGTTGGTGGGCGTGAAACAGTTAAATTCAAAAAAAGGCTGCCTGCCGGCAGAAATGAGCCCTGTTTTCCAACTATTATTTAAAGAGTAAAAATAAAAAAGTCTTTATTCGATTTGCAACAAGGACAGACTACATGAAATTTAAAAGTTAATGTCCATTTCTGACAGCAATTAGCACAGTGCCAGACTAGAGAGCTCTGTCTAGAAAGGGTTAAGTACCACAGCTACAGAGCGCTACATACAGTTGGTTATTAGTTAGATTCAAAGATGTCAATAGGACAATTATTAAAATAAAGGTAGAAGCCCCCCCGACATGTTTCGCTACGATGTAGCGTCTTCAGGGGTATCGGGGCCAATGACGGTCATTGGCCCCGCTACATCGCTACATCAATGAAATCAGGGTTTCCGGCACTACTTTACTTTGCTCTAGGATAAGTACGGCAGTGACTGGCTGCCACAATCACATGACATGAACATATCACGACATTGTGTAAGCAAGGTAAACAGAGATGACTGGGGACCTGCGGTGCGGGAATGGCACAGAATTACTAAGATAAGTACATTAAAATTTGATCTATTTTCAATTTAAAGTCCTATTAAATTAATTTTAATATCTTAGAAAACCTCTTTGACAACCTTCCCCAGTGGTCACTGCTTACTATGCTTCCCGCTGACCATTCTGCTCACTTCCCTCCCTTTAAGTGCTCAAACGGTAAACCCCCAGGAGCCCCGACCAATCTCGCTGTATGGGGCCCTGAAATTTCTCATGACAGCCCTTTTACCGCTCCTTTGACTAGCATAGCCTCATTTGCATATTTAGAAATAACTTTAAAATAAACATTTTGGGACACATTTTTCACTGGACTTAGCGTGACAACTCCTATTGCATTACTAAACTAGTGACAGAACCTCTTTAATGCCAAGTTTGGCCTCATCGTGAAGGAGTTTATACGTTTTTTCTCTTCTTTAGAGGGATCTAAATGTAAACTGTGCAAGCATATACAAAAGCCCATACATTTAGATTAATCTGCTGTTGACTTCCATTGTAAAAAAAAATAAGCCTTTTGAATTTTGTAATAAAACAGTATACAAATGTTTGCCTATGAGACTTATGCCAAAATGACACTCTTTTGGCACATGTTTGGCCCATAGAAACCTATGGATATGTTTAAGTATATGTTTGGATACTCTTTGTAACAGTGGTATGTCCTAACATGTGCCTGTGTATATTTATATGCACAATCACCATATCCTGGCATACAGTACGTACGTTAGTTTATTGTAAAAAAAAAATTGACGTAAAATTGAAATACCAAAGTACAAAAAAATACACAAAACACATATACAAAAAAAAATATTTTTCTGTTAAACATATATATAAAAATATAAGCCCCACATATTTGGAATCCCAACAACATGTGCCCATACTGCAGTGTTGATGCAAAAAAAAGATAAAGCTTATTAGCACCAGAATGACCAGTTTAAAAATAAAATAAGTTGTGTGGTCCTAAAGCCCAATAATGGCTTAGTACTTTAGGTTTTAAATGATTTGTTTTGCATATGGGCATGATCTGCATTATATGTGCATGTGCTTAACGCTTATTGACTGACCATGTAACCTCAATCTCCATATTGATTAGCTGATCTTTTGACTTTATACGTCATACTGACTAACTGACCACATTACATTTGTTGTGATTATTGGATTGTTGGATAATTATATATTCTCCACTGGTATATAATAATTTCCTTACTACGCATTTATTAACTGGACTAAGGGAAAATGGCACAAATTTATGGTGCAAATCTACGTCTGATCACAGCAGGAGTATAAATATTTTTTTCCTGTCTTAGAGCTCAATTTGTGCGGAATTTATTAGGATGCTCAAATCTCACCAACCCCCCTCTCTACTTTGGCATAAATTACCTAACATAAAGTAAATGCCTATGCTGCTGTAACACATACCACTTTGTAAACTCAAGGTTAGGTTGACAGTCACTTTCACCTGTCTCAAAGAGTTTTTTGTAACTATTTGTAGAAGAACTAAACACTGCTAAATGTTTTTAGAATATTCCAACAATGTTTGTATTTTATATTGATTCTTTAATCCTATGTTTTTGTTCTTGATATTTAAGATATTTGGAGAAAAACTTATTATTGTGCTTGATAGAAACTGACGAGGGCAAGAAAAAATTATCTTTATATTACATTAGTCTTATAATTGTTCTAAAATATCAGAAATATCTTACACCTAATTGTAGCATTACATTAAATACTTTAGGGCTTCTGAATCTCTTTTACCTTCTAAATCCTGAAATCGTGCATACAGGGTTTTATCTTCTAAATTAAATCAATAAAACAGCTTGCTGCTGGCACCAGAATTCTTATCACTGCAGAGTGGTCAGAAGGCACAAAAGTGCAGTTGCCATCTGTAGTTCTAAACTATGTAGAAGTAATCCTCACTTAAAGAGAAGGGTAATGGCTTGGAATAATAGTGTAAGGTTAATTAGTGAAGATCAATGCAGCTGTAGAATATAATATGCGTTCTATCAAACACCAAAGGTGGAAATAGATAATTAAGCCCATTGTGCTATATTTCCCGAAGTACAAAGATTGTTCCATTAAACCTTGTTAGAAATTGCATGTGGTGGAATGCCCGATGCTGCAATTTTAATCACTGCTTCAATTTGCCCTCGTGACGGTTTTATAATTAAATTCTTTGAATTTTCATGTTTTAACAAATATAAAAATATAACTATATAAATAATATTTCTTAGATAACCTTCAATTAAGTATGCGCTCTTCCTATTTGCACAGTGATGTTACAAAGTTCTATTGCTTTACGTCTGTTAACACTTCTATTTTAAGTGATTGCGATGCTTACGGATTAGTACAAAAGATGAAATCTTAAAGCATTATGTCATTAGTCTGGAACATCACTGGAGTGATGAGAGAAAGACCACTTTCCGTGGCACACCACATTAGAATAAATTATGTTAACCATTAACATTAAAGTGGTTGCCCACGACTGGACCACTGATGATATATCCACCAGATGGGTCATTTGTACATGATCTGTGGGGGTTCGACACCCGGACCCCACACCGATCAGCTGCTCAGGCTGCCTCCGGGCACCGTAGTCATCCGTAATTCATCCGTATATATGGATCCGTAAAAAAGAGGGAGGCTGCAAATGATGTCACCAACATGTTGCTTAGCAACGCTTCTGTAAATATGGACGGTTTACGGATGAACATCTGTACCGTCTGTATTTACGGAAGCGCCCATAAGCTTCTATGGAAGAGTCTGTGCCATAATTACGGACCAGAATATGACAGGTTCTATATTTTTTTCAGCACGGACAACCATCAGTTAGGGCAAAGCCACACGTGGTGGAAATGCTCTTGAATTCCGCTGCGGACACTCCGCAGCGTTAATCCGCAGCAGAGCCGTTTCTCCATTGACTTCCACTTCTATTTAGTAGGGTTCGTTTAGACGAAGCGGAAAATTCTGCGGCGGAGCATAGGCTGCGGTGCGGAATTTGGTGTCCGCAGCATGCAATGGATGTTGCGGAGTTGTGGCGGACTGGTTGCGGACTCATGGCGGAATTTCTCCATTGACTTCAATGGAGATTCTAATTTCCGCAATGAAGTCCGCAGCTGTCATGCACATGTTATGTGTGCTGCGGATGCGTCTTGCTTTTTTGACATGACATTTCTTAATTCTGGCTGGACCTATGTATTTCTAGGTCTACAGCCAGACTGAGGAAGTCAATGGGGCTCCCGTAATTACGTGAGCGTTGCTAGGCGACGTCAGTAAATAGTAACTGTCCAGGGTGCTGAAAGAGTTAAGCGATCGGCAGTAACTGTTTCTGCACTCTGGACAGTTACTACCGATCCCAATATACAGCAACCTGTCAAAAAAATAGAAGTTCATACTTACCGAGAACTCCCTGCTTCTGTCTCCAGTCCGGCTTCCCAGGATGACGTTTCAGTCTAAGTGACGGCTGCAGCCAATCACAGGCTGCAGCGGTCACATGGACTGCCGCGTCATCCAGGGAGGTCGGGCTGGATGCCGAAAGAGAGACGCGTCACCAAGACAATGGCCGGTAAGTATGAAATTATTTTACTTTCACTAGGGAATGTGCTGTCCCTTCTCTCTATCCTGCACTGATAGAGAGAAGGGACGCACTTTTAACGCAGTCCGCAGCAGCTAGTCCGCATCAATTTACTGCACATTTTGGGCAGATCCGCCGCAGAATCTGCAACGCAGATTCTGTGCGGCATTGATGCGGACAGTTGCGGAGGAAATCCGCCACGTGTGGGCATGCCCTAAAAATACTGTTCGTGGCCAATAGAAATTAATGGGTCTGTAATTACGGATCAGAATTACAGATGAATTATACGGTCGTGTGCATGGGGCCTGACCTTTATTGACTCTCTATCCACACATCAAGTCCAGCTTTTGTATATTATTTGAATTATTAATAAGAAATAAAAGAAAACTAGTAGTTGTACTGTATCATGAAATATAATTGAAATATATTTTATTAGCACACAAAGTATTTCCTTCTTTTATGCATTGTTTTTTTTATCTTTTGGATTCTGGTTATGACTGTAGTATGACTATAGTTTCTATACTTGCTGTGAGAGAAGTATTGTGTTTTCTGCATGCCTTGGAAAATGTGTATCAAATTGAGAAATCAAAGGTTAATCGAGACGTACTGCAGAGGTCACATCCAATGGTTCACAATTCTTTGAGCAATGCTGCTGTAAATCAAGGGTAAAGAGGTTGAGTTTATACATAAGAATTATTAGTCAAACCAATGGCTAAAATACTTTCTTTTAGCTTGAATACAAAGCCTGGTGATCAGGCCACTAAAGGCATTCCATGTATTTCAGATGAAAATCAAGAGCACCCATTAGGTTTTGGGGCTCAAATGTATTAAACAAATATTAAAAAAAAAAAGTGCTACAAATATCTTAGAAATAAAATTATCTATTATTACAAAGTTTTTAAGGCCTCCTTCACACACTGAAAATGTCTTTAGTTTTAAACTGCATCGAAAAACGCTTCTAAAAACACTAGCGTTATTAAAATAAAACATGGGTTTTTAAGGCGTTTTTAGTGGCGTATTTTATGTGGTGCTATTTTGTACATACTTTTCTTTCTGTCATTTTCAAGGTCCTATACAAAAGCCTAAGAACAAACGCCTGAACAAAACGATATACCCAGAGCATGCTGCATTTGGAAAAAGACGCCACTAACCACAAAATTGCCTCAAAAACACCACAAACCAAAACACAGTTGTGTGTGGTGAATTTGATATTTTACTATAGACCTTAATATAACCTCTGGACTCTTAAAATAATGCAGCAAAAAAAAAGTTGTGAAAAACCCACAAAAATGTAGCAAAACGCTGTGAGTGAATCCAGTCTAAGGGCTCATTCAGACGAGTGTGGCCGTTAAAACGACGGCTGTCATATGGACTCATATATTTCAATAGGGCTGTTCACACGACCATTGTTTCAGCGGAGCGTGTGAAGGGTCTGTGAAAAAATAGGACATGTCCTATTTTACTGCGTATCACGCATTCCTCCTTAGACTCTAGTCTATGGGGGATCAGTGACAACGCGTTCTGCACGGGAGCACCTCGGACGTGAAAAACTTCAATTTTTCAAGTCCGAGGTTGCCGACACTCGTCTGAATGTAGCTTAAAGGAGATTAACGGTTATTCTTTGTTTAATGAAAATTGATACCATTTTTACTTCATGTATCGATTCCTCATGTTTTGTTTTTTTAAAAGCTCTGCTTGCAGTCAGTAAATGACATACTTCATTGTTTATTTCCAAGGGATAAAAATCTGTCCTGGTGATGTAAGGTCGGATTCACATGAGCATGTTCGGTCCGTGATATACATTCCGTATGTCGGCAGTATTTCCCGGACCGAACACACTTCAGGGAGGCGGGCTCCGAGCATCAAAACTGTCCCGTACTGAAAACATGATTACAGTTTTCCTGCAGCGAGGCAGTGACACCTAGCGTCATAGATAACTATGATGCTAGGAGCCCGGCTCCCTAAAGTGTGTTCGGTCCAGCAAATACTGCCGACATACGGTCCGTATATTACGGACCGAACATGCTTGTGTGAATCCAGCCATAGTGGCACACAGTTTCACACCGCACTACAGTTGCAGCAGACCCACACTTGTAACAAGTTGTGCACCTGTGTGATCATCACATGACAAGGACAGATTTTTATCCAGTGCAAATAAACAATGAAGTTTGCCATTGAACGACTGCAAGCAGAGATTTTGAAAACCATGAGTGATACAGAATGTATAACTTTGTATAACTTTTCATTATACAAAGCATAATCTATATATTCTGAAACAAAGAAGAGAAAGAATCGTGGTAGTTTAAAAGAAATTAGATGTTATACTTGCAACGTGCTGGACTCGATGTGCAGCTTGATTCCAATGATATTCGTATATGTACGCTTCCTCCGCCCTCTAGTAGCTGACTGACACATTTTCCCTGTCACTGTTCTTAGGGAGAAATGTGTCATCAGCGGCTGGAGGGCGGGGGGGAGCATGAATATCCTTGGACTCGAGCTGTGCATCGCCTCTGCTGCGCCGCAACTAAAACATTTAAATTCTCCTAAACTACAGCGAATTACCGAAATATGGATAGACCGCTCAAATCAGTGTGTTTGTCACTTCTGTATGCTGTCCTCATACAGAGCAGTATAAATATATGACACATCCTCTTTAAGATTAATAGCAGGTTGAAAACTATACCTGAGCCTCATAGGATACAATCTGTTTTATTATTGTGCTTTGTATAGTTACGTATATCTTTGAAAAATAAAAGATCTTGTTTTTTATTACTTGTTTGCCTCTCAGACTTCTTCACAATAAATCATTTTTATGGTTATATTTACCCAAAGAGGTTCAGAGGTTTTTGAAATAGCCTGAGAGCTCAGATAATACCATGTCATTTTATAGTTGTTGCATAAAGAGAATGAAGTATAGTTTATTATGCCTTCAATTAATGTTGCTACATTGTTTTTAAAGCATAGAACATGTTAAACATGGTTGCTTAGTAGCAGGCAACAAGCAGAAAAAAGTTATAACATTCAAAATATAACTACTAATACATATGCAGTAGCTATAGTTACTGTATGAAAACATACAGGTCCAGCATCAGCACTCGGCAAGCCCAGGTAAGTGCCGGGGCCCACTGCTTTTGGGGGGGCCTACTTGGGATCCTCCGGTGGGTCCAGTTACTGAACTGCATCTGTAAGAGTTGCTTACTAATGCAGAGCAGAGAGCGATTGGCTCCCTGCACCGCCGCTCACAGACACAAGGGGCATTAGTGTTTCGGAACAGGTGACGTGATAACGTCACTGTGCCATGCCACATGGAGGAGATACATGAGACAGGACCCATCAGCTCATCGTGGGAACGGGTGAGGTGAGTTTGTTTTTTTGTTTTATTTATTTTTATTGGTGCAAAAGGGTCTAACAAATATATAGTGGCACAAAGGGGGCCTAACTAATAAATAGGGGCACAAAGGGGGCCTAACTACTATATGAGGGCACAAATCTTAAAAGGTAGCTAAACATTTGACAAACTTCTGACATGTCATAGTGACATGTCAGAAGTTTATATTGGTGGGGTTCCAAGCACTGAGACCCCCACCAATCGCTAGAACGAAGCAGCTGAAGCGCTCGTGTGAGCGCTCAGCCGCTTCGTGTCTGTTCGGCTTTTTCTGGAAATAAATGTATTGGTGTACGGACTCAATAGAAACTAATTGTTAAATTTAAAAAAATGTTATGTCGTCATATTCTGAGAGCCATAACTTTGGAATTTATCCATCGATTGAGTTATGTGAGGTCTATTTTTTTGTGGGGCAAGCTGTTGTTTTTATTGGTACAATTTTGAGAGCACAAAGGACTTTTTGATTGCTTTTTATTCCATTTTTGTGGGAGACCTAAAAATGCAGCGATTCTGGCTTTGAACTTTTTTTTACGTTGTTCACTGTGTGGGTTGAATAAGGTTATATAGTAATAATTTACAGACAAAGCCACATCAGTTACGTAAAGTTTAAAAAAAAAATTATATTGCTTTTGGGGGAAAAGGTTGTTTTTTTTTACTTTTTAATATTTTTTTGAATATAAAAAAATGTTTACGTTTTTTTAACTTTTTGTATGATTCTCCCTAGGAAACTTGAACCAGCGATCATTAGATTGCTTGCACAATATACTGCAATACTAATGCATTGCAGTATATTGTGTTTTTTACTGGCCCTATTAAGCCCTGCCTTTGGCAAGACTTCATAAAAGCACAAAGATGGCAGATCTGGGGGCCTTCATTTGGCCACCAGGTTGTCATTACTATGATCCCGCTTATTTAACCACTTCGATGCTGTGACCCCAGCATCTAAGCCGATAGGCAGGTTTTAATGGGAGCTGTAAAAAAACACAACATAATGCATTATTTTAGTATTGCAGCATATTTTGCAAGCGATCCAACAAATACTGGTTCAAGTCCCCTAAGGGGAAAAATTAATAAACTTTAAAAAAAAAAGTTAAAAAAGGTGTTTATAAATATATAAACACTTTTATTGAACCTTTTTTTTTTTAGTTTATTAATTTCTCCCCTTAGGGGACTTGAACCAGTGATTGTTGGATCGCTTGCAAAAAATATATATATAAGAAGCCAGAATGCTGGCGAAACGCGCGTCGGGTTTTTAATCTATTATCCTTGGTGCCTACACATGGCCAGAGCTGTCCCTGTTCAGCTCTCAATAGATCACGCCACACAATACGTCTGACAGTTGTCAGCTGTCTCACTGCGCTATACCACTAGCGTGTCTCGCTGTCCTACTCAGATCAGCTGGGTTATCTCCCTCACCTTTCACCATGATACGGTCTGACGGCTGGTAACTCCAGGCACAGTCTCCCGGAGGTTGCAATTTATTTTCCTCGAGTCTGACCATAGGTGAGGCGTAGCAAGCCTGTGGGGTCTAATTAATCGAACCCTCACTGCTCTATTAATCAGCTCGATCCACACACCGAGTTTACTGGGCGGATTTATCTTAACCGCTCCAGTATAAGACTAAATCCAGTGAACGGTTGCTCTTTACCGTGTCTGGGTTTACATCCAGCTGACAGCGACACACCTCACAGCCGCCTTCCAACTCGCTGCTTTCAAAGCAGACAGCGGCGGTCAGGTTTACCTGCACTCACAAACTGTCCAATACAAACGTAACAATAACGCTGAATGTGCAAGTGGCCAGATTACATCTGGTCACCCACTTAATGTAGGGTCAATTCTGAACCCTATTAGCTGTTCGCTGTTTTAACAGCGCGGCTCGTATCAATACTATCTACCAACTTTTCCACAGCTGCTGGCTGTCACACCAGCGCAGCTATATACTCCTTCAATTATTTACAATCTAATAATGTGCACAATACAATTAGAATCAGTGGAAATACCTTATATCCCTTACAGTGGAATCACCTACATCACACTCACTCCAATCAAGTCCAGATAGCTGCCGATTTACAACGCAGCACAAAGTTGTGTGTGAATGCGGCCAATAATTCAATAATCAATCAATACCTGTGGTGGGCCACACCGGTCTCCTCAGCTGCCCGTTGGTATCGGTACACCTCTCCAGCACGGGCTAGCCTTACTAGCTGATCTATTGGTCCATATCATCACTGATTCCATTGTCCTATCGGGAGCTATTCTCTCAGTTCAGTGCAGTGACACGCGCCACCTAGTGCTTAACAGCGGTAGTGCAATCATTTGATATTACAATAGTGGCATCTTTCATACAATTTCCTATTCAGGCCCAGGTATGTGAGTTGGGGGGTCACTCACATATACCGTTTGCACCAATGGACTTTTAACAATTATTTTAATGCATACCTAATAAAGCTTATTTTTTTACCATTTAGTTTAGACCACATCTTTCTCTTTCCCTTCCCTTTAATACTCAGCAATATACGGTGGTGTACACCCATGTGGTCTTCCTGACCTATTCTTTCTAGTGAGACAGGTGATCTTCACCAGTTACTATATATATATACATACATATATAGTACTCTGCAAAACTTTCAGGCAGTTGTGGAAAAATGCTGCAAAGTAAGGTTTCAAAAATAGAAGTGTTAATAGTTTTTTTTTCATCAATTCACAAAATGCAAAGTGAGTGAATAGAAGAGAAATCTAAATCAAATCAATATTTGGTGTGCCCACCCTTTACCTTCAAACCAGCATAAATTCTTCTAGGTACTCTTTCACACATATTTTGAAGTAACTCGGCAGTTAGGTTGTTCCAAACATCTTGGAGAACTAACCACAGATCTTCTGTGGATGTAGGCTTCCTCTAATCCTTCTGTCTGTTCATGGAATCCCAGATAGACTCGATGATGTTGAGATCAGGGCTCTGTGGGCCATATCATCACTTCCAGGGCTCCTTGTTCTTCTTTACGCTGAAGATAGTTCTTAATGACATGTTTAGGGATGTAGTGCTGCTGCAGAATAAATTTGGAGCCAATCATACGCCTGACTGATGATATTACATAATGGATAAGTATCTGCATGTATTTCTCAGCATTGAGGACACCATTAATCCTGACCAAAGCCCCAACTCCATATGCTGAAATGCAGCCTCAAACTCACAGGGAACCTACACCATGCGTCACTGTTGCCTGCGGACACTCATTATTGTACCGCTCTCCAGACCTTCAGCGAACAAACTGCCTTCTGTTACAACCAAATATTTAACATTTTGACTCAAAGGTATGGCTTTTTGACCACAATTCTTCCATGAAGACCACTTCTGGCCAGTATTCTCCGAACAGTAGATGGGTGTACCTGGGTCCCACTGGTTTCTGCCAGCTCTGATTTAATGGCACTGCTAGACATCTACTGATTTCGAAGGGAAGTAAGCATGATCTGTCTTTGATCTGCTGAACTAAGTTTCATTGGCTGACCACTGCGTCTATGATCTTCAACGTTGCTCGTTTCTTTGTGTTAATTCAAAAGAATTTGAACAGCACATCTCGAAACCCCAGTCTGCTTTGAAATCTTTGCCTGGGAGAGACCCTGCTGACGCAGTATAACTACCTTGTGTCTTGGTGTTGTACTCAGTCTTGCCATGGTGGATCTGTGACATGAAACTGTCTTCCACAACCTCATCTTTGTAGCAGAGTTTGGCTGTTCCTCACCCAGTTTTAATCATCCTACAAAACGGTTTCTGTTACAGTTAATGAATGTTTCAACCTACATAATTGGTTAATCATACACCTGACTATAATCCTACAAAATCCATGACTATGTGCAAATGTACCTAGAAGAATTGATGCTGTTTTGAAGGCACACCAAATATTGATTTGAATTAGATTTCTCTTTTGTTCGTTCACTTTGTATTTACTTAATTGAAAAAAAAAACCTACTAACACTTCTATTTTTTAAAGCATTCTTTCTTTGTAGCATTTTTTCACTACTGCCTAAAACATTTGCACAGTAACGTGGAAACAAACATTAAAATAAAAAAAAAACCTGTTTCTGATTTCCTCTAAAATTCCAAACTATTGCAATATAACGTTAGTTAACCCGCATGGTGAACGTCTGAAAAAAATGTAAACGGTCAGAATCGCAGTTTTTTGGTCAGCTGATCTCCAACAAAAAATTAAATAGAAAGTGATTGAAAAGTCTTATGCACCCTCGAATGGTACCAATAAAAACTAAAGCTAGCCCTGCAAAAAAAACAAGCCCTCAGACCCATAAATCGATAGAAAAATCAAAAAATTATGGTTCACAAAATACGGCAACAATTCCTTTTTTCCTTATATAGGTAGTGAAACATAAGGCTATGTTCACACGGGGTATTTTGCCGAGTTTTTTGACGCGGAAACCGCGTCGCAAAACTCGGCAGAAACGGCCCAAGAACGCCTCCCATTGATTTCAATGGGAGGCGTCGGCGTCTTTTTCCCGCGAGCAGTAAAACTGCCTCGCGGGAAAAAGAAGCGACATGCCCTATCTTCGGGCGCTTCCGCCTCCGACCTCCCATTGACTTCAATGGGAGGCAGGAGAAAGCGTATTTCTCGCTGTTTTATGCCCGCGGCGCTCAATGGCCGCGGGCGGAAAACGGCGCGATAATTGCCGCGAAAATCGGCGTGCAGGGAGAGGAATATCTGCCTCAAAGTTCCAAACGGAATTTTGAGGCAGATATTCCTCCCCCAAAATACTCCGTGTGAACATAGCCTAAACTATATAAAATTGGTTCCATCGTAACCCGCAGAATAAAGTTTACATGTCGTTTTTACAGAAAGTTGATTGTCGTAAAAAACGAAACCCAAAAAACAATAGAGGAATCGCTGTTTTTTTCCCATTCCACCCCTCAAATAATTTTTATCCCGTTTTCCAGTACATTATATAGCACAATAAATGGGGCACTAAAAAACTTGAACTGGTCCTGCAAAAAATATGCCCTTATATGCTATATCAATGGAAAAGTAAAAAATACTATGGCTTCTGGAACGGGGGGGGGGGGGGGATTAAAAAACAAAAAAATAAAAGCAGTGGGAAAGGGTTAAAACTCAGTTTTTCACAATTCCTAACACTTCATTCTTGTACAAATTCCCTCTGTTAGGTCAGTGAGGTCCACTAGTATAGTTTAAGAATGTGAAATGTCAGAATAATAGTACAGATTATGATTTCTTTCACCACATTCCCAGTGGCTCAGACGTTTACATACACATAGTTAGTATTTGGTAGCATTGCCTTTAAATGATCTAACTTGGGCCAAAAGTTTTGGGTCACCTCCCGCAAGCTTCTTACAATAACTTTATGTAATTTTGGCCCATTTCTCCTGACAGAACTGGCATAACTGAGTCATGTTTGAAGACCTCCTTGCTTGCACACGCTTTTTTAGTTCTGCCCATAAATTCTCTATGGGACTGAGGTCAGGGCTTTGTGATTGCCACTCTATTACCTTCGCTTTTTTGTCCTTAAGCCATTTTGCCACAACTTTGGAACTCTGCTTGTGGTCATTGTCCATTTGCAATACCAATTTGCGGCCAAGCTTTAACTTCCTGGCTGATGTTTTGAGATGTTGCTTCAATATCTCGGCATAATTTTTTTTCCTCATAATGCCATCTTTTAGTGTGGTCGACAAGTGCCTCTTGCAGAAAAGCACCCCTACAACATGATGCGGCCACCCTCGTGCTTCACGGTTGGTTTGCAGGCCTCCCCCTTATTCCTCCACACACAACAATGGTAATTATGTTCAAACTGTTTTATTTTTGTTTCATCAGACAAGGGGACATTTCTCCAAAAAGTAATATCCCCGGCTTTTTTATCCCGGATTTCGAACAGTGACTACTTCTTTGCTGTATGGTCTTTCAGGTCATGACAATATAGGAAACGTTTTACGGTTTATATAGATAGTTTTGTACCTGTTTCCTCCAGCATCTTCACAAGGTCGTTGGCTGTTGTTCTTTGATTGATTTGTATTCTTTCATACAAAAGAACGTTTGTCTCTTGGAGACCAGAGGAGAATGTGTCTCCTTTCCGAACAGTATGATGTTTGCGGATTCCCATAGTATTTAAACTTGTATATTATAATTTGAAAAGATGAACATGGTACCTTCAGTATTTTGGAAATTGCGCCTAAGGATATACCAGACTTGTGGAGGTCCACAGTTCTTTTTCTGATGTCTTGGCTGATTTATTTTGGTTTTCCCATGATGTCAAGCAAAGAGGCAAGTAAGCCTTGAAGGTAGGCCTTAAAATACTGCCACAGGTTGACCTCCAATTAACTCAAATTATGTCAATTAGCCTATCAGAAGCTTCTAAAGCCATGACAACATTTTCTGGAATTTTCCAAGCTTTTTAAAGGCACTGTCAACTTGGTGTATGTAAATTTCTGGGCCACTGGCAATGTGATGAAAGGCATAAGATTAAATAAATAATTGTCTCTAGTATTATTCTGATATTTCACATACTTGAAATATAGTAGTGATGCTAGCTGACCTAAAAAAGGGAATGTGTTCTAGGATTAAATGTTAGAAATTCTAAAAACTGTGTTTTAATGAATTTGGCTAAGGTGTATGTAAACTTATGACTTTAACTGTTATACATGGTATTCTGTTGGCCCCATTATATTTGTAACAAGCAGTTTTTGGAAATGTTTATAAACGGCTTCAATGAAAAACTGCATTGTAGTATAAAAGGTCAAAATTGTATTATGATTTTTAATGAGCTTCTCTCTTAAGAAGAACCTTTCACCTGTCCATACATGTGCAGCTTAGTGCACCATGTAATAGGCATGGCTGCACAAATCCTGGGGCATTTTAATTTTTTTTCCTATCCTCCTCCGTTATTTAGATATTGGTGCCATAACTGTTAATGGGGAGTGTAATTGGCATGGGGGCGTGTAACATCTCTGTGACACTGTCCAATCAGCTATGGACAGTGTCAGAGCAAGAGCTGGAGAGAGGTGAGTGCGTGCGCACGTGCAGCTCTACCACCACAACTGAACAGAAGAGGAGAAGAAGAATGTGAATTCTTCTTCATCTGTTCCGTGGGGTAAGGAAGTGGTGTTAAACATGTGTCTAACATGTCTAACAAGATGTTCCAAATTTATCATACATCATGCACCAATGTGATGAATTTGACGCATCTTCTGCCTGCCTGGTCTAGTTTTAAGCTGTCTAAGTTTAAGACAGTTATAATAAATTTGCATCACCATTGGATAACTGAGTGAGTTTTGTCATTAATCTGATTAGTGACCACTACATTTTGTGCTAAATTTTCTCTCTTTGAAAAGTCACTGGATAACAAGCATGACAGGATAGGATAGTGTCTATATGGCAGATGGGCTGAGTTTGGGTCACTACTCGAGTCTGTTAAAGTGGATCTGTCACATGAGAATGCTGTCGTTTAAGGACAGTATATTACGGGGAGAGGTCCACTCTACTACTATTTTTTTTTTAGAATACTTTTTTTTATTTTTATGTTACAAACGGAAGAAAACAACAAACTACGTGTTTGATCAAGTAAGAATACACGTATATCAGACTGCACCTCAAATATAAATGTAATAATTTGAATACAATATTACATCGCACAAACACAGACAAAATTTAAAAATGCACAACCATGAGCCGAACCCAAATCCTTGCCCCAGTTAAGGCACAAGGACAAATCACTCATGGAGAATAAAATCCAAATAATTATAAGTCATGAACCATCAATAAGAGCAAATATAAGCCCGCATATCCTGAAACAAATATATATCGGGCGGTCAATCCCCTTAAACAATCTGAAAGCTTAACAGAATGAATCTATCCTATTCAATACTGGGAGAGCAAACAGAGGTCGATATAACAATATGTGTGATCTCACAAAAAGATTTTTGTCTGGATGCAGGGAAGTCGGTTCAAAACTATGACTCCAAGAGGATGAGAGGACCCCACGCGTATTGCTGTGTTACTGGCTTCATCAGGTAACGGTGTGGGCTTCTCGCAAACTCTCCTGGCTTTCCATAGGATATTTTCATTGTTTTAAGATTTCAGATTGTTTAACCCTTTCTCGCTGCAGCCAGTTTTGACCGTTCTGACAGAGCCTCATTTTTCTAATCTGACGTGTCTATTTATGTGGTTATAATTTTGTAGCGCTTTTACTTACCAAAGTGATTCTGAGATTGTTTTCTCGTGACACATTGTTCTTTATGTTAGTTGTAAAATTTGGTCGATACATTCAATATTTATTTGTAAAATACCCCAAAATTTTAAGAACATTTGGAAAAATTAGCATTTTTCTAAAATTAAATGTGTCTGCTTGTAGGACAGATAGTTATACCACACATAATAGTTACTAGTTAACATTTTGTCCATATGTCTACTTTATGTTGGCATCGTTTTTTAAACATCCTTTTAATTTTCTAGGACATTACAAGGCTTATCATTTTGCCAAAAATTTCTCACATTTTAAAGAAAATTTCAAAAGTCTGTTTTTTTAGGGACCATTTCAGAACTAAAGTGGCTTTGAAGTGCCTATAGATTAGAAACCCTCATAGATCAGCCCATTTTAAAACTGCACCGCTCAAAGTATTCCAAATTGCATTTAGAAAGATTCTTAACCCTTTCACAGGATTGAAAGCAAAGTGAAGATGTAGCTTTATAATTACATTTTTATGGGCAGATATTAAATTGTAATCCTTTTTTCTGTAACACAGCAAGTGTTAACAGAGAAACATAACTCAATATTGATTACTCTGATTCTAACGTTTATATCCCATATGTGGCCCTAGTGTGATACTTGACTGCAACACAGGCCTCAGAAATTAAAGAGCACCTCGTGGATTTTTTGGCCTTCTTTTTATTAGAATATATTTTAGGCACCATGTCATGTTTGAAGAGATCTTGTGGTTCCAAAACATAGGATAAACCTAAAAAAATACACAATTTTTTAAACTAAACCCCAAGGAATTCATATAGGGGTGCAGTGAGCATTTTGACCTAACAGGTGTTTCATCGATTTTATTAGAATCAGGCCATGAAAATTAAAAAAATTTAATCTTTGCAATAAGATGTAGATCTTCACAAGGAATAAAAGAGAAAAAGCACCTCAACAATTCTTCAAAGCAAAGTAATTTCTTTAGAGTATGGAAATACCGCATATGCGGTGATAAACTGCTGTTTGGACACACGGCAGGGTTCAGAAGAGTAGGAGCGCCATTTGACTTTTGAAGTGCAGATTTTGCTGGATTGGTTTCTGGGCGCCATGTCACATTTTCAGAGCCCCTGAGGTACCAGTACAGTGGAAACCCCTAAAAAGTAACTCCATTTGGGAAACTACAACCCTTGAGTAATTCATATAGGGGTATAGTGCGCATTTTGACTCCACAAGTTTATTTCTGAATTGATTAGAGTTGACAAGCAAAAATTAAAATGTTTTATTTATTTATTCCAATAAGATGTAGTTTTGGCTCTAAAGTTTTCACTTACACAAATAATAAAGGAGAAAATATGATAGAACCAGAGTTTTTTTTTATAAAATATAACTTTTACTTTGTCATTTTAAAAGAACAAGTAGTAGTAGTTAGTATCAACTCCATAAATTTAGATATATAGTTGTCCCATGTGCCATGAACACTCCTTGTCAAAATTAAAATGGGGATTGTACCCCCATAACATTTCTGGTGTCAAGTACAGTCAGTTCCTTTTTCGACAAGGGGATGGGGGAACCGATTTCTTTAAATGTGTTGCTTTTAATCCTCCCGACATGTTTCTTCGTGGCAAAGTAGATTCTTCAGGGCAAATTTGGCCATACAGCATTCACCTATAATCTAAATGTGCTGTAAAGATCACTGGAGCTGTCTCTAGAACTTTAAATCATCCTGCAGTGACAAGGGAAGTTTTTCCAACTCATGTTTTGTTCAGTGTCGGGGAGTTATGCCTGCGTCCGAACTGGTAGGGTACAGACCCCATTTTCTTTTTGACATTTTGACAAGCAGTGTACATGGGACAACTGTATATCAAAATGTATAGAGTTGATACTAACAACAAAAGTTTATCTAAATATTTGGAGCTTGTAATACGAAATATGTACAACCGTATACCGCATCACCTTGTCCATTTTGTCTATATATTTTTAATGTCTGGTGACATAGTGTATTCTGTCTGATATTTATCATTAGGATATGGTGAAGTATAAATTCACCAAGTTTGGATGTACTATGACAACACAGTATTTTGTATGTTCGTCAACATTTTTCTAGAATTGTACTTATAAAATGACACAGTAAACGTTATATGTCATGAAAAAAAACCCTCAGGGTCTATCATATTTTCTCTACAATTATAAGGAGGTTTATCCTTAATATAGTCCAGGTGGAGGACTACTAACTCCAGCCTCTTTGTCATACAAATAATAAAAGAGAAAGAGCAGCCCAACATTTATAAAGCAATTTCTCCTTGAGTACGGCAATACCCCATATGTTGTCATAAACTGCTGTTTGGACACGCGAGAGGGAATTTGCAGAGCCCCTGAGGTACCAGTACAGTGGATACGCCAAAAAGTGACTCCATTTGGCAAACTACACCCTTTGAGGAATTCATCTAGGGCTATAGTGAGAATTTTGACCCCAATGGGTTTTTGCTAAATTAATACGAAATGAAGCAATGAAAATGGAAAATATATATTTTTTTCCAATAAGATGTACTTTTAGATCAACATTTTTTATTTTCACACAAGGAATAAAGGATAAAAAGCCCCCCAAAGTTTGTCTCCTGAATATGTTAATACCCCCATATCTGGTTATAAACTCCTGTTTGGACATATGGGAGGGTTCAGAAGGGAAGGAGTGGCATTTGACCATTGGAGCGTAGATTTTGCTGGAATGGTTTGCAGACGGCATGTCGCATTTGCAAACCCCCTAATGTCCTGAAACAAAGGTGACCCCATTTTAGAAACTACAACCCTGAAGGCATATATGAAGGGGTGTAATGAGAATTTAGACCCCACAGGTGTTTTAAGAAACTATTATGCAGTGGACGATGTAAAGGGAAAATGGCAATTTTCCCACTGATATGCCATTTCACCGCCAAATATGTTGTGCCAAACTTGTGCCACTGGAGAATCTTACCCCATAAATTGTTAAGCGGGTTTTCCTGGGTATGGCAATGCCATACATGTGGACATAAACTGCTGTTTGGGCACACTGCAGGGCTTAGCATGAATGACCACTATTTGTAGCGTGAATTTTGCTTGGTAGTAGTTCTGTTTGGAGTATTACTGGTATTTCCATTTATAATGTGGTGGAGTACATCAGGGCATAATACATTAGGGCACAAAGAGGGTATAATAATGGATGTGTGGTATGCTGTAAAGCAATTTGTTGTGCTCAGACCAGTGTCGCAATGATAAACGATATCCTTTCTTATCCCCCTTTTGTAACACTCTGCCCCTTTTTTGGACTTTTCCTCCTTTGTAGATTGGGAAATTTTGCTGGGAAAGTGTTGCCGTGGTATAATAAGGGTGCCCTCACTTCCAGCAGATGTGCTATGGCCCTCCCCTTCATGGTTCCTAAATACTAGGACCTTGATAACCTCTTCTTGAAATTGAAGGAATGTTGTCCCTCTGGCTTTCACATCAGGATGATTTTTCATCACCACCATGCTAGTGCCATAACTTTTTTTTTTAAATTCACATAGCCATATAAGGGCTTTTTCTGTGGTATGAGCTGTAGTTTTTATTGGTACCATTTTCAGGGGCATGCGACTTTTTGATCACTTTTTATTCCATTTTTTGAAAGGCTAGAGACCAATTAACAACGATTCTGACATTATTTTTTGTTTAAATTTCTTTACCGTGTTTGCAGTGCAGTATAAATTACATGTTAACTTTATTCAGTGGCTCAGTACATTTGGGATACCAAAATTCTGGCAATTAAAAAAAAAAATTCTTACAGTGTTCACCGTGCGGGATAGAGTACGTACATTTTTTTATAGTTTGGGTTGTTACTGATGCAGCGATACCAATTAGGTATATATTTTTTTCCTTTTTTCCAACTATAAAAGAATTATTATGCCAAAAAAGGCAATTTTCATTTATTTTACTTGAAACTTGTATTGTTTAATTTTTGACAACATTTTTATTAACTTTTTTTTGACTTTTTTTTTTTTGTCCCACTAGGGGACTTGAAGGGCTGCAACACTGATCGCTATACTAATACATTATACTACCTTTTTCATAGTGTAATGTAGTACAGCTGTCAGTGTGACATAGTCAGCAAGCCAATTAGGACATGCCGGAGGCGGGTCTTAATAGGCTCCTGGACTTGGCAGACCAGGAGGCCATTGTTAGGCCTCTGGTTGCCATACCAACCAGGACACCCCCATGATTGTGTCGCGGGGGTGCCAATCGGCTAAAAACTCCTTAGATGCCACGGTAGCTATTGACTAGTGGCTAGTGGTTAATTGGCCATATACAAAATGCAACAGAGGGGAATCAGATATCTAAATATCTTATAGCAGTGAACGCTTCCAATATATATATATATATATATATATATATATATATATATATACTTAGTAGCAGGAGCTTTAATTATTCAAATTTACCGAGATGGTTGAGCCGTACATAGTCAAGGCAAGCTATTTAAGCAGAGAGGAGAAGTAAGAAAATGAGATTACAGAAAAAGCAAGTGAGAGAAGGTAAGAGGAAGAGAAGGGGAAAAAAACAGGGTGTGGATAAAAGGGAAGGAGAAATGGAGCAAGGAAGAAAGTTCCTGTACTGCCAGATGGTGATCACAACACATGTTATCATTATGTATGGACCTCTCGTAAACCTCAGGCCTCAAGTCAACCAAGTAGCAAAAATTGGGGCTGTTTTAAAGGTGGACCAAGGCAGTCACAGTATTATAATTTGGATTAATTATTCTTCATCCTCGGCCATCAGAGATTCCATTCTTCAGGGATGATCCATCTCCCTTAAGTGTAAGGGTCTCGTTGGACTTCAAATGTCTAGGAATAACTGTACAAGTGTAACGGCTGCCGCGCCGTTCCCCGTCTTCCCCACGGCCTCTGCTCCGGTTCCTGCGCCCTCCATTACCTCATGCTCGTCCCGAGCTCCCCTTACCAGATCTGGACGCTCTGCTGGCCCTGGGCGGCATCAGGTAAGTGCATCCCTTACCTCGCTCCGCGGTCATTATCCTCGATGTGCGGCTGCATTCACTAAAGGGGCCGCACTCGTTCTGTCTTAAAGGGCCAGCGCGCGCCTTAATTCAAAAGACTTCCTATTTAAGGTTCCTCCTTCCTTTCATCCATGCTTGTTCAACCAAGTTCCCCGTGAGTTTCCCTGTGCCCTGGTTCTCTGTTTCCTTCCCTTCTGCCTTTGTCTGGATTTCCCATTGCTGACCTCTGCCTGAACTTGACTATCCTTGCCTGCCGCCTGCCTTGACCTATTGCTTCCATACCCGTTACGACGCCTGCCGCCTGCCTTGACCTATTGCTTCCATACCCGTTACGATGTCTGCTACCTGTCCTGACTTCTGCCTTTCCATCCGACCGCCTCTACCCGCTGTTTCAAGCGTTGCCTGGGTTCCAAGCACCATCTCCCAGATGACAGTGAGGATCCACGAACAAACCAGTGAGAACCGTTATAACAAGCAACTGTCAGGAAGGGTCTAAGGAGTACTTTCTGATCCCTGCTAAGGTATACTAACACAATCTTGGGAGTGGGTGCCACTGTAGAACCCACATCTTTGGCATAGATTTAAAAAAAAAGAAATGACGTGCCAGAACGGTTGCAGAACCAGACAGTTAAACCATATGTGAAGCATCGAACCAGTCTCAACGCCAATACTGATCAGACAACTCAGAGTAAAATTTGTGCAAAATATGAGGGCACCAATACCATATGGTTAGGATCTTAAAGCTCTTCTCTTGGGCATTGCATGCTGTAGGCATCTTATGCATCAAGAGAGAGATTCTTTGCCACTCCGGCTCTCAAGCGCTCGGGTATGCAGGCGTTTTTTTATTTGAAGGATTTAAGAAGAGGCTATGAAGCAGAGATATTACATGAACAGGTATGAATGATTGGAGCAGTAGTGATGCAAATGTGATAGATATAGCTACCGTACCTGGAGCCCCCCAGGCAAAGCAGAGCGAAGAGATGTTGTCATTTGGGCATACTCTAACCATGAGAGAGTCCTGCCAGGCAGCTTCCCTGAATTGATGAAAATGGGGGAAAGGCTGGATTATCAAAGAGGGGTCAGCCCAAGTGTGCATGAAAAGTTCCTTGGGTCCACCCAATGGCTTAGAAAATAATTTGACTAATAGAACCTAACAAGCAATACAGTAGACTTTCTTCTGTATTCTTTGTTGAGCTTTATTAGCCAAATGGCACAATATGTTTTGGTTTTTTTGTGCCATTTGGACTAATAGAGTGAATCTGTCCTCGTAATATGCTGCCCAGGGCAGCATATTCAGGTGAAAAGTCTATTCTAACTCACACAGCCAAGGGATTGTGGTTTGGAAGCCTTCCTGGAGTCTCCATGCGATAGATAGATAGATAGATAGATAGATAGATAGATAGATAGATAGATAGATAGATAGATAGATAGATAGATAGATAGATAGATAGATAGATAGATAGATAGATATGGATGGATACCGATAGACAGCCACAAATGGATAAAACACAATAAAATAAATTAATTAACCACTGGAAATGTTGTATTGAATATACAGACATAGAGATAATGTAGTTTTAGATATAAAAATTGTTCCAAAGAAAATTATATTGTGAAGAGGAATCAAACCGCCAGTGTACAAAGTACATCAATGTTATTGAAAAAAAATCCTGTATTGTATTTTCTTACAAGTAATATTGTGTCCTATAAGTGCTTAGAAACCATAACAAAGTACTTGTTGCTAGCAACTCCACAGAGTCTCTGTTTCAGGAGACTCCCTAGAGCCTCATAAACTAAACCAATCAAATAGAACAAAAACTCACTGCTGATGACAATTTAAAGAAATTGTATAGAACTAGTATTGAACTAGTATTGACTTCAGTGGAGTCTATACAATAGCTTTTATCAAGAAGAATTCAATAGAAAAAACACAACGTCCAGGAATAACATATTAAAACACACACAATAATTAAACTTATTAGAAATACAGCATGTAACATGGTACATTATATTTGCATATAAATTGTGTACCATATATTATTATATTAGGATGTTAAAGGATATATTTTTCTTCAATAAAACACAAATTCCTAACAATCACATTAAAATAAAAAATAAAAACGCCTGAAATTTTTTTTTTACTTTAGCTTTTGAATTTACATCTCAAGTAGATATAGTTACATACATAGTTACATAGTTAGTACGGCTGAAAAAAGACACATGTCCATCAAGTTCAACCAAGGGAAGGGAAAAGGGAAGGAAAAATTTCTACACATAGGAGCTAATACTTTTTTGTTCTAGGAAATTATCTAACCCTTTTTTAAAGCCATCTACTGTCCCTGCTGTGACCAGCTCCTGCGGTAGGCTATTCCATAGATTCACAGTTCTCACTGTAAAGAAGGCTTGTCGTCTCTGCAGATTGAACCTTTTTTTCTCCAGACGGAGGGAGTGCCCCCTTGTTTTTTGAGGGGGTTTTACAAGGAACAGGATTTCACCATATTTTTTGTATGTGCCATTAATATATTTATATAAGTTAATCATGTCCCCCCTTAGTCGTCTTTTTTCAAGGCTAAATAGGTTTAATTCTTTCAATCTTTCCTCATAACTTAAATTCTCCATGCCCCTAATTAGCTTCGTTGCTCTTCTTTGTATTTTTTCCAACTCCAGGGCATCCTTTCTATGAACTGGAGCCCAGAACTGAACTGCATATTCTAGATGAGGCCTCACTAATGCTTTGTAAAGTGGTAATATTACATCCCTGTCCCGCGAGTCCATGCCTCTTTTAATACACGACAATATCCTGCTGGCCTTTGAAGCAGCTGATTGACACTGCATGCTGTTATTGAGTTTATGATTTACAAGTACACCCAGATCCTTCTCAACAAGTGAATCCGCCAGTGTAGCTCCCCCTAGGACATATGATGCATGCAGGTTGTTGGTACCCAGATGCATAACTTTACACATAACTCAGGTTTCTTAAAGGCTATGTACACTATATATATATATATATATATATATATATATATATATATATATATATATATATATACACATAGCCTTTAAGAAATATATATAAAAAACAATGTTTTAGGTGATTTTTAACCCCTTCCCGCTTTGGCCACTTTTGACCTTCCTGACAGAGCCTCATTTTTCAAATCTGACATGTTTCACTTTATGTGGTAATAACTTCGGAATGCTTTTACCTATCCAAGCAATTCTGAGAGAGTTTTCTCGTGACACATTGAACTTTATGTTACTGGCAAAATAAGCTTGATGCATTCAGTATTTAATTGTGAAAAACACCAAAATTGAGGGAAAAATTGCAAAAATTAGCATTTTTCAAAATTTAAGTGTATCTGCTTGTAAGACAGGCAGTTTTTCCACACAAAATTGTTTCAAATTAACGTCCCCCATATGTCTACTTTAGATTGGCATTGTTTTTTGAACATCCTTTTATTTTTCTAGGACGTTACAAGGCGTAGAACTTTAGCAGCAATTTCTCACATTTTCAAGAAAATTTCAAAAGGCTATTTTTACAGGGGCCAATTTAGTTGTGAAGTGGCTTTTAGGGCCTTATATAGCAGAAACCTCCAATAAGACACCCGCTTTAAAAACGTCACCCCTCAAAGTATTCAAAACAGCATTTTGAAAGTTTCTTAACCCTTGAGGCGTTTCACAAGAATTAAAGCAATGTAGAGGTGAAATTTACAAATTTCTATTTTTTTTGCAGAAATTAATTTTTAATCCATTTTTTTTTTTTTTGTAACATAGAAAGTTTTGCCAGAGAAACGCAATTCAATATTTATTGCCAAAATTCTGCAGTTCTCCCACATGTGGTCCTAGTGTGCTTATGGCCTCAGAAGCAAAGGAGCACCTAGAGGATTTTGGAGCCTCCTTTTTATTAGAAAATATTTTAGGCACCATGCCAGGTTTGAAGGGCTCTTGCAGTGCCAAAACAGTGGAAATCCCCCAAAAGTGACCCAATTTGGGAAACTAGACCCTCAAGGAAATTATCTATTTTGACCCACAGGTTTATTGCAGAAATCATTGTAATCGGGCCATGAAAATGAAAATCTGCATTCTTTCAAAGAAATTTAGGTTTAGCTAATTTTTTCTCATTTTCACGAGGACTAAAGGAAAAAAAGCACCACAACATATGTAAAGCAATTTCTCCTGAGTAAAAAAATACCCCACATGTGGTCGTAAACAACTGTTTGGACACACGGCAGGGCTTAGAAGAGAAAGAGCGCCATTTCACTTTTGGAGCTCAAATTTAGCAGGAATGGTTTGCGGAGGCCATGTTGCGTTTGCAAAGCCCCTGAAGGGACAAAACAGTGGAAACCCCCCACAACTGACCCCATTTTGGAAACGACACCCCTTGAGGAAATTATCTAGGGGTATAGTGAGCATTTTGACCCTGCAGGTTTTTTGCAGAAATTATTGGAAGTAGGCCATGAAAATGAAAATCTACGTTCTTTCAAAGAAAATGTAGGTTTAGCTAGTTTTTTTCTGATTTTCACAAGGACTAAAGGAGAAAAAGCACCACGGCATTTGTAAAGTAATTTCTCTGGAGTAAAACAATACCCCACATGTGGTCATAAATGGCTGTTTGGACACACAGCAGGGCTTAGAAGGGAAAGCGCGCCATTTGACTTTTGGAGCTCAAATTTAGCAGGAATCGTTTGCAGAGGCCATGTCGCATTTGCAAAGCCCCTGAGGGACCAAAACAGTGAAAATGCCCAAAAAGTGACTCCATTTAGGAAACTACACCCCTTGAGGAATTCATCTAGGGTGTAGTGAGCATTATTACCCCACAGGCTTTTCATAGATTTTATTAGAATTGGGCAGTGAAAATAAAAAAAATATTTTTTCTTCAATAAGACGTAGCTTTTCATTTTCTCAACAAATAGAGGAAAATAAGAACCCCAACATTTGTAAAGCAATTTCTTCCGAATATGGCAATACCCCATATGTGGTCATAAACCGCTGTTTGGGCACACAGCAGGACTCCAAGGGGAAGGAGCGCTATTTGGCTTTTGGAGTACAGATTTTGCTGGATTGGTTTCTGGGTGCTATGTCGCATTTGCAAAGCCCCTGTGGCGCCAAAACAGTGGAAACCTCCCAGAAGTAACCCCATTTGGAAACTACACTCCTCAAGGTATTCACCTAGGGGTGTAGAGAGCATGTTTAACCACGCAAGCGTTTTGCAGAAATTAGTGTGTACTCGATGTTGCAGAGTGAATTTTGTTTTTTTCCATAGATATGCCAATATGTGGTGCCTAGCTTGTGCCACCATAACAAGACAGCTCTCTAATTATTATGCTGTGTTTCCCGGTTTTAGAAACACCTTACATGTGGCCCTAATCTTGCCGATGGTACCGGAAGCCTTTTAGGCCCCTAGGTTTCTGTTGCTGGCAGACTGGGAGGCCAGCATTAGGCCTCTGGTTGCCATTGCAGTCACTGACAAACCAGCGATCACGTTGCTGGGGTGCCGGCACCTAAAAACCCCTCACATGCTGCGATCTCTATTGAACCCTGCATCTGAGGGGTTAATCGGCCGGATCAGAGGCTAGCTCTGGTCCTGGCCGTTACATCAGGGACCCAGCTGTAACATACAGCTGGCACCCGGCGCTGATGGGGTGGGCTCAGCTCCTGAGCCCGCACTATCACTGCGACCTAATAGTACTGCACTTTGCAGGAAGCCCTGCCCGACAGCGCCGTGTATATATACAGCGCATGGAGCAGGGAAGGGGTTAAGCAACTTTTCAATTGACTTTTATTAAACATTTTTTTTACTTTTAAAGATACAGCTAACATGTTTTCTGAATACATAGAAGCTGTATCTTGCAGTCAAAGCCAATTTTGTTAAGTCAGCTGGACTGACAAGTCGGCTGAAAGCTGGTTTTGCTGGTCTTACCTGTCTTAGATGTGTTCATTATTATCTAGATCCATGAGTATGTGGCAATCAAAGAGTAAATATGGTCTCTGATTGATAAGAGGGGGTAATAACATAAACAAAAGTGCATGTTACCCCTCCCCCTGGGGTCATACACATGTGTATTTAAGATGTTTGTTCTGTTATGTTTTTAGCTATTTTTGGCCTGATGAAGACGCAGGTTCTGTGTTGAAACGCGTTGACCTTCTTTGCAAAATAAATCCACCCATTATTATTACTCTGCCTATCCTTCATTTGAGTAGCACTTTCCTATATCCATTTTTAATATATATTTTTTTAAATTATTATTTCTCGTGGCACAATATAATTGGTGCCGGCATCTGGATATTGAAAGCTGCAACCTTGTTTTACTACTGCCTACATCTCTAAATTGTACCTGCCAGTACAAACTACTTTAGGTGAGTGCAATAACTTGCCATCACTACAAATTACCTTACCGAGCAGGTTAATCTTGCACCATGTGGCGCTGTGTGCGTTTTTTTTCTTCCCAGACACCTATGAGTCCAGTGGACAGTGTTACTTAACCCCTTAGTGTCTAAGCCTGTTTTGGCCTTGTGGACACAGACGATTTTTGCAAATCTGACATGTGTTACTTTATGTGGTAATAACTCCAGAATGCTTATGCCTATCCAAGCGATTCTGAGATTGTTTTCTCGTGACATGTTGTATTTATGATACTAAAAAAATGTTGTCGTTAAATTCAATATTTATTTGTAAAAAACACCAAAATTGAGATAAAATTTGCAAAAATCGGCATTTTTCTAAATTGTAATGCATCTGCTTGTAAAACAGATTGTAATACCACACAAAATATTTACTAGTTAACATTTCCTATATGTCTACTTTATGTTTGCATCGTTTTTTGAACGTCCTTTTATTTTTCTAGGACGTTACAAGGCTTAGAACTTTAGCTAGAATTTCTCATATTTTCAAGAAAATTTCAAAAGGCTATTTTTTCAGGGACCAGTTCAGTTCTGAAGTGGCTTTGAGGGCCTTATATATTAGAAAGTACCCATAAATCACCCCATTTTAAAAACTGCACACCTCAAAGTATTCAAAATAGCATTCAGAAAGTATTTTAACCCTTTAGGCATTTCACAGGAAATAAAGCAACGTAGAGGTGAAATTTACAAATGTAAATTTTTTTTTTAATGAAATTCATTTGTAATACATTTTCTCTGTAACTCAGAAGATTTTATGAGAGAAACGCAACTCAATACTTATTGCCCAGATTCTGCAGTTTTTAGAAATATCCCACATGTGGCTCTAGTGCGGTAATGTACTGAAACACCGGCCTCCGAAGCAAAGGAGCACCTTGTGGATTTTGGGGCCTCTATTTTATTAGAATATATTTTAGGCACCATGTCAGGTTTGGAGAGGTCTTGTGGTGCCAAAACCGTGGAAACCCCCCAAAAGTGACCCCATTTTGGAAACTACACCCCTCAAGGAATTTTTCAAGAGGTATAGTGAGCATTTTTAGACCACAGGTTTTTTGCTAAATTTATTGGAACTGGTCTGTGAAAATTAAAATCTACGATGTTTTAGTTTTTACAAGGAATAAAGGAGAAAAAGCACCCCAACATTTGTAAAAGCAATTTCTCCCGATTATGGCAATACCCCATATGTGGTAATAAACTGCTGTTTGGACCCACGGCAGAGCTCAGAAGGGAACGAGGGCCATTTGGATTTTGGAGCGCAGATTTTGCTGGAATGGTTTTCGGTGCCATGTCGTGTTTGCAAAGCCCCGGAGGGACCATAACAGTAGAAACTCCCCAAAAGTTACCCCATTTTGGAAACTACACCCCTCAAGGAATTTTTCTAGGGGTATAGTTAGCATTTTGACCCTACACGGTTTTTGCTGAATTTATGGGAATTATGCAGTGAAATTGAAAATCTAAATTTTTTCTAATTAAATGTAGTTTTAGCTCAGATTTTTTCATTTTTACAATAGATAAAGGAGAAAAAACACCCCAATATTTGTAAAGCAAACTCTTCTGAGCACAGCAATACCCCATATGTGGTAATAAACTGCTGTATGGACACATGGCGGAAGTTAGAAAAGACGGAGCGCCATTTGACTTTTGGAGCTCAAGTTTTGCTGGAATGGTTTGCGGCCCCATGTCACATTTGCAAAGCCACTGAGGGGCCAAAATAGTGCAAACCCGGCAAAAGTGACCCCATTTGGGAAACTATACCCCTCGTGGAATTTATCTAGCGGTATAGTGAGCATTTTGAACCCACAGTTTTTTTTCTGAAATGGAATTATGCAGTGAAAATGAAAATCTACATTCTTTCCACTAAAATGTTTCATTTTTTTCATTTTCACAAGGAATAAAGGAGAAAAAGCGCTCCAACAATTGTAAACCAATTTCTCCCGAGTACGGCAATACCCCACATGTGGTCATAAACTGCTGCTTGGATACACCACAGGGCTCAGAATGGCAGGAGTGCTGCTTGGCATGTAGATTTTGGTTGATTGTTTTTTGGGCGCCATGTCGCATTTGCAGAGCCCCTGAGGTACCCGTACAGTAGAAACCCCTGAGAACTGAATCCATTTTGGAAACTATACCCCTCAGGGTAATCATCTAGGGGTGTACTGAGCATTTTGATCTCACAGGTGTATCATAGATTGTATTAGAATGAGGCAGTGAAAATGAAAAAAACATTTTTTTTCCCAAAAATATGTTGTTTTGCACCCAATTTTTTTTTCCACAAGGAGTAATAGGAGAAAAAACAACACATAATTTGTTACCCGATTTCTCCCGAGTACGGCAATACCCCAAACTGCTGTTTGGGCACATGGCAGAGCTCAAAATGGAAGGAGTGCCATGTGGCTTTTAGAGCGCAGATTTTGCTGGACTGGTGTAGGGGCGCCATGTCGCATTTGCAGAGCTCCCTTAGGTACCAGAGTAGAGTGTAAAACCCTGAGAAGTGACACCATTTTGCAAACTACACCCATCAAGGCATTTATCATTTGCCTGGACATATGACAGGGCTTAGTAGTGAAAGGCGCATGTGAGACCTATTTTTGTGATTTTCGCAGCATTAGCCCACAATGGCAGGGCTCTGGGGTCAAATAGTAAAACAAACCCCCAAGTAGTGACCCCCATTTTGGAAACTGCACCCCTGAAGGCATTTTATTAACGGGTGTAGTGAGCATTTTGACCACACAGGTTTGTTTTTTCTATTAGAAATGAATGCTCAGTGGATGGTGCAAAGTGAAAATTGCAAATTTCCACAGGTATATGCCATTTTAGTGCACAATATTTTGTGCCCAGTTCATGCCACTGAAGCCAAATACCTCAAACTGTTAAGCGGGTTCTCCCGGGTATGGCGATGCAATATATGTGGACATAAACTGCCCGTTGGCCACGCTGCAGGGCTCAGAAGGGAGGGAGCGCCATTTGGCTTTTGGAGCGCAGATTTTGCTTAGTGGTAGTTTTGTTTGGGGTTTTGCTGGTATTTCAGTTTATGATGTGGGGGCATATGTAAGCTGTGCGGAGTACATCAGGGGCATAATAAGAGGGTATAATAATGGGGTAAATAAATAATATTTCATAGATCTGTGGCCAGAGTCTCATTGATAAATGGTGCCAGATCTTATCCGCTTTTGGAACACTCTGCACATTTTGCATCGACATATTCTGAGAGCCAGAACTTTTTTTTTTTCTCCACCGGAGCTGGGTGAGGGCTTATATGTTGCGGGACAATCTGTAGTTTTCATTGGTACCATTTTGGGGTATATGCGATTTTTTTGATCACTTTGTATTTCATTTTTTTTGGCAAGCAAGGTGACCTGCAATTCTGATGTTTTTTATAAAAAAAAATTACGGCGTTCGTCATGCGCTAGAAATGACCATTTACTTTATTCTGCGGGTCGGTACGATTACAGCGATACCAGATGTATATAGTTTCTCTTATGCTTTGCAGCTTCTGCACAATAAAATCACTTTTGTTTCAAATAATTTATTTTTTGTGTCACCATATTCTGAGAGCCATAACTTTTTGATTTTTCCGTCCAAAAAGCTGCGGGAGGGCTTGTTTTTTGCGGAACGGGCTGCAGCTTTTAATGGTATCATTTTGGGGTACATGCAACTTTTAGATTTCTTTTTTTATTCTGTTTTGCGAGGGGTAGTGACTAACAAACAGCGATTCTGGAATAATATTTTATTACATTTTTTTACGGTGTTCACCGTACGGGTAAAATAGCGTGATATTTTTATAGTTTGGGTCATTACGGATGCGGGAATACCACATACACTACCGTTCAAAAGTTTAGGGTCACTTAGAAATTTCCTTATTTTTGAAAGAAAAGCACAATTTTTTTCAATGAAGATAACATTAAATTAATCAGAAATACACTCTATACATTGTTAATGTGCTAAATTACTATTCTAGCTGCAAACGTCTAGTTTTTAATGCAATATCTACATAGGTGTATAGAGGCCCATTTCCAGCAACCATCACTCCAGTGTTCTAATGGTACATTGTGTTTGCTAACTGTGTTAGAAGGCTAATGGATGATTAGAAAACACTTGAAAACCCTTATGCAATTATGTTAGCACCGCTGTAAACAGTTTTGCTGTTTAGAGGAGCTATAAAACTGACCTTCCATTGAGCTAGTTGAGAATCTGGAGCATTACATTTGTGGGTTCGATTAAACTCTCAAAATAGCTAGAAAAAGAGAGCTTTCATGTGAAACTCGACAGTCTATTCTTGTTCTTAGAAATGAAGGATATTCCATGCGAGAAATTGCCAAGAAACTGAAGATTTCCTAGAACGGTGTGTACTACTCCCTTCAGAGGACAGCACAAACAGACTCTAACCGGAGTAGAAAGAGAAGTGGGAGGCCCCGCTGCACAACTGAGCAACAAGACAAGTACATTAGAGTCTCTAGTTTGAGAAATAGACGCCTCACAGGTCCTCAACTGGCAGCTTCATTAAATAGTACCCGCAAAACGCCAGTGTCAACGTCTACAGTGAAGAGGCGACTCTGGGATGCTGGCCTTCAGGGCAGAGTGGCAAAGAAAAAGCCATATCTGAGACTGGCTAATAAAAGGAAAAGATTAATATGGGCAAAAGCACACAGACATTGGACAGAGGAAGATTGGAAAAAAGTGTTATGGACAGACGAATCGAAGTTTGAGGTGTTTGGATCGCACAGAAGAACATTTGTGAGACGCAGAACAACTGAAAAGATGCTGGAAGAGTGCCTGACGCCATCTGTCAAGCATGGTGGAGGTAATGTGATGGTCTGGGGTTGCTTTGGTGCTGGTAAAGTGGGAGATTTGTACAAGGTAAAAGGGATTTTGAATAAGGAAGGCTATCACTCCATTTTTCAACGCCATGCCATACCCTGTGGACAGCGCTTGATTGGAGCCAATTTCATCCTACAACAGGACAATGACCCAAAGTACACCTCCAAATTATGCAAGAACTATTTAGGGAAGAAGCAGGCAATGGAGTGGCCAGCGCAGTCACCAGATCTCAACCCCATAGAGCTGTTGTGGGAGCAGCTTGACCGTATGGTACACAAGAAGTGCCCATCAAGCCAATCGAACTTGTGGGAGGGGCTTCTGGAAGCATGGGGTGAAATTTCTCCCGATTACCTCAGCAAATTAACAGCTAGAATGCCAAAGGTCTGCAATGCTATAATTGCTGCAAATGGAGCATGCTTTGACGAAAGCAAAGTTTGAAGGAGAAAATTATTATTTCAAATAAAAATCATTATTTCTAACCTTGTCAATGTCTTGACTATATTTTCTAGTCATTTTGCGACTCATTTTAATAAATATAAGTGTGAGTTTTCATGGAAAACACAAAATTGTCTGGGTGACCCCAAACTTTTGAACGGTAGTGTATGTGTACTTTTTTTTAATGTTTTTTTTGTTTTTCCTATAATAAAAGACTTATTATAGGAAAAAATATAGTGTTTTTTGAAACTTATTTTTTTCATGAAACTTATTTTTTTTTACTTTTTTACAACATTTTTATTAACTTTTTTTGTGTCCCACTAGGGAAATTTAAGGCATGAAGCCCTGATCGCTATTCTAATACACTACACTACCTACATAGTGCAGTTTATTAGAGCTGACAGCAAACCTATTAGGCTTCGCCTCCCGGCGGGGCCTAATAGGCTTCCGTACTAGGAAGCGATTGTTAGGCTACAGTTGCCATAGCAACCATCGGAACACCCGCGTGTGCTGATGGTTGTCATTAGCAACCATAGCGTGCGATCTAATCACTTAGATGCAGCGATAGCTGCATCTAAGGGGCTAATCGGCCGGATCGGAGCCTAGCTAGTCTAGCCTAGCGTTTTTCGCGCATCACGCACCCATTGGGACGTGCGTGATTTCTGCAACAGCAGGCAAACTATGATTGCAAACAGAAAAGCACCACGTGCTTTTCTGTTTACAAACATCCAAACAGAGTGTCATAATGATGGCGGCTACGCGAAAAGCACATATGATCATGACACACGGAGCTGATAAGTGCCTTTTGCGCACGCAAAACGCAGTGTTTTTTTGCGTGTGCAAAACGCACACGCTCGTGTAAATCCGGCCTAAGTATTTTTAACCACAGTATCAGGTAAGCAATTGCATTTACAAATGGGGAGGCAAAAAATTATCTGTGGGAGTGCTTCTTTAACCTCTTCCCTCTTTGGCCACTTTTGACCTTCCTGACAGAGCCTAATTTTTTAAATCTGACATGTTTCACTTTATGTGGTAATAACTCCGGAATGCTTTTACCTTTCCAAGCGATTCTGAGATGTTTTTCTCGTGACACATTGGACTTTATGTTACTGGCAAAATTTGCCCGATATATTCAGTATTTAATTGTGAAAAACACCAAAATGTAGCAAAAAATTGCAAAAATGTGCATTTTTCTCAATTTAAATGTATCTGCTTGTAAGACAGGCAGTTATACCACACAAAAATGTTGCTAATTAACATCACCCATATGTCTACTTTAGTTAGCATAGTTTTTTGAACATCATTTTATTTTTCTAGGATGTTACAAGGCTTAGGACTTTAGCAGCAATTTCTCACATTTTCAAGAAAATTTCAAAATGCTATTTTTACAGGGACCAGTTCAGTTGTGAAGTGGCTTTGAGGTCCTTATATATTAGAAACCCCCAATAAGTCACCCCATTTTAAAAAGTAGAGGGGAAATTTACAAAGCTCATTACTTTTTTCCAGAAGTTCATTTTGAATCCATTTTTTTTGTACCACAGAAGGTTTTACCAGAGAAACACAACTCAATATTTATTGCCCAGGTTCTGGAGTTTTAGGAAATATCCCACATGTGGTCCTAGCGTGCTACAGGACTGAAGCACCGGCCTCCGAAGCAAAAGGAGCACCTAGTGGATTTTGGGCCTCCTTTTTATTAGAATATATTTTAGGCACCATGTCAGCTTTGAAGAGGTCTTGCGGTGCCAAAACAGTGCAAACCCCCCAAACGTGACCCCATTTGAGAAACTACACCCCTCGTGGAATTTATTTAGGGGTGTAGCAAGCATTTTAACCCACCAGTTTTTTTACAAAAATTATTGGAACTAGGCCATGAAAATGAAAATCTACATTTTTTCAAATAAAATGTAGGTTTAGCTAATTTTTTTTCATTTCCAAAAGAACTAAAGTAGAAAAAGCACCACAACATTTGTAGAGCAATTTCTCCTGAGTAAAACAATACCCCACATGTGGTAATAAACGGTTGTTTGGACACACGGCAGGGCTTAGAAGGGAAAGAGCGCCATTTGGCTTTTGAAGCTCAAAATTAGCAGGAATGGTTTGCGGTGGCCATGTCACATTTGCAGAGCCCCTGAGGGGACAAAACAGTGGAAACCGCCAACAAGTGACCCCATTTTGGAAACTATACCCCTTGAGGAAATTATCTAAGGGTATAGTGAGCATTTTGACCCCACAGGTTTTTTGCAGAAATTTTCGGAAGTAGGCTGTGAAAATGAAAATCTAAATTTTTTCTTCAATAAAATGTAGGTTTAGCTAATTTTTTTTTCATTTCCACAAGGACTAAAGGAGAAAAAGCACAATAAAATTTGTAAAGAAATTTCTACCGAGTAAAACAATACCCCACCTATGGTAATAACCGGCTGGTTGGACACATGGCGAGGCTGAGAAGGGAAAGAGCGCCATTTGGCTTTTGGAACTCAAATTTAGCAGGAATGGTTTGCGGTGGCCATGTCGCATTTGCAAAGCCCCTGAGGGGACAAAACAGTGGAAACCCCCAACAAGTGACCCCATTTTGGAAACTACACCCCATGAGGAAATTATCTAGGGGTACAGTGAGCAGCTTGACCCCACAGGTGTTTTACAGAACTTATTGGAAGTAGGCCGTAAAAATGAAAATCTACATTTTTTCAAAGAAAATGTAGGTTTAGGTATTTTATTTTCATTTCCACAATGACTGAAGGAGAAAAAGCACCATAACATTTGTAAAGCAATTTCTCCCGAGTAAAACAACACCCCACATGTGGTCATAAACATCTGTTTGGATACACAGTATGGCTCAGAATGGAAGGAGCACCATTTGGATTTTGGAATAGTTTCTGTGCGCCATGTCACATTTGCTGAGCCCCTGTAGTACTAGTACAGTGGAAACACCCCAAAAGTGACTCCATTTGGGAAACTGCTCCCCCTGAGGAATCATCTAGGGGTATAGTGAACATTTTGATCCCAAAGGTTTTTTGTTGAATTAATTAGAATTAAGCCATGAAAATGAAAAATATTTTTTTTTTCCCAACAAGATGTAGTTTTAGATCAACATTTTTCATTTTTACAAGGAATAGAGAAGAAAAAGCACCCCAACATTTGTAAAGTAATTTCTCCCGAGTACAGTAACACCCCATATGTGTCTATAATCAGCTGTTTACATATATGGGAGCATTCAGAAGAAAAGGAGCGGTATTTATCTTTTGGAGCGTAGCTTTTTCTGGAATGGTTTGTGGACGCCATGTTGCATTTGCAAAACCACTGATGTACCAAACAAAAGTGACCCCGTTTTAGAAACTACACCCCTAAAGGCATTTATCAAGGGGTGTAGTGAGAATTTAGACTCCACAGGTGTTTTTCAGAAATTAATACGCAGTAGATGATGCAAAGTAAAAAATTTCAATTTTTCCACTGATCTGCCCATTCAACGCACAATATGTTGTGCCCCTAGAGAATCTTACCCCATAAATTGTTAAGCGGGTTCTCCCGGGTATGGTAATGCCTTACTTGTGGCCATAAATTGCTGTTTGGGCACACTGTAGGGCTAAGAAGGGAAAGACAGCCATTTTGAGCATGGATTTTTCTTGGTAGTTTTTCTGTTTGGGGTTTTGCTGGTATTTCAGTTTCATTTTTTGATAAAGGAAATTACCAAAAACAAGCAATTCTGGAATAGTTTATTATTGGTTTTTTTTTCAGCATCCACAGTGCACCCTAAATTACATGTTAGCTTTATTCTGCGGGTTGATACGATTACGGCGATACCAAATTTATATAGTTTTTTTAATGTATTGCAGCTTTTGCACAATAAAATTACTTTTTTTATAAAATCATTTGTTTTCTGTGTCGCCATATTCTAAGACCCATAACTTTTTTATTTTCGCGTGCACGAAGCGGTTTCAGGGATTATTTTTTGCGGGATGGATTGACGTTTTTATTAGTACTATTTTGGAGTAAATGTGACTTTTTTATCACTTTTTATAGATTTTTTGGAAGGAGATGTGACCTAAAAACAACGATTCTGGCGTTGTTTTTCATGTTTTTTTTTATTGCGTTCACCGTGCGGGATAAATTACATAATAGTTTTTTTAGTTTGGGTCGTTACGGACGCGGCAATACCAATTATGTATAGTTTTTTGAATTTTTACGGTTTTTCCCATAATAAAAGACTCACTATGGGAAAAAAGTCAGTTTAGCTTTATTTTTATTTGAAATGTGTGTGTTTTTATTGTTTTACCACATTTTTATTATCTTTTTTTTACTTTTCTGACTTGTCCCACTAGGGGACATGAGGGCCTGATGCCCCGATCGATACTCTAATACACTGCACTACATACGTAGTGCAGTGTATTAGCGCTGTCAGTTATTCACTGACAGCAAGCCTATGAGGACGCGCCGCAGGCTCCCGTACAAGGCAGACTCGGACGCAATTTTCTGGCCTCCGATTGCCACAGCAACTCAGCGATTGCGTCACTGGGTTGCCGGTCGGGTGAAAACCTATCAGATGCTGCGCAATATTGAGCGCAGCATCTGAGGGGTTAATCAGCCGGATCGGAGAATAGCTCCGGTCCTGGCAGTTACAGGAGGGTGCCAGCTGTATAATACTTCTGCTTCTGAGCCCGCACCATCACTGCGACGTAACTGTACTGTGCTTTGCGGGAACACCTTCCCGGCAGCGCCGTATATATACGGCGGATGTCGGGAAGGGGTTAACCCCTTCCCGCTTTGACCACTTTTGACCTTCCTGACAGAGCCTCATTTTTCAAATCTGACATGTCTTACTTTATGTGGTAATAACTTCAGAATGCTTTAACCTATCCAAGCGATTCTGAGACTCTTTTCTAGTGACACATTGAACTTTATGTTACTGGCAATTTGCTCGATACATTCAGTGAAAAACACCAAAATGTAGCAAAAAATTAAAAAAATTAGCATTTTTCTAAATTTAAATGTTTCTGTTTGTAAGACAGGCAGTTATACCACACAAATTAGTCGCTAATTAACATCCCCCATATGTCTACATTAGATTGACATCGTTTTTTGAACATCCTTTTATTTTTCTAGGACGGTACAAGGCTTAGAACTTTAGCAGCAAATTCTCACATTTTCAAAAAAATTTCAAAAGGCTATTTTTGCAGGGGCCAGTTCTGTTTTGAAGTGGCTTTTAGGGCCTTATATATTAGAAACCCCAAAAAAGTCACCCCATTTTAAAAACTTCACCCCTCAAAGTATTCAAAACAGCATTTAGAAAGTTTCTTAACCCTTTAGACGTTTCACAGGAATTAAAACAAAGTAGAGGTGAAATTTACAAATAAAATTTTTTATTGTTGTAGAAATTCATTTTTAATAAATTTTGTTTGTAACACAATGTTTTACCAGAGAAACACAACTCAATATTTATTTCCCAGGTTCTGCAGATTTAGGAAATATCCCACATGTGGCTCTAGTGTGTTACTGGACTGAAACACCGGCATCAGAAGCAAAGAAGCCTCCTTTTTCTTTAGACTATATTTTAGACACTATGTCGGGTTTGAAGAGCTCTTGTGGTGCCAAAACAGTGGAAATCCCCCAAAAGTGACCCCATTTGGGAAACTAAACCCCTTAAGAAAATTATCTAGGGGTATAGTGAGCATTTTTACCCTACAGGTTTATTGCAGAAATTATTGGAAGTAGGCCGCGAAAATGGAAATCTACATTCTTTCAAAGAAAATGTAGGTTTAGCTAAATTTTTCTCATTTCCACAAGGACTAACGGAGAAAAAGCACTGCAACATTTGTAAAGCAATTTCTCCCGAGTAAAACAGTACCCGACATGTGGTAATAAACGGCTGTTTGGACACACGGCAGGGCTTAGAAGGTAAAGAGCGCTATTAGGCTTTTGGAGCTCAAATTTAGCAGTAATGGTTTGAGGAGGCCATGTCGCATTTGCAAAGCCCCTGATGGACCAAAACAGTGAAAACCCCCAATAAGTGGCCCCATTTTGAAAACTATACCCCTTGTCGAAATTATCTAGGGGTATAGTTAGCATTTTGACCACGCAGGTTTTTTGAAGAAATTATTGGAAGTAGGCCGTAAAAATGAAAATCTACATTCTTTCAAAGAAAATGTAGGTTTAGCTAATTTTTTCTCATTTCCACAAGGACTAAAGGAGAAAAAGCACCACAGCATTTGTAAAGTAATTTCTCTGTAGTAGAACAATACCCCACATGTGGTCATAAATGGCTGTTCGGACACACGGCAGGGCTTAGAAGGGAAAGAGCGCCATTTGGCTTTTGGATCTCAAATTTAGCAGGAATGGTTTGCGGAGGCCATGTCCCATTTGAAAAGCTCCTGAGGGGACAGAATAGTGAAAACACCCAAAAAGTGACTCCATTTAGGAAACTACACCCATTGAGGAATTAATCTATGGGTGTAGTGAGCATTTTTTACCCCACAGGTGTTTCATAGAATTTATTAGAATTGGGCAGTGAAAATAAAAACATTTCTTTTTCTTCAATAAGATGTAGTTTAGCTCAACATTTTCCATTTTCTCAACAAATAAAGGAAAAAAAGAACCCCAACATTTGTAAAGCAACTTTTCTGGAGTACGGAAATACCCCATATGTGGTCATAAACCAATTTTTGGGCACACGACAGGGCTCAGAAGGGAAGGAGCGCCATTTGGCTTTCGGAGTACAGATTTTGCTGGATTGGTTTCTGGTCGCTATGTAGCATTTGCAAACCCCCTGTGGGACCAAAACAGTGGAAACCCCCCAAAAGTTACCCCATTTTGGAAACTACACCCCTCAAGGTATTCACCTAGGGGTGTAGTGAGCATTTTAACCTCGCAGGTGTTTTGCAGAAATTAGTGTGCACTCGATATTGCAGAGTGAAAATTGGATTTTTCAATAGATATGCCAATATGTGGTGCCCAGCTTGTGCCACCATAACAAAACAGCTCTCTAATTATTATGCTGTTTCCCGGTTTTAGAATCACCCTACATGTGGCCCTAATCTTTTGCCTGAACATTCGACAGGGCTCAGGAGTGAAAGAGTACCATGCGAAATTGAGGCCTAATTTGGCGAGATATAAAGTATTGGTTCACAATTGCAGGGCTCTGATGTGAAGTAATAAAAGAAACCCCTGAGAAGTGACCCCATTTTAGAAACTGCACCCCTCAAGGCATTTATTAAGGGGTGTAGTGAACATTTTCACACCACAGGTCTTTTCCATAAATGAATGCGCTGCGGATGGTGCAAAGTAAAAAATTTAAATCTTTCCCCAGATATGCCAATTCAGTGGCAAATAAGTCGTACCCAGCTTATGCGACTGGAGAGACACACCCCAAAAATTGTTAAAAGGGTTCTCCCGGGTATGGCGGTGCCATATACAGTATGTGGAAGTAAACTGCTGTTTGGGCACACTGTAGGGCTCAGATGGGTGGGAGCGCCATTTGGCTTTTGAAGCGTAGATTTTGCTTGGCAATAGTTTTGTTTGAGTATTACTGGTATTTCAGTTTATAATGTGGGGGTACATATGGGGTAAACAATAAAATAATCCATAGATGTGTGTTAAATTGTGAGGAATCCTTTCTGCACAGACCGGTGTCGCACTGATAAATGGTGTCTTTACTAATCCCCCTTTTGGTCGACACTCCGCACCTTTGCAGTTTCGGGAATTTTGCTGGGAAGTGTTGTCCTGGTATAATACGGGCACCCTCGCTTCTACCAGATATGTTTGGGCCCTCCCCGGTTCCCTAATTTTAGGGCCCCGATAAATCGCCTCTTGAAACAGACGAAATGTTCCCCTCTGATCTGCACAATCGCATATTTTTTCTTTCCTGACTTTTTGGATCCTTAACTAATTTTATTTTTTCATAGACGTAGTGGTATAAGGGCTGTTTTTTTTTCGGGACGAGCTGTAGTTATTGTTGGTACCATTTTGGGCTACATGCGATAGCTGTTATCCTATTTTTTTGAGAGGCAAGGTGACCAAAAAACAGCAATACTGCCATCGTTTTTTAGGGGTATTTTTATACATCGTTCACCATGCATTATAAACGACATGTTAAATTTATTCTGCGGGTCAGTACGATGATACGGTGATGCCTAATTTATAGCACTTTTTTATGTTTTACAACTTTTTGCACAATAAAATTACTTTTGTAAAAATAATGTATTTTTTGTGTCGCCATGTTGTGAGAACCATCACTTTTTTATTTATCGACGGAGCTGTATGGGGGCTTGTTTTTTGCAAGACGAGCTATGGTTTTAATAGGTACCATTTTTGGATTAATGCGACATTTTGATTACTTTTTATTGACATTTTTGTAGGGCAAAGTGACCAAAAAACAGAAATTCTGGCATTGTTTTTTACGGGTTTTTTTACGCCGTTCACCGCGTGGAATAAATAACACAATATTTTTATAGTTTAGGCCGTTATGGTCGTGGTGATACCAAATATGTATGGTTTATTTATTTTTATCTGTACTAAAGGACTTGATAAGGGATAAAGGGCGATTGTGTTTTATTTTATTACTTTAAACTTGAATTATATTTTTCACAACTTTTTTTTATTTTTTCCACTTTTTTTTACATTTTTCTTTTGTCCCACTAGGGGACTTGAAGGTCCAACTGTCAGATTTTTTTTCTAATACATTGCACTACCTATGTCAGTCATTCACTGACAGCAAGCCGATTAGGCTTCGCCTCCGGGTGGGGCCTAATCGGCTATCGTAATGGCAGACAGGAGGCCATTGTTGGGTCTCCTGTTGCCATAAAAGCAGTCGGCAGTCGTGCGATTGCAGGGCACAGCTGCCGATCTGATAATAACCACAAAGATGCAGCGATCGCATTCGATCACTGCATCTGAGAGGTTAATGGCAGGAATCAGAGCTAGCTCTCGTTCCTGCCATTACAGGTGTATGTCAGCTGTAACATACAGCTGACATCCACCGCTGATGACGCCGGCTCAGCTCCTAAGCCGGCGCCATATTGACGGCGGTTATGGAAGCCTTCCAGGCCCCGCCTCTGGGTGGGGGCTGAACGTTTTCTGTGCTAGGCACCCCGGGAGGCCGGTATTGTGCCTCCGGTTGCCATTGCAGCCACCGACACCCCGACGAATTCCTTGCTGGGGTGTCAATGAGCTGCAAATACCTTAAATGCAGCAATCGCTTTTGACGGCTGCTTTTAAGGGGTTAATGGCGGGGATCGAAGTTAACTTCGGTCCCCGCTATTATAGCAGGATGTCAGCTGTAAGATACAGCTGACATCCGGGGATGATGGCCCCGACTCAGCTTCTGAGCTGGTGCCATGCATTTGTCGTAAGCATGCAACATTTTGCGGGAAGCACTGGCTTTCCATGACGTATACTTACAACAAATGTCGGGAATGGGTTAATGGTACCGTTTTGGGGGACATACACTATATGGACAAAAGTATTGGGGCACCAACACATTACAGCTACAGGAGCTTTTATGCAGCTAAAACAGATTTCACTCTTCTGGGAAGGCCTTCTTCATCATTTTGGAGTTTGTCTGTGGTAATTTTTGTCCAATCATCCAGAAGAGCATTTGTGATGTCAGACACTAATGTTTGCCAAGAGGGCTTGGCTCCCACTCTCCATTTGAGTTCATCCCAAACACTGGCGTAGCTATAGGGGTCGCAGCGGTCGCAATTGCGACCGGGCCCAGGAAGCCAGGGGGGCCCACAGCCCCCCGCACCACATCAATAAAAAGTTACTATAGTAACTCGGGCCGCGGGCCCCTGTTACTATAGCAACAGACTATACTCACCTTCCTGGTTCCGGATCGCAGTGGAGGTCCTGACGTCAAGCGCTGTGCGCAGCGCATGACGTCACAGCGCTATGCGCCGCGCACAGCATCGAGACGCGGCTGAAGAGGAAGGTAAGATTAGCCCTGACTGGCGGGGTCCGACTCCCGGGACCCGCCAATTAGCTGTTTTGAAGGGGCCGCAGCACTCGTACGAGAGCTGCTCCCCTTCATTCCGGTCACTTCATTCCGGTCACACTGTGAATCGGTGTCGGCGATTCACAGTGTTAGCGAGTAGTGAAATGAAGGGGAAGCAGCTCTCGTACGAGTGCTGCGGCCCCTTCAAAACAGCTGATTTGCGGGTCCAGGGAGACACATCAGCTATTGATGGCCTATCCTGAGGATAGGCCATCAATGTTTAGGGACTGCACAACCCCTAAGCCTACGATGTAGCAGGCTTAGGGGGCCCATGAGACAGGATAACAGATTGTGTGATCCTGTCTGCTGGGCCCTGTATCTAAGCCAATCACATGGTAGGCTTAGATACATGGCCCATGTGTGATCCTGTCTGCTGGGCCCTGTATCTAAGCCAATCACATGGTAGGCTTAGATACATGGCCCATGTGTGATCCTGTCTGATGGGCCCTGTATTTAAGCCTACCACACTGTAGGTTTAGATACAGGGCCCCAGCACACAGTAATCTTATACTGTATAAGATTACAGTCTGCTGGACCCTGTATCTAAGCCTACCTTGTGGTAGGCTTAGATACAGGGTCCCACAGACAGTATCACACATGGGCCCTGTATCTAAGCCTACCACACTGTAGGTTTAGATACAGGGCCCCAGCACACAGTAATCTTATACTGTATAAGATTACAGTCTGCTGGACCCTGTATCTAAGCCTACCTTGTGGTAGGCTTAGATACAGGGTCCCACAGACAGTATCACACATGGGCCCTGTATCTAAGCCTAACACGTGTTACTAATTGTTCTTTTTGTTTGTTTTCTTACAGTTTCGGTCGTTGGACTACGTCGGATTCCAGGACTACTTCGATGACGACTTTGTTTTATTATCAATAAAATGGTTAATGAGGGTTGTGTGTGTTTTTTTTATTTCAATAAAATATTTTTTCTATGTCTTTGTTTTTTTTTTAAAAACGATATTACTACCGCCTTAGTAATGGCCGATTGACAGCGTCCGTTGCTAAGGCGGGGCTTAGTGTTAGTGTGCAGAGGCGAACACTAACCCCCTTTATTACCCCGGTACCCACCGCCATCAGGGGTGCTGGGAGGAGCCGGGTACGAACCAGTACCTGACCATCTGTAGGGATGTTCGGACACTGGGGTGGCCGCAGGCCGGTATTATCAGGAGGGGAAAGGCCAAAAACAGTGGCCCTTCCCACCCTGGTGATGCTAGGCTACTGCTGCTTTATTGTATCTGGCTGGTTATGAAAAATGGGGGGGACCCCACGTCATTTAAAAAAAAAAAAAATTATTGGAAAGAACGATGTGGGGTCCCCCCCAATTTTCATAACCAGCCAGATACAACACAGCAGCAGCAGGCAGCATTACCAGGGTGGGAAGGGCCACTGTTTTTGGCCTTCCCCAGCCTAATACTACCAGCCTGCGGCCACCCCGGTGCCTGCCTGTCACTACAGATGGACGGGTACTGGTTCGTACCCGGCTCTTCCCAGCATCCCTAGTGGCGGTGGGTACCGGGGTAATAATGGGGGTTAGTGTTGGCCTTTGCACCTGCTAACATTAAGCCCCGCCTTACTAATGGAGGTCGTCAATCAGCCAGCGGCCATTACTAAGGCGGCGATAATAAAGTTTAAAAAGATACAAGCACATAGAAAAAATATTTTATTGAAATAAAAAAACACAACCCTCATTAACCATTTTATTGAGAATAAAAAAAACGCCGTCATTGAAGTCCTCGTATCCGAAGTCCAACAACCGAACCTGTAAAAAAACACACAAAAATAATCAGTAAGGGCGGGTTCACACATAGCGGAATTTCACTTAAATTCCGCTGCGGACACTCCGCAGCGTTAATCCGCAGCGGAGCCGTTTCTCCATTGACTTTCACTTTAATTTAGCAGTGTTCGTTTACACGATGCGTACAATTCCGCTGCGGAGCATAGGCTGCGGAGCGGAATTTGGTGTCCGCAGCATGCTCTGTCTGTTGCGGAGCAGTGGCGGACTGGTTGCGGACTCATGGCGGAATTTCTCCATTGACTTCAATGGAGAGTCAAAATTCCGCAATGAAGTCCGCAGATCTTATGTGTGCTGCGGAGCGTATTGTTTTTACTACCATGACATTTCTTCATTCTGGCTGGACCTATGTATTTCTAGGTCTACAGCCAGACTGAGGAAGTCAATGGGGCTCCCGTAATGACGGGAGCGTTGCTAGGAGACGTCTGTAAATAGTCACTGTCCAGGGTGCTGAAAGAGTTACGCGATCGGCAGTAACTGTTTCTGCACCCGGGACAGTGACTACCGATCTCAATATACATGTATCTGTAAAAAAAAATATAAGTTCATACTTACCGAGAACTCCCTGCGTCTGTCTCCAGTCCGGCCTCCCAGGATGACGTTTCAGTGTAAGTGACGGCTGCAGCCAATCACAGGCCAAGCACAGGCTGCAGCGGTCACATGGACTGGAGCGTCATCCAGGGAGGTCGGGCCGGATGCCGAAAGAGGGACGCGTCACCAAGACAACGGGCGGTAAGTATGAATTTCTTTGACTTTCACTAGGGAAAGTGCTATCCCTTCTCTCTATCCTGCACTGAATAGGGAGAAGAGAAGCACTTTTCCTGCAGTCCGCAGCGGCCAGTCCGCATCAATTTTCTGCACATTTTGTGCAGATCCGCTGCAGAATCTGCAACGCAGATTCTGTGCGGCATTGATGCGGACAGTTGCGGAGGAATTCCGCCATGTGTGGTCATGCCCTAACACATAAAGAAGCAAAATTATTATTCTTACCTTTTCTGGGTCCAGTGCTGGAGCCGCAATGTCAGCGAGCTGTGTATCTAATCCTATCATGTGTGATACTGTCTGCTGGGCCCTGTATCTAATCGTATCATGTGTGATACTGTCTGCTGAGCCCCTGTATCTAATCCTATCATGTGTGATACTGTCTACTGAGCCACTGTATCTAATCCTATCATGTGTGATACTATCTGCTGAGCCACTGTATCTAATCCTATCATGTGTGATACTGTCTGCTGGGCCCTATATCTAATCCAATCATGTGTGATACTGTCTGCTGAGCCACTGTATCTAATCCTATCATGTGTGATACTGTCTGCTGAGCCACTGTATCTAATTCTATCATGTGTGATACTGTCTGCTGGGCCCTATCTCTAATCCTGTCATGTGTGATACTGCCTTCCGAGCCACTGTATCTAATCCTATCATGTGTGATACTGGCTGCTGAGCCACTGTATCTAATCCTATCATGTGTGATACTGCCTTCTGAGCCACTGTATCTAATCCTATAATGTGTGATACTGTCTGCTGGGCCACTGTATCTAATCCTATCATGTGTGATACTGCCTTCTGAGCTACTGTATCTAATCCTATTATGTGTGATACTGCCTTCTGAGCCATTGTATCTAATCCTATCATGTGTGGTACTGTCTGCTGAGCCACTGTATCTAATCAGATCATGTGTGATACTGTCTGCTCAGCCACTGTATCTAATCCTATCATGTGTGATACTGCCTTCTGAGCCACTGTATCTAATCCTATCATGCGTGATACTGTCTGCTGAGTCATTGCATCTAATCCTATCATGTGTGATACTGTCTGCTGAGCCACTGTATCTAATCCTATCATGTGTGATACTGTCTGCTTAGCCACTGTATCTAATCCTATCATGTGTGATACTGTCTGCTGAGCCAATGTATCTAATCCTATCCATAGTTTATAGGGTCGTAGTGCTATAGATATGCTATGCTGTCTCCTGTACACACATTTTTTTTTGGGCGGACACATATGTATTGGGGCTATTTCCCCTGACATTTTAAGCCCTGAGGGTATGTTCACCCGGCAGCGTCCATTACGGCTGAAATTACGGTGCTGTTTTCAGGAGAAATCAGCACCGTAATTTCAGCCGTAATGGCATGTGCAGGCGTCTTTCGCTGCGTCCATTACGGACGTAATTGGAGCGGTTTTTCCATGGAGTCCATGTAAAACGGCTCCATTTACGTCTGAAGAAGTGACAGGCACTTCTTTGACGCGGGCGTCTTTTTTACGCGCCGCCTTTTGACAGCGGCGCATAAAAAAAATGACCGTCGGCACAGAACATTGTAAGACCCATTCAAATGAATGGGCAGATGTTTGCCAACGCTTTTGAGCCGCATTTTCGGACGTAATTCAATGCTAAAACGTTCGAATTACGGCCGTAAATAGGGTGTGTGAACCCAGCCTTAGTGACGCCCCGGCTGCTAGTGCTGCATTGTTGGGTCACTTAGGAGACCCAGCGATGCAGCTGAAAGCTGCGGACCGTCGGCCATGAGGAGTTTGCGGGGGGGGGGGCCAGTAAGAACTTTTGCATCGGGGCCCATGAGCCTTTAGCTACGCCCCTGATCCCAAAGGTATTCGATGGTTTGAAGTCAGGGCTCTGTGCGGGCCAGTCAAGTTCTTCCACACCAAACTCACCCAACCATGTCTTTATGGACCTTGTTTTATGCACTAGGGCGCAGTAATGTTGGAACAAAAAAGGGCTTAGCCCAAACTGTTCCCACAAAATTGAAAGTACACAATTGTCCTAATTGCCTTGGTGTGCTGAAGCATTATTTCCCTTCATTAGAAAAGGGTGATTCGTCACTCCACAGAGTACGTTTCCACTGCACCAGAGTCCAGTGGCGGCGTGCTTTCCCCCCACTTCATCTGACACTTGGCTTGGCATTGTGCTTGGTGATTTAAAGCTTGCATGCAGTTGCTTGGCCATGGAAACCCATGCCACAAAGTTCCTGGTGCAGTTTTTGTGCGGATGTTAATGCCAGAGGAGGTTTAGAATAAATCAGTTATTGAGTCAGCAGAGAGTTAGCGATTTTTATGCACTATGCGCCGCAGCACTCGGTGACTCCGCTTTGTAACTTTACATGGTCAGCGGTTCCTAAACGCTTCCACTTTGCAATACTCCCACTCACAGTTGATTGTAGAATAGCTAGGAAGGACTGGTTTGAAAACTGACTTGTTAAAACGGTACTAGATAAGGAGAAAAAACACACGGCGCCACATAGTGCAATTATCCAATGGTCATGGGAAACAACAATGGTAAGGCGATATGCACTCACCTGGACGAGTTATACTGACCAGGCACAACGCTGTTGAACAGTAAAAAGAGATCTCCAGCAAGCACGACACTGAGAGGATCCGTGTGGAGAAGACACACCCAGGGTGTGTACAGCCAGGTGCGAGGTATAGCTGCTGCCAAGGTCCAAAACCGGTGAACGTGAATTCACCGTTGGTGATAAGATAGGAGATAGGAAAAAAAGGAACCAATGAAGGCGCTGCTAAACCAATGTAGGTTTTTATTGAAGTGTAGATAATAGGCTACGCGTTTCGACGCAGAAATTGCGTCTTCATCAGGCCATGAACACATAAAAGAAACATCATATATATATACAAGTAGGTAATAAAATATCAACCAATCACAGAAAGGAGACAGGGAGGAGACACTGGGAACTCCTACAGAGAGAAACGGACGAAATCCCGCTAACAAGACAACCAAATTTGATAAATGCAATATATATAAATTTGATAAAAGAGACATATGTGATAAATTTAAAATGGATTTAAAATATGGGACAATTGTGTAAAAAGACAGCAGACACTACTAAACAGTCCATTTCAGTTGGTGTTTGGAGTGTAAGCCGTATTAAAAACACAATATCGCTGAAATCATGCAATCAAAACGTACTGATCTAGTAATCTAAGGGTAAAATAGGGAATATAGATAATGATGCATCCACTGTTTATTCTTATTAAAGAAAAATCTAATTAGCAATCAAAAATAGAAAAACACGGCAAAACGGGAGAACGATATAAAAACAGCTATAAATTATATACATGAACCAAATATTGCTCAATCAATAAAAAACGAAAATTGCTTTCAATAATTTAGTCAGACTATTCTGGATAAAAAAATCAAGAATTCATTCATAAGAAAACAAAATACAAGCGAAACGCCAGGCCGGCTAAACAAGTGGCGTCGTTGTAGTCAGGGCAACGATAGTTTTTTTAAAAACAGGTACCTAGGGAATATGTTAAATTGATGAAACAATTTATACCATAACACTATAATACTATATGAACCAATGTATTGATAAATCAATAAATAAATAATCATAAACACATGGAAAATGCGAAGGGTAGCCAGACCTTTCAAAAGAATCGGCAAAACGGGCGAATGATATCAAAACCGCTATAAATTTTATAAATGAACCAAATATTGAATAATAGGATGATGATCTAATCTAAGGAGGATTCACTAATATCATTCAAGCCTTCAGGGTGAAGTGTACACAATTTGTATATCCAATAGTTCTCACGCTGTTTTAAGCATAAGAATCTATTGGTGTAATCTGCAGGTATTTGCTCAATGGGAGTGATGCTTATACAGTCAAAGTTGCAATTATGCTTATATAAGCAATGTCGGGATACACTTTGTTTGGAGAAACCTCTGCTGACATTTGACCTATGGTTATTAATCCTTTTCCGTAGGGTTTGGGTGGTACGTCCTATATATTGTAGCTTGCAGGTACATTGCAAGAGGTATATTACATATTCACTGGCACAAGTTAAAAAACTCTTGATGTCAAAAGATTCTGATGTGACTGTAGACGTGAAATTAGTCATCTTGTGTGTAATGCTGGAACAGCACATACACCTAGGTTGCCCGCAACGAAATGAGCCTAATAATCGTGGTTGAAGTGCCGAAAAACTAGGAATGCCCTTGTGCAATTTACTTTGGGCTAATAGATTTTTTTATCCAGAATAGTCTGACTAAATTATTGAAAGCAATTTTAGTTTTTTATTGATTGAGCAATATTTGGTTCATGTATATAATTTATAGCTTTTTTTATATCGTTCTCCCGTTTTGCCGTGTTTTTCTATTTTTGATTGCTAATTAGATTTTTCTTTAATAAGAATAAACAGTGGATGCATCATTATCTATATTCCCTATTTTACCCTTAGATTACTAGATCAGTACGTTTTGATTGCATGATTTCAGCGATATTGTGTTTTTAATACGGCTTACACTCCAAACACCAACTGAAATGGACTGTTTAGTAGTGTCTGCTGTCTTTTTACACAATTGTCCCATATTTTAAATCCATTTTAAATTTATCACATATGTCTCTTTTATCAAATTTATATATATTGCATTTATCAAATTTGGTTGTCTTGTTAGCGGGATTTCGTCCGTTTCTCTCTGTAGGAGTTCCCAGTGTCTCCTCCCTGTCTCCTTTCTGTGATTGGTTGATATTTTATTACCTACTTGTATATATATATATATGATGTTTCTTTTATGTGTTCATGGCCTGATGAAGACGCAATTTCTGCGTCGAAACGCGTAGCCTAGTATCTACACTTCAATAAAAACCTACATTGGTTTAGCAGCGCCTTCATTGGTTCCTTTTTTTCCTATCTCCTATCTTGTTAAAACGGTGGCATCCTATTACAGTACCTCTAATTCAGTGAGCTCTTTAGAATGACTCATTCATTCACAAATGTTTGTAAAGGCGACTGCATGGCTAAGTGGGACTGAAAGAAAGACCTGAATTCAATGATGAATACTTTTGTCCATATACTATATGATTTATCAATCAACTTTTGTTGTGGACTGGACGCTGCTTACCATGCAGTCTAAATAACTTTTTTCTTCGGGTTGTTATGATTGAGGCGATACCAAATATGTAGATTTTTTTTTTATAATTCAGTACTTTTGCACAGTAAAAGTGTGCTGTATGGAAAAAAAAATGTTGTGTCGTCACATTCTGAGAGCTATAACTGTTTTTATACGTCTATCATTGTAGCTTTATGACTGCTTTTTTTGTATGGAACGAGTTTTTGTTTTTTTAATTCTTTTGGGATGCATATAAATTATTGATTAACTTTTCTTAATTTTTGAAGGGATTAAGAAAATAAAAGCAGATACGCCAATTGTATGTTTTTTATGTTATGCATTATAAATAATAAGTTATGTTTATTCTACGAGTTGTTATAATTTTGGCAATACAAAACATATTTTTTATAGTAAAATATTTTTGTGTGATTAATAATTTTAATGAAAAAAGGGGTTAATTATTTATGTTGGGGGAGGGGTTTAAATACAACTTTATTTAAAAAGTCCCACTAAGTTAGTTAGGGTTAGCCTCCCCCTCTGTCAAACTCCTTAGGTGCAACAGTCACTGTTAACATCAGCATCTAGAGAGTTAAACAGCTGGCGCTGTTGTTGTTTTTTCCTTATGCTACCTAATGGCTGGTGTCTAAGCCTATATATTGCTCCAAAAAATGGTGCACATCTAATTTATCACATTTTACTATTCCTCTTAGTGGTGCCCCTTTTTCCAGCCACTTTTTAACCCCTAGATGCCACAAGTTCTAATTTCTTTTCAGGCTTATTATTTGACGGAGAAGTTGCATACCTCACAACAATCCCGGATTCAGCGGGACAGTCCCGTATTCAGCGGGACAGTCCCGGATTCCAGGCAGTATCTCGCTGTCCTGGGCGACCGGTGGTATTTCCAGGTTTAAACTGAATCTGCGTTCTCTGGCTCTCGACTATGGAGTCCTCCGCCAGAGCAATGCAAGCACTCTGACTACAGGGGACACTGTGACGCTATCTACATGGACACTGTGTGTGGCACTATGTACATGGGCACTGTGGCACTGTCTAAGTGGGCACTGGCACTTTATATGTGGCCACTGACACTAAGGGCAGCTAAGGGGGCATTATACAGTATGGGCAGCTAATGGAGCATTATACTGTATGGTGGCAGCTAAGGGGGCATTATACTGTATGGGGACAGCTATGGGGGCATTATACTGTACGGGGCAGCTGTGGGGCATTATACTGTATGGGGCAGCCATGGAGCATTATACTGTATGGGGACAGCTATGGGGGCATTATGCTGTATGGGGGAATTTGTGTGAGCATTATACTTGATGGGGACAGCTATGGGGGCATTATACTGTATGGGGGAATTTGTGTGAGCATTATACTTGATGGGGGCATCTGTGTGGGCATTATACTGTATGGGGCAGCTATGGGGGTATTATACTGCATGGGACAGCTATGGGTCATTATACTGTAGGGGTGGATTTGTGTGAGCATTATACTGTATGGGGCATATGTGTGGGCATTATACTGTATGAGGGCATCTGTGTTGGTTTTATACTATATGGTGGTAGCTAAGGAGACATTATATGGTGCAACTGTATGGTGGCAGCTAAGGGGCGATATACTGTATGGGTACAGCTATGGGGGCATTGTACTGTATGGGCGCAGCTGTGGGACATTATACTATATGGGGACAGCTATGGGGGCATTATACTGTATGGGGGAATTTGTGTGACCATTATAATTGATGGGGGAAATTGTGTGGGAATTATACTGTATGGGGCAGCTATGGGGTCATTATACTGCATGGGACAGCTATGGGTCATTATACTGTAGGGGGGAATTTGTGTGGGCATTATACTGTACAGGGCATATGTGTGGGCATTATACTGTATGAGGGCATCTGTGTTGGTTTTATAATATATGGTGGTAGCTAAGGAGACATTATATGGTGCCACTGTATGGTGGCATCCATGGGGGCATTATACTGTATGGGGCAGCTATAGGGGCATTATACTGTATGGGGCAGCTGTGGAGGTATTATGATGTATGGGGCAGCTGTGGGGCATTATACTGTATGGTGCAGCTACGGCGGGCATTATACTGTATGGGGGCAGCTATGGGGTTATTATGCTGTATGGGGCAGCTGTGGGGCATTATACTGTATGGGTCAGCTGTGGGGCATTATACTGTATGGGGACAGCTATGGGGCATTATACTCTATGGGGGAATTTGTGTGAGCATTATACTGTATGGGGCATCTGTGTGGGCATTATACCATATGGGGCAGTTATGGGTGCATTATACCGCATGGGACAGCTATGGGTCTTATGCTGTAGGGGGCAATTTGTGTGAGTATTATACTGTACGGGGCATATGTGTGGGCATTACACTGTATGAGGGTATCTCTGCTGGTTTTATACTATATAGGGAAGCTATGGGGGCATTATATTGTATGGGACAGCTACAGGGGTATTATAATGTATGGGGGCAGCTATGGGGCATTATATTGTATGTGGGAACTTGTGTGGGAATTGTACTGTATGGGGGAATCTGTGTGAGCACTATGATATATGGGGGAATTTGTTTGGTCATTTTACTGTATGGGGGCATTATACTATGTAAGAGGCACTATGGGGTGTTATAATGTGTAACGGGCAGTTATAGGGGCATTATACTGTGTGTCGGGTTCAATGGGGGCATTATACTGTGGGCAGGCATTATGGAAGCATGATACTCTGTTGGCTGGACCGGGTGTGTATGGGCGGAAATTGGGCGGGGTTACAGGCGTGGCTTAAAACTAAAAAAGGTTGTCCCTCTTTGTGATACTTGAAAGTTGGAAGCTATGTAAGTTGTAGTTTTTAACAGCATCGCTTATTGTACCACATAATGTACTGAAAAATTTAGAAAATATTATGTGTGGGGTGGAATAGAAAAAAAAAAGTGACATAGTTTTTTAGGTGTAATTTTTACGATGTTCACCGTGCAGTAAAAACATATTAACTTTATTCTACAGGTAAATACGGTTATGGCGATTCCAAATTTATATAGGGTTTTTTACGATGTAAGGATTTTTCTTTGTGAGGTTATATATAACCTAGAAGGGGAGGATGCTAAAAAAGAAACATGATGTACAAAAAGTAGAAAAATACTTTATTAACATATATGATATAAGACAGTAGACAATGTATAAAAAGAATCCATAGACCAACAATTTAAAAAGGGACACAAGGCTGGGTGTCTATCAAATATACATAAATGGCAGATAAATATCTGTGATTGAACTTCCAGAAAAAGACATATGTAGTACAAGGCCAAAAAATGAGAGATGTATTTATATATAGTGTTGTGGGCAAAAAGTAAAACCCACAGTATAATAACAAATTTATCACATGGCCATCATATATATAGCACTACACAAAAGTAAACAGGCCATGCATATAGTTCAGCATAAATATACACAGCAATAATTTTGTACATATATATATAGTCACCATGCGCATAGGAAAGTGAGTACTGGAAGAGAAGTCAATAGATATATAATAAGAATGGCGTATTTACATGGGATAAAACATACACATATTTAGATGCCAGGAGAGACACACACAGCCAGCGTCCACCCCAACGCGCGTTTCGGCGCAAATGCCTTCGTCTTGGGGTTGCGTTAGAACGTAAACAGAGGCCATTTAAGTGAGTCATGACCAATAAGGGAAAGCCTGCATCACCTGCAATATGTTCCAATCAGCAGCTCTGCATAATTATCGGTCGCTGTGTCCTGGACCGCAAGGTGGCCACGCCTCCGAAACTGCCAACCGCGAGGCGCCGGAAGCGGAAACACGCGACCGCGTCAGAAGACCCGGTCACATGAATGCAGAAACCGGCGCGTCATGGGTGACGAGAGACAGAGGCTGGTCACCCCGGACCAATGAAAAAGCGACACAGTGAGGCAGGATACATAGAACGTAGGTAAATAAGATATGCTGCCAGAGGAGAAAAAGATCGTTATGTAGTGCATTTATTTGGTGCATCCAGTGTATATAATAAAGTCATGAGGCCACATATCAATTTGTTGAAACAATCATCTTTGAATGTTGTGTGCACAATATTTTTACAAGGTATCCACAAAGAAAAGAAGTTAGTGCAATAGTGCACTGATGCATTGAAATAGTGATAAAGTATGCAAATGTATGTGTGTGAATGAGGATATGAAAAAGGAAAAAAGAGAAATACCAGTGAAGAGACATAAAAGTGTATGTGCAACAAAAAGTGAAAAAGAGAAATAAATAAGATAATGAGTATGTAAATAAAGATTGAAATCAATGTATATAAATAAATCAATAAATTGACAAGGAACTATATATGGCACGAAAAAAGGTGCCATAAACATGAGTGGACAAGAATTGAATAAAGGTGTATGAAATATCAGTGATATATAGTGCAAACATATGCAAAAAAGTTGTGCAAGCATACATAGTAACAAAAGAAAATAATAAATGCATCTGCCCATACATAAATATATATACATGCATGCATAAACATGCAGCTTAAAAATGAATCCTCAATTTTTCCGATGGATCAGCAGCAATTAGGATATAATTCAGCAGTATTGACCATCGACTCAGTAGAATGGTCCCGTCGACTCAGAAAATGGCATGGAGACCCAGATAGAGTGGGACTCCAACAGGTACAAATGGGGTTAACAATACACTTCTCTAATCTCTATGAAAGAAAATATAAACATAGTTAAAATCACACAAAAGAAAAATGCAGATTAAAAAAATATAAAACATAACCAACACCACTAAAATAAGCTAGCAATCAGAGAAAAGCAGAGAAACCAGTGGTCTCATTAAGGCCCCTAGGGAATACCGTTTGAAGTCTCCAAATCCACTTGCATTCTCTCTGTAAGAGAAGTCTCTTTAAATCGCCGCCTCTCATATTAATATTAATGTGATCAATCCCTTTCACTTTTGATAGTTTAGAGTTGCAAGAGTGGTGGAGTCGGAAATGTCTAGGGACCGTTTTGAGCTGCTCCACGTCAACAGTTGTTTTGGCGTTTTCTATGTCTCTGATATCTTCTCTTACACGAATTCGTAACTCACGAGTAGTCATGCCTATATAAATCTTGGGGCATGGACATGTTGCATAATAAATAACGCCCTTAGTGCTACACGTGATTGGCCAACAGATCTTAAATTTATTTGTACCACTGGAATCGAAGAAGAACTCAGTACGCTCAATATTAGGGCAGCTCAGACAATCACCACATGACTTACACCCACATTTTGGACCCTTTGTGCCAAAAATCTTACCCGGTTTGGCCGGTGTTAGATAACTGAGTACTATGGTATCACGTAAATTACGTGCTCTGCGAGGCGCCATTGCCGTGTAATTGGGCAAAACTTGTTGTAAAATTGGGTCAGTAAGTAATACCGGCCAAAATTTACATAAGATGTTACGCATTTACACCCATCGGGAGTTAAAAGTAGTCACAAATCTCACCTTGGTTTTGCGCTGATCCTTAGGAACTACCTGAAGTAGTTGTTCCCGGGGGGTTCCTTGCGCACGATGATGTGCTTTATGGATATTACGGTGACTATATCCCCTCTGAATGAACCTATCTTTTAGCTCACTAGATCGAAATTTGAAGTCTTCGGGAGTTGAACAGATCTTTTTAATTCGCAAAAATTGACTGATTGGAATTGCTTCGATGGTATGTCAGGGATGTGAAGATGAGGCATGAAGTAGAGAGTTGGTTGATGTTTCTTTACGATGAAGATCTGTCTGTAAAAGACCATTTACATCCTTTTTAATTAGAATATCTAAAAAATCAATACTCTGATGGCTCCATTTACAGGTGAGATTGATATTTAAGGTGTTTTGGTTCAATGTACTGATGAACAGTAATAGTTCATCTGGAGTCCCCTGCCAGATCAAAAATATGTCGTCAATGAAACGGGCCCAAAAAAGAACCCGGTTCACTGACTGCATACGATCTGACAGAAAAAGTTCTCTCTCCCACAGCCCCAGGAACAAGTTGGCATAGGAGGGAGCACAAGCCGCCCCCATTGCCGTTCCCTGGAGCTGTAGGAAAAAGGAATCATTGAAAGTAAAAAAGTTGTGCTTAAGGACAAAGTCCAACAGAGATATGATAAGTTGAGAAACATCTTTCTCAATACTACTCATCAATAGAAAATTCTCCACAGCATGTAGGCCATCCCTATGTTGGATACTGGTATACAAGGACTCTACGTCACATGTAACCAAAATATGATCGGAATCCAAATGGATTCCTTCAATCTTCAGCAAAGGGTCAGCCAAGTCCCGCAAATAAGATGGAAGGCATTCCACCAAAGGTTTTAAGTGAAAATCAATCCATTTACAGATTCTCTCAGTCAGGCCCCCAGTGCCCGATATAATAGGCCTACCTGGTGGGTTGTTTATATCCTTATGTATTTTTGGCAACAGGTATATAGTAGGTATTGTGGGTTCCATGACATATAGGGAGTCCCTCAAAGACTTAGAGATAATCCCACTATCATAGGCTTCCTGAAGAATCTGAAGTAGCTCCGACCTAAAGGACAACAGAGGATTAAAGGTAAGTTTCTTATAGCACGATACATTTCTTAATTGACGATTTACTTCATTGATGTACATTTGTCTTGGCCATAATACCACATTACCCCCTTTGTCCGCTGGTTTGACTATTACATCATGCCACGATTTGATACGCTCAAGGCTTGCCCTCTCAGATATGGTTAGATTGTCATTTCTAATTTTACTCGATATGGTCTTCCATTCATCGGAGACCAATTTAACAAAAAGGTCCACAGCAGGACAAGTGGAAAGGGGAGGAAACTTAGTGGATTTTTTCTTTATGCAATCAGGTATCTTACCTTCAGGTCTAGAATCATCCTGATTATATAATTCCTCTAAAACCCTCAGAGTCTCCTTTTCTGCTGCTGTTGTAAAGATATTATCCTGTAGATTTTGTTGGTACTGTTGTGTAGTACATCTAACTTTTTGATCACTTTTTATTCCATTTTTTGGGTAGCTAAGGTGACAAAAAAACTGAAAATTTTGCTGTTTTTTTACGCAGTTTATCTTCCAGGTTAATTAATGTTATATTGTAATAGTTCAGACTTTTACAGACACAGCAATACCAATTATGTTTATATTTTTTTTTTTTTACATTACAATGAGAAATGATTTTTTTCTAACTTAATATTTTTTATTTGTACATTACTAAAAACTTTATTTAAATTTTTTCTATTTTCTTAAGTCTCCCTAGGCGACTTGAGCAACTGATTGTTAGATCATTGGTACAATATTGTGTACATTTTTACCGGTCTTTCTCTGGCAAGGCTTAATAGAAGCACCAAGATGGAAGACCTTGGGATCGCTTCTCGGCCTTTTGGCTAAGATCAAGTGTAGTGCCTGCTCAAGCTGAGGTTAGTAATCATCTCTGCCGGTGGTTGATGGACCATCGTAGAGGGAGGACAAAACGTAGAGGTGAGAGCAGGGAACCACAACGGTCATCGCTCTGGTGTACGCATTTGGTTTAAAGGTACCATTTGTAGATGACCAGGCCACCGCCGAATCAAGGTCAGGAGGTCAGGTAGTTTGGAAGCCCGAGTTGCTATGTGCCCCAGGCTGGTGACCCTGGGGTGCCCTAACTCACTGGGGGTGGGATCCCACTGAGTGAAGGCACATTTGCACGCACTCTCTTTCACACTATATGAGCACACACCTTTATTCTCCCGGCCTTCTGACTGGGAGATGAGGATTTTTTTTATGCCTGCGATAGACCGCATCCTTGTGCACTTTTTGTGTGGCACCTCTGCACTTTTTATGCACTTGGGTGATAGAAAGCACGGCTCGGGCTTTCAATAAAAAAAAAAATAAAAAGATGGAAGACCTTGGAGCCTTCATAAGGCCTCTAGGCTGCCACGACAACAATCAGCACCCCGCTATCATGTCATGGGGGGATGATCGAGTGACAAAGGGGGCATGCCTTGATCACTGTTGATTGTGGCATCTAACTTTTTAAATTCCTGTGTTGGAGTTATGTCTGATCCCAACCAATACAGCAAATGATTGTAATATACAACTGACACCCACTGCGTATATACTGGGCTCAGCCCATGAGCCCGCTCCATACTCCCTCCCTACTGACTATGGCGTACAGTTAAATCAAATTTCGGTGAGAGGTTAAAACTGTCAAAATAGAAAGTATCTAAATTTGCCACATAGTGTGCGAAACTTTATGGTAACGAGTAATTTGACACTTAAAGGTGTTTTACATTACAAGGCACGTCTCAGATGGCCATAATGTTGCCTTTTAGTACTACCTCTCCAAGAACCAGAGCTCCCATGGATCTACTGACCTGAAATAGAACCTTATGGTGATATACGTATGGTTCAGTAAAAACGAAGATCGGGGACTTAATAAGGATCCCAAATTAATTCAATGGGGAGGTAAACCCCGCAACAAAGAGCCATGAGTTGCGACTTTTGCAGTGGAAACGCTGCGATTTCACTGCAAAACTCTCAAATGAGTAAAATATATATATGTATTTTTAAATTCAAATTTTAAAAAAAGCTTATACTTACCCCCGGCCCTAGTCCTAGCGACGCAATCCTCTAGAGCAGCCGGGCCTCCTGCAATGATGATTCGTCCCAATCAAAGCCTTCAGCGGTCACATGGATTACAGCATCATTCCAGGAGGCCGGGCTTCGCTCAGAACACAGGGACGCGTCACCATGACTACGGCCGCGGTAAGTATAAACGTTTTTTTTTTTTTATTCCTGCAGGGTTTCTGCAGCGGACATGCCACTTGAAAAACTGCACCACAATTTGGTGCAGTTTTTCAGACAGAATTCCCTGGAGGTTCCTGGGTGGATACACTGTGAACTTCTATGCAGCGTATACACCCAGTGTGTTCCTACCCTTAGGCCATGTTCAGACGTGGCGGAATTTTCCACTGCAAATGTTGGTGCAGATTTGCGGCAATTACGCAACGAATCTGCACCAACATTTGCATATTTAACAGGTAATTCAGACGTTGCAAATATCACATAGGACTTGCCAGAGATTTCAGTTTTTGCATTGCAAAGGCTGAAATCTGCAGTGAAATTCCGCATCTTCTCCGCAAAGGAATGAGCATGCTGCGGAGGGAAAAATCTGCACCGCAGCCTAATTTCCGCACAGTTATTTTCTGCAACGTCTGAACTAAGTTTCCTAGAAATGTATAGAAACAAGTGTTAAAAACAGCTGCTGCAGAAATCCTCTGCGGACTGTCCGCAGCGGAATTCAACAGCAATTTTGCCACGTCTGAATGTGCCCTTAATGCACACATAATCAAAATTCTTACTCTGCAGAAATCCTATAGTTACACAGCTACAGTACTTACCTGACCTGCAGGTGCGTAACTACAACATATTGGGTACCATAGCAAATTTTGAAAGGACCCCCTCATACCCTTGCCTTTGACTTGACCAAGCATTTCTGCATGCTGCAGATTCAAAAATCTGTATAGATTTTTTTTTTCGGAATTCACTTCAATGGATTTTGTTTTTGCGGACTACAGCTAAATTTTATTAGTCTATTTTACACTTTACGATTTATTGCAGATTTTTATGCCGATTTTTGAGCCATAGCCAAAAATGGATCCAGGAGGTAGGAGATATAAGTTCTTCCTTTATATTTCCCATCCCTTTTGAAATCACTTTTGGCTTTGGCTCAAAAATCTGCACCAACATCTCTAACAAATTGAATGTGGGAACATAGCCTTATAGTGCAGAATTTCATAACGGTGCTGTTAACCCCTTCCCGACATTTGTCGTATGGATACGTCGTGGAAAGATAGTTCATCCCGCAGGTGTCGGCTGCATGTTATAGCTGACACCCTGGGGTAATGGCAGGACCGAAGTTTGCTCCGTTCCCCGCCATTAAACCAGCGGTCAAAAGCGATCGCTGCATTTAAGGTGTTTGCAGCTCATCGACACCCCAGCAATGAAATTGCCGGGATGCCTGTGGCTGCAAAGGCAACCGAATGCCTAACACTGGCCTCCCGGTATTCTTATTATGGAAGACTTTCAGGCCCCGACCGGAGGAGCTGAGCCGTCGTCATCAGCGGTGGATGTCATCTGTATGTACAGCTGACATCCACCTGTAACGGCAGAAACCGGAGCTATCTCCGATTCCTGTCATTAACCCCTTAGATGCAGCAATCTAAATCGATCGCTGCACCTTAGTGGTTGGCAGCAGATTGGCAGCTCTGCCCTGCAATCACAGAACTGCCTACTGCTACTATGGCAACAGGAGTCCTAACAATGGCCTCCTGCTTTGCCATTATGGAAGCCGATTTTGCCCCGCCCGGAGGCGAAGCCTAATCGGCTTGCTGTCAGTAGTAAATGACGGACAGATCTAATACATTGTATTGCACTGTAGTCCAATGTCTTAGAAAAATAATCTGACAGTTGGACCTTCAAGTCCCCTAGTGGGACTAAAGAAAAGTGAAAAAAAAAAGTGTAAAAAAATAAAAGTTGTTAAAAGTAAAATAAAAGTTTCAAGTAATAAAATAAAACACAATCGCCTTTTTTCCCTTATCAAGTCCTTTATTATTGACAAAAATATATAAATTATACATATTTGGTACCGCCGCATCCGTAAGGGCCTGAACTATAAAAATATAATGTTATTTATTCCACACGGTGAGCGGCGTAAAAAAACAAACCGTAAAACACAATACCAGAATTTCATTTTTTTGGTCACTTTGTCCTACAAATATTGGAATAAAAAGTGATCAAAAAGTCGCATGTATCCAAAAATGGTACCTTTACGAACGACAGACGGACCTCATACAGCTCCGTCGATTAAAGAATTAAACGTTCATGGTGACAGAAAAAAGACATTCTTTTTACAAAAGTAATTTTATTGTGCAAAAAGTTGTAAAACATAAAAAGTGCTATAAATTAGGTATCGACGGAATCGTACTGACCCGCAGAACAAAGTTAACATATAATTTATGACGCGTGAACGCTGTATAAAAAAACTAAAAAACGATGCCAGAATTGCTGTTTTTTGTTCACCTTGCCTCATAAAAAATAGGATAAAAAGTGATCAAAAAGTCGCATGTACCCCAAAACGGTACCAATAATAACTACAGCTCGTACCACAAAAAACAGACCTCATACCACTACGTCTATGAAAAAATAAATAAGTTAAGGCTCCAATATGTCAGGAAAGAAAAATATGCAGTTGTGCGGGCCCGAGGGCATCATTTCTTCTTTTTCAAAAGGTGATTTATCAAGGCCCTAAAATTAGGGAACCAGGAAGTGTAGGGCCCAAACATATCTGCTGGAAGCGAGGGCACCCGTATTATACCAGGACAACACTTTCCCAGCAAAATTCCCCAAACTGCAAATGTGCGGAGTGTGGACCAAAAGAGGATAAGAAAGGACACAATTTATCAAGATGAAACTGGCCTGTGCTTCACAGCGTAACAAATATTTATGGATTATGTTATTGTTTTTTTTACCCCATTATTATACCACCTGACTATGCCCCTGATGTACTCTGCCCAGCTTTCATGTACCCCCACATTATAAACTAAAATACCAGTAAAACTCAAAACAAAGCTACTACTAAGCAAAATCCACGCTCCAAAAGCCAAAGGGCGCTACCTCCGCTCTGAACCCTAGAGCGTGCTCAAACAGCTGTTTACTTCACATACATGGCATCGCAATACCCGGGAGAACCCTTTTAACAATTTTTGGGGTGTGTGTCTCCAGTGGCACAAGCTGGGCATGGCATATTTGCCATTGAAATAGCATATCTAGGTAAAAATTTTAATTTTTACTTTGCACCATCCACAGCACAATCATTTATGGAAAAGATCTGTGGGGTGAAAATGATCATTACACCCATTATTAAATGCATTGAGGGGTGTAGTTTCCAAAAGGGTCACTTCTCAGGGGTTTCTTTTATTAATTCACATCAGAGCCTCTGCAATTGTGAACCAATACTTTGTAAGTCGCCAAATTAGGCCTCAATTTCGCATGGTACACTTTCACTCCTGACCCTGGTCAAATGTCCAGGCAAAAAATTAGGGCCACATGTAGGGTGTTTCTAAAACCGGGAAACACAGCATAATAATTAGAGAGCTGTCTTGTTATGGTGGCACAAGCTGGGCACCAAATGTTGGCGTATCTATGGAAAAATAACCATTTTCCCTCTGCAACATCGAGTGCACATTAATTTCTGCAAAACACCTGCGGAGTTAACATGCTCACTACACCCCTAGGTCAATACCTTAAGGGGTGTAGTTTCCAAAATGGGGTCACTTCTCGGGGGTTTCCACTCTTTTGGTCCCATAGGGGCTTTGCAAATGTGACATAGCGCCCAGAAACCAATCCAGTAAAATCAGCACTCCAAAAGCCAAATGGCACTTCACCCCTTCTGAGCCGTACTGTGTGCCCAAACAGCAGTTCACTGCCCAACTCTAATAAAATCTATGAAACACCTGTAGGGTCAAAATCACTACACCCCTAGATGAATGCCTCAAGGGGTGTAGTTTCCTAAATGGAGTCACTTTTTGGGTGTTTTCACGGTTTTGGTCCCTCAGGGGCTTTGCAAATGCGACATTGCCTTCCCAAATAATTGCTGCTAAATTTGAGCTTCAAAAGCCAAATGGCGCTACTTCCATTCTAAGCCCTGCTGTGTGTCCAAACAGCTGTTTATGACCATATATGGGCTACTGTTTTACTCGGGAGAAAATTCTTTACCAAATGTAGTGGTGATTTTTCACCTTTAGTCCTTGCGTAAATGAGAAAAAATTAGCTAAACCTACATTTTCTTTGAAAACAATGTAGATTTTCATGGCCTACTTCCAATAATTTCTGCAAAAAAACTGTGGGGTCAAAATGCTCACTATGCCCCTAGATAATTTCCTTGAGGGGTGTAGTTTCCCAAATGGGGTCACTTTTAGGGGATTTCCACTGTTTTGGCACCGCAAGACCTCTTCAAACCTGACATGGTGTCTAAAATATATTCTAATAAAAAGGAGGCCCCAAAATCCACTAGGTGCTCCTTTGAATTTGAGGCCTGTGCCATAAGCGTACTAGGACCACATGTGGGGTATTTCTAAAAACTGCAGAATCTGGGCAATAAATATAGGGTTGTTTTTCTCTGATAAAACCTTTTGTGTTACAATTTTTTTTTATTAAATATTAATTTCTGCAAAAAAAAATGAAATTTGTAAATTTCACCTCTAGATTGCTTTAATTCCTGTGAAACGTCTAAAGGGTTAAGGAACTTTCTAAATGCTGTTTTGAATACTTTGAGGGGTGACGTTTTTAAAATGGGGTGACTTATTGGGGGTTTCTAATATATAAGACCCTCAAAGCCACTTCACAACTGAATTGACCCCTGTAAAAATAGCCTCTTGAAAATGTGAGAAATTGCTGCTAAAGTTCTAAGCCTTGTAACGTCCTAGAAAAATAAAAGGATGTTCAAAAAATGATGCCAATCTAAAGTAGACATATGTTTAATATGTTAATTAGCAACAATTTTAGTGTGGTATAACTGTCTGTCTTACTAGCAGATACATTGAATTTTAGAAAAATTCTAATTTGGTTTTTCACAAACAAATACTGAATGCATCAAGCAAATTTTGCCATTAACATAAAGTCCAATGTGTCACGAGAAAACAATCTCAGAATCGCTTGGATAGGTAAAAGCATTCCAAAGTTATTACCACATAAAGTGAAACATATCAGATTGTAAAAAGGAGGCTCTGTCAGGAAGGTCAAAAGTGGCCAAAGCAAGAAGGGGTTAAATATATCTGATACATATAATTCATTGATATGGTTTTTAAAAAGAAACCACTGTGTATTACATTTGAATATCTCATGCCAAGGCATTTAAATTGAGCTCTACCTACTAGACACACAGTACTTCAAATGCAATAGTCTCTTGCTAGAATTTAATTAGAAAGGTTGACTTGTCACAGTTTAGTATAGTAGCTTGATTAATATGAATACACTATCAATATGTTAATGTGTCAGCTTTAATCATTGCCAGCATCACTGCTAATTACATCAATACAAATATCATTAAAGCTTCTGTCAGCCTTTAATATGCTGTGTCTAGTTCCATAGCTCTTTCTGCCATCAAGTGGAAGATATAAGGTTTTCAATTTTTGTCAGCATGTTGCATATGCAGGATTATGCAAATATTAAAATAATTTCAGATTTTACATCTCTCATTTTATTTATATTTTTGTAATTTCTGTATTTTTTGAAAACACAATTTACGTTTGGAAAATTTCTTCTGGTGACTTACATTTTGGCAAGCATCCAGCATCTCCAGCACTATTGAAATGAGCCTGCAGATGATACAAAGATAATTTTTTTATCAGTCATTATTTTGTCTAGTAAATTTATTCATTTAGATAGGAAATAAATTAAACAAGGTAAAATAAGAATTTTCATATTAGTTTTATTTATTTTTTGTACTAAATTCCACAAAAGAAAGCTTATTTTATGTTGACCATTTGAAAAATTAAAAAAGGGGTTGTTTGGTTTTGATACATGGTACATAATAGGTTAGGGCCCTTTTACATATTTTTCAATAGAGCCATGAGCTTTAATTTGTTACAGGGGGCTTTTTCCTGAGTCGCAGAGACCCCTTTTAGAATACTATTTCTTAAAAGACCATTTTAAATGGATTTGTTCAAAAAGAAACGTTTTGAAACCAATTGCACAAATTTTACAACACCGAAAAGCTGTGATATATAAAGAAGCACATGAATAAGAAATTACATTTTGTCAACAGTTTTCTGTGTGCACAAGTAGTGCAACATTTACCAGTACATGCACAAAAGAAGTCTGATAATTTTTTGCAGGTTCTATATGTTGGAGTATGCTCAATAGAACAAGAAGCGTCACACATTTGTTGTAAAATAAATTATATGATGCATCTGCAACATTTTACCCCTGTAAAAAATGGCTGCCATATTGTTTAAAAATTAGGCACACGTGCTTGCATTATTTTCAACACTGTATCTATGTCAAATAAAAACGCCTGTGACAATTTTTATAAATGAGCCTCACGTCTCTCCTGGCATTGTTCACATTTTTTAGAAGAATAGTGGTTGAGAACATTTGGTAAATCAGTTGTGCAAGTCCATGCCCCCTTTTTGTATAATAGCCTTTCTTTATTGCTTCAAGTGTACCTAACAGGGGACTTTTCAGAATAAGCTGTCATATGTGTGTATGTGAGGAATAATACTATTTCTGGCCATTATATGACTTGTAATCAGCTTTATGTAGCAGTTTTTTCATCTATATTTATATGTATGTATGTATATATATATATATATATATATATATATATATATATATATACATATATATATAGGGTGTCCACCGTCCAGCAGCACCAGCTCAAATAACGGGTGGGTGCAAGCCTTAGGAACCCGATCCTTGGTTCCAAAGTTTCCAATATATCCAAAAATAGACAGCACTCTGATTCAAAAGTGAAAAATGGGTCTTATTTACCCTTGTGCAACGTTTCGGCCCTATATGATAAGCCTTTTTCAAGCATACTGATAGTGTACACACAGGTCCGGCTCCAGGTTTATGTGGGCACTTGGGCGACACAGACTTAGTGGGCCCCTTTGCCGGGAAACTCACGGCAGCAGTAAAATGACAAAAATCTTCACTTTGTGCCCCCATATAGATGTTAGGCCTTGTTTATGCCCCATATAAAAGTTAGGCCCCCAGTTTGTACCCCAATAAATTTAGTACCCTCTGTAGATAGTGCAACCCAGCACCCTCCTCCCAGGTAGTGGCACACAGCTTTTTTGACTAGTTTTTAAAGTATCGGAGATTTCATAATTATATAATATATCTTACAATATGGTCTAATCATAGATCAAATATTGTCATTTTATACAGCATCTATCTCAGTGTAGTGATGTAGCCAATTATATAGAAGTGTTAAAAGTATGTATGTCGTATATATATGCCTTAGCATTACAGATTTAATATATATATATATATATTTAAAAAAAATTATGAAAACGCTCAAGAACCAGTGTGTATAGGAGCATAATTTATGAATCTCATAGTTAATGTTTTTATGGTAAGCAAAAATTTATAATCTATCATCCCATTGAGATATGGTACATAGACATGGTACATATGGATACATTTTTATACCGGTGGCAGTATTTAGCAATTTGAATATATATGACACACTAAAACAACGGGTCCAAAGTGAACATGGGTAGAACTTGTTAGGTTCATGGTAAGGTTATCTGAAAAAGATAATATTGCTGTTATAACAATTATTGTAATTGTACAATAAATTGAATACACAGAGAACGTATGCCAGCCTACCCTGACCTGAGGGCAGGTTGAGAACTAATAAATGCCATGTGTGATAAAATCAACATTTAATCCATGAGGTTTTAGCTTATGTAGCCCCTGTATTCACTGCAATTCCTTTTATTTGAACAATTTATGTTTTATATATATATATATATATATATATATATATATATATATATATATATATATAAAAGCAGCAGCGTGGGGGACATTATACAGAGATAATGAGCAGTGTAGCTGTAAATCTAGCACTGTGGTGACATATAAGTCTTACCAGCAGCTGCAGAACATCTGTGTCTTTCTCACTCTGCTGCTGCTACCGTCCATAGACTTGCATGGGCAGCATGTCTTTGTCTGATTCACTCTCTCTCTCTATCTCTCACTGCTCCCTCCCCCTGCTCCCCCCTTTCTTCTCTATAGACTTGTATAGACAGACAGTGAAGTAATACTAAAGTATACATTTTGAAATGTTAATGCATACATAGCTTTTAAAACAAAAACTTGAAAATGCAATCTGTTTCACAAATCATGTCCAGTTTAAAAAAAATTAATCTAAATTTTCAGAATTTATTTCAGTTGCCACTACAAATATAACAAATTTACTTAATTAGAAGAACTCAAACATATCACTCTTTATTATTAAGCCCAACTGGACGAAAATAATGATAACTATGAGGCCTCTTTCACACAGCAGTATTTTGGTCAATATTTTGCCTTAGCATTTGGAAGTCCTAACTAGGAGTGGAACCTACACAGTGAAAAAGCAGAATGGAAAGATATGTAACTCTTCAATGTTTGGGACCAACTCCTGGGTTTGGCTTCCAAATCCTGACGCAAAATACAATTCAGCTATGAAATTTGTTTTAAAATAGATACTGTTGAGTCCTGATAAATCCAATGACTTAGGGGGGATTCACACGAGCATGATTTGCGTGCATGCAGGCCGCGTTTTTTTCGCGCGCCACGCACAGCCCTATAGAAGTCAATGGGGAAGTTCAAACAGTGCGTGATTTTTGCGCAGCGTTTGTTCGCTGCGTACAAAACGCGACAGGTTCAATATCTCTGCGTATTTCGCGCATCACGCACCCATTGAAGTCAATGGGTGCGTGAAAATCACGCATGTCATACGGTGGCAGCAGCGCCGAACTAGCGTTTTTCACGCAGGACACGATGTCTCTATGCTAAGGAGTTTGAACTAACGAGTTGAAACCAGCAGAAAAGCAGGAAGTAGCTTACACAGCAGGTTTTCAAAAAGAGGCCAAACCGTTTACTACAGCACCACAAGCAGCTTGCAGCCATGCCTCGGCAGATGGATGTGGCTAAGCTCATCGCGTTAGTTCAGGAGCGTCCGGAGGTCTGGAACACCCATGCGGAGTCATACCATGACCGCACAGTCAAGGAGGCAGCATGGGAGCATATTGCCTAGGCGCTGTTCGAGCAGGAGTGGGCCGACAGCCGCACCCGTGACCGCCAACGCATTGGTGAGTGTATATATGTGTGTCGACATCTATGTGTATAATGACATCCATATTGCCTATTGCGTCCCTGGTGAATCAATGCCTGTCATTGGCAACGTTTCCGTTCAGTGGCATCTTTATAGTATCATTAAGTTAGGTGTGTTCTTGTGTGGACGTGTGGTACAGTAGTTTATATGCACTGTCTGTGTGCGCAGTAACATCTGGTGTGTTTGTTGAATGATGTGTTCTTTATTAATCATACAGTGGACGATGTAAAGAGACGGTGGCGAAGCTCAAGAGACCAGTTCCGGAGAGAATATGGTTCCGGCGGGCGAAGCGGAGAAGGTGGCACCGGGAAACGCCGCTATATTTATTATGAGCAGCTGTTGTTTCTGCGGGAAATAATGGACATGCGACCGTAAGTACTCGTTGTTGTCCCTTTTTGCAAACGTGACCTACCAAAAATGTAAAATACGCCAAAGCAGCTTTGTGTTTGCACAGTAAATTGGGTTCCTCAACTGACGTCTCCCCTATATTCTAGAACTAGCGACACTCTTAACGCGCCGGAAGAGGAGGCACGGCCCGAGTGTAGCCAGGCGTCCGAATCCGCCGCTCCCCTGGAGAATATGGTTCCGGCGGGCGAAGCGGAGAAGGTGGCACCGGGAAACGCCGCTATATTTATTATGAGCAGCTGTTGTTTCTGCGGGAAATAATGGACATGCGACCGTAAGTACTCGTTGTTGTCCCTTTTTGCAAACGTGACCTACCAAAAATGTAAAATACGCCAAAGCAGCTTTGTGTTTGCACAGTAAATTGGGTTCCTCAACTGACGTCTCCCCTATATTCTAGAACTAGCGACACTCTTAACGCGCCGGAAGAGGAGGCACGGCCCGAGTGTAGCCAGGCGTCCGAATCCGCCGCTCCCCTGGTCACCCTAACCCCGGAGCCCACCAGAGAGGATCCTGTCCCAGTCGCCTCAGCGCCTGAAGCTGGGCAACCGGACCAAGTGGCACCTAGCCATGCAGCACCCCGCCGCAGACGCCCTGTCAACCCACACGCAGGTGCACTTGTGGACGCGCGTGTTCTGGAGTACCTGCGCCGTGCAGCTGATGAGGACAACCACAATTTTTTTTGTCGCAGCATGGCACCTTTAATGCGGCGGGTACCAGTGCATAGGCTGGTGCGGCTGCAATCTAATATGCTGTCGCTAATCGACAGTGCTACACCCCCGCTTAGTCCAGGGCGGTGCTTCACATCTATTGAGCAGTGGCGTAGTGTCTTTATGCCCTCTGCGGGGGTCCATTTGCCAGGGCCCTCCCAACCTGCCCCTGGGATATCGCAGATGCCGCAATATCCTCCAGCCCCAAGATACCTCTCCCCTGGCCCAATGGCTGTCCCTGTCCGTCACTTCCCTCCATACTCCCTACCTGCCCCAAGTTTACAGCCTCCCATGCAGCCTCACGGCTACCAGACGCAGTATCACCCCCACTATGCTGTGCAGGAACATCCTCATCAGGGCCGGGGACAGCATAGTGGTGCGGATATGTCTGCTTACACCTCGCCGCCCCATGCCTATCACAATCTGTAGGGGCGCGTGTGTGTTCTAAGGCCAAATGTTAAAAAGCCATGACAGCCTAGGAATCCTTCCATGTTTCTTTATGCTATGCATCATGTTGGTGCCAATTTTTGTTGGGATATGTTCTCCCGCGTGTGTATTTTTGTGTTATGGAGTCTATGTGCCAAAAACATAAACGCCAAAGTTTTAAATATTTCACTCCCGTGTGGACAATCCTTCTGTTACGTAGCTCACCGATTTCTACAGCCTCTACCGCTATGAGGTGCCATGGCGTAAGAGGTTTGGACGGTATGACATTCCTCCACCACATCGTTGAGGTCTTCGTTGATCGGAAGGGGTTTGGATTACCAGGAACTGAGGTGTTATTAGTATACTTATTGTTTGCCCATACCTACCTTTACTCACGCAGAAAGGGGCGCTGACATATAGGGCAGGAAATCCTTTGTCTACACAAGAGGATGTTATGTCCAGGAATTATTGGCTTAAAACAAGGATATTCCAAACGCCTCCCGAGCTTTAAGCTCGCAACCCACGTCAAGGGGCCTCAAGTTTTGCGAGTCCCTAACCTTCCCCCCCACAAACCAAAGAAGGACTAGAGGGATAAACAGACGTTCGAGAAAAGAATACTAACTTCACCACACCCCAAATGGCTACGTTCTGGCAGGTTACATCTCAAGGCTGGCTGTCAAAATACTCTGCAAATTGGTGGCGCACTCGCAGGCCAGATGTCGGTGGCCGCCCAGGCCGAGCAGCCTGGGCGAGGCTGGTGGTGGGTGCAGATGTTAACATATATTCCCCATCATGAGCGGCATCATGGATGCGGGTAAAGTTGTGCAGCACAACACAGGCTTTGATCACACATGTCACATTTGACGGTGACATTTGCATTGCTGTCATCAGGACCCTCCACTTGCTGGTCATGATGCCAAAGGCGCATTCCACCACTTTCCATGCTCTGCCTAGCCGGTTATTGAAAATGCGCCTACGGTTATCCATGCCCCTCCGCGCATATGGACGCATGACTTGTCTGCTGAGGGCAAAACCCTCATCTGCAACCATAACATAAGGAACGGTTGGACCGCTGGTGCCAGGGAGGATGCTAGGCTCGGGAACATCAAGTTGGTTAGACATTAGACGCTGGCCCATTCTGGACGAGCGAAAAATGCGGGCATCCGCAGAGCTTCCATAAGACCCGATGTCCACGATGGTAAAGCACAAATTACAGTCCGACAAGGCCAGCAAGACTATGGAAAAAAACTGCTTGTAGTTGAAGTATCGAGACCCAGAGTGGGGGGGTTTCTGGACACGGATGTGCTTCCCATCGAGTGCACCAATACAGTGGGGAAATTGGGTGTCGGTTTCAAACTGCTGCGCTATTCGAAGCCACTTTTGGGCCGTAGGCTGAGGGATCACGCTGCTCTTCAAGTTCAGCCACAGGACCACACAGGTTGCTGGGACAATGCCGGAAATAGTGGACACTCCAAGAAGGAATTCGAAATGAAGGGAATGGTAGCTATTGCCGGTCGCCAAAAATCTACAGGAAATCATGAAAACAAACCACAAAGCAAACATGTTAGGTAGGACATGAAGCACCTAAATCAATGTGTAACCTGGATAACAAAACAGCACATACCGTAAGGTGACAAGGAGACGCTCCTCTGGGGAAATACAGCGCCGCATGTTGGTGTCCTGATAGGTTATTCCAGGCCGAACCAGCTCCAGCAGCATATCAAAGGCAGGCACAGACAGGCGGCAAAAGTAGCGAAATTTTTCAGGGTGACGACGGAGGTCAGCAAAGAGGGTATGAAAATGCCCTTTTGAGGTGCGTTGGGCCACTATTGGGTGAACCCACATCCTACCTGATCTCCGCCGGTGTGGCCGTAGAATGCTACCGCATTGGCCAAACCTCCGGGATAGTATCCATGCTAATAGGACACGGGCCAGAGAGCTAGGTGGCATCAATGCAGTGTGGCATACAAAGTAACTGCAAATACTGGTTGGAACACTGGGTTGCACCAAAAGCACACAAATGAATAAACACAGGTGCACACATCAAGCAGGGGTGTTGCATTCTTGGCCTTTTTTGATGCTGGCGTAAACAGAACAGCTGCGTGCGTTTTTTACACGCGCAGGAAAAACGCATGTCTTACGCGCGTAATACACGCACACATGGTTAAAATACGCATGCCACACGCTGCTGACACGCGCGCAAAATGCTGCGTTTTTTGCGGGCGAAAAAACGCAACGTTCGTCTGAATCTGCCCTTATAATAGGGTTTGTAAGGTTTCTGTTGAAGTAGGTATTTGTGACAGCAAGAAGAGGGCTGAAGGATTTGTTATTCTTGCCATCAAAAATATTGAGAACCCTAATGGAAACCACTGAGGCCACATGCACGCGGCCATGCCCATAATCACAGCTCACGATGGGGGGCCTATACAAAGTATAGAAGTACAGCCTGTAAAATACGAAAAATAGGACATCCTCCATAATTCCCGGCACGGTTCTACAGCACAGACACCCATCCGTAGCACTACGGAAAGGTGTCCGCGGCTAATAGAACCGAATCGATCCGTAAAACCGCAGACCGTGGTACGGTCTGCGGTTTTACGGTCGCATGCATGGGGCCTAATAGGTGTGAATAGAGCCTAAGTCTTACCTTTTATACCTTTTATACTTTACTTCTATAAGGATCTACTCCTGAATTTGGCATAATAAAATGCATAAAAACTGCCTTGTGTGAATCTAGCATTAGAATTACAAATATATCAATAACAAAGATAATAATAATAAAAAACCGCTTCCTTATAAATGTTATTTCTTTGGTCTGAACAAGAAATAATAAATATATTTTTGTAAGTCTATAAAACGCTGCTGGCGTGCCTAAGGCAACAATGCAGGGCTGTTAATTCTGAAAGTTCTAATCATTGGTGCAGAAAAAATGATGAACTGAAAATGACAGCAAAGAAAAGGAATGGCTATATATCTACAATGTTGTGCGTAACGCAGCTTAAGTTAAGAAAAAGCTTTAACTCTGTAAAAGACTTAAAGAGAAAACCCTGATTTTAAATGGAAATTCTTTTAGCAATCATTAAATGGCTTTCCAAGATTGGCAAAAATCTGGCAATGGGGGGGGGGGGGATACCATAAAAGAATACAATACCCATTAATCGCCTGACAATTCCCCAGCTGGCGCATCCACTCCAGTCCCCGCCAGTTAGCACAGTAAACAAAGAACAATAGGGAGTGGCTGTGTTGGAACACTGAGTAATTTTACAGGTTATAAATGGATGTTTTATTGTTTTTATGCCATTTCCCCACTTGGCCAGATTTTTTGCCAAACTCAGAAAACCTTTTAACCCCTTCAGGACGCAGTCTGTTTTGGTCAATAAATTCAATATTTATTCGTAAAAAAAAACAACATTTAGAGAAAATTTGCAAAAATTTGCATTTTTCAAAATTTAAATGTATCTGCTTGTAAAACAGATAGTAATACCACACAAAATAGTTACTAGTTAACATTTCCCATATGTCTACTTTATGTTTGCATAATTTTTTGAACGTCCCTTTATTTTTCTAAGACGTTACAAGGCTTAGAACTTTAGCAGAAATTCTCACATTTTCAAGAAAATTTCAAAAGGCTATTTTTACAGGTACCAGTTTAATTCTGAAGTGGTTTTGAGGGCCTTATATATTAGAATCCCACAATAAATTACCCCATTTTGAAACTTGCACCTCTCAAAGTATTCAAACCAGCATTCAGAAAGTTTCTTAACCCTTTAGGCGTTTCACAGGAAATAAAGCAAAGTAGAGGGGAAATTGACAAATTTCATTTTTTTTTTGCTGAAATTCATTTGTGATAAAAAAAATCTGTAACACAGAAGGTTTTACCAAAGAAACACAATCAATATTTATTGCCCATAGTCTGCAGTATTTAGAAATATCCCACATGTGGCCCTAGTGTGCTTATGGACTGAAGCACTGGCCTCAGAAGCAAAGGAGCAACTAGAGGATTTTGGGGTTTGCTTTTTTTTAGATTATATTTTAGGCACCATGTCAGGTTTGAAGAGGTCTTGTGGGGCCAAAACAGTGGAAACTCCCCAAAAGTGACCCCATTTTGGAAACTACATCCCTCAATGAATTTATCAAGGTGTATAGTTAGCATTTTGACCCCAGAGGTATTTTGCTATATTTATTGGAGTTAGTCTGTGAAAATGAAAATCTGAATTTGTAATATTTACAAGGAATAAAGAAGAAAATGCACCCCAACATCGGGGTTGATCCCCCATAGTTCTGGTCTGTATGCCTCCTTAACCCCTTCCCGGCATTTGTCGTAAGTATTCGTCATGGAAAGCCAGTGCTTCCCGCAAAATGTTGTATACTTACGCCAAATGTTTGGAACCGGCTCAGAAGCTGAGCCTGTGCTATCATTGCCGGATCTCAAAATGCTCAAATTCTCCTTCAGTCCTTGTGGAAATTAGAAAAAAATTAGCTAAACCTACGTTTTCTTTGAAAAAAATTCGATTTTTATTTTCAGGGCCTAATTCCAATAATTTCTGCAAAAAAACTGTGGGGTCAAAACGCTCATTATACCCCTAGATAATTTCCTCAATGGGTGTAGTCTCCAAAATGGGGTCACTTGTGGGAGGTTTCCACTGTTTTGTCCCCTCAGGGGCTTTGTAAATGTGACATGGCCTCCGCAAACCATTCCTGCTAAATTTGAGCTCCAAAAGCCAAATAGCGCTCTTTCACTTCTAAGCCCTTTCGTGTGTCCAAACAGCCGTGTCCAACATGTGGGGTATTGTTTTACTCAGGAGAAATTGCTTTACAGATTTTGTGGTGCTTTTTCTCCTTTAGTCCTTGTGGAAATGAGAAAAAAATTAGTAAACCTACATTTTCTTTGATAAAAATGTAGACTTTAATTTTCACAACCTACTTCCAATAATTTCTGTAAAAAACCTGTGCGGTCAAAATGCTCACTATACCCCTAGATAATTTCCTTGAGGTGTGTAGTTTCCCAAATGGGGTCACTTTTGGGGGATTTTAACTGTTTTGGCACCGCAAGAGCCCTCCAAACCTGACATGGTGCCTAAAATATATTCTAATAAAAATAAGGCCCCAAAATCCTCTAGGTACTCCTTTGCTTCTGAGGCCGGTGCTTCACTCCAGTAGCACGCTACGGCTACATGTGGGATATTTCCAAAAACCGCAGAACCTGGGCAATAAATATTGAGTTGCATTTCACTGGTAAAAAGCTTTTGTGTTATAAATTTTTTTTTATTAAAAAGGTATTTCTTCAAAAAAATATGAAATTTGTAAATTTCACCTCTACTTTGCTTTAAATCCTGTGAAATGTCTAAATACTTTGAGGGGTGAATTTTTTAAAATGGGGTGACTTTTTGGGGGTTTCTAATATATAAGGCCCCCAAAGCCACTTCACAAGTGAACTGGCCCCTGTAAAAATAGCCTTTTGAAATTTTCTTGAAAATGTGACAAATTGCTGCTAAAGTTCAAAGCCTTGTAACGTCCTAGAAAAATAAAAGGATGTTCAAAAAACAATGCCAATCTAAAGTAGACATATGGGGGATGTTAATTAGCAACAATTTTGTGTGGTATAACTGCCTGTCTTACAAGCAGATACATTTAAATTGAGAAAAATGCAAATTTTTGCAATTTTTTGCTAAATTTTGGTGTTTTTCACAATTAAATACTGAATATATCGAGCAAATTTTGCCAGTAACTTAAAGTCCAATGTGTCACGAGAAAACAATCTCAGAATCGCTTGGATAGGTAAAAGCATTCCGGAGTTATTACCACATAAAGTGAAACATGTCAGATTTGAAAAATGAGGCTCTGTCAGGAAGGTTAAAAGTGGCTAAAGAGGGAAGAGGTTAATTGTACCTTTCTGCTGTCTGTTTGTTTGTTTATATTACTTTGCTTTGGATGGTTTCTATCCATATTCATCGTATTACTTATGTACCAGTCTTTGCATGCACTATTTGCAATTTACTATAGAGGCTGTGGGATCCGCCCTATGTGGGTATCCTTTTTCTATGGGTAATGTTACTGCCAATGTACTTATTTTTAATGATTTTGTCTTTCAATAAAATATTGTCTATTTTTTGCTAATAATAATTCATGTGTGATTTCTTATATAGGTGTTCATATTTGTATATTACACGGTTCATTTGAGTTGCTATATGCATGTATTAGCCCAACTATCTTAGTAGGTGTTATGCACCCCAAAAGCATCTTCTCCTGATTACGGAAATACCCCATACGTGGTAATAAACTGCTGTTTGGACCCACAGCAGGGCTCAGAATGGAAGGAGCGCCTTTTGGATTTTGGAGGCCAGATTTTGCTGGAATGGTTTTCAGTGCCATTTCGCGTTTGCAACGCCCTGGACGGACCAAAACAGTGGAAACACCCCAAAAGTGACCCCATTTGGGAAACTACACACCTCAAGGAATTTTTCTAGGGGTATAGTAAGCATTTATACCACACAGGTTTTTTGTAGAATTTAGTGGAATTAGGCCGTGAAAATGAATATCAACATTTTTGTCCACTAAAATGTTGAATTTTTCCATTTTCACAAGGAATAAAGGAGAAAAAGCTGCCCTAAATTTGTAACACAATCTCTCCCGAGTATGACACTACCCCACATGTGGTAATAATAGGGGTTTTTTTAAAATAGAAATTAATTAACCTTTGCAGGACTGTTCCTTTTTTGCTTTTCCATTTTAGTTTTTTACTCCCCACCTTCCAAACGCCAAAACTTTTTTATTTTTCCATCAATACAGCGGGGTGAGGGCTTATTTTTTGCGGGAAGAGTTGTAGTTTCGACTGACACCATTTAAAGTTCCATATAATGTACCGGGAAACTGAAAATAAAATTCTTTGTGGGGTGAAATTGTAAAAAACTGCTTTCACAGTGGGGTAAAAACAACAACTTAACTTTATTCTGCGGGTCAATACGATTACGGTGATCCCAAATGTATAGTGTAAATATATATATATATATATATATGTATTTTTTTTTATATTTTACTACTTTTACAAAGAAAAAACAATTTGTTGAAAAAAAAAATTGTTCTGTATCAACACATTCTGAGAGCCATAACTTTTTTATTTTTTGGTCGATTGAGCGGTGTGAGGGCTTATAATTACAGTTTTACTTTATTCTGCGGGTCGATACGATTACTGCGATACAATATGTATATAGATTTTTTATATTTTGCAGCATTTGCACAATAAAATCATGCGACTTTTTGATCACTTTTTATTCTATATTTTGTGAGGGGTAATGACCAAAAAATAGTGATTCAAGCATAGTTTTTCGTTTATTTTTTTGCGGTGTTCACTGTGCGGGAAAAATAACATTATAGTTTTATAGTTTGGGTCATTACAAACACAGGGATACCAAATATGTGTACTGTTTTTTAACGTTTTAATTTTTTTCCTATAATAAGAGACTTATTATAGGTAAAAAAAATCTTTTATTTTTACACTTTTGTAAAACATTTTTAATAACTTGTTTAACAGTTTTTTTTTACTTTTTACACTTTCTTTTTTGACCTGCAGCTCTGATCGCTGCTAGAATACATTACACTGCCTAGGTAGTGTAATGTATTCCAACTGTCAGTGTGACGTCACAGTCACTCTGACAGTAAGTCTATGAGGACCAGCCAGGGGCTGGTCCTCATAGGGTTCCATACATGGCAGCAGGGGTGGATTAAGGGTACCATGGGCCCCGGGCACTTTGCAAAGTCTAGCCCCCCCCCCCCCTAAGTCACCTTATGTTATTTTTTCAGAATTCTGTTTAGGCGACCATATATCTGGCATGGCTGTAAATTCGCTGTAAAAACAGAATGAGTCATACAGAAGAAATAGCAGAATGCTTTAAGACCCAAAGGAAGTCAGTAGCTTTAAATTGTATGCGGTTTCCGGAAAAACAACTAGTATTCTGTTTAAATCTACATTTAACTTAGAGATCCTTTCAGCTCCCCATACATGTGCAGCTAAGTGCAGCATGTAATGGGGAGGGCTGCACAAACCATTTTTTTTCTACCTCCCTCCGTTATTTAGATATCAGCGCCGTTATATTTGGCGCCCGATATTTAAATAACCCCCTGAACTGTCAACGGGGCGTGTACTGCTAAGGGGGCGTGTTACTATGGCTGTGATACTGTCCAATCAGATATGGACAGTGTTACAGCAAGAGCGGGGAGAGAGAGTGTGCGCTCGCGCACGCTCTCACTTTTCAGCTTTCAAGATTAGTCTTCTGCCAAACTGGCAAGGGGGCGTGTCACTGCTACGGACAGTGTAAGGCGTCATGCACACGACCTTAGTGTTTTTCTGGTCCGCAAATTCCAGGACCGTGTTCCGTGAAATGTCATCCGCAGTTCATCCGTATGTAATCCGCAGTTCATCCGTATGTAATCCGCAAAATGCGGATGAAAAAAAAAAAGCTTAGGTAAAACAGGATGACGACAGAACTCATTCCCGGTCGTCGCCTAGCAACATTTCCGCAAATCCGCAAACTGCGGATGACACACGGAGGTGTATCCGCAATTTCCACGGGCCCATTGACTTCTATTGGCATGTCCGCATCGAATTTGCGGCCCGTAAAAAGACATGTCCTGAGTTTCTGCGGCACGGATTTGCGGACATGCGGAGACCCGTGAAAACACGGATAGTGTGTATGGGCCCATAGAAATGAATGGGTCCGCAATTCTCCCATGGATTTGTGGGGGAATTGCGGACGCAAAAACATGGTCGTGTACATGGGGCCTAAGAGCTGTGGAGAGGAAAACACGAGAACAGAGAGTTCAGTCTTGTATTGTCTGCCGAACTGGCAAGGGGGTGTGTCACTGCTACAGACAGTGTAAGCGCTCCTCAGCTCTTACACTGTCCATAGCAGTGACACGCCCCCTTGCCAGTTCGGGTGAAAAGACTGATTTTCAAAGCAGAGTGAGAGAGCGTGCACGCCTGCACACTCTCCTCCCTCTTGCTGTGGCACTGTCTAAATCTGATTAGACAGTGCCCCCGATACAGATTATTTTGTGTGCTGCTGCTATTTATTCCCCCCTACACATTATTTTGTGGGCTGTTGCTCCTATTTCCCATCCCCCCATACAGATTATCTTGTGTGCTGCTGCTATGTACAGACTATTTTGTGTGATGCTTTTGCGGCTATTTCCCCTCCACACCCCATCCAGATTTGTTTTACATTTTACATACCGGCTGCAGTTTGCTGCTGGATTCGATGGAATGTTCCATTGAGGCTCAGGCTGGTCACTGGTCACGTCTGTGCAGAGACTGGGGTCCAAACGCTGTGGTCTGCTTTGTCTGGTATGCTGCTGAACTGTACTGTCTGCAAGGCAGTGGCACCGCTGAAGCAGGGCAGGCACTCTGAAGCAGGAATCAGGATGGAACACACAAATTGCTTCAGGCTTCTGCGTCATCACTCACTTACTGCTGGAGGGGTGAGTGACCCAGAGCAGGAAAGAAGGGTGAGCGGGATTTGAAGATCCTCTTAACTTCACATTGGATGCAGCAGAGATAGGGAGTGGAGTTAGAATCAGGAGATGCTTCATTAAGCCATCCTATTGGCCAGCCTTGGTTTCCATCACTTACCCACCAATGATCATTGCTGTGTTCTGCTCGGGAATGAGCTGAAGGTAGTGATAGGAGGAGAATCTTGCTGCTGGAGGCGGAGACCGGGGGAAGTGGGCAGCCTATCATCAGAGAGTAAAATCGTAAATGTGACGTTTTACTCAAACCCTGGCTGAGCCGGATTTAAATTTAGATGCCGGACGCTGGATGAGATAAAGTTAAGTAGACAATACACAGCAGCGCAACTGAGCTTTTTAAATGGAAATAATTTTTATATACATTTTTTTTCATTGGGCCCCCTTGTTGCCTTGGGCCCCGGGCACTTGCCCAGATTGCCCTCATTATAATCCGCCCCTGCATGGCAGACCCGGTGGCCGTTGTCTGGCTTACGGATGCCATCACAAGCCTCACCATCCCCGACAATTGCATGGGGGCTGTTGATGTGCTACAAACCCCCTAAATGCAGCAATCGCAATCGAGCGCCGCATTTAACAGGTTAATTGCCAAAATCAGCGGCGATGAGCCGCTGATCCGCAACAGTGGAGTGTCAGCTATCGGGGACAGCTGACCTCCATGTTCCCAATGTCACCGATAGTGTGCATCGGGAATGACACAGTGATTTCCTTTCACTCTGACAGGAAGTTTATCAGGAGGCTGGTCTTGATAGGCTTTCGTACATGGCAGACACGGAGGCCATTACTTGGCCTCCGGTTGCCATGCTAGCCATCTGCAAACCTCACGATTTGATTGTGTGGTCTGACGATGTGCTAGAACCCCTAAAATGCGACGATTGCAATCGATTGCCGCATTTAATGGGTTAATTGTCGAAATCAGCGGAAATGAGCCGCTGATCAGCATACAGTGGAGTGTCAACTGTCGGGGACAGCTGGCCTCCTAGTTCCCAGTGCACACTGTCGCCGACAGTGTGCACCGGGAACTGTGCAGTAACTGCACGTCCTCGTGCGCTGAGACACTGGCCACCAGGACGTACAGTTGCGTCGTGGTGTGCCTAGGGGTTAAAGGCAATCTATTATCAAAACATGATTTATTGTTTAAATCAAGGCTTTATGTTAAACATATTATATTCAAAATTTCTTATTTGCTTTTACATTTTTTTTTCCATGTCACTACCTAAATAAAAATAAAAAAATCTAAAATATTGCAACGTTTACACTGGCTACTGAGCCTCACAATAGACTGACACTTACTGTTCTCTAGAGATCACTTCTCATCAGTCATCGCATTATCCTCATAGACAGTATTACAATGACAAGTAACACCTCTATTATAAAGCTGGAGGCGGATAATACAGGATCACACCAATGACAATAGGCAATGGGGCAGCTCAACCCCTTTGGCCCACCTCCTCCTCCCTGCACAGTAACCCTGTGCACATGTCGCAGAGCAAGCCCACAAAGTTCCCCTTTATCAGCACATCGCCCCCCCCCCCACCCCCTGTGATGCAGGCCCCCAGGTCTGCAGTCTATCTGTCGCTAGCAGGACTTACAAAGAGCAGGTAAATAGCACAATATATTGCAATACAATCGGGGGTATAAGTCCCATAGGGTGGAGTAAAAAAAAAGTTTAAAAAAACTGTTAAATTCTATTTTTAGTATACAAAAATAAATAAATGCCAGAGGACAAAAAATATTCACAATGCCAGAATTGCTGTTTTATAGTCACCTCCACTTCCCTTAAAAAATTTAATGAAAGTCATCATAATGTCCGGGAACCGGGAGGTCTGCTGTCCCCGACAGCTGACACTCAGGCCTTGCCGGTCAGCGGACTATCGCCGCTGATTTCGGCAATTAACCCCATAAATTTAAGTGGTTTGAAGCACATCGGCAGCCCCCACGAAGTGATCGTGGGGGCTACCGATGCTTGTCACGAGAATCGGAGGTCAGACAATGACCTCCGGGTTGCCATGTATGGAAGCCTCGGAGGAGCAGCCTCCGGCCGGTCCTCCGAGGCTTGCTGTCAGTGTGACTGTGACGTCACAATGACAGTTAGAGTACATTACACTACGTGTAGTGTAATGTACTCTAGCAGTGATCAAAGCTGCAAGTCTAAGTGTCCCCTAGTGGAACAAGTGAAAAAAGTAAAAAAAAGATAATAAAAATGTTTTAAAAAAAGTGTAAAAATAAAAGTTATAAGTTATATAAACAAACACTGCATTTTTTTCCTATAATAAGTGTTTCATTATAGGAAAAAAATGAACCCGTTAAAAAAAGTACACATATCTGGTATCACCACGTTCGTAACGACCCCAACTATAAAACTATAATGTTATTTTTCCCGCACGATGAACACCCCAAAAAAAATCAATAAAAAACTACACCAGAATCGCTATTTTTTGGTTACCCCCTCCCAAAATAGAGAATAAAAAGTGATCTAAAAGTCGCATGTACCCGAAAATAATACCGATAAAAACTACAACCCGTCCCGCAAAAATCAAGCCCTTACACAGCTTTTTTGACTGAAAACTAAAAAAGTTACGGCTCTCAGAATATGGTGACACAGAAAAGAAATTATTTTAAAAAAAAGTGATTTTATTGCGCAAACGCTGCAAAACATTAAAAAAAAACTATATACATGGTATCGCCGTAATCGTACCGACCCGCAGAATAAAATATAATGGTCATTTATAGTGCAAGGGTCACCCGGCTTGCAAAAAAATGTAATAAAAAGTGATCAGAAAAATTGCATGTACCCCAAAATGGTACCAATGAAAAGTACAGATTGTCTCGCAACAAATAAGCCCTCATGCAGCTCCAGTGGTGAAAAAATAAAGACGTTCTGGCTCACAGGAATATGCCGATGCAAAATGTGCAGTGTTTTCTAAAAGCGGATAAGATCCGACACCATTTATCAGTGCGACACCGGCCACATATCTATGAATTATTATTTATTTACCGCATTTTTATACCCTCTTATTATGCCCTGATGTACTCCGCACAGATTACATATGCCCCCACATTATAAACTGAAATACCAGCAAAACCCCAAACAGAAAAACTACCAAGCAAAATCTGCGCTCCAAAAACAAAATGGCGTCCCTTCCTTCTGAGCCCTGCAGCGTGCCCAAACAGCAGTTTGCGCCCACATATATGGCATCGCCATACCCGGGAGAACCCGCTTAACGCTTTATGAGGTATTTGTCTTCAGGGGCACAAACTGTGCATGACATATTATGCACTAAAATGGCATATAAGTGGAAAATTGCAATATTAACACCATCCGCTGTGCATTAACCCCTTTGAGCACTATGATTTAATAGCACGTCACGGTGCGGGGGTGATGTATGGAGCGGGCTAACGTGCTGAGCCCGCTCCATACGCTGCGGGTGTCGGCTGTGTATTACAGCTGACACCCGGGACTAACGGACAGGAACAGCGATCGCACTGTTACAGGAGTCTGTAAAAATAACAATACACTGCAATACATTAGTATTGCAGCATATTGTACCTGCGGATCCAATGATCGCTATTACAAGTCCCCTAAGGGGACTAATAAAATATGTAGAAGAATTAAAGTTATTAGTAGTGAGAAAGAAAAAAGTTTAAAGTTAAAAAATAAAAACCTTTTCCCATTTTTCTTCTAAGTAATGTAAAAAAATAAACAGAATTGATATCGCTACGTCCGTAAAAGGCCGAACTATTACAATATACCATTATTTAACTCGCACGGTGAACACCCTAAAAAACTTTAATAATTTAAACCGCCAAAATCGCTGTAGTTTTCGTTTTTACCGCACGGCGAAAGCTGTAAAAACGAAAACCCCAAAAAATGGAATCAGATTTTTTCCTATATTCCTATATTTTCCAATTTTTTTTTCAGTTTCCCAGTACTTTTTATGGCACTTTAAATGATATCAATAGAAATGAACTCCTCTTGTAGTATATAGCCCTAGCAACCACTAGCTGAAAAATTGATTGTTCCAGCCAAAAAGGCTCACAGCATATGGTCAGAGAGATAGGGTGTATCAACAGTCCCGATTGCAGACCGACACTCCCCTTCAATGATTCCTGACTCTAAGACCACAGACTGATTGATTATTCACAACCCTACGCGTTTCAGTGCCACTGTTTGAACGTGACAGATCATCAGGGATTGTTTAGAGATAAGATTAGATGCCGGTTAGCATAGTTTTAATGCTAACATTATTTCTCCCGGCTCGTGTACGACTCTGATACAAATGGCCGCACACGAGCCGGCGAAGCTGGGGACATATGAAGGGCTGGAGCCCGTCCCCCAGTGACGTGGCTACCGACTCACCACCAATCCAGCAGAGACACGTCCTGAACATGACGTATCGGGATGGCGGCGAGCCCCCTAACAGCCGAGCCAATCAGGGTAGAGTATGACGCATAGCGTCCCTGGTAACCCTGGAGACCTAAGGCGGATATATCAACACGCTAGGGACATCAATGGAATCGGGTAGATGTACTAAGGATAGTTAGATCTCAGCCAGAGCTAATTGACATATAAGCCCACTGTCCATAAGGTAAGATACAGAAGGAGTACGCACAAAGCCCCTTATGTATGTAAGAAGTGTTTTACATGATGACATTGGTCTGTATGAATACTCAAAAGGGCTAGTAGTATTTAACAGTAAAGAATAGGAAAAGAGTGCACTGCCTAAACGCATATGAAAACGCACAATTGCCGCTAGTGATCGCGCGTAGCAATTAATGTGTAATGGAAATATACGATTGAGCACTCCTAAGCAATAATTGGAGCTCTGATAGAGAATACTCCAAACTTGCGAATTAAACGCATGATTGCCGCAGCTAATACACTGATGGTACATATGATGCAACGCAATTGGATATAGGAAAAGTATTCAAAGGAAGCACGCAAAAGAGATCTGTTCATTCAAACCCGAGGGGCTGATGGTCTGCATTCGATAGATCCACTGAGCTTCTTTTTGTAGGATCTTTTTGTCATGATCACCACCCCTCGCCATTGGTTTAACATGCTCAATCCCTTGAAATTTGAGAGTACGAGAATCACCCTGATGACATTCCCATACGTGTCGTGACACCGAGGTGTCCTCCTTTCTCCTGACATCCCCTATGTGATCCCTGATTCTCCTTCTAAATTCCCTCTTCGTTTTCCCAATGTACTGTAGATTACACCCACACGTGATCAGATATACAATGCCTTTGGTCTTGCAATTAATGTACGATCTGTTATCAAAGACCCTCTCTGTTTTGGTGCTTTTAAAGTTCTTACTACACAAAATCGAGTCGCAAGCCTTACATGAGCCACATCTGTAGGTTCCATTGACCCCCCTGTCTAACCAGGTGTTTGGTTTATTCTGCGTATACATGTGGCTACGTACCAGGTGGTCCTTTACATTGCGTCCTCTTCTATACGTAATCAGAGGAGAATCTCCTACCAGATTTCCGATATCAGGGTCAGCTTTTAGAATTCCCCAATATCTCTGCAGGATTTCTCCGATCTCTTTGTTCGCAGAATCGAATGTACCTATTACCCGCAACGTGTTGTCATCTTTGATCAATGGTTTAGGATTAAGCAAATCATTGCGATTGCATCCCAATGCATTCTGATAGGCTTGTTTGAGAACATACTTGGGGTATCCTCTCCGTTGGAATCTACCCTCCAATTCCCTAGCAGAAATTTTGTAGTCCGAAATTGTGGAACAATTACGTCTCGCCCTAAGGAATTGGCCCTTTGGTATTCCACATTTGAGGTTAGTCGGATGGCAGCTTTCCCATCTGAGAAGACTGTTGGTGGCACTTTTCTTACGGAACATATTTGTTTCAATGTTCCCAGATGTTGTTTTAGATATCATAATATCAAGGAACGTTACCTTATTGTCATTAATCTCAGAGGTAAAAAATAGACCAAGATTATTTATATTTAGGGTCGCCACAAATTCCTCAAATTCTGTTTTAGTTCCTTTCCAGAGAATCAGAATGTCATCAATAAACCTAAACCATAACAATATGCATGGTGTCCACTGTTCCATTTTTTCGTTAAAAACAAATTCTTGTTCCCACCAGCCCAGGTACAAATTAGCGTAGGTGGGAGCACATGGGCTTCCCATCGCTACTCCCTTGAGCTGGTGGTAAATCTTCTGATCAAACATAAAGAAATTGTGTTCCAAAACATATCTTAACAATGTAACGACAAAGTCATTATGGGTCTGAAAATGTATGCCCTTCCCCTTAAGGAAGTATTCCACAGCTAGACATCCTTGATCATGAGGAATTGAGCTGTATAAGGCCTCAACGTCAAGTGATGCCAGCAAAATGTCATGATCACAGCGTATGCCCTCTAGTTTTCGCAGAACATCCATAGTGTCCCTAACGTATGAAGGGAGTGACACCACGAATGGTCTGAGGATCTGATCAACGTATACGCTTGCATTCTGAGAAAGACTGTCAATTCCTGACACGATCGGCCTACCCTTCAATGGCTTAGTCCCTTTATGTATTTTGGGAAGGCTATAGAAGGTTGCAGTCTGAGGGAAATCAAGCAGCATAAATGCCATCTCATTTTCATTGATAAGATTAAGACACCTTGCTGAACTCAAAATACATTTCAATTGATTTCTAAATACAGCGGATGGATCAGAATCTAAGACTCTGTAGCATAGACGGTCATCCAGTATCTGATAACACATCTTTCTATATTTGGTACGGTCCAATACAACAATATTACCGCCCTTGTCCGAGGGCTTTATTATGATAGTATCGTCGCTCTCAAGCGAACGTAGACCGACCATTTCACCTTGCGTTGTATTAAAACCAAAAATCTTCTACTGATTCAATGATCTGAGTTGGTCCTCGACCACCTTAATGAAAACATCAATCGGAGTATTGTCATTAAGGGGAGCAAATTTAGTTGAGGGAGCCCTAAGCTCGGTAAACGGACCCTTCCCCAGCTCCCTATGACTTTCTTCCCATAGACCCTCCAGTAACTTAAGATTAGGTAAATCATCTTCCCCTATCCCCAATTCGGCACATTGTCGTCGATCATGGGTATTAAAAAATTTCTTCCATTTAAGTTTTCGTGCAAATAGATTTAGATCTTTTACCCATGTGAATAAATCAGACCTATTGGTAGGTACAAATGACAGTCCCTTACTAAGAATATCCAATTCCTCAATAGTTAGTGTTCATGAGGATAAATTAATAACTTGGGAATCATCAGTGGAGGTAGATGACTCAGATCTCACAATTCCCTTCTGTCCCTCAGGAGGTAGTCTGAAATAGGGTGGTTCTTGGATAAAAAAAAAACCCCGATTTGGCCCTTTTCCTCTGCCTCTACCTCTTTGATTTCCACGATTCGGGTATCTGCTCGGCTCAGCCCCCCCCCCTTTGTCGCCTGGGGTGGCCTCTAGGATATTCTGAGTCAGATAATTCTTGCTCAGAGGAGGATACATCCGTGTCCAATTCATGGGACACCCCTGTTCTTACACTGTAGTCAAATATTCTCCCCTCTTTGAAATCGAGAGTGTCACGCACGAACTGATAGTGTTTTCTCTCTTTTATATGACTAATAAATTTTTCCACTGTTTGCTGTAATACAGTCTCTTTTCTCTCATAGTCTTGATTACTAGAGAATTTGTTTACTGAATTTATTCCGTCTTTCAATTCCTGTGTGCTTCTGACCAAACAGTTTTTTTCCTCCTCAAGCAAAATTCCCATAAATCTTAATGAGGAATCAATCGATTCCTTTTCCCATTTTTTTAGAAATTCAGGTGATCTAATCCTCGTCGCCGGAGTGAGTGAAATCCTAAGACCTCTGGGGACAATTTTATTTTTAATGTATGTTTCTAATGTCTGGACTTCCCACCATGATCTAAGATGGTCTTTATAGGCTTTTGTGAGTAGACGAAAAGAGGCAGTGATGCTAAAACTCTGGGTGGATGGCACAATTTCCTTCTCAGAAAATACCTCCTTAGCATCATGAACCCATTTGTCCATATCAATGTCCCCTGTAAGGAATCCTGCCATCTCCACTTAATTTGATTGTTAAATTGAAAGCAATATCGGTTTATAGAATATGTATTTTGTTCACTGAAAAAGTGATTTACTGCCTGATTAGAACGAATTAAAATTAATTTTATTAATATAGTATAAAATTGGCTCATATGGCCCACAAGTACATATGTTCAGGCTCAGCAAGTGGTCAGGGATAGGAGACGGTATTTAAAAGCATATAACTAAAGACCAGAACTCCTCTTGTAGTATATAGCCCTAGCAACCACTAGCTGAAAAATTGATTGTTCCAGCCAAAAAGGCTCACAGCATATGGTCAGAGAAATAGGGTGTATCAACAGTCCCGATTGCAGACCGACACTCCCCTTCAATGATTCCTGACTCTAAGACCACAGACTGATTGATTATTCACAACCCTACGCGTTTCAGTGCCACTGTTTGAACGTGACAGATCATCAGGGATTGTTTAGAGATAAGATTAGATGCCGGTTAGCATAGTTTTAATGCTAACATTATTTCTCCCGGCTCGTGTACGACTCTGATACAAATGGCCGCACACGAGCCGGCGAAGCTGGGGACATATGAAGGGCTGGAGCCCGTCCCCCAGTGACGCGGCTGCCGACTCACCACCAATCCAGCAGAGACACGTCATGAACATGACGTATCAGGATGGCGGCGAGCCCCCTAACAGCCGAGCCAATCAGGGTAGAGTATGACGCATAGCGTCCCTGGTAACCCTGGAGACCTAAGGCGGATATATCAATACGCTAGGGACATCAATGGAATCGGGTAGATGTACTAAGGATAGTTAGATCTCAGCCAGAGGTAATTGACATATAAGCCCACTGTCCATAAGGGCCATTTGTATCAGAGTCGTACACGAGCCGGGAGAAATAATGTTAGCATTAAAACTATGCATCTAATCTTATCTCTAAACAATCCCTGATGATCTGTCACGTTCAAACAGTGGCACTGAAACGCGTAGGGTTGTGAATAATCAATCAGTCTGTGGTCTTAGAGTCAGGAATCATTGAAGGGGAGTGTCGGTCTGCAATCGGGACTGTTGATACACCCTATCTCTCTGACCATATGCTGTGAGCCTTTTTGGCTGGAACAATCAATTTTTCAGCTAGTGGTTGCTAGGGCTATATACTACAAGAGGAGTTCTGGTCTTTAGTTATATGCTTTTAAATACCGTCTCCTATCCCTGACCACTTGCTGAGCCTCAACATATGTACTTGTGGGCCATATGAGCCAATTTTATACTATATTAATCAAATTAATTTTAATTCGTTCTAATCAGGCAGTAAATCACTTTTTCAGTGAACGAAATACATATTCTATAAACCGATATTGCTTTCAAGATATCAATAGAAACTACAATTCCTCCCGCAAGAAATAATCCAGCAAACCGAAAACCAATCCAGCAAAATCCATGCTCCAAAATCCAAATGGCACACCTTCCCTTCTGAGCCTTGCTATGGGTCCAATCAGCAGTTTATTACCACATATGGGATATTGCTGTAGTCAGGAAACATTGCGTTACAAATGTTGGGGTGACTTTCTTCATTATTCCTCGTAAATATTACAAATTTCTATGTTTTTTCAGAAAAAGAGTAGATTTTCATTTTTACAGACTAATTCCAATATATTTAGCGAAAAATCTGTGTGGTCAAAATGCTAACTATACCCCTAGATAAATTCCTTGCTAGGTGTAGTTTCCAAAATGGTGTCACTTTTGGAGGGTTTCCCCTGTTTTGGCCCCTCCAGGGTGTTGCAAACGCGACAGAACCGAAAACCAATCCAGCAAAATCCGTGCTCCAAAATCCAAATGGCGCTCCTTCCCTTCTGAGCCTTGCTGTGGGTCCAATCAGCCATTTATCACCACATATGGGATATTGCCGTAATCGGGAGACATTGCTTTACATATGTTGGGGTGCATTTTCTTTATTATCTCTTGTAAATATTAAAAATTTCTATGTTTTTTCAGAAATTTTCATTTTTACAGACTAATTCTGATAAATTTAGCGAAAAACCTGTGCGGTCAAAATGCTAACTATACATCTAGATAAATTCCTTGAGGGGTGTAGTTTCCAAAATGGGGTAACTTTTGGGGTGTTTCCACTGTTTTGGCACCACAAGACCTCTTCAAACCTGACAAGGTGCCTAAAGTATTCTAAAAAAAAGGAGGCCCAAAATCCACTGGGTGCTCCTTTGCTTCTGAGACCAGTGCTTCAGTCCATTATCACACTAGGACCACATGTGGGATATTTCTAAAAACTGCAGAATCTGGGCAATAAATATTGAGTTGCATTTCTCTGGTAAAACCTTCTGTGTTACAAAAAAAATTGTATTCTAAATGAATTTCGGCAAAAAAAATAAAATTTGTAAATTTCACCTCTACTTTGCTTTAATTCCTGTGAAAAGCCTAAAGGGCTAAAACACTTTGTGAATACTGATTCGAATACCTTGAGGGGTGCAGTTTTCAAAATGGGGTGACTTCTGGGGATTTTCTAATATATAAGGCCCTCAAAGCCACCTCAGAACTGAACTGGTCCCTGAAAAAATAGCCTTTTGAAATTTTCTTTAAAATATGAGAAATTGCTGCTAAAGTTCTAAGCCTTGTAACGTCCTAGAAAAATAAAAGGACGTTCAAAAAACGATGCAAACATGAAGTAGACATATGGGAAATGTTAACTAGTAACTATTTTGTGTGGTATTACTATCTGTTTTACAAGCAGATACGTTTACATTTAGAAAAATGCTAATTTTTGCAAATTTTTTCTAAATTGTGGTGTTTTTCAGAAATAAATACCAAAATTATCGACAACATTTTTTCACTAACATAAAGTACAACATGTCACGAGAAAACAATCTCAGAATCGCTTGGATAGGTAAAAGCATTCCAACGTTATTACCACATAAAGTAACACATGTCAGATTTGAAAAAATTGTCTGGGTCCTGAAAGCCAAAACAGGCTGGGTCCTGAAGGGGTTAAACAGCAGAATAACGTTATCCTGTTGTTTTTATCGCACAGTGAATGCCGTAAAATCAAAAACAAAAAAACAAGACAGGAATTCAATTTTTTTCACAATTCCCCACAAATATTTTTTTCAGTGTCTCAGCACATCATGTTATACCTTAAATGTTGACATTAAAAACTACAACTCGTCTTGCAAAAAAAAGCCCTTCTATGGCTATATAGACGAAAAAAATATAAAAGTTACGTTTTTTGTAAGGTGGTGGGGAAAAAACTAAAATAAACCATTCAAAAATGGCAGTGGCGCCAAATGCGTAATTGTACCGCAAGTTTTTCCTCCGTAAATAGAAGTGCAGCATGTGGGTGGCCGTATTATAACATAACGGTTACAGGATGCCTTCCATTTTTCACCACATTACAGTGCTCCATCTCAGTTTTATTGAGTGGCGTTGAATAATTATCGTTGTTTAATTACTGACAATGTGCATTTACATTCTGGTGCTAAAAGATAAATATATCACAATACAACACACATCATCCAATTGTGTTTGAAGGTAGGAGGCAGCAAAACAAAATAGGGCCCCTGCTATATCTTTATGCACCAAGGGAATTTTTATTGCTTTTTATACTGGTATTTATATCAAATGGTATTTTTCGGGTCATAGTATTGAAATAATATCTAGACGCACTATCTGTACAGATCCCGGTGACCTTTCACTGTATCAGTTGGATGCTGCTTGACTGATTAATCTCCTGTCTGTATTTATTATTCCTGCTACTGACTATAAATTACTGTCTCTTATTTATCCTATGGCACTTAGGGCTTATTCAGATGAACGTGATATACGTCCGTGCAACGCGTGCGATATTCACGCGCCTCGCACGGACCTATATTAGTCTATGGGGCAGTGCAGACTGTCAGTGATTTTTGCTCAGCGTGAGTCCGCTGCTTAAAACTCACGACATGTCCAATCTTTGTGCGTATTTCGTGCATCACGCACCCATTGAAGTCAATGGGTGCGTGAAAATCACGCGCACCACACGGAAGCACTTCCGTGGGACGCGCATTATTCGCGCAACAGCAGTAAAACTATGAATGTAAACAGAAAAGCACCACGTGCTTTTCTGTTTACAAACATCCAAACGGAGTGTCATGATGATGGCGGCTGCGCAATAATCACGCAGCCGCGCATCATACAGGGCTGACACGTGCAGCTGTTAAGTGCCTTTTGCGCATGCAAAACGCCACGTTTTTTGCGTGCGCAAAACGCACACGCTCGTGTGAATCCGGCCTAAAGGTGATATTACACGCCCCGGCGTGGGCTATGTAAACTAGCGCCGATCAATGAGACACAAGGAGCTATTATGCGGAAGAGTGCTCGTTACTCCGATCGCTCATCCCCATACATTTCTATCATGTCGGCAACACTGTTTACACTGGGAGATGCGCTGCCATCAACGATAATATTTTAGGCATTTAAAACGATACAATCAGCTGAACGAGTGTTTGCTCATTCATCAGCTGATCATTGCCATATTTACACAGGGCAATTATCAGGAACGAGCATTCTGTGAACGCTGGTTTGCCCGATAATTGACCGATATAAAAGGGCCTTAAATATCACAATTTTTTTTCTGAGTTCTTGATTCTTATCATCTATGAAAGGAAATATCCTCTTGTCCTGCCTTGGCTTGTCCTTGTTACAGTATTTTTTAGTTTGGAAGATCTTTGTGCTGGCAGAACCTTGTAAACGTTGAATTCTGATGAACAATTCCTTAACTTCTTAATGCTCAGCGACGTAATATTCCATCGCGCTGACCATGCCGTTCGCGCTCAGCGACGTCTTCCTGACACATGCAGGAGCTGTGACAGCTGCTGTCTCGTACAGCAGTTGCCACAGCTCCTATAGCAGGGACCGATCGCTGTGTCCCCGATGATTAACCACTTAAAAGCCGCGTTCAATACCGAACGTAGCTTTTTAGGGGTTAAGCTACCATCGCCGGCCTGCTACACGATAGCGGCCGGTGATGGTGACTATGGCAACCGGACACCTAACAATGGCGTCCGGCTATGCCATCGACGGAAGCCTAGTGGGTCCTGACAAAGTCAGGACCCACTATGCTTGCTGTCAGTGAGTAACTGACAGCTCTAATACACTGCACTACACATGTAGTGCAGTGTATTAGAATAGCGATCAGGGCCTCCTGCCCTCAAGTCCCCTAGTGGGACAAAGTAATAAAGTAAAAAAAAAGTAAAAAAAAGATGTCTAAAAATAAGAAAATAAAAGTTTTAAAAGTAAAAATCCCCCTTTTTCCCTTATCAGTCCTTTATTATTAATAAAAATATATAACCAAACAAATAAACTATACATAATTGGTATCGCCGCGTCCGTAACGGCCTGAACTACAAAATTATTTTGTCATTTATCCCACGCGGTGAATGCCATAAAATAAAATAATAATAATAATAATAAACCGTACCAGAATCACAATTGTTTGGTCACTTCACCTCCCAAAAAATGGAATAACAAGAGATCAAAAAGTCGTATGTACCTAAAAATGGTCCTGATCGAAACTACAGTTCGTTACGCAAAAAATAAGTCCTCACACGGCTTTATTGATGGAAAAATAAAAAAGTTATGGCTCTTAGAATAAGGTAACACAAAAAGTTAATGATTTTTTACAAAACTTATTTTATTGTGCAAACGCCATAAGACATAAAAAAACTACAAACATCTAGTATCACCGTAATCGTATTGCCCTGCAGAATAAAGTGAATATGTCATGTATAGCGCACGGTGAACGCTGTACAAAAAATAGAATGAAAAAACAATAGTAGAATTACTGTTTTTTAGACACCACGCCAATTAAAACTAGAATAAAAACTGATCAAAAAGTCGCATGCACCCCATGAAAACTACAATTAATTCCTCAAGGGGTCTAGTTTCCAAAATGGGGTCACTTTTGGGGGGTTTCCACTGTTTTGGCACCACAAGACCTCTTCAAACCGGACATGGTGCCTAATAAAAAGGAAGCCTCAAAATCCACTAGGGGCTCCTTTGCTTCGGAGGCCGGTGCTTCAGTCCATTACTGCACTAGGGCCACGTGTGGGATATTTCTCAAAACTGCAGAATCTGGGCAATAAATATTGAGTTGCGTTTCTCTGGTAAAACCTTTTGTGTTATAAAAAAAAATGGTATAAAAAGGATTTTCTGACAAAAAAAAAAAAAATAATTCAATTTCACCTCTACTTTGCTCTAAATTCCTGTGAAACACCTAAAGAGTTCATAAACTTTCTAAATGCTGCTGTGAATACTTTCAGGGGTCTAGTTTCTAAAATGCTGTGTTTGATAGGGGTTTCTAATATATGGGCCCCTCAAAGCAACTTCAGAACTGAATTGGAACCTAAAAAAAAAAAAACGAGGCAATACTTTGCTTCTTACATTATACTGATAATGAGCCGTGCCCACCCTGAGATGACCCCAGTTTTGACCGTTTGTATAAACAGAGACCCCTATTAGACCGTTTCAGTGCCCGGTTATCCCAAGCATTCACCCCCGAGAATTGCATTTCTATTGATGAGTCCTTGGTACATTTTAAAGGAAGGCTTCAATTCCGCCAGTACCTGCCGGGCAAGAGGGCAAGGTATGGCGTGAAGATGTATAAACTGTGCGAGAGTGCATCAGGGTATACCTACAAATTTAGGATATATGAAGGGAAGGACAGCAGTATTCAGCCCCCAGAATGCCCCCCCCCTTACTGGGAGTTAATGCAAAAATTGCTTGGGATTTGGTGCACCCACTGCTGGACCAGGGTTACCACCTCTACCTGGATAATTTTTATACCAGCTTCCCACTTGCTTCCAGAAGTACTGCGGTATGCGGCACTGCTAGTAGACATCTGGGAGGTCTCCCTAAGACTCTGCTTGGGCAAACACCCAGAAGGGGTGAGAGCAGGGCACAATCCAGCAGCAACATATTTTGTGTCAAGTACAAGACAAGAGATATATCCTTGTATTGACAACAATACATGCCCACACCAGTACCCATGTACCTGTACGAGGTACCAGTACAGAGACCCCCAAACCAGACTGCATCCTGGACTACAATAGGTTCATGGGAGGGGTGGACTTGTCAGATCAAGTCCTGAAGCCCTACAGCGCCATGCGGTGTGGTATAAGAAGCTGGCCGTGCACATCATACAGATGGCATTATACAATGCGTACGTGCTACGTCGATGTACAGGCCAGATGGGAACTTTCCTGGAATTTCAAGAGGTGGTTATCAAGAAACAAATTTTTAGGGACCAGGAAGGGGGGGGGGGCTCCCAGTACTTCTGGAAGCAAGGCCACACGCATCGTACCAGGGCAACACTTTCCAGGAGAAGTTTTACTTACCCTGATGCATTCCGCACAGCTTATCCCCCTCATCTTTCTCTTCTGAGCCCTGCTGTGTGCCCAGGCAGCTGATAACAGCCACATGTAGGGTATTGCCATACCCGTGAGAACCTACATTACAGTTTATGGGGGTGTATGTCTCCGGTCAAAATGCTCACTACACCTCTACATGAATGCCTTAAGGGGCGTAGTTTTAGAAAGGGGTATTTCTCGGGGGTTTCAACTGTACTGGTACCTCAGGGGCTTCTGCATACATGACTTCGCACCAGAAAATCCCCAGTAGGCCAAATGTGATCCTTTCCTTCTTAGCCCTCCCATGGGCCCAAACGGCAGTTTATCACCACAAATGGGATATTGCGGCACTCAGAACAAATTGGGCACACAATGGAGCATTTTATTGCTTGTGAAAATAAGAAATTTGGAGCTAAAACTACATATTATTGGAAAAAAATAAATTTTGTTTTAATTCCCAGCCCAATTCAAATAAGTTCTGTGAAAAAACTATGGGGTCAAAATGGTCACAACACCCATGAATGAATTCCTTGAGGGGTGTAGTTTCCAAAATGGGGTCACTTCTGGTGGGTTTCCATTGCTTTGATACCTCTGGGGCTCTGCATATGCGACTTGGCACCCGAAAACCAATCCAGAAAAATCTGGACAACAAAGAACAAATAGCTCTCCTTTCATTCTGAGCCCTCCCATGGGCCCAAACGGCAGTTTATCACCACAAATGGGGTATTGCTGCACTCAGGACAAATTGGGCAACAAAATGGGGTATTTTGTTCCCTGTGAATATAAGAAATTTTGATCATAAATTACATCTTATTGGAAAAAATTAATTTTTTTTCATTTCACAGCCCAATTTAAATACGGGCTGTGAAAAAACTGTGAGGTCAAAATGGTAACAACAACCATAAATCAATTCCTTGAGGGGTGTAGTATCCAAAATGAGGTCACTTCTGGTGGGTTTCCATTGCTTTGATACCTCTGGGGCTCTGCAAATGCGACTTGGCACTCGAAAACCAATCCAGCAAAATCTGGACTACAAAGAACAAATAGCGCTCCTTTCCTTCTGAGCCCTCCTATGGCCCAAACGGCAGTTTATCACCACAAATGGGGTGTTGCTGCACTTAGGACAAATTGGGCAACAAAATGGAGTATTTTATTTCTTGTGAAAATAAGAAATTATGAGCTAAAGCTACATATTATTGGAAAAAAAATTTTTTTTGATACCTCTGGGGCTCTGCAAATGCGACATAGCACCCAAAAACCAATCCATCAAAATCTGCACTCCAAAGAACACACAGCACTCCTTCCTTTCTGAGGCCTCCCATGGGCCCAAACGGCAGTTTTTCGCCACAAATGGGGTATTGCTGCACTTAAGACAAATTGGGCAACAAAATGGGGTATTTTTTTTTCTGTGAATATAAGAAATTTTGATGAAAAATGACATTTTATTGGAAAAAAATGTCATTTTTTAAATTTTACAGCACAATTCAAAGACGTGTCGTGTAAAGACTGTGGGGTCAAAATGGTAACAACAACCATAACTTAATTCCTTGAGGGGTGTAGTTTCCAAAATAGGGTCACTTTTGGGGGATTCCTACTATTTTGGCACCTCAACACCTCTTCAAACCTGGCAAGCTGCCTAAAATATATTCTAATAAAATTGCTTGTGGGACATTTCTAAAAACTGCAGAATCTGGACAATACATATTTAGTAGTATTTCCTCTGGTAAAATCTTCTGTGTTACAGAAAAAAATTAATACAATTGAAATTCAGCAAGAAAAATGAAATTTGCAAATTTCACCTCCACTTTGCTTTAATTCCTGTGAAATGCCTAAAGGGTTAAATAAACTTTCTAAATGCTGTTTTGAATACTTTGAGGGGTCTAGTTTTCAAAATGGGGTGTTTTATGGGGGTTTCTAATACATAGGCCCCTCAAAGCCACTTCAGAACTGAACAGGTACCTTAAAAAAAAGGCTTTTGAAATTTTCTTAAAAATATGAGAAATTGCTGTTTATGTTCTAAGCCTTGTAACGTCCAAGAAAAATAAAAGAATGTTCAAAAAACGATGCCAATCTAAAGTAGACATATGGGAAATGTGAACTAGTAACTATTTTGGGTGGTATAACCATCTGTTTTACAAACAGATGCATTTAAATTCTGAAAAATGCTATTTTTTATAAATGTTCTCTAAATTTTGCAATTTTTCACCAATAAACACTGAATATATTGTCCAAATTTCACCACTAACATAAAGTCCAATGTCTCACGAGAAAAAAAATCTCACAATCGCTTGGATAGGTTTAAGCATTCCGACGTTATTACCACAAAAAGTGAAATATGTCAGATTTAAAAAAATGGACTCTGAGCCTTAAGGCCCAAACTAGGCTGCATCCTTAAGGGGTTAAAGAACATATGTACTGTGATTTGAAGATTAATTTAGGTATCTGATCCTCCCCTTTGTGTCTGTTAAAACTAAGAATGTCTTAGGGCCCATTCAGACGTGGCGGAATTGCTGTAGAATTCCGCTGCGGACAGTCCGCAGTTGAATTCTGCAGCAGCCATTTTTTACATTTGTTTCTATACATTTTTAGGAAAATTAGTTCAGACGTTGCGGAAAATAACTGAGCGGAATATAGGCTGCGGTGCAAAATTTTCCCTCCGTAGCATGCTCATTATGTTGCGGAGAAGAAGCGGAATTTCACTGCGGATTTCAGCCTTTGCAATGCAAAAACTGAAAGCTGTGGCAAGTCCGCTGTGATATCTGCAGTTTCTGAATTACCTGTCAAATATGCAAATGTTGTTGCAGATTTGTTGCGTAATTACCTCGAATCTGCACCAACATTTTCAGCGGAGAAATTCCGCCATGGCCTTAAAGGGTTTCTGCAGAATGGGGCTTAATAGTTTGAGCACCCATAGGTCATATTCATACTGCATATGTTCAGGCTGAAAAAGACAAGGCTGATTTAAAAAAAACAAAAAAAAAAACAGCCTCTGAATCCAGACAATTTTGGGGCTGATTTTCAAAGCATTTTTGATATTTTCAAAAGTTTTATTGAAGTGTCAAAGGGAATTGTGAAAAATCAACTTGTAAAACGCTTAATAACAGTCTCTTTTTTACACAGCGTAATTTTACGAGGCGTTTTTTAATTTGGCAGTGTAAACGTATGCCTTTATATGAACTACGCAGTGTATTTTCCATTGTAATCAATCCAAAACTGTTTGCAGTTGTATTTCAAGTGTATTTCAGAGCAAAATATTAGCTTTTTAACGCTCCGAAATAAGCCTTCAAATATGGCGTCTGAACATGGCCGTAGAGCCATGAGCATGGACTAAACTATGCAGTACTCTCTCCACTCTCAACTGTGGTCCTACAGAGTCGTTTTCAGGGACAATATAGTAATTATGTTTAAAAAAGAAGCACTACCTAACAATTATCTATTTGCTATTTTTATAGAACCTATTTAGCTGTCAATGAACAATTAACATAAACATCATCCTTTGCTACTAGTGACCCTGCGAAGTACTATTACATAGTGGCGGAAAGGTAGTTAGCATGATCCGCCATAATAGTACAGCACAGTGATGGTGCGGACACAGGAGCTATCGGCTCCATCACTTGTGGATGCTGATTCTAATATACAGCCAACATCCCGCTCTCACAGGATCAGTCCACCCTGGCAGTTTAACCCCCAAATCAGCCCATGGGTCCAAATGCCACGTAATTGCAGGGATGGGATCGATGGCTCACCATGGCAGCCGGTTCCCTGTTTGTTGGACAAAGACATACGCGCCGTGGGGAGGGGCACAGTGTTTTGCAGTGTATCACGCCATTAAAAATGATTCTAATAATAATATAAAACAATTACGATATTCCAATACCCCCTACATTAAAGTGGACTCTAAATAAAGAAATTCCCTGTCCAGAATGCTTTAGTGTGGATTGCCACTCTATGTATATAATTACATAAGCGTACACACCTACCCACACATTATATTAAACTCACCCATTACGTATAGACCTAAATGCGCACATTCAATATCCTAAGCGTGCTCAGCCCATTTAGTTAGGCTGTGCACATGAGAAGGGTGGAGGACAGTGCGACAACTCTCCCGGCTAATGCACAGATACGGTGCCAGGAGCAAGGTCATTACATATATACAGCACCAGAACAAAGCTCAGTACATAAATACAACACCAGACCCAAGCTCATTACATATATACAACACCAGAAGCAAGCTCAGTACATAAATACAACACCAGAACCAAGCTCAATACATATATACATCCCCAGAACAAAGCTCCGTACATAAATACAACACCAGAACAAAGCTCAGTACATATATACATCCCCAGAACAAAGCTCCGTACATAAATACAACACCAGAACAAAGCTCAGTACATAAATACAGCACCAGAACAAAGATTAGTACATATATATATACAGCACCAGAACCAATCCCAGTATATATATGTATATATATATGTTTTGAGCTTGGTTGTTCTGATATATATGTACTGAGCTTTGTTCTAGTGCTGTATATATGTACTGAGCTTGGTTCTGGGGCTGTATTTATGTACTGAGCTTGGTTCTGGGGCTGTATTTATGTATTGAGCTTGGTTCTGCTGTTGTGTTTATGTATTGAGCTTGGTTCTGGTGTTGTATTTATGTACTGAGCTTGGTTCTGGGGCTGTATTTATGTACTGAGCTTGGTTATGGTGTTGTATTTATATGTTGTGCTTGGTTCTGGTGCTGTATTGATGTACTGAGCTTGGTTCTGATGCTGTATTTATGTACTGAGCTTTGTTCTGGTGCTGTATTTATGTACTGAGCTTGGTTCTGGAGCTGTATATATGTTCTGAGCTTGGTTCTGTTGCTGTACATATGTACTGAGCTTGGTTCTGGGGCTGTATTTATGTACTGAGCTTGGTTCTGGTGTTGTATTTAGATGCTGTGCTTTGTTCTGGTGCTGTATTGATGTACTGAGCTTGGTTCTGATGCTGTATTTATGTACTGAGCTTTGTTCTGGTGCTGTATTTATGTACTGAGCTTGGTTCTGGAGTTGTATATATGTTCTGAGCTTGGTTCTGTTGCTGTATATATGTACTGAGCTTGGTTCCGGGGCTGTATTTATGTATTGAACTTTGTTCTGGTGTTGTATTTATGTACTGAGCTTGGTTCTGGTGCTGTGTTGAGATAATTTGTAAATTTAGCTTAACCCCTGCCATATAAGTTTGTAAGGAATAAATTACAGCTCCCAATATAGCTAGAACGATGGTAAGGATATGCTGGGAGTTGCAGTTTCACAAAAAAGAATGACACACACATCATCTCGCTGCAGATCATACAATGACTACAGTACTGAGCAGTCACAGGGAGAATAAACATGTACATTTAGTGACTCACCAGTGACGACTTCTCAGATTCTAGTCATTCTTTTTGTCTTTACTTTTCCATCTGGTCCAAAACTCTATGATGCCTCCTGGCCATGACCCATTTCTGCGGAAATGGGTCAATTTGCTCAATCAGATGTCTTCAGAAGCTTACTTTTTTTAAATTTCTGCACCTATAAACGAAGAGCAAATTCTTATGGTGCCACACTCTATGCCACTAAAAATAATAGTATCATACACTGTGTCCTCGAATATAATAGTGCTACACACTGTGCCCCTGAATATAATAGTACCTTACACTATACCCCTGATTATAATAGTACCCTACACTGTACCCCTGATTATAATAGAAACATACACTGTGCTCCTGAATATAATAGTACCATACACTGTACTCCTGATTATAATAGTACCATACACTGTGCCCATGAATAAAATTGTGTCTGCAAAGTAATGCACCATACACAGTGCCCTTGTAGATAGTCCCCCTCATAGAGCCCCCTGTAGATAGTGCCCCTCATAGAGCCCTCTGTAGCTAGTGCTCCAAGTAGAGCCCTCTGTATAAATATTTCTCCCCATTATGCCCTCTGTAGATAGTGCTCCCCATAGAGCCTTCTGTAGGTAGTAGCATTCCCTGTAGATAGTGCCCCATGTACCGTTCCCTGCAGACAGGGCCCACTGTAGCATTCCCTGTAGATAGTGCCCCCTGTGTTATTCACTGTAGCATTCCCTGTATAGTGCCCTCTGTAAATAGGGCCCCCTGTGGCATTCCCTGTAGATAGAGCCCCATGTGGCATTCCCTATAGATAGAGCCCCCTGTGGTGTTCCCTATAGATAGAGCCCCCTGTGGTGGTCCCTGTAGATAGAGCTCCCTGTGGTTGTCCTTGTAGATAGGGCCCCCTGAGGCATTCCCTGTAGATAAGGGTCCCTATATAGTCCCCTGTTGTTAGTGTTCCCTATAGTCACCTGTAGTTAGTTCCCTATATAGTCCCCTGTAGTTACTGTTCCCTATGGTCCCCTGTAGTTACTGTTACCTATGTATTGTCCCCTGTAGCCACTGTTCCCTATATAGTCCCCTGTAGTTACTGTTCCCTATACTCCCCTGTAGTTACTGTTGCGCATGTATTGTCCCCTGTAGTTCCTGTTCCCTATATAGTCCCCTGTAGTTCCTGTTCCCTTTATAGTGCCCTGTAATTACTGTTCCCTATAGTCCCCTGTAGTTACTGTTCCCTATATAGTCCCCTGTAGTTACTGTTCCCTATATAGTCCCCTGTAGTCCCTGTTCTCTATATAGTCCCCTGTAGATACTGTTCCCTATATAGTCCCCTGTAGTAACTGTTCCCTATAAAGTCCTCTGTAGTTCCTGTTCCCTATATACTTCCCTGGGTGAGTGAGTGGGGGTTTCTATTGTTTGGCACTTATCAGGGTGCCCCCCCTCCCAGTAATTCTTGTATAGCATTTACATGCTGATTTTAAATGTTTTTATCCTTTTTGTGGTGTATTAAATTTTAATAAAAATATTTTTTGGTTACCAATATGGTTATTTTATGATATATAATTTTTGCCTCATACATACCCATTTGGTGTTTTGAGTTTCATACTGTGGTTTACAGGGTATGTGGCAATATACATGCTTTGCCTGCCAGTGATATACATATATAGTCCCCTGTAGTTACTGTTCCCTATATAGTCCCCTGTAGGTCCTGTTCCCTATATTGTCCCCTGTCGTTACTGTTCCCTTTGTATTGTCCCCTGTAGATGCTGTTCCCTGTATAGTCCCCAATATATAAGGCCCCCAATGTTGCCCACGTTAGAAGGGGAAAAAAACACCTGTCCCATTCCCGCTCCGTCCTACAGCGGCGCCAGTCCTCCTCCAGCGCAACGATGCAGCGGTGCGATGACGTCATCGCGCCGACTGCATCATCACTAAAGCGCCGAATGGCGAGGTATTATGTGCCTCGCCGGGGCAGCGCTAGTGAAGTCAATTGTATCCGCGTCCTAAGGACGCAAATACAATTGGGTGCAGGGGACCCGTTCCGGCTTCCCACTTCACCCTGTTCTGCAAACCGGCTGTAATTTTAACAACCAGTTCAGGAGAACCGGGGCGAACCGGCCGGATCCCACCCCTGTCTCCCGGTCTCAAAAGGCTCCCAATCATCAAGTAGTACTTTAGTACTGCTACTCAGGCACCGGGATCCAGACGTGAATGCAACCAATACGCATCCTATTATTATGTCTTTGCTTCTTCTCCCCTTTTTAACTCTCTTTTCAAACTGGGGGAACTGCAGTGTGTATCCTGGTTGTCTTTGCAGGGCCACTGCTTCAAAAAATGTCTGTGGTGAAAAAGCACTTCAAAAAAACCTGAGCTGTTTTTACCAGGCAGCAATTTCTGCCTGCAAAAAAACTCAGTGTGAACAGGGCCTAAAAGTGGTAAAATCTGCTGCAGAAATCCACGCCATCTCTGCAACAAAATGAGTATGCTGCGTATCTGAACCTCGACAGCATGCACATTTTTCTGTGCCGTAAATGTCCGCAGCATGTGGTTGAGATTTGTAAAATCTCATCTGCTTGCCCTGTACTGTAATCCACTGTGGATTTTACCTAAGCAAATCCACAGCAAATCTGCCACGTGTGAGTTTACCCTAACATTCGTAATTTAAACAATACATTTCCGCACAGCATGTGAAGTTTTACAGCTTGTTTATGTTCGTTTCAGTTTTTTGCATACTTAATACCAATGCAAATGGTAAATGTATAAATGTAGGATGATTAAAGTGAAGTCATAATGTCTTTGAGATGACAGAAAAGAATAAATGACTCCATCCCGTTAAAATGTATGTATTTGTTGATGTTCTCCTTAATGCAAAAATAAACCTTTGTGCTGAATAGATTTCATAGACGAGATGTAAAATAACTTTATTGTATGTGTGCTTGTCTGTAGATTGATGCATTAGCCACATGTTTTCACGTACCGCTCTGAAAAGCCAGCCTTAATATACTTCTTAATGGTTCTGTTGTTGACAACCAAAATTGCATTTAAAGTACGTAAAAGAAAATATGTGTCCATTCCATATTCTGAGTGCCTTTGCACATCATTCTACAGCATGAATGTAAAATGTTTGGAAACGAAAGAAAAGCAAGTCTTTTCGGGATGAGGTCCCAAAAAGTTTACATTTTTGGAACTTGATTTCCGGCAGCAAAATGTTGCTTATTTTGTCAGAAGAATAGGAAAGAGTAATAAGTGTATGGGAAAGAGTAATAAGTGTATAAGTGTGTCCTATAAAGTGTATGGGCTTGCTGCAGTAACGCACCTATACTCTGTAATTAAATCCCAGGCAAACAAAGAAGCCCAAGTGCTTTTGACTTTGAAAGGGTTCAGATTTCTATTCTGTTTATTCTACTAAAATGGTTATGGTGTCTGAAATATTTGACAAAATATTTGATAACATTTTCCTGCAACAGGTCTCCCCTTCGAAGTTGAAGCCGAACCATGACACCAATTAATATCCCAGTAATTAAAATCTCCCATTATCACTAATGGGAGCACTATTATTCAATCAATTTATTAATGATAAAGAGCAGGGGTCTCAAACTTCGGCCGGGTAAGTGGGCCGCATATAGAAAAAATGGGAAGTTGACGGGCCGCATTACTTTCAAATTTGATACAATACAAAATGATTGTTAATCAATTAGTTATTTGAACTACTATAACACTATATTACTATAATAATAATAATACTACATTACTATAATAATACCGCTAGGTTTAAATATTTGTTGAAACTAAAATTAGGTTGAGATATTTCTCCACATGCTTATTTCAATAATCCAGTTTTCCAGTTTAAGTGTCGCTAAATGCAGTCCGGCAGCTCAGTTAGCAGCGTTTGGCAGACACACATGTCAGGATTGGGCATCCCCTTTTTAGATAGTGCCACAGTGCCCTCGGTGGGTGCTGCTGCAGTGCCCTCTGTGGATGCTGCCGCTGTGCCCTCTGTGGATGCTGCCGCTGTGCCCTCTGAGGATGCTGCCGGTGTGCCCTCTGTGGATGCTGCTGCAGTGCTCTCTGTGGATGCTGCCACAGTGCCCTCTGTAGATGCTGCCACAGTGCCCTCTGTAGATGCTGCCACAGAGACTTCTGTAGATGCTGCCACGGTGCCCTCTGCAGATAATGCCACAGTGCTCCCTGTAGATAATGCAACACACCCCTACATAATGCGACAGTGCCCTCTGTAGATAATGCCCAGTGCCCTCTGTAGATAATGCAACACACCCCTAGATAATGCCGCAGTGTCCTCTGTACATACTGGCACAGTGCCCTCTGTATATGCTGCCACAGTGTCCTCTGTAGATGCTGCCACAGTTCCCTCTGTAAATGCTGCCACAGTGCCTTCTGTAGATGCTGCCACAGTGCCCTCTGTAGATGCTGCCACAGTGCCCTCTGTAGATGCTGCCACAGTGCCCTCTGTATATGCTGCCACAGTGCCCTCTGTAGATGCTGCCATAGTGCCCTCTGTAGATGCTGCCAAATTGCCCTCCGTAGATGCTGCCACAGTGTGCTCCGCAGATGCTGCTACAGTGCCCTTCGCAGGTGCTGCCACAGTGCCCTCTGCAGATGCTGCCACAGTGATGTCAGGGGCTTGCCCAGAGCTGGAGACCCGGAGCAGAGCCACTTCTAGCACTCTGCCTGGGATTCCATCTCTTCTCCTGACATCACTGTCCATATATGGACAGAGATGTCAGGGGCAACCCCAGAGCTGGATGTCAGGGAATTCCACAGAGTCCTGGAGCAGAGCCGATACAAGCGCTCTGCCCGGGTCTCCACTCTGGGGAAGACCCTGACACACTGTCCATATATGGACAGCGATGTCAGGGAATTCCACAGAGTCCAGGAGCAGAGCCGATACTAGCACTCTGCACAGGACTCCGGCTCCAGGGAAGCCCCAGACATCGTGTGTCCAAACATGGACACCAATATCAGGGAATTCGACAGAGTCCCGAAGCAGAGCCGATACTAGCGCTCTGCCCGGGACTCCGCTCTGGGAAAGACCCTGGCACACTGTCCATATATGGACAGCGATGTCAGGGAATTCCACAGTGTCCCGGAGCAGAGCCTATACTAGTGCTCTGCACGGGACTCCAGCTCTGGGGAAGCCTCAGACATCGCTGTTCATATGTGGACAGCAATGTCAGGGAATTCCAGAGTCTCGGAGCAGAGCCTATACTAGCGGCTCTGTGTCCCGCGGGCCGCAGATGACAACCCCAGGGGCCGCGTACTTGAGACCCCTGATATAGAGGATGGAGTTAATAGCACTGATTCTATTTTTGCAGATGACACCAAGGTATGTAGTCTATAGCAGTTCAGTCTATAGAAGATGTTCATAAATTACAAACTGATTTGGACACACTAAGGGCGGGTTCACACATAGCGGATTTTCACTTAAATTCCGCTGCGGACACTCCGCAGCGTTAATCCGCAGCGGAGCCGTTTCTCCATTGACTTTCACTTTAATTTCGCAGTGTTCGTTTACACGATGCGTACAATTCCGCTGCGGAGCATAGGCTGCGGAGCGGAATGTGGTGTCCGCAGCATGCTCTGTCTGTTGCGGAGCAGTGGCGGACTGGTTGCGGACTCATGGCGGAATTTCTCCATTGACTTCAATGGAGATTCTAAGTTCCGCAATGAAGTCCGCAGCTGTCATGCACATGTTATGTGTGGTGCGGAGCGTATTGGTTTTTTAACATGACATTTCTTCATTCTGGCTGGACCTATGTATTTCTAGGTCTACAGCCAGACTGAGGAAGTCAATGGGGCTCCCGTAATGACGGGAGCGTTGCTAGGAGACGTCAGTAAATAGTCACTGTCCAGGGTGCTGAAAGAGTTAAGCGATCGGCAGTAACTGTTTCTGCACCCGGGACAGTGACTACCGATCCCAATATACATGTATCTGTAAAAAAACATATAAGTTCATACTTACCGAGAACTCCCTGTTTCTGTCTCCAGTCCGGCCTCCCAGGATGACGTTTCAGTGTAAGTGACGGCTGCAGCCAATCACAGGCCAAGCACAGGCTGCAGCGGTCACATGGACTGGCGCGTCATCCAGGGAGGTCGGGCTGGATGCCGAAGGAGGGACGCGTCATCAAGACAACGGGCGGTAAGTATGAATTTCTTTTACTTTCACTAGGGAAAGTGCTGTCCCTTCTCTCTATCCTGCACTGAATAGGGAGAAGGGAAGCACTTTTCCTGCAGTCCGCAGCGGCCAGTCCGCATCAATTTTCTGCACATTTTGTGCAGATCCGCAGCCGTAATCCGCAACCCGGATTAGGTGCGGCATTGATGCGGACAGTTGCGGAGGAATTCCGCCATGTGTGGTCATGCCCTAAGTGTCTGGGCATCCACTTGGCAAATGAGGTTTAATGTAGGTTATGCATCTGGGTACCAACAATCTGCATTCATCATATGTCCTAGGGGGATCTATAAGGCCACGTTCAGAAGGGGCGGAATTGCTGTTGAATTCCACTGCGAACAGTCCACAGTGGAATTCTGCAGCAGCCGTTTTTTACATTTGTTTCTATACATTTTTAGGAAACTTAGTTCAGACGTTGCGGAAAATAAACGTGCGGAAATTAGGCTGCGGTGTAGAATTTCCCCTCTGCAGAATGCACATTATGTTGCGTAAAAGCAGGGGAATTTCACTACTCACTACGGATTTCAGCCTTTGAAATGCAAAAACTGAAATCTGTGGCAAGTCTGCGATGATATCTTCAACATCTCAATTACCTGTCAAACATGCAAATGTTGGTGCAGATTCGTTGCGTAATTGCCCCGAATCTGCACCAAGATTTGCCGCGGAAAAATTCTGCCACATCTGAACGTGACCATACTGGGAGAATCACTTGTTGAGAAAGATCTGGGTGTACTTGTACATCATAGACTTACTAACAGCATGCAATATCAATCTGCTGCTTCTAAGGCCAGCAAGATATTGTCGTGTATTAAAAGAGGCATGAACTCGTAGGAGAGATATATAATCTTACCACTTTAAAAAGCATCTAGAATATGCAGTTTAGCTCTGGGCTCCAGTTCATAGAAAGGATTCCCTGGAGTTAGGAAAAAAATACAAAGAAGAGCAACAAAGCTAATAAGGGTCACAGAGGATCTAAGTTATGAGGAAAGATTAAAAGAATTAAACCTATTTAGCCTTGAAAAAAGACGACTAAGGGGGGACATGATTAATTTATATAAATATATGAATGGCACATACAAAAAATATGGTGAAATCCTGTTCCATGTAAAACCCCCTCAAAAAACAAGGGGGCACTCCCTCCGTCTGGAGAAAAAAAGGTTCAATCTGCAGAGGCGACAAGCCTTCTTTACTGTGAGAAATGTGAATCTATGGAATAGTCACCGCAGGAGCTGGTCACAGCAGGGACAGTAGATGGCTTTAAAAAAGGCTTAGATCATTTCCTAGAACAAAAAAAACATCTGCTCCTATGTCTATGTGTAGAAATTTTTACCTTCCCTTTTCCCATCCCTTGGTTGAATTTGATGGACATGTGTCTTTTTTCAACCGTACTAACTATGTAACTATGTAACAATGGAACATCTTATGAAACCATGACTTAAAGGGAATGTCCAAGATCCCCACTCAAAAAAAATTATTCTGAACGTGTTTGTTTACTCAGCTTCCTGCTGATACTACTTTGCTACATGCGTGGACACAGCTGCAAAAGGAGCTGGAAGGCATGCATGCGCAGTCACGGCTAGGGAAGAAGACGTGGAGAGCCGAGAACGGAGACACTTTCAAAAATGTACAATAGAAGTTTCTTGTGAGGCAGAGTGTAAAATCAGTGGCATTATAAAAATTTTAATCGGACTGCCCCTTTAAAGAGGCTCTGTCACCAGATTATAAATGCCCTATCTCCTACATAATCTGATTGGTGCTGGAATGTAGATAACAGCAGTGGTTTTTATTTTGAAAAACGATCATTTTTTAGAAAGTTATCAGCAATTTTAGATTTAGTTTCTTAATGCCCAACTGGGCGTGTTTTTACTTTTGACCAAGTGGGTGTTGTAAAGAAGTGTATGAGGCTGACCAATCAGTGACCAATCAGTGACATACACTTCTCATTGTTCCAGCCCATCTTCTTTCACTGCACAATCACACTGTGCTGTGGATCATGCTGGGCTGTAACAATGAGTTAGACCTAGTTTTTAGGTCCAACATTCTGTATTCATTCATTTCTTTATATATCTTTATAGCAGTTGAAGCTCAATTCTTTTTTTTAAACAGAGCTGCAAATCCGCTGTATAGCAATAGAGTTCAATGATAGCATTTTAGTCTGTTGGCAGTTGAGCTTAGTAGCAGGGTGAGCTTAGTAGCGCACTGCATACTTTACTATTGAGTTAAATGTATAAAGTGTGTGCAGCTAGCTACAGTAAGTGACCCTTGGTGGTGGCAACAGGCAGACAGAATTGTATCCTTTCGCTTTGTTAAGGGGATTTATAGCTTTGTAACAATAGAGCTTTGATATAGATATATTAAGATATATTAAGAAATTCATCAGCACTGAATTTTGAACCTGTTTAGATGAAAAAAATTATAAAATGGCATTCAATGGTAGACATTCACTTTACACAAGCACTATCTTGTTGAGGAGCTTCTTGTTAGGCTAGGGTTACAACTAGACTTTTTTTATTGTGCACTAAAAAATATCGCTATCAAATCGCTGTCCATAGAAATGCTTTGAGTAGCTGGATAATCTCTTCAAAATCGCTATTTATAGTGATTTTGAATAGTAGTAGCCACTATTTTTCCTCCATAGAGTAACATGAAATCCGCTTGGAAATCTTTTGCAAATTTTTTTTTTCTCTTGTTTACTTGCTTTGTAAATTCTAAATGAAGCAATTTTTTAAATAATTTTCATTAAAAATGTCCTACCATTTCGCTGCTGTAAAGTCTGTAGAGTGTAAAGCATAGGTGAGGAAAAATGATAGGAAAGAAGCAATAGTCCAAACCTTAGGGCATGACCAGACGTGGCGTATTTCTTCCGCTACTGTCCGCATCAATGCCGCACATAATCTGCGTTGCCTAAAATGGGCATTAAATTGATGTGGACTAGCCGTTGCATATTGAGGTGAAAGTCCTTCCCTTCTCTCTATCAGTGCAGGATAGAGAGAAGGGACAGCCCTTTCGCTAGTAAAAGTAAAAGAAATTCTTACTTACCCGGCCGTTGCCTTGGTGACGCGTCCCTCTCTTGACATCCAGCCCGACCTCCCTGGATGACGCGGCAGTCCATGTGACCGCTGCAGCCTGTGATTGGCTGCAGCCGTCACTTGGACTGAAACGTCATCCCGGGAGGCCGGACTGGAGGAAGAAGCAGGGAGTTCTCGGTAAGTAGGAACTTCTATTTTTTTTACAGGTTGATGTATATTGTGATCGGTAGTCACTGTCCAGGGTGCTGAAACAGTTACTGCCGATCGTTTAACTCTTTCAGCGCCATGGATAGTGACTATTTACTGACGTCGCCTAGCAACGCTCCCGTAATTACGGGTGCACACACGTAGTCAGCCGTAATTACGGGAGCCCCATTGACTTCTATGGGCCTGCCCGTGCCGTAATAACGGCCCGTGATTACGGGCGTTTTTACGTTAGTGTGCATGGGGCTTCAGTCTCGCTGTAGACCTAGAAATACATAGGTCCAGCCAGAATGAAGTAATATCCTGTTCGTAAAACCAATACGCTACGCAACACACATAACATCTGCGGACTTCACTGCAGAATTTTGACTCTCCATTAAGTCAATGGAGAAATTCCGCAATGAGTCCGCAACAAGTCCGCTACACGTCCGCAACAACCAGTGTATGCAGCGGACACCAAATTCCGCACCGCAGCCTATGGTCCGCAGCGGAGTTTTCCGCAACGTGTACACGAACCTCACTAAAAAGCTGTGGAAAGCAATGGAGAAACGTGTACGATGCGGATTTCCGCAGCGGAATTCCAGAGCAATTCCACCACGTCTGGTCATGCCCTTAGACATCAACAGAAATTAGATGGAAGGTAGACTTCATACCAATAGACTATACTGAATGGTGGCATCACTGTTAACAGGGCAGAGCATAAAGCAGCCAAGTTTGAAAAAAAAAAAATCCATGTGCAACTTTTAATCACCGTGTGGACTAAACTTAAATATTGATACTTTGTGTCTAAGAAAAAATCTTAACAAGGAGGTTAAAAAATATTTCTTCTTCTCAGAAATAAGTAAGTAAAAAACACTTGGTGCTGCAATTTACGACTATACCAGGTACCAACTGCCAAGCTGGTACCTTCTATAGTTATGTATCTCTTTTAGACCTACACTTCAAATTAAAAGGAAGCTTAATAGTAGATTTTACTTGTTTACAATGTAACAATTCCAACAGTAATCTACTGATACATGAGCATCTTTAACCATTAAACAGTATCGAGCAACCGTATCAGTCAAGAGAAATAACAATACTTGAAAATGCAGCTTGAAATAGACTAACACATAATTTACTTTATATTGTGTTTTCTGTGCTACTGAACTAGCTCATTTGTCTTTGTTCTGCTTCTATACCTTTCAATTTTGATGTGGAACAGAGAGCAGCATATTTTTTGTTGAAAACATTTAATGTACCCAGCTGCTACAAGGAAATGTTTTGGATAATATGCAAAACAGGGTGAATAGGTATTTTAAGGCAAAGGGTATTTCTGCAACAGTGCATAAATGTAAAAATATTAATTTATTTTACATTTTATCTCAATTGCACCATGTACACTCCAATGATTTCAGAAAGCTGGCAGAGAAAACTTGCATATGTCTGTTTTACTGTCTTGTATTTTAAATAATGCACAACCATTTGTTTCTGTATTTAAAGTAATGCTTATTTAATCACATCTAATTCCTCATTTTATATATGCATAATGCCTGCGTGCTTTGGGAATACTTAACCAATGCATTAAAAGCCAGACAAGCTATAAAATCGCCAATGTTGTATGAGTTTATTCAAGTGTCCAAGAAAAAAACTTTTCTTGTTTCCATAGTCTCTATTACTGCATGGATACGTTTGTAGGTTACTCCAGGATACATATTTATTATTTATTTTATTTCCTGCTGCTTATATAGCACTATCCTATTTCGTAGTGCTGTACAGAGATTGTCATCACTCAGATCAGTTCCTGTTCCCAGTAAGGGCATGCCCAGACGTGGCGGATTTCTTCCGCTACTGTCCGCATCAATGCCGCACAGAATCTGCGTTGCAGATTCTGTTGTGGCTCTGCCCAAAATGGGCATTAAATTGATGCGGACTAGCCGTTGCGTATTGAGGTGAAGTACTTCCCTTCTCTCTATCAGTGCAGGATAGAGAGAAGGGACAGCACTTTCCCTAGTGAAAGTAAAAGCATTTCATACTTACCGGCCGTTGTCTTGGTGACGCGTCCCTCTTTCGGCTTCCAGCCCGACCTCCCTGGATGACGCGGCAGTTCCTGTGACCGCTGCAGCCTGTGATTGCCTGCAGCCGTCACTTAGACTGAAACATCATCCTGGGAAGCCGGACTGGAGGAAGAAGCAGGGAGTTTTCGGTAAGTATGAACTTCTATTTTTTTTACAGGTTGATGTATATTGTGATCGGTAGTCACTGTCCAGGGTGCAGAAAGAGTTACTGCCGATCGCTTAACTCTTTCAGCACCCTGGACAGTGACTATTTACTGACGTCGCCTAGCAACGCTCCCGTAATTACGGGTGCACACACGTAGTCACCCGTAATTATGGGTGCACACACGTAGTCACCCGTAATTATGGGTGCACACACGTAGTCACCCGTAATTACGGGAGCCCCATTGACTTCCTCAGTCTGGCTGTAGACCTAGAAATACATAGGTCCAGCCAGAATGAAGAAATGTCATGTTAGTAAAACCAATACGCTCCGCTGCACACATAACATCTACATAACATCTGCGGACTTCATTGTGGAATTTTGAATCTCCATTGAAGTCAATGGAGAAATTCCGCAACAAGTCCGCTACACGTCCGCAACAACCATTGTATGCTGCGGACACCAAATTCCGCTCCACAGCCTACGCTACGCAGCGGAATTGTCCGCAACGTGTAAACGAACCCAACCACAAAGCTGTGGACGGCAATGGAAAAATGTGTACGCTGCGGATTTCCTCTGCGGACTGTCTGCAGCGGAATTCCAGAGCAATTCCGCTACGTGTGGTCATGTCCTTCAGCTCACAATCTAAATTCTTTGCTCAAACACACAGGACCAATTTAGTAGGGAACCAACTAACCTATCAGTCAGCGTCGGACTGGGGTTCCATGGGCCCACCAAAGGGAATGATTCTGAGGGCCCACTCGCCATCTCTACAGAATATGTGCACATCCACTTTTTGATATTATTGTACACATAGGACATATCATCAATAAGGTCTTATAGGTTATTTGTGAATCACTCATATGAAATAGACACTAGTGGCAAATGTTTGTCTAATAAGTCCGTTTTAAAAGGGGTTGACATCTGCTAGACCTTTAGGGACACATTTTTGGGTCAGTCTGGGCCACCCGGAGGATTGTCTGGTACTCTGGTGTGCCAGTCCGACCCTGCTATCAGTATACACAGGTAGTTGTCCTTAGTCGGATTAGGATCCAGTGCTACAAGGCAACAGTGCTAACCACTAAGCCACCATACTGTCCATATTCAACAGTTGTCTGAAAAAACACCTGAAAAATTGTGCCACAAGTTGTTTTGTTTATTTTTTTTAAAGCGTATCTAACTTTTTATGTGACTTTTCAGAATAAGCTGTCATGTGTGTGTAACTGAGGAATAACACTATTTCTGGCCATTGAATTCTGCATTTTTTAGTAGTTTTCCCCTCTGCAGGCTCTATCTCTAATTCTCAGTTATCTCTGAACTAGGGGCGGAGCCTAACAGCTATCATGTCTCCTATACACTACACACATAGAAAGGGAGAATCCTGCTCTCCTATCTCTATCTATCACATATACAGAATAGAAGCAGCAGCTGCATAGAGGAGGTTATACAGCAGTACAGACCATTGTAGCTGAGAATCCAGCACTGGGGTAACATAGAAATCTTACCAGCAACATGTGTCTCTCTCACTCTGCTTCTGATTCTTCTCTATAGACTTGTATGCAGTGCTTCAGGTGCTGACTCACCCTCTCACTGCTCCTACCTCCTCTTCCCCCTCTCCATAGACTTGTATAGGCAGGTAGTGAAGTGACACACCCCAGCCTTGCAGCCTGTCAATTGTGCTCTGTAACCGGGAACAGACTTTGCTTGACAACTGGGGGTGGATAGCAGATTGCAGGAAGGGAGACACCTAGTGGCAGTAACTTCACACAGAATTTGTATGGATAAAACTAAATTTTACCAGTACGTAAATTACAAGGTTGATCTATATCATGTGCTACTATTTGATCAGCATAAGTTGTTTGAAAGTTAATGCCCATTTAAATAATGCATTCTCTATTATTTTGAAATACTTTTCTTAATAACTTCCATCAGAGGTCAGAGTTTTTTTCCCTTTCTAGGATACAGTTGCTGCTCTTCAGATCAATGGGAGTAAAATAAAGTACAGTTTTCCTAGTGGAGGTTCAAGATTTTATCATATATGCATCTGAGGGGGTGTATGCATCTCCTAAGCCACATGTACCATCACATTTTCCTGGGTTTTTCTTATTCATGCAGAGTATTTTATAGAATGGTAGAATTTGTTAACCAAGTTTAGCCATCTGGAAGGGCCATTTTCAAGCTATAATGACATTGAGTACAATGTGAAAAATAACACTAGTTTGTATAACCCCAGGATTGCATCATCTGGAGTCTAAACAGACAAACTTGAGGAAAGAGAATTCTGGGGAAATAAAATGTACATTAACCCTCTTCTGCTGCAGCCATATTTCGTTTTTTATTTTTCGTTTTGTTTTCTTGCCTTCTTGAGACATAATTTTTTATTTTTCTGTCAACAAAGCCATATGAGGGCTTTTTTTTCTAATGGGATGAGTTGTAAATTTTATTTGCACCATTTAATCTACTGAGAAACTTTTAAAATTATAATTTTAAAAATGTTGATCGTGTCATCTAAATGGTTAAACGACTGGGATCGGAGTAATCTCCAATCCTGGCCATTACAGTGAGTATTCGGCAGTAATATACAGCCAACACCCGCTGAGCCCACTCCATACTCCTCCCGACTATGATATACCAGATGTCAGGAATGGGTTAAGGAAAAAAAAGATCTCAGGCCAGAATGGCATTAGTCTGTTGCAGGACAAGACCGCATGGAGAAATGTGTCAGTTTAAGACTAGGACTTAAAAAAGATATCCAAGTAGAATGCTCTATTATGTCTAAGGCAGGCAGGGGTGAAATAAACTCAATACAGACATGTTTAATGAATGAGAACAACCCTGTCACTAATCACAGACAGTAAGGAAAGACTCAATGACCCTATTCCAGAGAGGATGTCCAGGATATCCAACTGCCACTTAAAAATTACCTTATCAAATAGCATAGGCCATTGGATTGAAACGGTAAATTCACACATAGCGTAAATACTGTGGATTTTCTGCAACAGCTTGCATTTTAGTACTACCTCTCTTTAGTACTACCTCTTGAGCTAGAGCCGCAGTCCAAATGAATACATTTACTTGCATGCAATCTTGTGGACTGCAGCTGTCACTCAAGAGTTAAAATTAATCAGTAGCACTACAAAAAAATGTAGGTGTAGCACTGGTCTAAGGCCTCATTCACACGTGCATATCAGATTCACGCGCGTGAATCTAGTCCGTGTGTGTTGCGTTATGCATCAGTGTGCTTTGTGAGGGGCATGCATTATTCACGTACTCGCAAACCACATCTTTTTTTTATTTTCAATCAAATTAATGCACAAATCACGCACCGCACACGGGTGTGTATCTGTGTGCAGTGCGTGGTTTTCATGCACCCATAGATTTCAATGATTTCGTGAAAATTCACCAACATAGGACATGCAGTGAGCTTCACACAGCGGACTCTCTCTGTGTGAAAACTCACGCATGTGTGAACGGCCCCATTGAAATCAATGGGTCCGTGTTTGCAGCGCGTGATTTACATGCGCAGCACACAGACGTTATTCATGTTCGTGTGAATTCGACCTTATTGTCAAACTAGTCTTCAAAGAGAACCTATCACTTCCTGGGAAACCTCATGAAGTAATTGAAGAAAAATATAAAACTCTCCTGTCTTTGGTTATAAACGCTCTGGCTCTTAAGAGCGGACACACTTCAGCTGAAGTCATCTCTCCACATGCAGCAGGGTGCAGTTCAAGTTTCATAAGATTTTGACTGTTCTTTGAGATTTTTTCCTTTTGAGTTGGGAGAGTCGTGTGTGTGTGTGTGTGTGTGTGTGTGTGTGTGTGTGCGTGTGTGTGCATGCGTGTGTGCATGTGTGTGTGTGTGCAGCATGTGTATACAGTGAAGATCTCTATTGCTATCTAACTTGATGCTGCTTTATTAGCAGCAATGTAAGATAAGCACAGAGCGCCTCACACAAAAGAATGGGAACTACAACTCACAGCTAATTATTTCTGAGCGTCAACATATTCCATAGTTCTAAAGCTAAAAATCCCTTCCCGCCCTGTACCATAATATTACGGTGCAGTGATGGTGAGGGTACAGGAACTGTGCCCGCGCCATCCCTTGCAGGTCATGGCTGTGCTCTAATGGTCGGGATTGTAGATCATTCAGCTTAGATTACGCAGCCAATAGCAGTTTTACAGAGGGTCCACGGAAGGGGCGTCGCTAGCACCTTCGGGGCCCAAGCCCCAGATCTTTGGCCCGGTGCCCTGGATCCCCGGCGACTGACACATTCGGGTTGCAATTACGACCGGGCCACGACCGCCCGCACTGCATCTATAAAAGTTACTATCGTAACTGGGGATTATGTAAGAAAATACACGGGTCCCTGTTACTATAGTAACGACACACCCATCTTCCTTCCCTAGCGCAGCGGAAGTCTTGACGTTTTCTCACGTCATGTCATCAGGATGCTAAATGGTATCGGGACATCCGCTGCACCCGGAGCCGAAGAGAAGTGTAAGTGTAACGTTACGGTCTGCTGGTACCCCTGGTGGTGGTGGGTACCGGGGTAATAATGGGGGTTAGTGCTAGCCTCTGCATCGGCTAACAGTAAGCCCCGCCTTAGTAATGGACGCTGTCAATCAGACAGCAGCTATTAATAAGGCAGTAGTAATAAAGTTTAAAAACATAAAAAAAGATATTTTCTTGAAATAAAAAAAAAACATACCACCCTAATTAACAAATTTATTTAGCATAAAAAAGCCATCATTAAAGCAGTCCTCAAATCCAACGTAATCCAATGGCCGAACCTGTGAAAAAACTCAAATAGACAAAAAAATATTGGTAACACATGAAAAAGCAAAACAATTCTTATACTTACCTTTCCTGGGTCCAGCGTTGGAGCCGCAATGTCAGCGAGCTGGGCCCTATATCTAAGCCTATAATGTATGATACTATCTGCTGAGCCAGAGTATCTAATCCTATCCGTAGCTATAGGGTCAGAGTACTACAGATATGCTGTCTCATATATATATATATATATATATATATATATATATATACATATAAAATCCAAAAAAATGAAGAGGCAGCACTCCAAGGAAATTGGTGAAAAAAAAGTGGTGTGTTTATTCACCCCAGGCAGGCAACGTTTCGATCCGTCTCTATGGGATCTTTGACAAAGATCCCATAGAGACGGATCGAAACGTTGCCTGCCTGGGGTGAATAAACACACCACTTTTTTTTTCACCAATTTCCTTGGAGTGCTGCCTCTTCATTTTTTTGGATTTCATTAACAAGGGTTCCTAGTTTGCACACTGTCAAAGACATGAACAGTCTAGAATTTTTAGGCTAGGTTAATTTTACCAGTGAGAGATAGATTATATAAAAAAAAAAAAGAAAATCACATTGTCAAAGTTATATATATTTATTTGCATTTTGCACAGAGAGATATGTATTTGATCCCCTACCAACCATTAAGAGTTCAGCCTCCTCCAGACCAGTTACACGCTCCAAATCAACTTGGTGCCTGCATTAAAGACAGCTGTCTTAAATGGTCACCTGTATAAAAGACTCCTGTCCACAGACTCAATTAATCAGTCTGACTCTAACCTCTACAACATGGGCAAGACCAAAGAGCTTTCTAAGGATGTCAGGGACAAGATCATAGACCTGCACAAGGCTGGAATGGGCTACAAAACCATAAGTAAGACGCTGGGTGAGAAGGAGACAACTGTTGGTGCAATAGTAAGAAAATGGAAGACATACAAAATGACTGTCAATCGACATCGATCTGGGGCTCCATGCAAAATCTCACCTCGTGGGGTATCCTTGATCCTGAGGAAAGTGAGAGCTCAGCCGAAAACTACACGGGGGAACTTGTTAATGATCTCAAGGCAGCTGGGACCACAGTCACCAAGAAAACCATTGGTAACACATTACGCCGTAATGGATTAAAATCCTGCAGTGCCCGCAAGGTCCCCCTGCTCAAGAAGGCACAGGTACAGGCCCGTCTGAAGTTTGCAAATGAACATCTGGATGATTCTGAGGGTGATTGGGAGAAGGTGCTGTGGTCAGATGAGACTAAAATTGAGCTCTTTGGCATTAACTCAACTCGCCGTGTTTGGAGGAAGAGAAATGCTGCCTATGACCCAAAGAACATTGTCCCCAATGTCAAGCATGGAGGTGGAAACATTATGTTTTGGGGGTGTTTCTCTGCTGGGGGTGTTAATAGCCCCATTAAAGTCAACGGGTCCGTGTGCTGTGCGTTATTTCAACACACAGCACACGGACGAGAGTCACATTCGTCTCAATGAGCCCTAAGTCTATCATGTATGATACTGTCTGCTGGGGCCATGTATCTAAGCCTATCATGTATGAGACTGTCTGCTGAAACAATGCATCCAATTTTATCCAGCGGTGTAGCTATAGGAGCCTTAGTTTTATAGACATCCTATCTTCGATATATATGTAAGAAAAATAAAAAAAAACATTTTGGGGTGTAAATATATGTCTCGGGGCTTATGCCCCTGACCTTTTAAAACCCCAGCAACACCCCTGGTCCACGGTGAGGGCTTCCTCTTTAACCCCATTGGTAACCGCACAATGTGATAGGGGCCTAAAAATGGCTCTAGGTCTTGCATGTTTGAGAGCCTTTCAGGCCTGGTCCAAATCAGGGCCTTATTGGCTGCCTATCAGACAGGCATAATACTTTGCAATACAGATGTAATCGGTATTGCCGCATCCATAATAATATGCACTACAAAAATAAAATGTTATTGTTTGAAAAACTAAAGTCTTTATAAGATGGTGTGATCATCAGTGGGAGAATACTCCTTATTCATGTTATGTGAAGAAAGAGGCTGGGCATGATTGGTTGTGCTTGGATGTAGATTGGGTGTAGTTAGAAGCATCGCTAAAGGAGTGACTCAACCAAATAGATTTGCTCCGTGCACTGCTGCATTTGTACCCTGTATTTCCATTCATTAAAAGTTGGTAGGTATGGTGGTAAATTCTGTCATAGCATCTCTCCCACTTTTTCTAGTGAGAGACTCAGATTACCCCTTTACAAGCAGCTGTATCCTCCTCTAGCAGATTAACCCTGTGGCGCATGCAGGAAAAGTTTCCAGTTGTCCGGAAACCCCCCTGTGACCAAGGCCGCGTTATTCCTCTTGCCCAGGGAGGCCCTCACAAGGGGACTCAATTGTATCCACCTCCTTACAATTGCCAGTGCTGGCAAGGGAATCATTGGTTCCCTTCCCCACCATTTCAAAAAAAAAAAAATTGTGATGCAGGCAGTGCAATGAAGTCATTGCGCCGACTGCGTCATTCCACTGGAGCAGTCCTGGTCAGAAGAGACCAGGCCTGCATCGCTGGAGGAGACGACTACAGTGGTCACTACCTATATAGGCACTGTGTGTGTCATTACTTACAGCGAGCTGTGTGTGGCACTATCTTCATTAGCAATGTGGCACTATCTGCAGTGAGCAATGTGGCAAATCTGCATTAGCACTCTGACACTACATGGGCACTATCTACTTGGGCACTATCTAGATGAGCACTGTGTGTGGTACTATCTGGCAGATGTGAGCATGTTGTTCACCTGGAGGCTCACATTAGATATCTGGAGTAGCAAAATGCAACACTGAGGGTTATAGACAATCTTGAGCTGAACATGCTGCTCACGGAGCAAGCAGTAAGTGGGGTAGATCTGGAGGGTGAAAACATGGGTCAGCAGGATCAGGCAAGTTGCTGGGTTAATGTAGTTAGGGGCAGTGGAAAGGGGTCCAAGAAAAGGAAGGCCAATCCTGTTTCTGATATTCCAAGCAAAATTGCCAAGTTGGGTGATGATGCAAGGGTGTCGGTCTCAGAAATGGCAGCCCTAGAGGATACTGATCTCCCTAACAGCCCAGCTAGTAGTCGGCGGGATGGTAATGCAGGTACGGCAACACAATTAGTAGTTGTAGGGGATTCTATAATCAGGAAGGCGGATAGAATAATTTGTCGCCAAGACCGCATCAACCGAATGGTTTACTATCTTCCTGGTGCCAGAGTTCGGCATGTGGTGGAACGGCTGGATAAATTACTGGGAGGGGCTGTTGATGATCCAGCTGTCGTGGTCCATGTGGGTACCAACGACAGAATAAATAGTAGGTGTAGGAGCCTTAAGAATAATTTTAAAGAACTAGGCTACAAGGTGAAAGGAAGGACCTCCAAGGTTGTATTCTCAGGAATACTGCCTGTGCCATGCGCATCACAGGAAAGACAGCGGGAGCTTAGAGAATTAAATGCATGGCTTAAGTCTTGGTATAGAGGAGGAGGCTTTGGGTTCCTAGAGCACTGGGCTGACTTTTAAAGGGAAAACAGCTCCTGATTTTCAGACGTTTTTGAAGCCACTCGCGATTTTCGCTGCGTTTTTCACTGCGTTTTTTACGGCAATTTTTGGAGCTTTTTTTCAATAGAGTCTATGGAAAACGGCTCCAAAAACGTCCTAAGAAGTGTCCTGCACTTCTTTTTCGCGGCCGTTTTTGTACCTGTTTACGGCCCCAAAAATGGCCGAAAATAGGCCGTGTGAACATATCCTAAGTGTGAAAGAGACAATAGTGGGTGAAGACTGTGAGGAGTTTGAAACCTTGTGGGTGGAATTACAAAGGGAGGTAAACACTGAAAAAATTACTTTTGGTGTAATCTATAGACCCCCCCCCCATATAACTGAGGAGATGGAAGATCAAACATATAAACAAATGGAGCAGGCTGCACAGGCTGCTACTGTAGTGATAATGGGAGATTTTAATTACCGGGATATTAATTGGTGTCATGGTTCGGCTTCAACTGCAAAGGGGAGAAATTTCCTCAACCTGTTGCAGGAAAATGTTATGGGCTGACTAGAGGTGAAGCTGTGTTGGATCTGGTAATTTCTAATAATGCAGAGCTTGTTGGCAATGTCAATGTTCGTGAAAACCTCGGTAACAGTGATCACAATATAGTTATATTTTACCTATACTGTACAAAAAAAACATAGGCTGGGAGGGCAAAAACACTTAATTTTAAGAAGGACAATTTCTCCAGGATGAGGGCTGCAATTCAGGAATAGACAGGGAAGAACTAATGTCAAATAATGATACAAATTATAAATGGGAGATTTTAAAATCTACTTTGGGTAATTATAGTGCAAAATTTATTCCTATAGGTAACAAGTATAAACGACTAAAATTAAACCCCACATGGCTTACACCTTCTGTAAAAAGGGCAATACATGACAAAAAAAAGGGCATTTGAAAAATACAACTCAGAGGGTATAGCCTTTGTAAATTATAAAGGGCTTAATAAAATCTGCAAAAAAGTAATAAAATCAGCAAAAATACAAAATGAAAGACAGGTGGCCAAGGATAGTAAAACAAATCCCAAAAAATTATTCAAGTATGTAAATGCAAAAAAGTCAAGGTCTGACCATGTAGGACCCCTAAATAGTGGTAAAAGGGAGATGGTCACAGGGGATCAAGAGAAGGAAGAGTTACTAAATGGGTTCTTTAGCTCTGTGTATATACAACAGAAGAAAGAGAAGCTGATATAGCCAGTGCCCGTGCTGTTAATATATCAGTTGATATACTGAATTGGCTGAATGTAGATATGGTCCAAGCTAAGTTAAATAAAATAAATGTACACCCTAGAGTTCTTAAGGAGCTTAGTTCAGTTATTTCTGTCCCCCTCTTTAAAATATTTAGAGATTCTCTAGTGACTGGTAAAGTGCCAAGTGACTGGCGCAGGGCAAATGTGGTGCCTATTTTTAAAAAGGGCTCTAGGTATTCCCCGGGTACTTTTAGACCAGTAAGCTTTACATCCATCATGGGGAAAATGTTTGAGGGGCTATTGAGGGACTATATACAGTATTATGTGACAAAAATAGTATCATAAGTGACAGCCAGCACGGTTTTACTAAGGACAGAATTTGTCAAACCAACCTGATTTGTTTTTATGAAGAGGTGAGCAGAAGCCTAGACATATGTATTGTGTTTTTGGACTTTGCAAAAGCATTTGACAGTGTCCCTCATAGACGTTTAATGGGTAAATTAAGGACTATAGGTTTAGAAAGTATAGTTTGGAATTGGATTGAGAATTGGCTCAAGGACCGTATGTATCCCGGGAGTTGTGGTCAATGATTCCTACTCTGAATGGTCCCCGGTTATAAGTGATGTACCCAAGGGTTCCGTGCTGGGACCACTATTATTCAACTTATTTATTAATGATATACATGATGGGATTAATAGCACTATTTCTATTTTTGCAGATGACACCAAGCTATGTAGTATTGTTCAGTCTGTTAAAGATGTTCGTAAATTGCAAGCTGATTTGAACACACAGTTTTTGGGCATCCACTTGGTAAATTAAGTTTAATGTAGATAAATGTAAAGTTATGCATCTGGGTACCAACAATCTGCATGCATCATATTTCCTAGGGAGAGCTATACTGGAGGAGTCACTTGTTGAGAAGGATCTGTGGGTGTACTTGTAAATCATAAACTAAATAACAGCATGCAATGTCAATCAGCTGCTTCAAAGGCCAGCAAGATATTGTTGTGTATTAAAAGAGGCATTTACTCGAGGGACAGGGATATAATATTACCACTTTACAAAGCATTAGTGCGGCCTCATCTAGAATATGCAGGCTCCAATTTATAGAAAGGATGACTTGGAGTTGGAAAAAATACAAAGAAGAGCAACAAAGCTAATAAGGGGCATGGAGAATCTAAGTTATGAGGAAAAATTAAAAGAATTAAACCTATTTAGACTTGAAAAGAGACGACTAAGGGGGGACATGATTAACTTATATAAATATATGAAGGGCACATACAAAAACTATGGTAAAATCCTGTTCCATGTAAAACCCCCTCAAAAAACAAGGGGGCACTCCCTCCTTCTGGAAAAAGAAAGGTTCAACCTGCAGAGGCGACAAGCCTTCTTTACTGTGAGATCTGTGAATCTATGGAATAGCCTACCGCAGGAGCTGGTCACAGCAGGGACAGTAGATGGCTTTAAAAAAGGCTTAAATAATTTCCTAGAACAATAAAATATCAGCTCCTATGTGTAGAAATTTTCCCCTTCCCTTTCCCATTCCTTGGTTGAAGTTGATGGACATGTGCCTTTTTTCAACCTTACTAACTATGTAACTGTGTGGCACTAGTTACATATATACTGTGCCACTATCTACAGGGGGAACTTAGTGTGGTATTATCTGCGCTGGTTTTTACACTACAAATAGTGGTCAGCACATATCTACAAGTCTACACCGCATTCCAAATTATTATGCAAATGTTATTTTGCGCTGATTTTCCTAAATAGTCGATGCAAATGACAGTCAGTATAATCTTCAAGCCATCAACCGTTGGAGTATAATGCGAATTTTATTGAACAAATCTAATGATAACAGATTTTTTTTTTTAGAAGTAAAAAAACTCAAAATGCACTGTTTCAAATTATTATGCACAACAGAGATCAAAACATTTTAATGGTTGTAAAGAGAACTAAAATGGTAATTTGTTGAATTTGCAGCATCAGGAGGTCATATTTACAGAAATCAAAAGCTCTTTCTATCAAAAAATACTTAACAGGCCAAGTTACATGTTAACATAGGACCCCTTCTTTGATATCACCTTCACAATTCTTGCATCCATTGAATTTGTGAGTATTTGGACAGTTTCTGTTTGAATATCTTTGCAGGATGTCAGAATAGCCTCCCAGAGCTTCTGTTTTGATGTGAACTGCCTCCCACCCTCATAGATATTTTGCTTGAGGATGCTCCAAAGGTTCTCAATAGGGTTGAGGTCAGGGGAACATGGGGACAACACCATGAGTTTCTCTACTTTTATGCCCATAGCAGCCAATGACACAGATGTATTCTTTGCAGCATGGGATGGTGCATTGTCATGCATGAAGATAATTTTGCTACGGAAGGCACGGTTCTTCTTTTTGTACCACGGAAGAAAGTGGTCAGTCATAAACTCTACGTACTTTGCAGAGGTCATTTTCACACCGTCAGGGACCCTAAAGGGGCCTACCAGCTCTCTCCCCATGATTCCAGCCCGAAACATGACTCCTCCACCTCCTTGCTGACGTCGCAGCCTTGTTGGGACATGGTGGCCATTCACCAACCATCCACTACTCCATCCATCTGGACCATCCAGGGTTGCACAGCACTCATCAGTAAACAACACGGTTTGAAAATTAGTCTTCATGTATTTCTGAGCCCACTGCAACCGTTTCTGCTTCTGAGCATTGTTTAGGGGTGGCTGAATAATAGCTTTATGCACACTTGCAAACCTCTGGAGGATCCTACACCTTGAGGTTCGCGGAACTCCAGAGGCACCAGCGGCTTCAAATACCTGTTTGCTGCTTTGCAATGGCATTTTAGCAGCTGCTCTCCTAATCCTATTAATTTGTCTGGCAGAAACCTTCCTCATTATGCCTTTATCTGAACGAACCCGTCTGTGCTCTGAATCAGCCACAAATCTTTTCACAGTACGATGATCACGCTTAAGTTTTCTTGAAATATCCAATGTTTTCATACCTTGTCCAAGGTATTGCACTATTTCACGCTTTTCGGCAGCAGAGATATCCTTTTTCTTTCCCATATTGCATGAAACCTGTGGCCTGCTTAATAATGTGGAACGTCCTTCTTATGTAATTTTCCTTTGATTGGGCACACCTGGCAAACTAATTATCACAGGTGTCTGAGATTGATTACAATGTTACAAAGAGCCCTAAGACACAATACCATCCATGAGTTTAATTGAAAAACTAATAATTTAATGTTTATGACACTTAAATCCAATGTGCATAATAATTTGGAACACGGTGTATACCATTATATAAGAGCTTATAATGTAAAGAGCTCGGGTGGTGGATGCATGCACAGGGACAGCTTTACGATAGATGGTGCCTTGTGCAAAATTTTCTTTTGGCGCCCCACCCCATCATAAAAAAAATGCCCCATAAAAATGTATAATGCCCCCCACAGTATAATGCCCTTTATAGGGCCCCCACAAAGTGTAATGCCCTCTTTAGTGCCCCCCACACAGTATAATGTACCCTAAGTGCCCCCAATACAGTGTAATGCCCCCACAGCCACCCCATGCATTATTCTAATAATATTTAATGATATAATAAATTATAACCCCTTTAAGAACACAGTATTTTGTCCTCTAAGTGTGCCTACACAGTATAATGCCCCCAAAGTGCCACACACAGTATATTGTCCCCTGTAATGCCCCTACACAGTATAATGTCCCCTTAGTGGCCTCCACACAGTATAAAGCCCTTTAATGCCCCAACACAGTATAATATCCCCCTCCCCTCGGTGCCACACACAGCCCCTTCTTGTAGATAGTGCCCCCCTGTAGATTGTGCCATACTGCCGTAGATTCTGCCATACATCCCCCTTTAGATAGTGTTATACAGCCTCACCTCCCCTTGTAGATAGTTCCATAGTGCCCCCAACCTCCACCTTACAGACAGTGCCCTCCACCTCTGCCTTGTAGGCATGCCATACAGCTCCCCCACCTCCACCTTGTAGACAGTAACATACAGCCCCACACCTCTCCCTTGTAGATAAGCCATACAAACCCACTTCCCCATGCAGACAGTGCCATACAGCCCCCCACTTCCCCTTGTAGATAGTCATACAGCCCCCCAAACAAATAAAACAAATAAATTGTACTCATGTAGGCATGCGCAGGGATCAGCTGCAGGCCAAATAGCCTGTAGCCTAGTAAATGGCAGAGCAGGGAGTAAACTCCCTGCTCTGCCATAGTGTTCAATAGTATCTGCGTCCTAAGGAATTTCGTTACGTCGCTACTGCTGTAGCAGCCGTAGCGGCTGCTAGTGGTGCCACCAGGTAGGGGGGGAGGCTGTGCCGGCGCCCTCATGCCGTGGGTGCCGTAGCAGCCGCTATGGCTTCTACAGTGGTAGTTACGCCACCGCAGAAAAGGGGCGGCCGGGCAGAATGACAGCTGCAGCTGCAGAGTTGCCAGGCTTGGGTGCATTAGAAACACAAGCAGAGGAAAGGAGCCAGCGCAGCACCCCCTTCCACCTGCTGGAGTGATGCACCCTGTGCGATAGCACAGGTGGCACACCCCAGAGGCCAGCCCTGTACATGCAAACCAAATCTTGTAGAGTAAAAACCAGAGGGCAGCGGGAGCATAGTGAAAATAACTTGGTTTATCAAGTATGTATTTGCAAACCCCCCTTTAAAAATCCTGCTTTTGTCCCTGAAACCCTTTACAAGCATCTGTATCCTCCTGTAACAGATTAACCCTTTACAAGCAGCTGTATCCTCCTCTAGCAGATTACCCCTTTACAAGCAGTTGTATCCTCCTCCTGCAGATTACCCCTTAACAAGCAACTGTATCCTCCTCTAGCAGATTACCCCTTTACAAAAAGCTGTATACCCCTCTAGCAGATTACCCCATTACAAGCAGCTGTATCCTCCTCTAGCAGTTTATCCCTTTACAAGCAGCTGCATCCTCCTCAAGCAGATTACCCCATTACAAGCATCTGTATCCTCCTCTAGCAGATTACCCCCTTTACAAGCAGCTGTATCCTCCTCTAGCAGATTACCCCTTTACAAGCAGCTGTATCCTCCTCTAGCAGATTTCCCTTTTAAAAGGAGCTGTCTCCTTCTTCCCCTGCAGATTTCCCCTTTACAAGCAGATGTATCCTCCTACAGCAGATTAACCCTTTATAAGTAGCTGCATCCTATTTCTCTAGCAGATTACACCTTTACAAGCAGCTGTATCCCCCCACTAGCAGATTACCCCATTACAAGCAGCTGTTTCCTCCTCTAGCAGATTACCCCTTTACAAGCAGCAGTATCCTCTAGCAGATTACCCCATTACAAGCATCTGTATCCTCCTCTAGCAGATTACCCCCCCCCCCCCCACCTTACAAGCAGCTGTATCCTCCTCTAGCAGATTTCCCTTTTAAAAGGAGCTGTCCTCCTCTTGCTGGGCTGCATATTATAGGGAAATCTTATTATATGCCTGATAAAATAATAATATTCTGTATGAAGTAAAGTTCAGTCTCCTCCTGGCTGGTGGTGAGCCAATTATTTACCTGATTTGTGTTTTGCTGATTCCTCAGTCATTACGATGCAATGGTGAATTAATTCACCAAGTTTAATATAAGCTTATCGCAAATTTATGAGAAAAATAGGTGAACTGATTTCCCATTATATTCAAGGGACCAGCTTATTGACAAGGTGGCGCAGCAGGCTAATTGATTCATTCACCTAAAATTCTGACCAGATCTAAGCACAACGCTCCACTTGCCATTAAAATGCTTCTTCTCCTCCTTACAGTTGATACCTCCCAGACAAAAAGGAAATTTCATAATATTTGGGCTTCACTCTGCTAAAATAAAAGTAGAAACTTTGTCCCTGTAATAATGAGAAATCTTCTGATTTGCTAATGATATGTATAAGAAATAATAATTATAATTTAATCTACTGTCACTTTTTGTGCATTTTTAGTAGCTTTTTTTAAATTTACTTTCAATGCTAGATAACCCAGATCCCATGTATTAAAAAAAATAAAAAATCTTGGACAAACTCAAAATATTCATGAAAGTTGTCTACAAGCAGAATAATGAAAAGGATATAAGAGCTCTTTTGTAAGAAAATAATTTTCCTTGAGAAGCTCTCGTAGTTCTTGCATTTACAATTTGCACTGGTCAATCTGATTCTATACCCAACTTTAATTAATAAGATGATTAAAAAAAAAGAAATGGAGAGTGAAAAATGCATACCGATCTGTAATGTAAATGTAAAGGAGATTTTTTCATGTTTTAACAAGTTGCTATTTTATAATTCCCTGGCCCTAGAAAACATAAAGGAGCATATTTACTAAGACCGGCATTTCATACGCCAGTCTCAGCTATCTGTTTAGCTGGAGTAAGATGCTGCAGATGTATTAAGTGGCACGTGCCTCTTAATAAATTGTTCTCAACTTTCCTCTGGCTGTGAGCCATAGTTGTGCTGCCACAACCGCGGCATTGCGCCATCCATTTCCCCATCGGATTTAAAATGAAAATGGATGCGAAGCAGCGAAACTGCATGCAACATCATCACATACCTGAGGCTGCCTTCTGGCAGTACATTGTATCAGCCACGCCAGGTAGTGAGAACCTGAGGGGACCCTAAGGGGAGAAGAGGAGTGGTGAGATGAGTATACATATTTATTTATTGTCTGATGGGGGTAGTCTGATCTGGGGAGGCAAGATATGGTGCTCAGCAAGGGCCTCTACCTTACTATGACCTACAGAGGGAAATATATGTCAGCTAGTAGCTGACATTGATTTCCGCTATAATTTCTGCCGGTTTTCTGGCGTAAACTACAATAAATGTATCAGGCCGCAGTGGCCCTGCCCCCATTTTGCAAGCTACGGCCGCTGTTTTTTTAAAAGTGACAAGAGCGGTGTAACAGACTCAAAAGGCATTGCAAATTGTGACTGCTGAGCGTTTTTGTGACTTTTCTACGCTGTAAAACTGGCGTAGAAAAGTGAATGAATTCCCCCAAAATGTCACTGACAGTATGCATACAATCAGGGCCGGCCTTAGAAGTTTGCGACCTGTGCCATTGCACAGGGCGCATCACTCCAGCAGTTGGAAGGGGGTACTTACGCTTTCTACCTTCCCATGCTTGTATTTCAGAAGCGCCCGGGCCGGGCGACTCAACAGCTGCCTTTCCGCCTGGGCGCTTCTTCTCTCAGTGGCGTCGCTACCACTGTAGCAGCCATAGCGGCTGCTAGCGGCGACACCAGGCATGAGAGCACCCGTGCCGCCCACCGGGACGGGCCCCCCCCCATCGCCAGTGCCCCTCCATCGCCAGTGGTGCCGCTTGCAGCCACTGTTGCTGCTATACTGGTAGCAACGCCACATTCAATAGTACCTGCGTCCTTAGGGCACAGATATTATTGAACACTATAGTAAAGCAGGGAGGTATCTCCCTGCTCTTCTATCTACTAGGCCAGTGGTGCCCAACCTGGGTGCCGCGGCACCCTGGTGTGCCATGAGAAGCCTCCAGGGGTGCCGCAGGACTCCTCTGAACCACAGCCGTGATTTTTTTACAGCCCCCTTGTATATAGCACCCCCATCCTCCCATCCTGTACATAGTGCCACAGTAGCTCCCTGAAGGTGCGGAATCCCCCTGTGGCCAGGGATTCCGCTCCTGGACGGAGCGCTTGATGTCTCTGTCCATATATGACTCCTGAAGCAAAATCCCCGTCCACAGTATTGCAGACTCGGTAGGCGGTGATTCAGCTCCAGGAGAAGCCCCTGACGTCACTGTCCATAAATGAATAGAGACGTATGCGGCTTTTCCTGGAGTGGAATCCCCGGTCACAGCGTCGGCAATGCTGTGGACGGAGATTCCGCTTCAGGAGTTGCCCCTGATGTCACTGTCCATACAGGAGGATTCCGCTCCTTCAGGGAGCTACAATGGCGCTATCTACAGGAAGATGGAGTTGGTGCTATCTACATGGGAGCAGTGTGGCACTACCAACAAGGGGGCTGTTTAGCACTACCTACAAGGGGACTGTGTGTCACTACCTACAGGGCGGCTGTGTGGCAATACCCTCAAGGGGCTGTATGGCACTACGTACAAGTGGGCTGTGTGGCACTACCTAGAAGGGCGCTGTGTGGCACTACCTAGAAGGGTGCTGTGTGGCACTACCTAGAAGGGCGCAGTGTGGCACTATCTACAAGGGGACTGTGTGGCACTACCTACAAGGGGCTGTGTGGCACTATCTACAGGGGGCTGTGTGGCACTATCTACAGGGGGCATCTGTGAGTGGCGGGCTGATGGTCATTTTAGTGAAAGTAGGGCTGATGGTCAGCGCAGGACGGCATAATGACATCACTGGATCATGCCGGCCTATGCAACGATCCCGTCGTCGGTGTTGTGGAGCAGCTCCGTTCGTGGTGGGAACGGGGCCTAGGTGAGTACTATTTTTTGTTTGTTTGAGGGACACTGTCTGCAAGGGGTGGTCAGGGGCACTGTGTACAAGATGGAGGTGGAGGCTGTATGGCCTATCTACAAAGGGGAAGGTGGGGGACTGTATGGCACTGCCTACAAGAGGGAGGTGGGGGCTGTATGACACTGTCTACAAGGGGGAGCTGGGGGCACTGTCTACAAGGTCATGGGGGGCGTATGGCACTGTCTACAAGAATATATAAAATACATTTCAGATGCAAAGTATACAAAGGCAGAGTATACATATATGTAGCATAAGCACATAATAAAGAGAAATAATATAGCTTTTGCGAATAATCATTTGACATTATCAATGGAAAGGTGTCAGAACACACATACACAGTTTGCTGTGTTTGGGGCTGCGTGGCCACAGACAAATCAAAGTGCCCACGTTGACCACTGTCCACTGCCCAAAGAACCTACTGTACAAAAGGCAAGTGAGCATCAGAACTGGACTGGATTAATGGAAGAAGATGGCCTGATTTGATGAATTCCGTATATTTTACATCATGTGGATTGCCGGGTACTTGTGCATCACTTACCTGGGTAAGAGATGACACCAGGATGTCCAATCTGAAGAAGGCAAGTTGGTGTAGACAGTATGATGCTCTGGGCAATATTCTGCTGGGAAACCTTGGCATTCATGTGGATGTTACTTTGACACGCACTTCCTACATAAACATTGTTGCGGACCAAGTACACCCCTTTATGACAACGGTATTTCCTAATGGCAGTGGCCACTTTCAGCAGGATGATGCACCCTACTTTGAGGAACATGACAAGTCAATCAAGGTGTTGACTTGGCCTCCAACTACACCAGATCTTAATCAGATAGAACATCTGTGAGATGTGCTGGAAAAACAAGTCCGATCCATGGAGGCCCCATCTCGCTACTTACAGGACTTAAGAAATCTGCAGCTAACATCTTGGGCCAGATACCACAGGACACCTTCAGAGGTCTTGTGAAGTCCATGCCTCAGATCTGTTTTGGCAACACAAGGAGGATCTACTTAATATTAGGTAGGTGGTTTTAACGTTATGGCTAATCGGTGTATATACTAAAAGCCTGCGGGTTGCCCTTTAGTGTGCACACTCTTTCATGAATCAATTCAGCTACTACTGAGCTATTTTGGTGTTATGGATGCTGGATTACTTAAGATGATCTCCAATAATAGTAGCTATTACGGTGTCCATAATGGTTGTGTCCTATTTTTACCCCAAACTACAGTTCTGTAGTTATCACCATATACAGTGAATTTTCATTAATCTAGCAAACAATAATTCAGTAAGTTTGATATTCCGGCACTTGCATATAGTCCAAAATTACAATATAATGTGAAATTTTACTAAACAGGAAACAAGACAAAATGAACCAAAACCAATTAGGAGACACATCTCATTAAAATACAAAATTAGTTTTAATAAAAAAAATACATATAAAAAATTTATACAATTTTGTTTACTTGCAGCTGCCACTAGGGAGTGCTTACTGCATACAGATTTAAAGAGGTTTACTCAGAATCATAAATTATTGCCTATCCACAGGATAGGTGATCATTTTTTAATCACTAGTTACCCCAACGTTCGTGAGAACAGGGGTCCAGAACACCCCGTTCCTCCAACACATCGCCGCAGCACTCATCCAGGAAAACGGTCCCTGGACTGTCCTTGTGTTAGAAAATCTTCTGTTATAAAATTGTAATTCTTTTTAATTTAAATCCAATTCTCAAACTTTTATTTATTATGTGATTGTTCAATTCATTTAATTCAGTATTTAGTCAATGATATAAAAAGGGAATGAAGTGTCGCTTCTAAAAATACTAATACAGAAAACAATGCTGAATTACTGATTGTCTTTTCATATTATGAAACTTCTATTCTTTAATTTATAGAAAATGTAAACTCTTTCCATAGATAACAATATACTAGTACCCCCTGCAGTAATGTAATTGCGATAAGATGTAACTTGTGAATGCTCTTTGGAAATAAATACACCTGAAAAATTGTATGTCCTTTTTTAAATCCGCAAGAAGAATTCTGCAATATTTGTGTTTTCTCAGTTTGATCATTGGAGACCTAGGATACATGCACACTGACGCGCTGAATGCACAGTGTCTGTCCCACAATGGAGCTGTAGGTACTCCATGTGCCACCATATTATAGATGTGTTCAGTCACAGGCGTAGCTAGGTTCTCCAGCACCCGGGGTAAAGATTCAGTTTGGCGCCCCCCCCAACCTCTTTCCCGACATCTCCTTCCCCCTCGCCGTGTTTGTTTTGTCTACCAATCAATGACGTGTCATTTCTTTTCCACATTTCTTTTTATGTAACTCGAGCATAAAAACATTTGTACATTTTACAAGCAATATGGTTCTATACACAACACCAGAACCAAGCTCAGTATATATATACAGCACCAGAACAAAGCTCAGTACATAAATACAACACCAGCACAAATACAGCTCAATTTAGTGCAACCCCTGCTGTATAGGTATGTACGGCGTAAAACTACAGCTCCCAGCATGGCACGAACAATGATAAGGATATGCTGGGAGATGCTGTTTCACAAAAAATAAATCATATCATAATCATACCCCCCATCATCTCGCTGCAGATCATACAGTGACTACATTACTGATTAGAGGCAGAATAAACATTTACATTAAGTGTCTCACCGGTGACGTCTCAGATTCTAGTTCTTTTTCTCCATCCGGTCCAGACCTCTATGATGATTTCTCCTGGTCACAGCCCATTTCTGCAGTTTGCCACTCAGATGTCTTCAGCTTCTCACTTTTCCTACATTTCTACACCTATAAATAAATATAAAGTTCTCATTATGCCACACACTACGCCCCTAAATATAATAGCGCCATACACAGCACCTCTAATTATAATATCGCCATACACCGTGTCCCACACACACACTGTGCCCCCTGTAGATAGTGCCCCCATAGAGACCCTGTAGATAGTGCCCCCATAGATAGTGCCCCCATATAGCCCACCCCTGTATATAGTGTCCCACAAATAGCTTTCCCTATAGTGCTCCACAGATAGCCCACCCCTGTATATAGCCCCCCCTGTAGATATAGCCCACCCCTGGATATAGCCCCTCTGTAGATATAGTCCACCCCTGTATATAGTGCTCCACTTATAGTCCACCCCTGTATATAGTGCTCCACATATAGTCCACCCCTGTATATAGTGCTCCACATATAGTCCACCTCGGTATATAGTGCTCCACAGATAGCCCATCCCTGTATATAGCCCCCTGTAGATATAGCCCACCCCTGTATATACTGCTCCATAGATAGCCCACCCCTGTATATAGCCCCCTGTAGATATAGCTTACCCCTGTATATAGTGCTCCATAGATAGCCCACCCATGTATATAGCCCCCCTGTAGATATAGCCCACCCCTGTATATAGTGTTCCATAGATAGCCCACCCATGTATATAGCCCCCCTGTAGATATAGCCCACCCCTGTATATGATCCTCCATAGATAGCTCACCCCAGTATATAGCCCCCTTGTAGATAGAGCCCCCCTGTAGATAAAGCCCACCCTGTAGATAAAGCCCCCCTTGTAATAATGCCACACACTTTTTATTACAATAAAATAAACTATTTAAGCTCACCTTAATCCCGCATCCAGGCCGGCAGTAATGGAGACCTGCTCTCTTCTGCGCAGGTCTCCTGGGTGTTGAACGAAGCGTCTATGAAAGGCGCTGATTGGCTGGGCAGGATGACTTTCCCTGTCAGTCAGCGCCTTTCAGCGACGGAAGCGCGATGACGCTTCACTGGTACAAAAGAGCTCAATAGCTGGGCACGGAACGTACCCGGCCATTCATTGCTTCAAATTGTACCTGTGTCCTATAGACACAGGTACAATTATAGTGCAGGAGGAGGTGGCGCTGGCACCCCCCTTTAAGTTGCACCCGGGGCACATGCCCTGCCTGCCCCCCCCCCCTAGCTACGCCCCTGTGTTCAATCCTAGAAGCAATGGGGAGCTCCAAAATACGGCATCTAATAAACCATGCACAAATTTTTTTCCGGACTCTAATATCAAAACCTCAGTATTTCCTCAATATGAAATTTTAGGCATACTGAGGAACTATAGGGCCCCATACTGTAGACTGCAATAAGTGCAGTATCATGGCTCTGTACGAGATGGAGGTTGTACAAAGCCGTAATACATCCTTGTTCATGAGCCATTAGGCAATGTTCATACATCACATATTTATTGCGATGCAAAGCGTAAAATCTGTGGCTATATCCACACCGAAATTCACAATAAAATCTGCATGTAACACACACACATTTTATTGCGGATTTTGGTGTGTATTTTTAGGCTGTGTAATTTTGGGTGTGCAATTTTTATGCTGTATGTGAACCAAGCCTTAATGGGTTGATCAGTATGAAAATAGCAAAGGGGCTGGGCCACCTCTTTATTTAGTCAAATGTTTAAGCAGAAATTATGGGTAAATAAGGGTTTCAGATGCTCTAAGACAATGGGTGCTTCTACATTTCCTTAATCAGATGCTTTGTTTTGGTAATTTTGTATCTGTCCTTTTTGCACTTTCGGTTGGCGTCAAAAATCTGCCTTATCAAAAGTGGCATAAGGAGAAGAAAACTGTCTAACAGGTCATGCAATATGCGTGTAAATGATCATGCAGCATGCACCACTGTGATAAATTTGGCACATTATGTGCCTGCCTGGTCTAAGTTTACGATGTCTAACTATTACACAGCATCAGTAAATATGGTTCAATGTAGTGGAGGAATCAGAGTGATGTGTCTAGTCACATCCTACTCCATCGGCAGCCATATTATGGACGGGAGCGATGTGCGGTCGGAAGATAAATATGATAACAAGAGGGTGTAAGCTTCTGAACGAGCGAAGACAATGCAGAACTTCTAAAAGAGACATATTAGTAAGTTTATTAAAATCATGTTTCCAAGGATTTTTCTAAAGCAGCCACCCCACTTTTAAGTAATGTATACAATTATATTTAGAACAAAGTAATATATGTAATTGTTACAAAAGCTGATTTCTATTATAAATTGTTCCTTCCTCTTTTGAATTGTTCTGTGGTTTATATGTGCAATTATCTGAATAACACATTTTCATCTATATCTTTTTGTGAAGGTGGATCAGTGAAATACCCACCGAACTCCCTAATGTGATCATCAATGAAGAATAATTGGTAGGCAAAAGATTAGTATATAAAGGACCACAGAAAAAATATTATTTCAATAAAAAGCATTAGATTTTGTTTCTCTGCTTAATGCTTGAATAATTTGAACATACTGTATTATTAATATTCTGCTGGGCACAGCGGCATGAGAGCTTATGGAATGATTGCAATCAAAGAAAACCAAAGGGTTTAAGAACATAAAAATAATACTAGGAACATTAAAATGTGTTAACTATGTAACTAGTTGTCACCATCTGTGGGTATGTGAACCCACTGGGCCGTACCGCCGTAGTGGGATAGCAGCTGGCTAAACAGTGTACCAAGTCAATGTATATATAGCAGACCTCCCAACTGCCCCGAATTCGGCGGGACAGTCCCGCTTTTTGACTGCTGTCCCGCCGTCCCGGCGGTCTGAGCAATGTCCCGCCCTGCCCCCGACTCTCCCTGTTGCCAGCCACGCCCCCCTGCAACGACGCTGCCTGCACAGCAGTCTGCTTGGAGCAAGGGAGCAGAGTGCAGCAGACACACTGAAGCGGAACGCTGGAGAGGAGAAGAACGAAGCCACAGGACAGGGGTGACTGGTGAGTCCACAGATTAAACTATTTAGTGCCTGGGAACACTAACATTTATAAAATCATAAAATAAATTACAATATTTTATGGTTTTAGAAAATCTTGTCTCTCCAGACACATTCTTTTTGCAGCTCCCGCCCCCCCCCCCCGTGCCCCTCCCCCCTCTCTGGACTGCTGTAACTTCTGGCAGGAGAGGGAGAATTGTGGTAATAAAAAATACCCACACTTCTCCATTAAACATCTATCTAATCTATATGTCTGTCTGTCTATCACATCTATCTATCTGTCTGTCCGTCTGTCTATCTATCTATCTATCTATCTATCTATCTATCTATCTATCTATCTATCTATCTATCTATCTATCTATCTATCTATCTATCTATCTATCTATCTATCTATCTATCTAATCTATCTACAAAAATAGAATCCTGCAGCACAGGCTTAAAGAGACTCTGTCACCACATTATAAGTGTCCTATCTCCTATATAAGGAGATGGTCGCTGTAATGTAGGTGACAGTAATGCTTTTTATTTAAAAAAAACGATCTTTTTTCACAACGTTAGGAGCGATTTTGGTTTATGCTAATGAGCTTTCTTAATGCCCAAGTGGGCGTACTTTTACTTTTGACCAAGTGGGCGTTGTACAGAGGAGTGCATGACGCTGACCAATCAGCATCATGCACTCCTCTCCATTCATTTACACTGCACTAGCGATATAGATATATCGCTATGTGCAGCCTCATACACAAGCCCTAACATTACTACAGTGTCCTGATAATGAATACACATGACCATCCAGCCTGGACGTCATGTGTACTCAGAATCCTGACACTTCTGAATCTTTTCTGTGAGATTTACAGCAACGGATACGAAATCTCGTTTACCTCGTAATCTCGCGAGATTTCGTATCCGTTGCTGTAAATCTCACAGAAAAGATTCAGAAGTGTCAGGATTCTGAGTACACATGACGTCCAGGCTGGATGGTCATGTGTATTCATTATCAGGACACTGTAGTAATGTTAGGGCTTGTGTATGAGGCTGCACATAGCGATATAACTATATCGCTAGTGCAGTGTAAATGAATGGAGAGGAGTGCATGATGCCGATTGGTCAGCGTCATGCACTCCTCTGTACAATGCCCACTTGGTCGAAACTAAAAGTACGCCCACTTGGGCATTAAGAAAGCTCAATAGCATAAACTAAAATCGCTCCTAAAGTTGTGAAAAAAGATCGGTTTTTTAAATAAAAAGCATTACTGTCACCTACATTACAGCGCCAATCTCCTTATATAGGAGATAGGGCACTTATAATGTGGTGACAGAGTCTCTTTAAATGAAAGGGGGTGCAAGCCTTAGGGAACTGATCACTGTCCCTATAGACAAAAAGCAGTAAATAGGCAGTGAATAGAACAGAAATGAAGCAGCTGAGTGCTCACACGAGTGCTTCAGCATCTTCGTTTTAGCGATTGGTGGGGGTCTCAGTGCTCAGACCCCCACCAATTCAAACTTCTGACATGTCACTATGACACGTCAGAAGTTTGTTAAACGTTTACCAAACACTTTAAGTATAAAAATGCCTAAATGGATGCTCCATATGGAGTTAAAAGGGTTATCCAGTCCCTAAAAATTCATGACCTATCCTCAGGATAGGCCATCAAAAGATGATGGGTCGGGGTCCGACTTCTGGGACCCCCTGCCGATCAGCATTTTTGAAGGGGGAGCGCTGCTTCCCCTTCGTTTTTTCTTGTTCACTGTGAATCTTCGACACAGATGTAGTGGCGATTCACAGTATTGCAGCCTTCTAACATTGAAGTGAATTGGGAGAACAGGCTGAAATACCTGTGAATCGCCGCTGCATCTGTGTCGGAGATTCACAGTGAGCAATAAAAAAACTAAGGGGAAGCAGTGCTCGTACAAGCGCTGCACCCCCTTCAAAACAGCTGATCGGCGGGGGTCGCAGGAGTCGGACCCCGAGCAATTAGCTATTGATGGCGTATCCTGTGAATAGGCCATCAATTTTTAGGGATTGCAAAACCCCTTTAAAGGGGTTTTCCCACAACCACATGTATCCCCTATCCACAGAATAGGGGATACATGTGTGTTCGCTGAGGGTCTGACCACTGGGACTCCCAGTGATGAGATCTGGGGACCGAAATTCCCCCGAAGTGCTCCATGAGAATGGAGCACTAGTGCACTTGCTCGACCATTGCTTTATTAATTTCTATGGAGCTGCCGGAGATAGTGGTCCCCTAAGTCCCTAGAAATGAATGGACCGCTGTCCACTTCGGGGGACTTTCAGTCTCCAGTTCTCATCTCTGGGGGCCCCAGTGGTCGGACCCCCAGCAATCACACATGTATCCCCTATCCTGTGGATAGGGGATACATGTGTTTGTGGGGAAAACCCTTTTAATTTGTAATATATGACATTTCAGAAGTTCATTAATGTCTAGTTTCTAGTTTCTAGACTGCTGGAGGTGAGTATAATATTTTTTATTTTTCAAATTACTAACTTTATTTTTATTTTTTTTGTTTTGCAGGTTCCGCTGGACCGTTTCAACTAGGTCGTAGATTCGTTGTACTACTTCGATGATCTACGTATATTTTTTTTATGTGGGGAAGTTCTTATTTCAAAATATTTTCTTATGTGTCTGTGTTTTCTTTAATACTTTAATAGCGCCTTAGTAATGGCAGCAGTCTGATTGGCAACGTCCATTACTAAGGTGTGGCTTAATGTTTGCTAGTAAAATGGCTGCAACTAACACCCATTATTAACCCTGTACCCACCACCACAAGGGGTGCTGGGAAGAGCCGGGTGCGATCCAGTACCAGACCAACTGTAGTGATGGTCGGGCACTGGGCAGCAGCAGGCTGGTATTATGAGGCTGGAAAGGGCCAAAAACCTTCTCCTTTCCCACCCTTGTAATGCTAGGCTGCTGCTGTGTTGTATCTGGCTGGTTATGGAAAATGGGGGTGACCCCACGTCGATTTAAAAAAACAAAAAACGACATTGCTTTCCCCCCATTTTCCTAACCAGCCAGATTCAACAAAGCAGCAGCAGGCTAGCATTACCAGGGTGGGAAGGGCCACAGTTTCTGGCCTTTCCCAGCCTAATAATATCAGCCTGCGGCCGCCCCAGTGTCCGGCCATCACTGGATCGTACCCGGTTCTTCCCGACACCCCTGGTGGTGGTGGGCACCAGGGTAATAATGGGGGGTTAGTAATGGACGCAGTCAATCAGACAACTGCCATTACCAAGGCGCTAATAAAGGATTAAAAAAAACAGACACATAAGAAAATATTTTTTTTATTGAAATAAGAACTCCCCCACACAACCCTCTTTGACCATTTGTTTTTTTTTAAATGTAGATCATCGCAGTAGTCCAACGAATCTACGAGGTAGTCCAAACGGTCCAGCGGAACCTGCAAAACAAAATAATAAGGTTCGTAGTATGAAGAATAAAAATACTTCTCCCCACCTCTAGCGAGTTCTGTCTTCTTCCCTTCGCTGCGATATATACTAGACGTCAATGAAAATTAATTCCCCTTCATGTAACTCTGCTACCTGTCAGCTGAAAAGTAATCCACCACAGGGAAAAATGTTTCCCCACCATGTCTGATTCCCCAGTGTTTCTTTGTGGTACTCCGCCATGGGCAAACATTTTTCCCTCTGGCAGATGATTTTTCCATTGACAGGTAGCAGAGTTATACAACAGGAAAAACAATTCCCCATCATGCAACTCTGCTACCTGTCAACTGAAAAGTCATCCACCACAGGGTCTCCCTCTTGACTTTCATTGTTCTCAGCCTGTTGGTTTGTCATGCAGCTGCTGCTGCCGTGATGAGCAAATGTTATACCCAAGTTATGAAAAGTAACACAAAGATGATATAACCTGCAATATAATATCTGTGATATCCAGACAGTCTAGAGATCCGGAGTGACAATGTGCGCTTGTTATTTGAAGAAGGATCTGGCCGTGATTTGATGTGTTGATGCGGGATATTGGGCGTGGTTAGTGGGCGTGGCTTAAAATGTCCCTCTTTTCCGAATTCAAAAGTTGGGAGGTATGTATATAGTCCAAGCAAAAGGGTACCTGAAGAAGTTCAGACAGTAGCAACGGCTAGGCTCAAATGGGACCGTGGCAGCAGACACCAGGCGTGGTGTAACACAGCAGGCGTGACCAGTGGCACAACACGACCCCAACTTTCTAAGTCACAGGAACAAAGGTAGCACGGAATACAGGATACAGGTAGCAGGTACGGGAACACTGGGAACAGAATCACACGAAGGGACCATTTGCAAGACTAACACGGGTAAACACAACAACACTCAGGCAATGAGTAAAGGGGCAGGGCCCTTCTTATAGTCCAAGGTGATCATGGGCTAATAGATGAATATTTTCATGTGCGTGCGCTGGCCCCTTTTAGGCCGAGCACGAGTGTGAACGTGCACCCTACGGGACACAGCAGAACGGGGCGGAAGTGAGCACTGGCATCTCTGAGGGAGGAAATGTGGGCCAGCGCTCACAAATCCATGGCTGCGGCCGTCGGGGTTTGAGTAATCCTGACGGTCTGTGGCTGTGGACGCTACACTAGTATTATAAGTGGGTTGCTTTTCATAAATGAGATCTTGCAAGTTCTGTAAAATAATATATTTAAATAAAAGCATCCTGCCTTTCCCAAATTAGTATTTTTCTTGCACTTTTGGTTAGACAGTACACCACTAGTAGAAAAAAAATTATTGTTATGCTTAGAGTGGTCTTCCAAACTTAAAGGGGTTATATAGGGAGTGAAAAGTATTAGCAGTGTACTCAATGCAGTATGTGAGTACACTTGCTAATATACATTCTGGTCTCCCCTCGCATTGATTATGAGATTTTAATAGATTTTTATAGCGCTGGTGGGGGACCGGAAGTCTAGTTGCACAGTCTTTCTTCATGATGACACGACTCTTCGTCATGTGACCGGCCTTGCTGTACTCTATGTACAAGAAGTACCAGTAATTACACCTTGTCCATGGATTACAGTCGGGCTGGTCACATGACAAAGAGTCGTTTCTTCATGAAGGAGGGACCGGAATGTATATTAGCGAGTGTACTCACATACTGCAGTGAGTACACTGCTAATACTTTTCGCTCCCCACACAACCACTTTAAAAGGGTTGTCCATTTGTTAAAGAAAAAAAACAATCTGGCTGCAGAATATGTGTTAAAATAACCAAAAAAGATAATATTCACCTGTTGAATCCCTCGCCGCTTCAGCATGCCAGTATGTGACTTCTGCAGCCAATCACTAGTTGCAGCGGTCAGGTGTAGTACTTACTGGCATCACCGCTGCGGCCAGTGATTGTCTGTCATAGTCATGTGCTGGTATGGCACATAACGGCTGCTGCTATGTAAACAAAGACCAGAGGGGGACCACGGAAGCATCAGTGCTGGAGTGTCTGGCGAATTTAACAGGTGATCATTGTCTTTTTTATTATCTTAACACATATTCTGCAGACAATTTTTTTTAAGAATCAGGATAATCCCTTTAATGGAGCTTTGTAGAATCATCATTACTGTGGATCTTTACTGCCTGAATGAGAGTCTTATTTGTGTATGTTACCTGCCCCTGCACAGAACAACTATTATCCATAGATAGTGATAGCGCCACTCTCCTGGCATAAGTGATCAGTCAATGATCACTCCTGCCATTCTGATTAGTCTTGACAATGCATCCAGCAAAGCATTATCACTTTCGTTATAAACATAAGGCATGATGCCAGTGTGAATAAAGCCAAAGCTTCTCTGTAAGCTGCTTACATGTACGGTATCTTCTTGTCAGTGTATGAGACTTGTGCAGCGTTGTAGAGCCAATATGGTCTGGTTATTACTATGTCAGACATTATGAACATTACTGTGACTAGAATTGTTAATTGGCATTTTAATGGACCGTTACTATGGTGGAACTGGTTCTACTGCTACTATAAGGCTGACCTTATGGGCATTACTTTGATGCTAGAACTATGGGTTCCGCTATGACTGGCACTATTAATTACACTACTCATAGACTGGTATTTTTAATAGACACTAACTTTGATGGTATGGACATTCATTTAAATCTGGCACTACTTTATAGCACTGCTATGGTTTACACTACTCTATGGATACTATTACTGTACTGCTAGTATTACTATCTAGTTTACATATAGGTCAGCAACAGGTGTCGCATGAGAGGTAGGCATTTGCTAAGAGCACCATTGAGGAGGGGGGACAATTTATGGATTTTCTGTTAAAGATCAATACTCTGGCTTTACATTTTTTAAGAAATCAGTGTTTCCAGGGATTAATTAGAACACTGGATAGTTAAATGACTGACTGTCTATCCGACAACTATCATACTGAACTTCCGGGTGCCTTCTGAAACCACTGCCTTTGGCACCAACAAAGCTTGTCCTACCCTTGTTTTTAAATTGTGTTTTTTCATATACCTAATGTCAGCAGGAATCCTTTTTGCTGCATGATGTGCAAACTAAAACGGTGTACCCAATGCCACCTCTTTAAAATTAGTTTAGGTACATGTTACGTATGTGCAAAGCATGCCACATGTTTCCACAGTGCCAAGATCAAGATAGTAGTCATAATGTCAGCCTCGCAGTAGAAAGAGGAATAGTGCTAGAAGATAGCTGGTATTGTTTTCTAACTTTGTATTTGCGTGACCAACAAACTACATTTTATCTTCGCTTTCAGTTTTTCTGGTTTCACGCAACTGAATTTTTTAATCAAATATTATTAAAATCAACGTGAAATTGTGTGAAATTGATGTTCATTAAAAGAGCGTTTCCAGCTAAAACTAACATTTGGCCATATATTAGTAAATTAAAAGTTAGAGCAGAAGCCCAAATTTGGTAATTATGTTTTGGTATTTTTATTTTTTGTTTTGTGGCGACCATTTTGAACAAATAACTACAGAAAGGCCAGTTATATTGTTTATCCATCCTGAATAGGCTTCTCATAAACTGCCGAACAACTATAATTTGGCATGTTATATCAGCACCAAAGTGATGGTTTACCATCAGCAGCTCAAAATAGACAACCAACATGGCTGCACTTTCCGTTGTCTTTATCATCTGCAATCATCTTTCTTTTTTTTTAAACACGTACCTAATTGTAAATGGGATACCCTTTTGCTTTTAAGTCTGCCTGAATTTTGTGAAGAATGGTTACATTTGGATTGTGAATATACATAACAGCACAAAGGGTCTTGAAAATGTGATGCTATTTGGTTACTTCCTTATTTCACCCCTTCAACTTCATTCTATAGACATGTAATTGATGTAACATTATACAGACTGTAGTGCCTTTAATGATCCCTTATAAAGCATAACACATCTATTGCATAATCCCAAACTGTTCCACTGTCAGCAGCAACAAATTTTTTTGTGAACTACCCATCATTAACTATTGTAAATACTTTGTTTGTGAGTAGCACTTAGTGGTCTAATTGAATCATATGAAGCAGCTGAGAACGACAAGAGTTCCCCTAAAAAAATCCAAATATACAATTTGAAAACAATAACAAAATTCTTATAGTGACAGCAACATTTTAGTCGTTAGAAAAAGAGGGGACCCCACTCTGTCATCCCATTGAAGCGATCGCAAAGTGCTGATGGTTGTCATGGAAGGCCCCCAGATCAGTTATCTTCATGCTCCTAACAATCCCTGCCAGAGGCTTAATAGCAGCAGGTTAAAATATAATACACTGCAATACATAGGTATTGCAGTGTATTCTACATGTGATCAAACTTGTTTAAGTCCGCTATGGAGAAAAATGTAAAAAACAGTTAAATAAAGTATTTTGTAATATACAAAAAAACAATACAAATATTAAAGGTTAAAAAAAAATGTTTCCCTGTTTTACCATAAAGTAATGTAAAAAAAATTAAATAAACAAACATAATTGGAATTGTCGCATCTGTAAAAGTCCAAGCTCTTATAATATAATGTTCTTTAACCCGCAGGGTGAACGACATAAATAAAAAAAACACCAGATACCCTGTGTCAAGACTTTACGTGCTCAATTATCCCCATCTACTACCTCAACTGGAAAAGGAGCTCGATGACCACCTACGGTTTGAAGTTTCGTGGGTAGGGCGTATAGCAGCTCTTAAAATGTTAATTTTACCAAAAATTCTTTACTTATTTCGAAATCTGCCTATATGGGTCCCTGTATCTTATCTACATAAACTGCAACAACTCTTAGTCAAATATGCATGGAAGAAACAAAAAGCGAGGGTAGCTGTTCAAATTCTATACCTCCCAGTGGCACAAGGAGGGTTGGGATTCCCCCATATTTTTGCGTACTATCACTCCTGTATTCTAGACCAAGTAAGGCAGTGGTTAAATCCAGTGCATGTAAAACACTGGGCTCTAATTGAAAGCAGCTGTGGGCAGTTTGAATCTCTTGAGACATACCGGTGGGCTGCAGCACTGAAACTGCCTATTCCTGTCTCGCCTTTGCTGACTATTAAGGCGGCTCTAAATTCGTGGAAATCATTGGTGGTCAAAAAAGCTCTTTTTCCTATGAGATTGTCAGATATGAGTATTCGAGTACTCGCGCAATTAATTCCTAATTTGAATCTGTCATTCTGGATTGCTCAGGGAATAGGTACGGTGGGGGATATGTGGAGTGGAGGTGTTCTTCCTACTTTTGCAGAGCTTGTTAATAAATTCAATTTACCAACTAAAGATTTCTATAAGTACATTCGCGTTCGCCATTTCTTAATAAGCAAGACTAATGATCCCCTTCCCTCTAAATCACTCTATGAATCCTACTTTTTTCAGTATCCCAAAACTGTAAAGGGGGTTTCCAGAGCATATCGGGCTATACTAGATACCTTACAGCAATCTGAACTCCAGTGTGTTAGGAGGTGGGAAGCTGATTTATCCTTACCTCAGGATAGTGTAGATTGGGAAGCTACCTTTTCGTTGGCCTCTCAACTGTCTAATTCTACTCATCATTTAGAAACTACTAGAAAGGTGCTATATAGATGGTATCTAACGCCTCATCGCCTCTCCTTAATATATCCTAATACCTCTAATATTTGCTGGAGATGTGGACTGGAAGTGGGGACTCTTATACATATTTTCTGGTACTGTCCGGATATACAGACTTTTTGGGTCAAGATAGACAAACTCCTGTCGATTGTTCTACAATTCCCAGTAGTTACTACTCCCGCCTTAGCTCTGCTACATGTAGGTTTAGCTGATTTCCATCCACATGATAAATCCATTATTTTCCATGTACTATGCTCTGCAAAAAATTTTATAGCCAAATATTGGAAGAAAACCTCCGCTCCTCCAATAACTGAGGTAATTCAGTATGTCAATCTCACCTGTATTATGGAACGAACGATAATCTTACAGCGATCTCAGGTTTCACAATGTCTCCAATGGGATAAATGGACGTCCTCTAGATATTATGTGGATTCCCTGCATACTTAAACTTCCACATAATGTAATGCTCGTGCTCTTGCAAGCTGAGTTGTTTTGTTTGTTTGTTCTGTTTAAGTTTGGTTTATAACTCTTTTCTAAAAAACATTGACGGAGAATCTACATGACCTAAGTAGGCATTTACCTTGGACCCTAGTGTAACTTAACCCCATAATAGTGAATGATGTATAACCTATAACTTACTACATTTGTTTAACATGTATAGGTTGGTACGTCTAGATGGGGTTAAAATTTGTATGACTCATTTCCTATTTTGTATTCCTTCTGTGGAGAAAAAATTGTCACAAAAATGTTAATGCACATTGTACATGCCAAAAGTTTGTATGTGATATCTGATTCTTATGTCAATAAAACTTATGTTTTAAAAAAAAACAAAACACCAGAATTGCTGTTTTTTGGTCACCATAGCTTCTCAAAAAATAGAATAAAAAGTGTGCAAAATATTGTATGTACCTGTAAATGGTTCCAATAAAAACGACAGCTTGCCCGGCAAAAAATAAACCCTCACACAACTCCATCGAAGGAAAAATAAAAAAAGTTATGGCTATAAAAATATGGCAACACAAAACAAATTTTTATTTAATAAATCATTTTCTCTTTGGAAAAAGTAGTAAAACATAAAAAAACTCAGTAAATTTGGCATCGTCATAATTTTATTGACCAGCAAAATGAAGTTAAAGGGTTTGTCCACTACCGAACAACCGAAAACATATCCAGCCCGGCCGCTATTCTGTGACCGGAGTCATCTGCTTCCGGCATGGATATCTGGTTCCTGGAGGCAGCCGGAGAAGCTAATCGGTGTGGGGTACTGGTGTCGGACCTACACCGATCATACACTGATGACCTATCCAGTGGTTAGGTCATCAGTTGTCCGGTAGTGGACAACCCTTTAACATTTAACCGCACGGTGAACACCAGTGAAAACAAAAGCCACAAATAAAGGATTGCAGTTTTATTACTAATACTTTTTCAGTCTTCTAGTACATTATATGATACATTAAATGGTGCCATTAAAACTAAAACTTGTTCCTCAAAAAACAAGCCCTCATATGGCTATGTTGACAGAAAAATAGCAAAGCTTATGGAAGGCGGGGAGGAGAAAACGAAAAGAAAAAGACTAGAAATGGCTACAACGGCAAGGGGTTAAGGGGTTAAGCTATTCTTTATGGGGTCATTAAGTTATACTGTGTTATATTTCTATGTTCTACTTCATCATTCTCTAGTAAAGACCTTCTAGACCTTATTGACATTATGTTTTCATTATAGAAGACACATTACACCGGGAATCTGAGAAAACACATGGAAAAGTATTACTCTTGTGGTGAAGTTTGCATAAAATGTTTTTTATGAGATGCTGATGAACCACTTGAATTGTAAATTACCTATTCTAAATCTGAGGCACTTCATTATCTGCACATCATCCAATCAAGAAAGCTATTAAAGGATCATTTTAGCACTTCAGAATTATTTGGCTTGGGAAGAGAAGATAGCTGGTATTGTTTTCTAACTTTGTATTTGCGTGACCAACAAACTACATTTTATACTCGCTTTCAGTTTTTCTGGTTTCACGCAATTGAATTTTGTAATCAAATAATATTAAAATCAACGTGAAATACTGTAACTGTGTGAAATTGATGTTTCATTAAAGAGCGTTTCCAGACAAAACACAAAATTGGCCATATATTAGTAAATCAAAAGTTAGAGCAGAAGCCCAACTTTGGTAATTATGTTTTGGTATTTTTCCTTTTTGTTTTGTGGTGGCCATTTTGCCCAAATAATTACATAAAGGGCAGCCATATTGTTTATCCATCCTGAATAGGCTTCTCATAAACTACGGAACAACTATAATTCTGTTAGGCCTCATGCACACGACCGTAGCCGTGTGCACGGCCGTGATTTTCGGGTCGGCCGGCTGCGGACTGTCAGCCGCAGGCCGCCCGCAAATCGCGGGACAGGCACATGGCCGCGGCCATTGTTTTCAATGAGCCCGGACCGCAGAACCGGGCCATAATAAGACATGCCCGTTCTTTCTGCGGTCCGGACTCCCGGTCCGTGCAAGGACCGCAAAAACTACGGTCGTGTGCACGGCCCCATAGAAAAGAATGGGGCCGCAATTCTCCCGTGGATTTTCGGGGGAATTGCGGCCGCAAAAACACGTTCGTGTGCATGGGGCCTTAGCACGTTATAACAGTACCAAAGTGATGGTTTACCATCAGCAACTCAAAATAGACAACCAACATGGATGCACTTTGTGTTGTCTTTTTCATCAGCAATAAAATTACTTTTTTTTTTAAACACGTATGCTTTTAGGTCTGCTTGAATTTTGTGAGGAATGGTTTTATTTGGATTGTGAGTATACATACTGGAAAACAGCACAAAGGGTCTTGAAAATGTGATGCTACTTGGTTACTTCCTTATTTATGTTACTTAAAATACAAGAACTACAGCAGGGGTCAGCAACCTTCAACACCTCAGCTGTTGTGAAAATACAGATCCCACCATGCCCTAACAGCCTTTGACTGGAATACTAACGCCCTGTTCACACTGAGTATTTTTGGCGCGGAAACCGCTCCCCAAAACTCGTCAAAAACCGCCCGAAAATGCCTCCCATTGATTTCAATGGGAGGCGGACGAGTTTTTTTACCACGAGCGAAAAAAAAATGCGTTGCGGTAAAAAGAAGCGACATGACCTCTCTTGAGGCGGTTTCCGCCTCCAAGACCCCATATCAATCAGTCAGAAACGGGGAAAAAATGCCTCGACGAGTGTTTTGGCGAGTTTTTGTCAAACCACTGTGTAAAAAACGTCTGGAGCAGTTTTTGCAGGAGGAATTTTCCTCCTGCAAAAAACTCTGTGTGAACACAGCCTAAAGCCTTTGGCTGTCAAGGAATGCTGGGAGTTGTAGTTTTACAACACCTGGAGTGTCGAAGGTTGCAGACCCCTGAACTGCAGTATGTTGGTAAAATAGATTTATGGACATTTTTCTGACACCATTAAGACGATTTTTTTTTTATTTTTTATTTTTCTAAGATAAAGTCATGTACATTACAAACTGTATGTAACACATAGAAAATTTAATATTAGGCATCTTTTACAAGACAAAAAACAAACAAAAAACATACAGATGTCATATAACCGAATATAACACTACAAGCAATACAAAAATGTGTATCGTAATTGCAGACATCATAGCGACCACCATTCCTAAGAAAAAATGGTTATGGTAGAGGTACTAATAAGTGTGTAAATAGGTGGAAGGGTGGATAAGGCTATGTGCTAAACCAGTGGTCTAGTAGATAAATGTAGAAGGATTCAAAAGGGTTGCATAAGTGTAATTATTATTGGTCCCTAATTGGAATGCATATTTATGGCAGGTATGATTAGACGCGAAGTCTCACAGGACATAGGTATAAAGGTGGGAGAAAAAATCTCAACCATCCATATGACACAATTAGAGATAAAGACTCTAACAATATATAATAAACCAGAGAAAAAGAGTCCATATATATCCACATCTGAAGAAATTAAACATCTTTATTGATAATAAATACATAGAACAAAAAACAGAGAATCTAAAAATGAGTCCTTGACTAAGTCACAATACCAATATAAAACGGAATATTAAGTCACATAAGAGTATACATGTTACATTGATAATCGGAATTACTCCTACACAGGGTATATCTATAGAAGTTATATAAATAATAAGATGTAAATACAAAAAGTACAGCAGACCGGACCATTAGACCGTTTGCCTAAGGAAACTAGTGTTCCTGGGGAAATAACAAGTGTCCCTATGAATCCAGTGAATGCACTTACCCATATTGAGGAGAATCGTGTGACCCAGAGTGTGGAAGTGCGCCCCGACGCGCGTTTCGCTTGTAGCTTTCTCAAGCTTTCCCCTTGAGAAAGCTACAAGCGAAACGCGCGTCGGGGCGCACTTCCACACTCTGGGTCACACGATTCTCCTCAATATGGGTAAGTGCATTCACTGGATTCATAGGGACACTTGTTATTTCCCCAGGAACACTAGTTTCCTTAGGCAAATGGTCTAATGGTCCGGTCTGCTGTACTTTTTGTATTTACATCTTATTATTTATATAACTTCTATAGATATACCCTGTGTAGGAGTAATTCCGATTATCAATGTAACATGTATACTCTATGTGACTTAATATTCCGTTTTATATTGGTATTGTGACTTAGTCAAGGACTCATTTTTAGATTCTCTGTTTTTTGTTCTATGTATTTATTATCAATAAAGATGTTTAATTTCTTCAGATGTGGATATATATGGACTCTTTTTCTCTGGTTTATTATATTTGTGGCAGGTAGCCTACAGTAAAGTTCTGAAAGGATATGAAAGGACACAAATAAGATGAAAAGAAAAACGAACTCAAAAATAAAATAACAAGAAAAAGTTAAAGTTAGGCTCGATTCACACGAACGAGTGCAAACTCGGACGTCAAAAACAGTCGTTTTTCACATCCGAGTTGCACCCGTGCGGATCCCGTTTTCACGGATCCCTATAGACTTGAGTGAAAACGGCCGAAAATAGGACATGTTCTATTTTTTAACGGACCCTTCACATGGTCCGTTGAAACAGACGTGTGAACGGCCCCATTGAAATACATGCGTCCGTGTGACGGCTGTTGTTTTAACGGTCGTCACACGAACGTATACTAAGGTCGTGTGAATAAGCCCTTAATCTGTGGTTTTGTCGTGAGCCAGATGGTGACACATACTCCTCCTATCAGCAGTGCACACCCAGGTTTGGGCGTGGCCTCATAATTCCAAGTCAATAGGAGCAGAGCTGTAGTTCAGCAGAACAGCTGCTATGCAGTGCTCGAAGCCATCTGCTACCTGTTCCAACTATTGCATATCCTTCAAACATCCGGCGCTCGGAGCAGCTGAGCAGTGCAGAAAAATTCCCTCCTTACAGACATAAGGAATACTTGACTTCACTAGACCCTGGTAGAACGGTTCTGTTTGTTGTATCCTACACTGTGCAGAGAGTTTATTATGTTAGAGTCAGATCTTGATCTATTCACTGCCTTGTGATACTTGTTTATTCTATATTAAAGATTATTAAAAGTTTCCTTAAGCTAACCCGTATTTTGTAAAAATTTGTTAGTTTCGATGCAGTCATAGAGGATATAGTATGGCTGGGCAATTATGACCTAAATCAAAATGCCCTGTATGGTGCTGTCATTGGTGGAATGGAGGCTTCAGAGGGAGGGACTGGAAGTCCCTTGAAGAGCCAGGTACAATAAGTAGGAAAGCGCGGTCACACTAATACTTTCGCCACCATACTGATGGAAGAAGGGACGAGAGAGCTTAGAGGGAGCAAGAAGGAAGAGGTGGACATCTGACAAATAAGCAAAAAAGCTGTGAGGAAAGCAGAAAGTAACGTAATAGTTTGGGTGTGGACACGAGTAGAGACCTGGAACAGAAAATATTTCTGATTGATAAAATGTTTACCAGGTTAGACATTTTAGTAACATTTAATAGATTGTGACACTGTAAGTGTTGTATTCATTAAAGTTTGCTGTGCCTTATTAACCCCTTTGCGTCATTTGACGTACACTTATATCCGAGCCGGGAAGGTTGAGTATGAAGCAAGCTCACAGGCTGAGTCTACTCAATACTCAGCAGCTGTCGACTGTATCTTACAACCGACCCTTGACAATAATGGCCAGGATCCAAAATAGAACTCAGGTTCTGGACGTTAAATCACTTAGATGCTGCGATAAATAGCAACCGTGGCATCCAAGCGTTAGAAAGAGTGGGTGCCCCCTTCCATCAGCCCATTGCGAATTATTGTCATAAGGTTGATAGTTGAAGACCCCCCGGTCTGCCATTGTTATGCTCCTATTACTGACAGAGGCAGAGCTTAATAAGAGCCAGTAAAAAATACCATACACTGTAATACATAAGTATTGCCATGTATGATACCAGTGATCAAACAGTCGCATGTTCAAGCCCCCTAGAGGAACTAAAACAAACGTATAAAACAGTTAAATAAAGTCTATTTTTATATGCAAAAAATGTATAATATAACAATTTAAAAAAAAACTCCTTTTCCCATTTCCCGCTAAAGTAATATAAAAGTATTTCTCGCCCTCCTCGTGAATATACGGCCCGGTATGAGAAGGTGTTCAAGGTCGGCACAGTGCAGCCTCTTCAGACAAATTACCAAAGGTAAAATGACATAAAATCGGACATTAATATAACAATGGGAAAATGGGGGAATAAAGGGGGGCCTGGATTCAGGAATGCTGTGGTTCATTCCTATAATCTGAATAATGTTCAATAACAACCCAATCATGATGAGAACAAATATTGGGTGGCTAACCTCACAGCCAGGGGAATATGGTAGTCTGTGGACACACAAGACTTGATACCACATTGTAAAAGAATGCACTTAACGGGCTGGCCTCTTTCTTAGTGGAATTATATATGACTTGGCATCTACCATAGCCGTGGTATATCCTTTAGTATATCCTTTGAGACATATTGTAGTACAGTGTGTGTATAAGGTAAGGGCTGCGGCAGAGGCAGCATCAGTGGAAGCAATAAGGACAGGATTACTTATCTTTTCTAGCAGTAAATAGTCATCCTCCCATAACACATAACCATAGTCCATAAAAGAGCAAGTCTCACACTCAGAGGCCAGTGGATACAGTACTGAAGGATGGCTCTCCTGAGTATTCGAGTATTCAGCATGCAGCATGTAATAGGAGATGGTGTTTCGTAGGGAGAGGTCACAGAGGAATTTGAGGATTTAGGAGGACCCAACTTACTGTTGAACCATGACTGAAAAAATGCAGCTACCAAAGAAGAGGATACAGTCAGGATCTCCAAAGCTCAGGTCAGAGTGTCAGCTCTCCAAGCTGTCTGGTTTAGTTGGAGTTTTGTTGTTCAGATTTGCACTCTAATCATAGGAAATAACAAATTTTAAGATTTCAACAAAGCCTTATGTAATAATTACACGTTTGACATAAGTGCTGCCGCTAGTTATCTTAGACTGAAATATGAGTGGTTCTCTACAGATAAGTTCTATTTTTCCCATTTAAATAAAATGTCAAATACAAAAATGCAAAGAATTAGTTTTATTTTAGTTTTTTGTTTCCTATGATCTTCTTCTAAGAAATAACTGCCTTCTCAGCTGTAGATTGTGCTTTTCTTTAAGTCAAAGCTTTTTGTATTCAATAATCAAAGGTTTTCATAGAAAGCACTTAAAAAGATTGATATGGTTGTGTCATAACTGCAAAGACATGAATCTCTGTAATTGGAAGTCAACAAAATCATTGTGGGGAAATTAATCAAACTTCTTTCTACATTACAAATGTAAATGTGATTTCGGTTTAGCTTAAGTTCTGTTATTGTCACTGAGAAAATTGTTTCTTTTTCTTTTAGACATTTCAACAATTATCTCTTGATAGTTTATTTTACTATGTGCGGTAGGCAACAGCAGTGTTGTGTTTTTTTATGCATTTGTCTTAAATCAGTTCTCTAATAAAACATAAAACAAACCAACAAACCTAATTTAAAGTTGTAATACTTTATTGTGTTATAGATGTTACAGAATTGACTGGTTAGATACATTTTCTAGAGAATCAATAAAGAAGAGAACTTTAAAATAAATGTCTTCCTTTGTCTTTATAAAGGTTGGAGCTCTGTTTATCTGATACACAGCTTTAAATAACCTGCGGAGATATAAAAATAATAGATAACATGTCATCACTAGAGGAAATTTAGGAGATTACTGCATATTGTGTATACATAGAATAATAATAAGCTCCCCCTAGTGGTGGCTGCATGCAGACTAGCATGTTATCTTTAAAAATCTATGTCAGGGATTTTGAACTCTCTATCAGTAAAACAAAGCTTTGACTGTTATAAAAATATAATATGAAATTAATCAGCACAGAATTTCGGACATGATTAAAGGTGGAGATTCATTTTAAAGTGATTTTCTGCTTTTGACCATCTCTACTTGTTAGAAGAGTCCCTTGACAACAACTGATCACAAAGTTTCCCCTTGTTTGGACCTCATTTGATCTGCTGTAATCTGTACGTTAACCTGGCTGTACGTGTTCAATTTCCCTGCAGCACCACCACAGGAAAAATTAAGTATTACCGAGTGCTCATTCAAATCAATTGATTGTTTGAGTAATGTAGGACAGTACATGTCCTCCAAAGAGAGACACTCTTTGTAACCGTTCTCCACTCTGTCCATGAGATGAGGATCTTCAACAGTAAGTGTTAAATTTACCTGCAGCTCCACCACAGGAGAAGTTCAGTATTACACAGTGCTCTTTCAAATCAATTCAATGTCTGTATAATGTAGGACAGGACAGTTCCTTCAGAGAGATAGACACTCTTTGTAACTTCTCTCCACTCTGTCCATGAGGCAACAGAGGAATCCCCCTCCCATTAACTCAGATTTCTCAGAGTATATGAAAATGGGTTTTGGGAAAATGGGAAAAATTGCACATGTAAATCCAGCCCTTTCCCAGGCTTTTAACACATGTAGCCTTTTTTTCTCACACACAGCATGAACTCGGTAAATATTCAGGAGGTTTTAAACCCATAAAGTCACATTTAAACAAATAGCAGCCAATAAGACAAAGTAAAAAGCACAGTTTTCTGCACTATGTGAATTGGATTTCACAAATAGCTGCATTTGCCTATAGCCTCATCCAATTAATTTTGTATTGCTGGAGTAAATAAAAAGTAATGTAATTTACAAATAGTCTAACATGTATAGAAACATTGTGTACCTTTTAGTTAGAATGTCATTTAGCATAGCGTACAGTTTTCTAGAATCTCAGCAAAAAACATATTTTTAGGCAGGTAATAATACAACCGGATGTATATTATTGACCATACTCTTGTTTATATGTAATACTGGGATACTGATTTGACAGATTTGACAATATAATATACAATAGCCATCTGGTGCCTTATCCCAATGATTAATAAGCATCATATACAAGTAATATATCTAACAAAAATAGTTTTAAAGCAAACCTTATGCACGAAAAATGATCAAGGATGTATATTAGAAAAGAATTGTGAGGCATTGGATGTGTAAGAAAAATATAATATTAGATCATATGTTTTTTAGTGAACATGGATGAGATTCTAGCTCTAGTTTTTCCCAACTAGTCAGGCCTATCTATTTCTGTAGATCCAATTTGGACTATATTACCGAATAAGAATCACCGTAATATGATAATACATAATTCAGACACACTTGTTTACAGATAATGAATACATTTTATAAAACCTTATGCATATTAGTGCATTTGGGACCATATCAAACGAAACCTGAATGCAGTTTTAATGTATTTCAATGGAACAATGCATAACATCTTATAAAAATACAGTGTTAAACGCATACAGAGTCTGTATAAAAAAAACAATCGCAGCATTCTCCATCTCATGCCACATAGAAGAGTGAGATTTGCCCTATAAGCGCTGATTTCAGGATTTGTAATCTAAAACTTGATCCATGAAATGAAACCTAACACTGATGTTGGCTGCAATACAATAAATATTAAGCAAATTACAAATTCATATTTTTCCGTTTCTATGTAGGATTTGCAATTAGAATAATCCAGATGCAGAGTATCCAATGTAGGAGAGTTTATTATTTGACATAACTAATTGTAATATTACAATGTTTTCCATCATACTGGTCTCCACAGGCGCATGGAGATCCAGTGGTGGCCTCTGATGGCTACAAAGAAAGTTGGTAAGCCACCTGCTCCACTTGAATAAAATGCGGCAGATTAAATAAGAGGGGCACGCTGCTTGAAAAATCTGTCGCATATTTCCGCTGGCAATGACCGCTCCTCTACAATTCTTCCCTCCAGGTTCCATTAGCACTCCAGTGCTGCTCATATTTTTAAGCCCTTTCGCGAAAGGTTGATAAATTCGCCCCATTCTGTTTCAACTTTTGCTCTATGCAAGATTGTATCCCTGAAGATCTAGTCTGTCTTTGTGGAAATATGTGTGGTATTTATACCCCACAACTGCTATTATCACAAACCTCATTGTCCTACAAATAGTTATGGGTTTATTTTTGTTACTTTTTAGCACAACAAGTTCAGAATATTTAGGGATTTTGGTTATGTATACATATATTCATCTTCTAGATGAAATGAGCTTATTAATCTATCATAAAAAAAACTCTTTTAGGCACTAATAATATTATATTCACTAGGAATTTCTGGGAAGCCAACTGTTACTAGGGCACTTAAACTCTTAAGTGCCAGGGTATTTTACATTTTTTATTTGTCCTTTTTTCATCCCTGCTTTCCAAGAGCTATAACTTTTTATTTTTCCATCAACATAGCTTATGGTGATTTATTTTTGTAATGGCACCATACTAGGCAGTATAAATGACATGTTAACTTATTCTGCAGGTCAGTAAGATTACGACTATACTAAATTTGTACCGTTTTTTTTAAATGTTTTATTACTATTATAAAATAAAACATTTTGTTAAAAAAAATGAATTTTGTTTCGTCATATTCTGAGACCTGTCACTTTTTTATTTTTCAGTCGATGGAGCTATGTGAGGGATTGTTTTTTGCAGGGCGAGATGTACTGAACAAAAAAAAAGCAATTCTGGCGTTATCTTGTTTTTTTTTTATGGTGTTCACCATGTGAGATAAATAATGTAATATTTAAACATTTGGAACTTTTACCGTCGTGGCAATGTTTTTTTTTTATTGTTTACATTGTTTTACAAAAACACATTTTTTTACTCTTAATTTTTTTTGTATATTGTTAAAAAACTATATTAAACTTATTTTTACACTTTTTATTTTGTCTCACTAGGAGAGTAGAACAAGTAATCATGTAGGCCCGTAACTGCCTGTGACAACACATTGGCAGCCCACGATTGCTTCACAAGAAGGTCAATGGAATGACAGAGGCATCCAAGCGGTTCAAATGCCAGGATCAGAGTTATCTCCAAACACTCCCGTTGAAGCGAGGTTATATCTGTAATACACAGCTGACACCCGCTGCTCATACTACTACCCACCCGCTATGACGTACATGTATACCATGATGAGTTAATGGGTTAAAGGGGAAACCCATTCAAAGTTGATCTGCGGCTGTGGCATTTATAAGAACCTATGCAACACCAATCTCTGATACAACATTTAAACTAAAGGGCCATTTAAAACAATGGGAGTTTGCTTAAAATGTGTCAGAGATTTTCATTGAAGAAAAAAAGGGCTGAATTTTTTGCGTGAAATTCCACTTTAGAGGGTACCTGTCATTTTCTTTGATCTTTGAAGGTCCGAGTGTTGAGTGCTTTGCCCCTTTGGCTTCGACTCTCCACCGAAACTCTACAGTCTATACACAGCTTATTCTGCAACGTGGAGGAAAGGCGGAAAAAGCCAAAGCCAAACAGAGATGAAGGGACACTCCAAAGTATTTCTGATTCTCTAGCGATAGATCGGGATCTCATCACAAGCACCCCCAATTATTGAAACTTCTAAATACCATTATGACATGTTAAAAGTTTTTTAAACCCTTAAGGACCAGCCTATTTTGGCCTTTCAGGACCAAGCTATTTTTTTTTTATGTTTTCATCTGCTCATTCCAAGAGCTATAACCTTTTTGATTTTTCATCTATGAAACTGTATGAGGGCTTGTTTTTTGCGGGACAAGTTGTAGTTTTTTTTATTGGCACTTTTTATGGTACATAAAATTTGTTGATAATGGCTATAAGCAGTTTTTTTTTATTTTTTTATTATTGCATTATACTGATTTTGCCATAAAAAATTTTTTTTCCAATATGTTTTTATTAAAAATGTTGTAATGCCTTGTATGTGGAGCCTGCATGTATTCACATACATTGCAGGCTGTTCTGTCTAGTTCTCAGTCAAATTCGTCAGTACAGTGCACTGACAGCTTGATCTACAGCCTGTCTGTCTTCTCACCTGAGTGCTCATAAACACTCATTTTAGCTGAATTATGTTTAACTCGAAAAGTCATTCAAAGGTGTTGATAGCCTTTAACTTTTAGTAATAGTTTTTAATGGAGGGTTGAGAAAAACAGCAAGTCCGCCATTGTTTTTTGTGTTTTTACGCCATGGACCATGCGGTTTAAATACCAAAATTAACTTTATTCTATTTTATCTCGAAACGATTATGGTCTTTTACTACTTTTGCTTGAAAACAACATATTTTATGGGGGGAAAAAAACATTTTTGGGCACCACTTTCTGAGACCCATACTGTAACTTTAACATTTTTCCGTTGACTGAGCCATATGGGGGCTTGTTTTTTGCAAGATGAGTTGTATTCTTTGGTGCTATTTTGGGGTGCATATAATTTATTGTTTAATTTTATACATTTTTGCAGTGGGAATTGGGGAAAAAAGAACAATTTCAACTTTTGTTTACTATTTTTAAAAAATAATAATTTATAATTTTTTTATTTGATTATAGAACTTAATTTAACAATATTTTTTGGGTTTAACTAGGGGACTAGAACATGCTCTTCATAGATCACTTACATAATGCTTGGAATACTTATTTTTCCAGAGCATTACTGCCTGTCCGTGTAAAACTGATAAGAAAACAATTAGGCCATGCCTCTTCCAGGACCCCAATTTCCATTAAAATTTATCGGCACCCCGTAATCGCCTCTGCTTCTGTCAAACTGCTGAGATGGTGCAGTCGCCATTGGCTAGCCTTATCACGCTTTCTCCCCACCACTGTGTCTGTACTTGCAGCAGGGAGTGAGCAAAGTGAGAGAAAAGGAGCCCCATAACCGCTTCCCGTGGGAAACCAGCGGCTCATATTTACATCATAATAAAAAGTGTCACTTTCTATTAGGACGTGAAAATTAAAAGCTGTGAGAGGAAGTGGTTAAAATTATAGTGACCCTTTAGGACCATGTTCAGGTGTGGAGCATTTGTTGCAAATTTTTGGTGCAGATTCCGAACCAATATTTGGCAACACAGTACAGTAAAATAAATGTAAATATCTATTTTACCAAATCAAATGAGCAGCATGCCTATTGTGTTGCAGATTTTTAGTGATTTTTTTGCAGTAGATTTCACCCTTTGCATCAAGAAGGATGAATTTATTAGAAAATCCACAACACAATCTGTATGTTATAAAAAAATTTGCTCAATCAGGATTCAATTTTGAAATTGATTTAAAAGAAAAATCTGCTTGTTTTATCTTTTTATATTGCAAATACAGCAGGTTTAGTCAGAGCTGATACTAAAGGATTCATTCAACAATCAGTTATAAAAAGGACTAACGATGAAAAAAGGCTGCAACAAGATGTGAATGCAGTCTAGTCCCTCATATTTTTTCTTTACATGTAATTACTTTGCAGCTGTTTTTGTTTAAGGGCAAAGCCACACGTGGCGGAATTGCTCTTGAATTCCGCTGCGGACACTCCGCAGCGTTAATCCGCAGCGGAGCCGTTTCTCCATTGACTTCCACTTCTATTTAGTAGGGTTCGTTTAGACGAGGCTGAAAATTCCGCTGCGGAGCATAGGCTGCGGTGCGGAATTTGGTGTCCGCAGCATGCAATGGATGTTGCGGAGTTGTGGCGGACTGGTTGCGGACTCATGGCGGAATTTCTCCATTGACTTCAATGGAGATTCTAATTTCCGCAATGAAGTCAGCAGCTGTCATGCACATGTTATGTGTGCTGCGGATGCGTCTTGCTTTTTTGACATGACATTTCTTCATTCTGGCTGGATCTATGTATTTCTAGGTCTACAGCCAGACTGAGGAAGTCAATGGGGCTCCCGTAATTACGGGAGCGTTGCTAGGAGACGTCAGTAAATAGTCACTGTCCAGGGTGCTGAAAGAGTTAAGCGATCGGCAGTAACTGTTTCTGCACCCTGGACAGTGACTACCGATCCCAATATACAGCAACCTGTCAAAAAAATTGAAGTTCATACTTACCGAGAACTCCCTGCTTCTGTCTCCAGTCCGGCTTCCCAGGATGACGTTTCAGTCTAAGTGACGGCTGCAGCCAATCACAGGCTGCAGCGGTCACATGGACTGCCGCGTCATTCAGGGAGGTCAGGCTGGATGCTGAAAGAGGGACGCGTCACCAAGACAACGGCCGGTAAGTATGAAATTCGTTTACTTTCACTAGGGAAAGTGCTGTCCCTTCTCTCCATCCTGCACTGATAGAGAGAAGGGAAGCACTTTTACCGCAGTCCGCAGCAGCTAGTCCGCATCAATTTACTGCACATTTTGGGCAGATCCGCCGCAGAATCTGCAACGCAGATTCTGTGCGGCATTGATGCGGACAGTTGCGGAGGAAATCCGCCACGTGTGGGCATGCCCTAACTGTCTACTTCTTTTACTGTGAATTTTCAGCCTCCTCCTGCATCATATTCTCTTTTGTAAAATAATGAATATAATTGAGATTCCACACTAAGCAAGCCATTACATTTTTTCCTAGACTGTAATTGTCAGGAATAGAATAGTCATAAGGACTTTTTGAAGAAGTGTTACAGAATAGTTAAAACGTAACATTTCTTATAAAGTACAAACGGCAGTGATCATTGCAGCACAAAAAAAAATATATAAAAATCATTATAATAGCAACTTATTGAACAAATAAAGAAAGTATTCACTATCAATGTGACTGGACAAAAATATATATATATTTTTTATTAACTTTAATTTATGGATGTAGCAATCTTTATCTTGACTCTTGACTGATAACTTGATGCAGCGTGATATCACACTACAAAAGATAAGGGATCTAGCCATTGTTTATTTAAAAGTCAAGGTAATGACGGCTACATCTGTATTTTAGATTATTTATAATAGCACATTTTGTGTTAGGTTGAAGGGGTTGTATGAGCTTGCAAAAAAAGGACCTGTTGTTTTTTTTTATTCTCCAGAAAGAGCGCCACTCTTGTCCATGGACTGTGTCTGTTATTACAGTTCATCCACATTAACTTGAATGGGGCTTAGCTGCAATACCAGACATAACTCATAGATAAGAATGGCACTGTTTTAGGAAAAAGCAGGCTATTTTTTCTAATTTCATACAAACTTTTTAAAGAGTACCTGTCACTAGGTTATATAAGTTGAACTGGTTTACTGATTTAAATAGCGCTGACTTCCAAATTCCAGCGCTGTTTTTGTTTTTTGTCAAAGCCCTTATACTGATTGTGACATTTTCCATTGCTATAATCCTCTCTGCTGTTTCTATTTGAAGGGTAAAATGATGTGCAGAAAAAAAAACAGCGCACTACCCAGAAAAATCTACAGCTCACTGCAACTTGGTCCATAACTCTGAGCTACTAAGTCATCAACTCTAGTGCCATTCAATATGTAATACAAACCTCAGTTGTATTGCTTTGGCTTATCTTACTGATGTATTATCCTATGTACAATCTTTTTGGTGTCATATTTCTTGAATTTTGTGCTAGTCTCTCTCTTCATTTGTAAACTTGCCTGATGAACGGGCGTCTTTGCTTTGGAAACTAGCAAATATAATTTCTCTGGTTAGCCAATAAAGGTATCACTCCTATAATAATTTTGTCTTTTTTTGGCACAGAATAATTTAACATCACATAAAGGGTGTCACGATCATAGGGTATGTGGACCCACTAGGCCGCTCTGCCGTAGCGGAGAGGCAGCTGGCCTAGTCACAGTCTATACAAGAGTCTATAGCAGTTTGTAACACACGGGCACCTGAACTAGTCCAGACAGTGGCTGTGGCTTCAGCATGGATGGAGGTAGGTACAGCAGGTTGCGCCAGACGTGGCAGACAGTACTAGACGTGGCAGACGACACTGGACGTGGCAGAAGACACTGGACGTGGCAAAAGACACTGGTTGTGGCAAATGACAGCAGGTGGAGTAGGGCACAACTCCAACACTAAGAGGCTCAGAGAGGAGAACACAGCACATGATACAGGATACGAGTAACAGGGCACGGGTAACAACTGGAACGGGAAACATTAAGGGACCATTTGCAAGACAGACTTGGGATACATCAATACCTATAACCAAACCAGGCCAAAAGAATACATATAATGATCTGCGTATATCACAGCATAAACACAATCCCTATAGTATATACGTAGATACTACCATATAAAGATTGAAACAACACAAAAGCACACTATAGGTACCATACAAAAATACTTTTATTATATTTTAATCAGATATTTAAGAGCAGTGGCCATCAAGACCTAAAATAACACAATTAAAACAACATTGTGGTGGTGGGAGGGACTACAATACACAGAACAGCATATCACACCAATAATATAGCAAGGAATGACTAGTGTTATAAATATATCTCATAGAATATCACCTGCTATACAAATAAACATAATTTCAAGAGACAAAAGGTGTACACTCTGTATAATACTGAATATCAGTTCTGTCTCCAAGAAAAAAAAGCCATTCAAAACATAGATGCTGCCAAGGTTGAATACCAACCACTGTACTGCATAATGAGTCCCAAATCACACCAAACCACCACCACAGATCTCCGACACACGTTTCGCCGTCAGCTTTTTCAAGGGGTACTGTGTGGTAGGATGGATAGGTCTTTTATAGGGAGTCTCTATGTTTAGGGTGGAGCTGTTTCCTAATTAAAGCACAACATGTGACCTGATTCTTAATAGACATTGGCTAAAATAGGAACACAGGGAAGGGTATGCACCCACCTGAGCTGGATATACACGTGGTGCCGCTCACTACATGGCGCCTGTCCATGGCGGACATACCCGCCCCGGCTCTCACATCCTGGCGCCCGGAAGGTGCAGACTGCGCATGTCTATGCGCGCCTGCATCCCATGCAACACCGGAAGGAGAGAAGCCGGGCCGGTGCATGCGCCATACACAGGCGCTCCACGACCACCATTTTTGTTCAGGGAAAGAAATGCAGAGAACTGACCATACACAAAATGCTCACAATTTCTTATATCATTTTGGGCAGATCTAATAGTATTTGGAGGAAGTACATATAGATGATTAGGGATATAATTTGTGTATATAGTACAAAAATATAATTTTATATATATATATATATATATATATATATATAAATGAATTTTTATTAAAAATCATTACAAGTAAATGAAATTAAATAAAGTAAACAAAAAAGTGATGAAGTGAAAAACAGTGACCACACGTGCTCAAAGAAAAAGTGTAAAAATGTGCACAATATAATTATATCAGCTTTTCCCCATATCTATACTGCTTTGTGCATATCCCCATATTCATACCCAACCATACTTACATGTAAAAATAACATGCATGAACACATAAATATTATGTCATAATATAACCAATATTCCTACAACATTAGTCACTTACACAGAATGTATACAGCCGCTATAGCCAAACATACAAATAACAAATACAAAAATATTAAATACATAATTGTGCAGAAAAACATACAATTAATACAATTGAATTAAATTAAATAAGGACCCATCAAATTGGAGAGTCAAATAGTGAACAGAGAACCAATGTGGTTAAAAAAAAACCTTGAAAAAGCTGACGTGATAGTACAAAGTTTATATAAATTTATTCAAAGTGCATATCATATATAATTATACATATAAACGCCAACTAGCATATCCAAACCAAAAAAACGTAATAATATTGTTACTAGAACATCCAACTTCCTCCAAAAGAGATCAATATTGATGCCCTGACCCATAAATAGTCGATGAGGCGTTATCAGTGCCAATGTAGACCTATAGAGAAATATATATATGAATAACAAAAATTACACAAATATGTGCAGAGAAAAGCCACAACTCCCTAATTCAAACTAGTTGAATATAATCCATACCAACCACAAAACAACATAATAAAATAAAAATAAAAAATCACTAAAAATGTAGAAATTAAGGATGACGCTACAAGAACCATTAGAGGTAAGATGCAAACGACATTCTTTCATTTAGCCCAAAAGGAGAACTGGTCTTGAGTTTCGTTATCCACTTACATTCTATAATTTCTAATTTGCAAAAGGTGTCTCCACCGCGGGAACCAGTGATGATCCTGTCTATTCCTCGGACTCTCAAATCCTGCCATCTATTATTGTGGTGTTCACGGAATGTCTAGGGATGGATTTTAATTTTTTACTATTATCCAAATCCTCACATTTAACTTTTCCAGCATTCTTGATGTCCCTTACATGTTCCTGTATTCTCACTCTCATTGCCCTAGTGGTCATCCCTACATAGGACAACCCACAGGGACAGGAGGCCATATACACAATTCCAGAAGTGCTGCAATTAATAAAATGGACCACTTTGAAACACTTTTGGTTGTCCGAATCAAAAAATATATTTGTTTTGATCACCAAACTACAGACTGAACAATGACCACAGGGGAATGAACCCCACTCAGGTCCGTTTGACCCAAAGATGTACTGATTGGGTTGGGGAGCAGTATAGTGACTCCTAACAAGATGATCACCCAAGGTTTTACTTCTTTTGGCCATTATTTGGGGTTTGGTAGGTAAATATTTCCTCAAATCGGGATCGGATAGTAGAATTGGCCAATATCTTTCCAGAATCTTTCTACCCACTGTGTATTGTAGGTTGTAATCAATCTTACCACATTTTCAGATTTCTTATGGTTGTGTTGCGTCAAAAGAACATTTCGATCAGCAGCACTCGCTCTCTGGTATCCATTTTCTATGTCCCGCTTGTGGTAGCCTCGTTGTAGAAAACGATTTCTCATTTTATGTGCTTTATCCTCAAAATTGGCATGGGAGTCACATACCCTTCTTGCCCTCAAAAATTGGCCTGTTGTGATAGCACGTATAGTGTGAGAAGGATGAAACGATGAAGCATGTAAAAGGGCATTGACAGATGTTTATTTACGAAAAACAGTGGTATTCAACCTACCCCTATTGTTGACAGTTATTTTAATGTCAAGAAATTCCAATGCTTCCTGGCTAATCACATGTGTTAGTTTGATATTCAGTTGATTTCCATTTAAAATTGTAATAAACCGATCCAATTCAGCCCGTGTCCCCTGCCAGATGAAAATAATATAGTCTATAAAACGCATCCATGTGACCACACTCCCCGACACCTGATCCATTGCTTCCTGCACATACTCGCGTTCCCACAACCCTAAAAAAAGGTTTGCATATGATGGGGCACAAGTGGCCCCCATGGTTGTACCACGTACTTGTAGGTAGTATTTGTCCCTGAATACAAAATAATTGTACTCAAGGACAAAGAGCATAAGTTCCACTAAGAGTTGTACTAATTCACTATCAAGGTTCTGTATTTGCAAGAAGTATGATATGGCATGTAAGCCAAGTTCATGATTAATGCAGGTATATACAGACTCTACATCACAGGAGATAAGATACATGTCACGCTCCATTGTGACCCCCGTCTAGACGTTTTAACACATCCGTAGAGTCTTTAATGTAAGATTGAAGGTTTTCTACACATGGACAAAGATAAAAATCCAAAAATCGACAGGTCATTTCACACAGGCCATCACAGCCCGAGACAATTGGACGTCCAGGTGGTTTTCTCTGATCCTTGTGTATCTTTGGTAATAGATACAATGTTGGAACAATCGGGCTCTTTACACATAAACCGTCCATGATTTTTTGGGTGATCACATTGTTCTCAAGTGCCTCCATCAACATCTCATCTAACTGATCCTTAAAGATATCAATAGGATTGCCAGGTAGACGTCTATATCATTTTTCATCTCGAAACTGTCTATAGACTTCAGATTCATATAGATCGACTGGCCATACCACCACATTACCACCCTTATCTGCCGGCTTAAACACGACACCCTTCATCCTTTTCAAATCATGCAGAGCCTTGCGCTGTGCATTAGAGAGATTGTCGTATCTACGTTTTTGCGACAATGTCCTCAGCTCATCAACCACCATTCCAACAAACATTTCTACTGGTGGATTTAGTGATAAGGGTGGAAATGTGGTGGATTTGGGTCTAATGAAGTCCGGAAATTTGGCAATGCTTACCTCCTGTTCCTGAAACAAGGACTCTAATATCCGGACCGCTTCCAGTTCCTCCTGGGGTCATTCTTGGCATAGTATTTCTTAAGTAATAATTTGCGGACAAAAAAAAACACTTCCTTGATGGCTGTAAAGTCATCAAAGTCGGATACTGGACAAAATGTTAAGCCCAAAGCTAAGACTGAATTTTGGCTAGGTGTTAATACAATATCGGACAAATTAATTACCTTCAATTCACCATTATTTCCATCAGATGGATTGAATTTCCTTTTCATGGCAGTACGTCTTGTTTCATACCTTCTTGTTCCCATTTCTCGTATATTTGAGGATGATCCTTGTGACGTGCCAGACGTAATACTCTCCAATGATGAGGAGGATTCACTACGGGATAGATTAGTGGGTACACGCTTTTGCCATCTGTAGACTTTCTGTTGTTGAAAGTCCAAAACATCTCTTTGGAACTTCTTCACCTTTATTTCTTGTATATCTTGTTCCCTTTTGCCATATTCTAGACTTACTTCCTGTTCAAATTTTGACAATGTTTCACGGGTGAATTTTGTTTTCACTTGATCCTGTAGCAGTAAAAAAAAAAATGTCAATATCCTCCAATTGTTTCTTATCATACCGATTAAAAGTTCAATGAAAGTGCGGGAGCATAAAGCACATGCTTGTTCCCATCTAGATTTCATTGAGGCATCTTCAAGTGGAAAAGACTGAAAAACCTGAACTCCCTAGCCAAATACTGTTCTAAAGAGGCCTTAGTCCACCAAATTCTCGTCCGACGCGTCAATAGGTCCTTTAGTGATCTCTGCGATTCCATTATACCTGTATTATTTACACCAATTGTTCACATAGCATCATCCTTAAAAACTTGAGTAACAAGTGATAGCCAGTTAGACTCCCGAGTATGGAAATCAGAATATATCAATACCTATACCAAACCAGGCCAAAAGAATACATATAATGATCTGCGTATATAAAAGCATAAACACAATCCCTATAGTATATACGTAGATACTACCATATAAAGAATGAAATAACACAATAGCACACCATAGGTACCATTCAAAAATACTTTTATTATATTTTATCTATGCGCGCCCGCATCCAACGCACAACTGGAAGGAGAGAAGCCGGGCCGGCGCATGCGCCATACACAGGCGCAACGCGACCACCATTTTTGTTCAGGGAAAGAAATGTAGAGAACTGCCCATACACAAAATGCTCACACTTTGTTATATAATTTTGGGCAGATCTAATATTATTTGGAGGAAGTACATAGAGATGATTAGCACTTGGATACACTAACAATGCTTAGGCAAGAATCAGAAGGGCAGGGCCCCTCTTATAATCCAGGAAATCTTGTGTAGTTGATGATGATTGTTAACATGTGCGTGCGCTGGCCCTTTAAGATCAGGCACGAATGTGCGTGCGCACCCTACGGACATCACTGATCTTTGGCTGCGGGCGTCGGGGGTGAGTAAACCCGACAGCCCGCGGCCATGGACGCTACAGCAAACTCCCCCATTACGCCCCCTCTTCTTGGGGCCAGAGCGAGAGAGAAATGTCTTAATGAGAGCAGGGGCACTGAGGTTCTCTTCCGGCTCCCAGGACCTCTCCTCAGGACCAAACCCTCTCCAAACCACCAAATAGAAAGTCCTTCCTCCTACCCTTTTGCAGTCCAGGATCTCCCTCCCCTCAAACACATCAGAAGAACCGCTGGGAGCAACTGTGGAACTGGAAGTCTTACTGTAGCGGTTCAGGACCACTGGTTTCAGGAGAGACACATGAAAGGAGTTGGGGATTCTGAGGGTAGGAGGCAGCCGCAGCTTATAGGAGACAGGGTTTATCTGTTGCAGAATCTCAAAAGGACCGAGGAACCTGGGAGCAAACTTGTATAAAGGCACCTTTAAACGGATGTTCCGCGAGGACAGCCAGACTTTGGTACAAGGAAGATACTGAGGCGGCTCTCTTCTCTTTGTATCCGTTTTTCGCTTCATGTGATCGACTGCCAGCAAAATAGAGGACTGGGTCTGTTGCCATATTTGTCCCGAAATGCAGAGTCAGCAGTGGGTACCTGAGATGTAGTCAACACAGGAAGAGTGACTCTAGGATGTTGACTGTACACAATGTAAAACGGAGAGGAAGTGGTGGACTCGCTTGTGTGGTTGTCATACGAGAACTCGGCCCATGGAAGAAGTTGTACCCAGTTATCATGCTGCAAGGAGATAAAGTGGTGGAGATAATTCTCCATGATCTGGTTGATCCTCTCGACTTGCCCATTGGACTGTGGGTGATAGGCTGTGGAAAACTTCAATCTCACATCCAGGAGTTTACAGAGGGCTCTCAGAATTTTGAGGTAAATTTAACCCCCCGATCGGACACAATGTGAAGAGGCAAGCCATGCAAGCGGAAGATGTGCTGAATAAAGAGACTTGCCAGTCGGGGAGCAGAAGGTAGGCCGGTCAGTGGGATAAAATGTGCCATCTTTGAGAACCGGTCCACCACCACCCAGACAGTGTTGCATCCTGCTGAGAGAGGAAGGTCTGTGACAAAGTCCATCGCAATGTGCTGCCAGGGGGCATTGGGTAGAGGTCGGAGCAGGCCGGCAGGCCTGGAGTGAGTAACCTTGTTGGAAGCACACAGCGTGCAGGAAGAGACAAAGTCCACAACATCTTTGGGTAGCGTGGGCCACCAGAAGTGACAAGCCATCAGGTCCCGGGACTTACGGACCCCAGCATGCCCAGCCAGTTTAGAGCTGTGTCCCCAGCGTAGAATTCTTCTCCTGATGGCCAAATGAATAAAAGTCCTCCCTGGAGGGATGTCTCTAACCTGTAAAGGATTGGTAGTGACAATGCAGGACAGGTCTATGATACTTTGAAGGAGCTTTACCGTGTCATCCGTCTCAAATGATCTGGACAGGGCATTGGCGCTCACATTCTTGTCAGCGGGACGGTAGTGGAGCACAAATTGGAAATGGGTGAAGAACTGCGACCACCTGGCTTGACGGGGATTTAGTCATTGAGCGGACTGGAGAAGGGTGAGGTTCTTGTGGTCGGTGAAGATCAAGATGGGGTGAGCTGCACCCTCTAGAAGATGTCTCCACTCCTCCAGAGTCAATTTGATGGCCAGTAGCTCCCGATCCCCAATAGAGTAATTGCGCTCTGCAGAAGAAAAATGTCGCGAGTAATAGCCACATACTACTGCCTTTCCTCTGGAGCTCTTCTGGAACAGAAGTGCACCTGCACCAACAGAGGAAGCATCCACCTCCAATGAAAACTGCCGAGATATGTCTGGATGATGGAGAATCGAGACTGAAGTGAAAGCTTTCTTGAGGCTAATAAATGCGGACTCTGCCTATGGAGTCCAGACCTTGGCGTTCACACCCTTCTTGGTAAGGGTAGAGATTGGAGCCGTCAGAGATGAGAAGTTTGGAATAAACTGCCGGTAGAAATTGGCGAATCCCAGGAAATGCTGTATGGCCCTCAGGCCTTGAGGACGTGGCCATTCCAGGACAGACTTTAGTTTCTCAGGATACATCTTGAGACCTTGATCCGAGATGATGTAGCCCAGGAAGGGCAAAAAATTATTTTCAAAGATGCACTTCTCCAACTTGACATATAAGCGATTCTCCCTTAATCGCAGTAGAACCTGACGGACATGCCTCCGATGGGTCATCTGATCTGGGGAGAAAATCAAAATATTATCGAGATAAACTACAACACTGATATAGAGGAGATCTGGGAAAATATCATTGATGAATGCCTGAAAGACTGCGGGAGCGTTACACAGTCCGAAGGGCATCACCAGGTATTCGTAGTGCCCGTCTCGGGTATTGAACGCTGTTTTCCATTCGTCCCCTTGACGGATTTGAATCAAATTAAAAGCCCCAGGCAAGTCTAATTTTGAAAAAATTCTGGCTCCTCATATACGATCAAACAGTTCGGATATATGGCAACAGGTATTTGTTCTTGACCGTGATCTGGTTGAGGCCACGGTAGTTAATACAGGGTCGAAGAGATCCATCTCTCTTCTTAACGAAGAAGAACCCGGCCCCGGAGGAAGATTTTCGTATAAAACCCCTCTCCAAACTCTCCTTGATATAGGCTGACATGGATAAAGTCTCTGGCAAGGAGAGGGGATGTACCTGTCCACGGGGAAGAGAAGCATTTGAAACCAGTTCAATGGGGCAGTCATAATTCAGATGTGGAGGCAACGTCTCAGCCTCTCGCTTGCTGAAGGCATCTGCAGAACTGGCATACTAAGATGGTAGATCGGAGAGAGACTGAGGAAGAGGGGGCATAACGGGACGAACCTGTGACAGGCAATGGCTATGGCATCTGGGACCCCACAGAAGACTTTCTCCAGAACTCCAGTCAAGAATCGGGGTGTGTAGGCGAAGCAGGATAGGATTGGTAGCCTTGGGTAGTACAAGGAAGGCGATGTGTTCAGAGTGAAGAGCTCCAACCCGTAGTGTCAACGGCTCCGTGATGAACACAATCAGATCGGGCACTGGCAGACCATTCACAGAAGCATCAGCCAGGGGTCTCTCCAGAAGAATTGTGTGTAGATATAAACGATCCACTAGATCCTGCTGGATGAAATTAGCAGCTGCTCCGGAGTCAAGCTAGGCAGAGGAGGGATGTGATGTCTCTTCGGAGACGATGGCCACAGGAATCGATAATTTGGAAGCGGTTTTGACGTTTGGTGATGTCCCAACTAGAGTTGCCTCTCCAACCAACCCTAAGTGTTGGAGTTTCCCGGTTTCTGTGGGCATTGGCGCACAAAATGACCCTCAAGGACACAATACATACATAATCCAGAAGAGCGTCTGCGCTGCTTCTCTTGTTCGGACAACCGGATTGTCTACCTGCATGGGTTTTTCTAGTAGCGCACTAGGGGAAGGCAGTAGTGGTCTCTGGACCGAGGGTGCTGGTCTGTGACCCCGGCTCTCCTGTCGAACATTTTGAGTGCGCTCCTGGATTCTCATATTAACCCGAGTGGCTAACAGGATGAGGGCATCCGTGGTAGAAAGATGGTCGCTGGCCGCCAGTTCATCCTTGATGTGAGAGGACAATCCCTGCCAGAAGGTCGCTACCAGTGCCTCATTGTTCCATGCCAGCTCTGCTGCCAGGGTACGGAAGGAGATACTACAGTGGAACCTTCTTGCTTGAGGGTCAGCAAAGTGGCTGCGGCAGAGGATGCTTCAACCCGGCTCCTCGAACACGGCATGAAAGGACTGGAAGAACAAGGCTAGTGCCGAGGATACAGGTCCTTGTTGTTTCAAGATTGGGTTCGTCCATGCGAGGGCCTTGCCAGCGAGGAGGGAGATAATAAACACCACTTTGGCCTCCTCGGAGGGGAAGAGACGAGTTCGTAGCCTAAAATGAACCGTGCATTGGTAAATAAATCCTCTACAGGCTCTGGGATCAGCATCATAGCGAGGAGGAAGAGGCAGAGGAACTGTGGATCCGGAACAAATAGGGGGAGCAATGGGCCATGGCACAGCAACAGCCTCTGGAGGAAGAACGAGAGGAGGAACAGTGAGTTGATGCAGACAGGCCATGATAGTATTTACCGCCTCAAAGAGTTTATCCTGATGTGAGGCCGACGATGGTAGCTTAACCCCTAAGAATCGCGATCGCTATTGAACGCGGCTTCCAAGGGGTTAATCAGCAGGGACACAGCGATCGGTCCCCACTGAAGGAGCTGCGGCAACTGCTGTACAAGACAGCAACTGTTACTCCCGCGACGTACTATTCCGGCGTTGAGCGCGAACGATGCACTTATCACGACGGAATAGTACGTCGCTGAGCGCGAAGGGGTTAAAGTGGTATTTCCGTCTTAGACATTTATGGCATATCCACAGGGTATGGCAAAAATGTCTAACATATGCTAGTCCCACCACAGCAGGTTGGGCTGTGTCAAGGGACCCTTGTTTGGGAGATAGGGGTAGGAAAGGTTTGGATCCCACACATGTGCCACGCAGAGGTCGTACCCACATCTATCAGACATTTATGGCATATCCTGTGGATATGCCATACATTTCTAAGATGGGAATAACAATTTAAACTTTATTCTGGTTGTAGTCCTGACAAGTAATATTGCTTAACTCTCAGAGTACTGTTTCCCCACAGTGGCAACGTGCATGGTGGAAGTAGTACTCTGAGAAGCTCCCAACAATGTACCGATGCCTGTAATTTGACTGGAGTGAATGGAGCAGACGCAGACATCCTTCACCATCATTTATTCACCTACTCCATTGTGTAAAGTAAAGCTAGAAAATAATGTTTAGAAACTGGAACACTGAGGCACTATAAGTCCCAGCACAACCTAGAAATGAATAATTACATACTGGAACTTTGAGGTACTACAGTTTCAGGATTACCTAGTATTACATTAATATACAGCACTAAGCCATTACAAGTCATAGCATAACCTAATAATAAATAAATATATAGTGGAGTCCTATAAATCGCAGCATAACCCAATGCATACCTCTCAATCGCCCCTGATTCAGCGGGACAGACATGGATTGCGGGTGGTGTCCTGCTGTCCCGGGCGGCCGGTGGTATGTCCTGGTTGAATCCAATGCTGAAGCAGGGCACAGTCAGCTCCCTGCTCCAGCATTCAACTATGGAGTCCCAGGCTAGAGCAGCGCAATTCCCCTCCTGGAGAAGCCCCTGGCATCACTGTCCATATATGGACAATGACGTCAGGGGCTCCACCTTGAGCGGAATCCCCGGCCACAGCGTAGCCGATGCACTGGCTGGGGATTCCACTCCTAGAGGGAGCCCTAATGGAGCTATCTACAGGGGGTGTTGGTGATATCTACAGGCAGGGTGGAGCTATCGACAGGGGGGGTAGCGCTGTACAGGCAGAGTGGCGCTATCTTCAAGGGGGTGTGGCACTATCAACATGGGCACTGTGTCACTATATGGGCACATCCACATGGGCACTGGCACTTTATATGTGGGCACTGTTGCACTATGTGTGCACTGTGGTGGTATGTGGGCACTAACACCATCTATGTGGGCACTATCTACAGTGGGCACTGTGACTATCTACAGGGCATAGTTGCACTATGGATTATTATACTGTATAGGGGCATCTGTGTGGACAATTCACTGATTGTGACTAAAGAGTACAATTTTTAATTCTTTATTAGTATCTCGTTAAAATCAGGGGTACAATCACAACCGTGACTAAAGCCCAACATGCACGATTAAATTTAAAAAATAGTAACACATTCCCTGATCCAGTTGCGAACCCTATTGGATGAATGTACTCATATGATGCATGGTGTTAAAATGTTTAACCATTGGTGTTACGGCAAATCATTCCCAAAAGCACTGGAGCAACCAGGGAATCTTCCTGAGCACACCAGTATCAGGATAAAGATATCGGTAACGCTGTCACCTATGCTAAATACCCCTTCTAACAATTGACCCTACGCGTTTCTATATAATAATTTTATCAGGTGTCTGTTCATAATAAGGTGGCTGCTACGCCAGCAATATTAAATTGTGTAAATACGTTTGTTTCTAAACACACACACAGAAGTGTGCTCGCATTGATATTAGCGGCACACTTCCCTAAGGACTCGGAGTATATATAAATTAAACTCCGCCCCCCTTGGCTGAGGCCAAACCTCCCTGCCGGCCAATCACCGAGGTGAGCGTCATCAGTGACGTGCGGTCATGTGATGCTGAGCGCGTCATGTGACATGCCCAGCAATCCATGGCCACAGTCTCCTCAGTGTGCATGCGCCGAGATGACAGAAGAGCGCATCCACTCGAGCCTCCAGCCCTTCCTATCTAGGGGGAGGAGTAACCCATCACTATGGGAATAGGAGATGCTGCCCAGCTCCAAACTGCATTTTGGCAACCTCCAATATTACATGCATACTAATCCAGCACTATAAATAGTGGAATAAGAAAAGCATTTTGTTAAGCAATAGTACTGGGTAACCAAAGTGATTAAACACTAATGGAACCCTAGTACCAATAAGGGAAGATAAGGTAGTCTAGGTATTACACAAAGGCGGTATATATAGACCCATATAGGTATAGATTTAAATAAAACATGCATAATTCATCTGTTCATTCACCCATCCGGTTGCATACATGCCAAACTATAATTCCACTGGGCATCCTTTCTCAGGATCAAATTGTCCCAATCCCCACCTCTTTTTGGTGGGTGCACTAATTCAATCGCCTGGAAATGTAGACATTCTATTCTCCCTTGATGTTTCTCTTGTATATGTTTAGATACGGGGTTATCTCTTTCATTTGTCACGTCCACATAATTCAGTGGGCAAGGACACGTGATGAGATACACAACCCCCGTGGTTCTACAATTTACAAAATCCAGAATATCATATTCGGTTTGGGTGGTGGCACTTTGAAATCTCTTCCCAGTCTGGATAAAGTTACAAGCTCTGCAACTCCCACATCTGTATGTGCCTGGAACCTTCCGATTCAGCCATGTTCCCTTTTGTGGTATAGGGTTAAAACAGCTATGCATCACTCTGTCCCTTATTCTTTCCTCTTCGGAATGTGACAGATGGTTGTCACGGCATGGGGTGTGGACCCACTGGGCCGTATCACGTAGCGGGATAGCATCTGGCCAAACAGGTGCAATGCAATGTCTATAGTCCCGAAAGTGTACCTGAGGCAATGTAGACAGTAGCGGTGGATTCAGGCTAAGATGAGTCTCCGACAGTAGGCAGACACCCGGCTAGGTGCAACACAATAGATGCAGCGGAGGACACAACACGACTCCAGCTCTTGATGGCACAGAGGCACGGTAGCATGGGATACAGGGTACAGGAAGCAGGAACAGGTAACACTGGGAATTGGAAAACACTAGGAGACCATTTGCAATGACAAACTTAGGTAACACAATAATGCTCAGGCAAGGATCAAGAGGGCAGAGCCCCTTTTATAGTCCAGCAGCATTCTTGGCTAATTGCAGATATTCTGCAACTGTGCGTGCACTGGCCCTTTAAGGCTGTGCACGTGCGGGCGCGCGCCCCCTGCGGGAGACAGTGTCCGGACCAGGAAGTGAGTGCCGGCGTCTCCAAGGAGGGAGATGCCGCCGGGAACTCACTTGTCCATGGCCGCAGCCGTCAGAGGGTAAGTCAGGACGACGGTCCTCAGCCATAGACGTTACAATGGTTTGTTAGTGATTCTATCTCGTAAGGGTTTCCATCATCTCTGGTTGTTTGTCAGCCTCGTGATGTTAGATTCTTTTCTCTCTCTTGGGATCAAAAGATTTGTTCTCTCTGAATCTCTGGCCATCTCATAAGCCCTCTGAACTACCTTTTTGGGGAAACCTCTTTCCCTTAGTCTATTCCCAAGATCCTGAGATTGCAATTCAAAATCTTCTAGGGAACTACAGTTACGATGAACCCTCATGAACTGAACCCTAGGGATTCCTTGTTTAAGAGGATAAGGGTGGCAACTATCCCATTGTAGGAAAACATTCGGCTGTCTCTTTACGATACACTTTAGTTCGAATAGTGCCTTCCCTTGTTTTCATAATCTTCAGATCTAGGAACGATAGCGAATAGTCACTAATTTCACTAGTGAACCTCAGTCCCAAGTCATTTTCATTTAGGGCTGACACAAAAGCATCAAACTCCTGGATAGATGAATTCCAGAGTAGCAACACATCATTAATGTATCTAATCCAAAAACTCACTGATGATGTCCATTTAGAGAATTGGTCTCTGACGACCACAGTCTCTTCCCACCAGCCGAGGTACAGGTTGGCGTAACTTGGCGCTGCTGGACTCCCGATTGCCGTACCCTGCTGCTGATAGAAAATGCGGTCTTCGAAGACAAACATGCTTCTTTCCAGCACAAAACGTAATAATCGCAAAACTAAGTCATTGTGAGCCATATATTGGGTACCTCATTACCTGAGAAAATATCCCACTGCTTGGCAGCCAAGCCCATGTGGCATTGAGGAGTACAATGCCTCTACATCCAAGCTTGCCCACATGGTGCCTCTCTCCAGTGTGATACCATCAATCTGTTTAAGTACGTCCATCGTATCACGGACGTAGGATGTCAGGCTAAGAACGAATGAACACAGGACTACATCTATATATGTGCTCACATTCTGGGTTAAATTGTTTATACCTGACACGCTAGGCCTAACGCGCAAGGGGGAATAGCCCTTGTGAATTTTCGGTAGGCTGTAAAAACATGCCATAGTGGAAAATTATGGCAGGAGAAAGCTAAACTCACTAGAATTGATGAGTGCTTTACTTTTTGCATTCTGAAGGATGTCAAGAAGCTCTATCCTAAATCTTGTGGTGGGATTATCTTTGAAGATTTTGTAACAGTCAGGATTAAGTAGTATGTCCTCATAGATCTTTTTGTAACCCTTCCTGTTCGTAATAACAATGTTCCCATCCTTATCAGATGCGTTTAGAACTATATTCTGCTTCTTTTATAATGCAATTAGAGCCTCACTTTCGGAGGGGGAAAGATTATTCTGCATACCACTCACATCCTGATCCATAATTCTCAACTCATCTGCCACCAATTCAACAAATAGATCAACATTTGTGAAATCTCCAACAGGCGGCAACTTTCTACTTCTTAATTTTAAACTAGTAAATGGGCCTTGCCCTGCATTTCTATTTGATTCTTCCCACAGCTCCTCCAAAACATCTAAGCCTTGGAAATCAGACTCCTCTAGACCCATTTCTTGACACTTCCTTTTGTTATGATGCTTAAAAAACGTTATCCATTTTAGTATCTGAGCAAAAAGGTGCAGATCCTTCACCCAAGTAAATAGATCAAATCTATGCTAGACACATACCACACACCAACTAGTTGCATTACACATCAATCTATCTCACTTACCAGGTCTCCTTTTTCCGTTTGCTCAACCATGGTAGAATCCCTACATCAAAGTCTTGCCCACTCCATTGCAGCTTTCTAAAAAAAAATCAAGACTGCAATTCCTTGCCAACTTTGCTTTTGCTCCTTAGTCTTACTGTGGCAGAGATGTCCTTCTCACTTTTTGTGTCCCTGATTCAGAGAGAAAGAGAGGTCAGAGGAAGAGGAGACTGTAAGAACTAAGTGACTGACCCTGCAGCATGCAGAGAAAGGCCAGCGGGAAGGAGGAGGAGTTATAGAAGCCTGCCAGGGAGAAAGAGGAGAGCGGCCCACCGTCAGCACTGGCCCATCTGGCATTTGCCAGAAATGGCAGTGGATAAGTGATTGCACTGTATTTAGAAGCCAGGAATAAGAGGAAAAGAAGGTAATGGTCATAAACTTTCCATTAATCCAACTTGCATGCTTGCTGATACTGCATATATTAGTGATGGGCCTCCTTCCAACTTTGCTGCATGGTTACTTGTTACATCTCTGCCATAAGATGTATGATATGATGGCTTACATTCAATAATATGTGAATAAAAATTGGAAGTAGCACAAAACAGCCCAAGGTTCCTTTTAACCATGTAGTAAGGAGTCAGTATGGGTAGTTTAAAGCAGTTAAATCAGCCATTCGGAGACTGTTAGAATCGTCTGATTCATTTACATAATTCACTTTGTCAGAATGTAACAGTTATACCATACCCAAATGACTCATTTTCAGACTGATGCACTGCTTGCTGGTCTGCTAATCTTTATCTATTGCCCTAGCTTTTTTTAAATGCCTGTGGCTGCTGACAACTAATTTCTTTTATTTAGCTTTGCTGAGGAACTAATTTACCTGGCCCATGTTTGGACGCTGCAGGTAGCAGTTTACCTAGAGGTATATTGTGTTTTTAAATAGAATTAGATTGGTGGTAAGAAGTCTGCAACATTTTTAGCACTTCAGTTCAAGAGAATTTTTTCTCTGTAAGATTTTTTTTTCTCCATTCCTATTTATTGTTTCTAATATTTGAAAACTTTGTATATTTAGCTTAATCTATACTATGTTGATTTGTTTTGCAAATGCACTTTTCAAAAAAAAACATTATAATATTGATGATGATGATGATGATAATAATAAATACTAAAAACAGTTTAACCTTTATAAATGTTACTTATTACCAACCTCTTTCCGATAACTCAATGAAAATCTACGTTGGCATGGAAGGGTTCCTTGGTCCATATCAACGTATATTTACTTCTCCAAGAGTGCACAGTGAACACAGTGAAGCATCTGGTATATATGAATGCATTTTGAATGAACTTTAAATATTTATTCTTCCATGTCACACAGATTACTGTCTATGAGATTGACAGGTGGGATTCAGCCTTCCATCATTAATTAAGTTCGCCTGAGCTCACGGCTTAGAAATATTTATTGTCAGGAAGGGTATTTTGCTGTTGTGTTTACAAGGATGTGTTAAATGGCTCATTCCTTCTTTAGGGGATGCCAGCAAATGGTTTATGGTACAAAAGGAAAGCATCCTCTGTCTAAATGCCCTTTTACACCGGCCAACACTCGGCCGGTGCAGCGAGCGCCGATCAATGAGACATCGGTTATCGGCGCTTGCATGCTTCTGTCACATGGAGCTTTGATTGGGTACGAGCGGTCAATACTCTGATTGATAGTCCCGATTCCTTATGTGCTGCCGACAATGATAATCTTTTACTTTTTTAAAACGATACAACCAGCAGATGATCGATCGTTCCCCTGTTTACACATGGCAATTATCAGCAACGAGCGTTATATTAACACTCGCCTGCCCGATAATCGTCCTGTGTAAAACCCCCTTAAGTATCTCAGTATACAATAGCTTCACACCTTGGTCAGAGAGTTTACCACCGATTTTGTTCAGATTACCCATCACCTGCAGATTTCAGTAGGCCTGGTTCCTGAAGCCAAGACGCCCTGTCTCCAAACTGATTAGCTAGGAATATTAGGGATAGATCAAAAGTAAATTGTATACAACAGGAAAACTCTATCATGCTTGATATCTTTAGCTATTTGTGTTGATATTTGGGGTTAGGAAAGAGTAGCCATTGATGTGTAGAAAAATCAGGTTATTGGTTCCAGGGGAAAACCCAGAATTAGATATTGGTTCAAGCCAGGAAGACCACCTATTCATATTTGGTATGCTCAGTAAGATAAATAGGAGATTTGATCAATAAAATGAAAAACATAACTGTGGCAGACTCCGGTAAAAATATATAACAAATCCAAGAAATGTACTATCCAGGTGGAGAAGGAGGCATATGACTCCTCTGGGACCACTGCCTAATTTACATCCACACTGAAAGGTAAGGGAAGAGGGGGGATTTGAATTGCACTTTGGTCTTAAAAAGGGTGAAGGGTCACCCACAAGGTGTCAGTCAATGGGGATCCATATCTTGATTGGAGTGACTGCCCATATTTTCAGTTGTCCGTGTAGCCAGGATATCACTCCTATACATCAGTAAGCTTTTGTTCAGTTTCTTGTATTCCTTTTATTTTCATAAACTGTTTGAATGCATTGCAACTGTATCTTTTTTAATCTGACAATTACGCACTGCACTATTGTGTATTAATTTTGAAATATTAATAAGTCTCTTCCTTGTAGTCTTGCAGAACTTAATCTTCCCAAGGGAAAGAACTTTACCTGTATTAATTCAGAATATTTTATGTTCCATTAAGATAACCTGTGTTATTGAGAAACGTAGGCACCTATTGCCTAGATAAGTATAGGTGGTGGTTGCATACTGTGTTATGAAATACTGGGGTGTTGGAAATTTATGTGAGTAATTTAGCATAATCCTGAGTTGGTGGGTGTGAATTTATGTTAGATTAATAAACTCAACAGTGTAATTCCCCCTGTGACGTGACCTGAGAGCAGTGATTGTCACATTGTCTTAAAAAAATTCTGTACATAGGTGCTTCTACAGAGAACATACAGATGAATGTCATCCTGCCGGGCCAAGTTTTACAACCATAAGGAGGATTTCAAGAAATCATAAAAAAAATCATAAAATAATCAAATAATGTGGACGTCCCTGCTAATGTCATTACATTTGCATGACTAACTGCAATAGCAGCTACGATGGACACAGTGGAGCACAAATCAACCAGGCCCATGAAGTTCTGCAGTAGACTCATTTTGGCTTGACTCACTGCTACTGATCTTAACCATCAGACATTCTGCAGACTCAGATCTTAATACAGCTGTGTCTGTAGATATGTCATTATGTATGTCCTTGCCTGCCTTTCACTATTCCTAAGCATTATATTGCCCCTGGTAAGCCAGACTTGAAAATTTAAATAAACTAGATGAGGAAATATACTCTAATACTGCTAGTATTACAGTATATTCTAATGATTACACAGCATTTGTAGGGATCAGGTAATTAAATGGATAACCGATAGTCACTATGTGCCTAAACAATATATTTTCCAGTAACCCCTAGGACCTCGCATTAAATGTACCACTGACTACCAGGTACCTGGACACTGATATTGTATCTGCTTACCAGAAGCTCTGACTATTCCATCAAAACAAAAGGTACAAATGATTGCCTGAGAGAGAATTGGGGGCCTAGGCATTAAAGGTCATGGACTCCTCACCAATCACTATTGCGATGATTCATTTGAATCAGATTAATAAACTACATTTGAGGAGCATTGAGTTCTCTAACTGAGCTAGGAGCTGTCGCCCCTTTTTGGCCATAGGCTCTAACCCACTGTCCCAATGCCTTAATACTCAGTCCACCACTGGTCAACAATAAATGGCCCCTTAATTTACCACTGACAACTAGAGATGAGCGAAGTTATGAAAAGTTCGGTTCGGCTAGTTTGCCGAATTTCACGAAAAAGTTTGATTCGGACCGAACTAGTTCTGACCGAACCTGTAATTTCCGTGCGCCGAGCATGGTAATGTCCAGGGTGCTGAAAGAGTTAATGGGCTGCACTAACTCTTTCAGCAACCTTGACAGTACCATGCTCGGCGCGCGGAAAATACAATTTTAATGTAATAAAAAAAAAAAAAAATACGTTCATACTTACATTCCTCCTGTATGGCCTCCAGCGATGACGTTTCATCCATGTCACCGCTCGCTGCAGCCAATCACAGGCTGTAGTGGCGGACACGCACGTCACGTGACCGCCTCTGCAGCCAATCACAGGCTGCCGTGGCCTCTGCAGCCAATCACTGGCTGCCGCGGCCTCTGCAGCCAATCACAGGCTGCAGCGGCCTCTGCAGCCAATCACACGCTCCTCTCCTGAAATATTCTGTGCTGCTGTGAACTCTGCTCTTACCATTACGTAGCTCTCAGTCTGTTACCTCTCCTCCACTCCTGTCCTCAATAACACCTTCACATGATTGGCAAGTCTCCACCCCGCACAAGATCCGCACGCTCATCCCCTGAAATACTCTGTGCTGCCATAAACTCTGTGGACAGGTCAGGATCCTGTTTCTTTTAAATGCTGCTGGGGAACCCGCTCGATCCACTATATAAGGCTGCGCCTCCATCCTCTTCTGCCCCAGTCACTTATTCCCAAGCACTGTAGCGTAGCCTTATATAGTGGATCGAGTGGGTTCCCCAGCAGCATTTAAAAGAAACAGGATCCTGACCTGTCCACAGAGTTTAAGGCAGCACAGAGTATTTCAGGTGATGAGCACGGCCGGGCACGGCTAGCCACGGGCAGCCGGTCGTTTTTCAGAGCCGTGCTCCCATTATAAAGTATAGGAGCACGGCCCGTAAAATTAAAAAATAGAACATGTTCTATCTTTTTAACGGCACGGGCACCTTCCCGTGAGAAAACGGGAAGGTACCCGTGGCTAACAGAAGTCTATGGGCCCGCTATTTCGGGTCGTAATTACGACCCGTAATAACGGCTGTTTTTACGGTCGTGTGCATGAGGCCCCATAATCACGGGTGGCTACATGTGTGCACCCGTCATTACGGCAGCGTTGCTAGGCGACGTCAGTAAATAGTCACTGTCCAGGGTGCTGAAAGAGTTAACTGATCGGCAGTAACTGTTTCAGCACCCTGGACAGTAAATTCCGATCAGAATATAGAGTAACCTGTAAAAAAAAAAGATGTTCATACTTACCGAGAACTTTCTGCTTCCTCCAATCTGGTCTCCCGGCCGTTGCCTTGGTGACGCGTCCCTCTCGACATCCGGCCCGACATTCCTGGATGACGTTACAGCCCATGTGACCGCTGCAGCCAATCACAGGCTGCCGCGGCATCTGCAGCCAATCACAGGCTGCAGCGGCCTCTGCAGCCAATCACAGGCTGCCGCGTCAGGAAAGAAGGTCGGACTGGAGGAAGAAGAGGGACTCGTCACCAAGACAACGACCGGGTACGTATGAAATACTTTTTATTTTATTTTTAATCAGCAGCCTCTTTTCTCTATCAGTCATTGATAGAGACAAGTGGCTGCCGATTTGTATAATATTTTTGACCGGGTTCGGTGAAAACGTGTTCGGCCGAACCCGGTGAAGTTCGGATTCGCTGCGAACCGAACTTTTCCCGATGTTCGGACCGAAACCGGGTTCGGTTGTCCCGGTTCGCTCATCTCTGCTGACAACCAAGGACTGAAGACTGAACAATAGGTCTAGTTATCAGGGCTGGGGCAAGTCTTGTATTCATATCTGTTTGTGATCTTTACCAATGTACTTTATGTCTGGATTAAAGCATCTAATTCCTAACCTCTAAACTGCTCTCATGTCATTTTTCTTTATGTTGGTCAGAAAGACTTTGTACATAATTTGGATCCATTTACATTTTACCCTGGTCTTCATCAACTAGTACAAATTCAGATCCAGAAGCTGAAAAATAGATCCCCTAAGCACCAAAGGTTACAAATGGAACTGGATAAGTTGGAAGTCTGGGCAGAGAAGTGTAAGGTTATGCACTGTAGCAACCAGTGTTAGGCAGCTGCTGCTGAGCCAAATAAGATCATGCGGTGCATCAAAAGGGGAGTCGATGCACATGACATAACATAGTTCTATCACTTTACAAACCACTAGTCACACCGCGTATGGAATATTGTGTACAATTTTGGGTACCAGTGTACAAGAAAGACATGGTGTGGGTTCAAAGGCGAGCAACCAAAGTGATAAATAGAATGGGTACCTTCAAATATTATCAAATCTGTGGTTATTTAGTTTAGAAAAAAAAAGATGGCTGAGGGGTGGCCTGATAACTCTGTATAAATATGTCAAAGATCAATGGAGAGATCTCTCTAATGATCTCTTTGTCACAGTCTCACCTGCTTCCAGGTTGGGCTGATCAGCTGGTGGATGAGGCCAGCCTGCTAACGTAAAGAGACCCCGGATCCATCAGCTGTCAGGGCCAGCGTCCACTCATATTAGTCAACGCCCTATTTAAAGGGCCTCCTCCTGGCCACACGTGCCTATAATAGTTTATTCTACATGGTTTCTGCTGCTGCAGATCTGCTGAGTATCACAGTGTTTAGACTTCTCTGTTTGATTTGACTTTGATTATCCTTATTGCTTTTCCTGTGTGCTGACTGCGCTGGGTCTTAAATTCTTTGTCTTTTTTACATGTTCAGACTCAGCATTTACATATCTCTATGTTTATCGATATACTTTAGTAATGGAATTATCTCTGCTTGTCAGCTTAGTTTCTTTGTTTGAATCCGGGTTCTTCTTGGTTTAGTGTGGAGTAAATATTATCCTGCAGGATTTGTTACCTGCTTTCTGGTTTACCTTTTACTTGTGCTGCTGGATTTATTACATACTTTCTTGTTACCATTTTACTGTTAGGCCACGTTCAGACATGGCGGAATTGCTGTCGAATTCGGCTGCGGAGACAGTCCGAAGTGGAATTCTGCAGCAGCCGTTTTTTTACATTGGTTTCTATAAATTTTCAGGAAACTTAGTTCAGAAGCTGCGGAAATTAGGCTGAGGTGCAGAATTTCCCCTTCGCAGCATGCACATTATGTTGCGGAGAAGCAGCGGAATTTCACTGCGGATTTCAGCCTTTGCAATGCAAAAACTGAAATCTATAGCAAGTCCGCTGTGATATCTGCAGCGTCTGAATTACCAGTCAAATATGCAAATGTTGCTGCAGATTCGTTGCGTAATTCGTTGCGTAGTGAAAAATTCTGCCACGTCCTAACGTGGCCTTATTGTCCTGCAGGATTTATTATGTGCTTTCTGGTTCTTTTTTACTTTTCAGGTACTGTTCTACACGTACTGCCAGTCAGCGGCTGCCCATTGGTCATACTGAAATTTCATAAATACTAACAGGGATCGCTCATGGTTACTAGGAGGTTCTTGATAGTGGGATCGCTCTTATCAGGGCAGAAGTTTCGCTGTATGTAGGGCTTCTCTAGAGTTAGGGTCATTCTAAGGTTGCCCTGTGGACCTCAGAGGTTGCTTACTGGATAGCTTGTGCCAAGTGTGACTGCAATAAGGTTTTGAATTTAACGGTACCGTGACACTATTCATACCCAGGACTGTAACTATAACAAGGAGGCACTGGCGTAGCTATAGGGGTCGCAGCGGTCGCAATTGCGACCGGGCCCCGAAGCCAGGGGGGCCCACGGCCCCCCGCACCACATCAATAAAAAGTTTCTATAGTAACTCGGGCCGCGGGCCCCTGTTACTATAGTAACATACTTTACTTACCTTCCTGGTTCCGGATCGCAGCGGAGGTCCTGACGTCAGGCGCTGTGCGCAGCGCATGACGTCACAGCGCTATGCCGCCGCGCACAGCATCGAGACTACAGAACTCCCGCCGCGGCCGAAGAGGAAGGTAAGGTTAGCCCTGACTGGCGGGGTCCGACTCCCGGGACCCGCCAATCAGCTGTTTTGAAGGGGCCGCAGCACTCGTACGAGAGCTGCTCCCCTTCATTCCTGTCACTTCATTCCGGTCACACTGTGAATCGGTGTCGGCGATTCACAGTATGGGCGAGTAGTGAAATGAAGGGGAAGCAGCTCTCGTACGAGTGCTGCGGCCCCTTCAAAACAGCTGATTTGCGGGTCCCGGGCGACACATCAGCTATTGATGGCCTATCCTGTGGATAGGCCATCAATGTTTAGGGACTGCACAACCCCTAAGCCTACGATGTATCAGGCTTAGGGGGCCCATGAGACAGGATAACAGATTGTGTGATCCTGTCTGCTGGGCCCTGTATCTAAGCCAATCACATGGTAGGCTTAGATACATGGCCCATGCGTGATCCTGTCTGCTGGGCCCTGTATCTAAGCCTACCACACTGTAGGTTTAGATACAGGGCCCCAGCACACAGTAATCTTATACTGTATAAGATTACTGTCTGCTGGACCCTGTATCTAAGCCTACCTTGTGGTAGGCTTAGATACAGGGTCCCACAGACAGTATCACACATGGGCCCTGTATCTTAGGGTATGTGCACAGACACTAATTACCTCCTAGCGTCGTACATAAGTATAATGCTAGGAGCCCGGCTCCCTGCACTGTGTTTGGTCCAGTACTTGCGGCCGAAATACGTCCGTCAATTACGGACGTAATTAGTGTGTGTGTGCACATACCCTAACACACGTGTTACTAATCATTTTTTGTGTGTTTTCTTACAGGTTCGGTCGTTGGACTACGGCGGATTCCAGGACTACTTCGATGACAGCTTTTTTTTTTATTAATAAAATGGTTAATGAGGGTTGTGTGGGTTTTTTTTTTATTTCAATAAAATATTTTTTCTATGTCTTTGTGTTTTTTTTTTAAACTATATTACTACCGCCTTAGTAATGGCCGCCGGCTGATTGACAGCATCCATTGCTAAGGCGGGGCTTAGTGTTAGCGGATGCAGAGGCTAACACTAACCCCCTTTATTACCCCGGTACCCACCGCCACCAGGGGTGCTGGGAAGAGCCGGGTACGATCCAGTACCGGACCATCTGTACTGATGGTCGGCCACTGGGGTGGCCGCAGGCTGGTATTATCAGGAGGGGAAAGGCCAAAAACAGTGGCCCTTCCCATCCTGGTAATGCTGCCTGCTGCTGCTTTATTGTATCTGGCTGGTTATGAAAATGGGGGGGACCCCACGTCATTTAAAAAATAATTGGAAAGAACGATGTCGGGTCCCCCCCAATTTTCATAACCAGCCAGATACAACACAGCAGCAGCCGGCAGCATTACCAGGGTGGTAGGTGCCACTGTTTTTGGCCTTCCCCAGCCTAATACTACCAGCCTGCGGCCACCCCGGTGCCTGCCCGTCACTACAGATGGTCGGGTACTGGTTTGTACCCGGCTCTTCCCAGTACCCCTGGTGGCGGTGGATACTGGGGTAATAATGGGGGTTAGTGTAGCCTCTGCATCGGCTAACATTAAGCCTCGCCTTAGTAATGGAGGTTGTCAATCAGCCAGTGGCCATTACTAAGGCGGTGATAATAAAGTTTAAAAAGATACAAGCACATAGAAAAAACACAACCCTCATTAACCATTTTATTGAGAATAAAAAAAACGCCGTCATTGAAGTCCTCGAATCCGAAGTCCAACAACCGAACCTGTAAAAAAAACACAAACACAAAAATAATCAGTAACACATAAAGAAGCAAAATTATTATTCTTACCTATCCTGGGTCCAGCGCTGGAGCCGCAATGTCAGCGAGCGGGGCCCTGTATCTAATCCTATCATGTGTGATACAGTCTGCTGAGCTGTGTATCTAATCCAATGATGTATGATACTGTCTGCTGGGCCCTATATCTAATCCGATCATGTGTGATACTGTCTGCTGAGCTGTGTATCTAATCCTATCATGTGTGATACTGTCTGCTGAGCCCTGTATCTAATCCTATCATGCGTGATACTGTCTGCTGAGCCACTGTATCTAATCCTATCATGTGTGGTACTGTCTGCTGAGCCACTGTATCGAATCCTATCATGTGTGATACTGTCTGCTGAGCCACTGTATCTAATCCTATCATGTGTGGTACTGTCTGCTGAGCCACTGTATCTAATCCTATCATGTGTGATACTGTCTGCTGGGCCACTGTATCTAATCCTATCATGTGTGATACTGTCTGCTGAGCTGTGTATCTAATCCTACCATGTGTGATACTGCCTTCTGAGCCACTGTATCTAATCCTATCATGTGTGATACTGTCTGCTCAGCCACTGTATCTAATCCTATCCATAGTTTATAGGGTCGTAGTGCTATAGATATTCTATGCTGTCTCATATACACACTTTTTTTGGGGGCGGACACATATGTATTGGGGCTATTTCCCGGACATTTTAAGCCCTGAATGTATGTTCACACGGCAGCGTCCGTTACGGCTGAAATTACTGTGCTGTTTTCAGGAGAAAACAGCACCGTAATTTCAGCCGTAATGGCATGTGCAGGCGTCTTTTGCTGCATCCATTACGGAAGTAACTGAAGCTGGTTTTCCATGGAGTCCATGGAAAACGGCTCCATTTACGTCTGAAGAAGTGACAGGCACTTTTTTACGCGCCACCTTTTGACAGCGACGCGTAAAAAAAAATGACCGTCGGCACAGAACATCGTAAGACCCATTCAAATGAATGGGCAGATGTTTGCCGACGCTTTTGAGCCGCATTTTCGGACGTAATTCAATGCTAAAACGCCCGAATTACGTCCGTAAATAGTGTGTGTGAACCCAGCCTTAGTGACGCCCCGGCTGCTAGTGCTGCATTGTTGGGTCACTTAGGAGACCCAGCGATGCAGCTGAAAGCGGACCGTCGGCCATGAGAAGTTTGCGGGGGGGGGGGCCCAGTAAGAATTTTTGCATCGGGGCCCATGAGCCTCTAGCTACGCCCCTGCAAGGAGGCATATACTACGTTTAGAGAAAAGACGGTTTCTATACCAACATAACTTTAGCGTCATGAGATCTACAGTACTTTGTGCAGAGTTGTAACACAACATGGAGGGAATGGAATGTACTTGATCAGGGGCATTGCTAGGGTCTCAAAAGACACGTTCCTTGGATGTATTTTTTTTTTTAAATAAAATTTAGTGCAACAGAAAATACAGGAGAATCCAGCACTAATCAAACGCAGCCACAGGCAAAATACACAACAATAACATCCAGTGACTTGAGGCATTTTCTGTTTCCTCATTTTCTCCATCTGGTCCAGACCACCATGACGCTTCTTCCAGCCACAACTCGTCTAAGCAGAGTTTGCTCCCCAGACATCTTCCTCAGTTTTCCATCATCTTCCCCACTTTTTCATCACAAAATACCCATCCTTGTGTCCTAACAGTGTCAACTTGTTGCTAGCCCTAATACTGGAACTGCTGTGCTGCTTACTGCCCACAAATACTATCCTGCAGAAATATATGTGCCATACAGATAGTCCCTCTAAAAAAAAAAATTACCACACAGATAGTGTGCCCTACAGTAATTGTTGCCACACATAGTGCCCTCAAAAACTGCCCCTGACAGTAATAGGACTCAAACAAAATATGTAAGGATGCACTCCAGAGTAAGATGTGCTGGTGCTTTACAGGTTTGGGTTTGGAAACCCACGCTATAAGTCCATAGAAAAACCTTGAGCACTCTAAGAACACATTGAATATTGTTTTTTCAAAATTATTTTATTCCAAATATTGTTTTTTTTTGAACAAGCAATTTTTTTTTTGTGACGTTTCAGCTTATCCAAGGCCTTTATCATAATCGCTGTGTAAAATATGAAGAAAGGATGATGTAAGGGTGATGTGATGGCGTCTGCCAGATGCTCCAAGGGGATTGAGTAATAGGACTTAAAGAGGCTCTGTCACCAGATTTTGCAACCCCTATCTGCTATTGCAGCAGATAGGCACTGCGATGTAGATTACAGTAACGTTTTTATTTTTAAAAAACGAGCATTTTTGGCCAAGTTATGGCCATTTTTGTATTTATGCAAATGAGGCTTGCAAAAGTACAACTGGGCGTGTTGAAAAGTAAAAGTACAACTGAGCGTGTATTATGTGCGTACATCGGGGCGTGTTTACTACTTTTACTAGCTGGGCGTTCTGATGAGTAGTATCATCCACTTCTCTTCAGAACGCCCAGCTTCTGGCAGTGCAGATCTGTGACCAGGGGCGTAGCTAGAGGCTCATGGGCCCCGATGCAAAAATTCTTACTGGGCCCCCCCCCCCCGCAAACTTCACATGGCCGACGGTCCGCTTTCAGCTCCATCGCTGGGTCTCCTAAGTGACCCAACAATGCAGCACTAGCAGCCGGGGCGTCACTAAGGCTGGGTTCACACACACACACTATTTACGTACGTAATTCGGGCGTTTTAGCATTGAATTACATCCGAAAATGCGGCTCAAAAGCGTCGGAAAACATCTGCCCATTCATTTGAATGGGTCTTACGATGTTCTGTGCCGATGGTCATTTTTTTTTACGCGCCGCTGTCAAAAGGTGGCGCGTAAAAAAGTGCCTGTCACTTCTTCAGACGTAAATGGAGCCGTTTTCCATGGACTCCATGGAAAACCAGCTTCAATTACTTCCGTAATGGACGCAGCAAAAGACGCCAGTACAAGCCATTACGGCTGAAATTACGGTGCTGTTTTCTCCTGAAAACAGCACAGTAATTTCAGCCGTAACAGACGCTGCCGTGTGAACATACCCTCAGGGCTTAAAATGTCCGGGAAATAGCCCCAATACATATGTGTCCGCCCCCCAAAAAAGTGTGTATATGAGACAGCATAGCATATCTATAGCACTACGACCCTATAAACTATGGATAGGAATAGATACAGTGGCTGAGCAGACAGTATCCCACATGATAGGATTAGATACAGTGGCTCAGAAGGCAGTATCACACATGATAGGATTAGATACACAGCTCAGCAGACAGTATCACACATGATAGGATTAGATACAGTGGCCCAGCAGACAGTATCACACATGATAGGATTAGATACAGTGGCTCAGCAGACAGTACCACACATGATAGGATTAGATACAGTGGCTCAGCAGACAGTATCACACATGATAGGATTAGATACAGTGGCTCAGCAGACAGTATCACACATGATCGGATTAGATATAGGGCCCAGCAGACAGTATCATACATGATTGGATTAGATACACAGCTCAGCAGACTGTATCACACATGATAGGATTAGATACAGGGCCCAGCTCGCTGACATTGCGGCTCCAGCGCTGGACCCAGGATAGGTAAGAATAATAATTTTGCTTCTTTATGTGTTACTGATTATTTTTGTGTTTGTGTTTTTTTTACAGGTTCGGTTGTTGGACTTCGGATACGACGACTTCAATGACGGCGTTTTTTTTATTCTCAATAAAATGGTTAATGAGGGTTGTGTTTTTTTATTTAAATAAAATATTTTTTTTATGTGCTTGTATCTTTTTAAACTTTATTATCACCGCCTTAGTAATGGCCGCTGGCTGATTGACAATCTCCATCACTAAGGCGAGGCTTAATGTTAGCCGGCGCAGAGGCTACACTAACCCCCATTATTACCCCAGTACCCACCGCCACCAGGGGTTCTGGGAAGAGCCGGGTACAAACCAGTACCCAACCATCTGTAGTGACGGGCAGGCACCGGGGTGGTCGCAGGCTGGTAGTATTAGGCTGGGGAAGGCCAAAAACAGTGGCCCTTCCCACCCTTGTAATGCTGCCTGCTGCTGCTGTGTTGTATCTGGCTGGTTATGAAAATTGGGGGGGACCCGACATCGTTCTTTCCAATTATTTTTTAAATGACGTGGGGTCCCCCCCATTTTCATAACCAGCCAGATACAATAAAGCAGCAGCAGGCAGCATTACCAGGATGGGAAGGGCCACTGTTTTTGGCCTTTCCCCTCCTGATAATACCAGCCTGCGGCCACCCCAGTGGCCGACCATCACTACAGATGGTCAGGTACTGGATCGTACCCGGCTCTTCCCAGCACCCCTGGTGGCGGTGGGTACCGGGGTAATAAAGGGGGTTAGTGTTAGCCTCTGCATCCGCTAACACTAAGCCCCGCCTTAGCAATGGATGCTGTCAATCAGCCGGCGGCCATTACTAAGGCGGTAGTAATATAGTTTAAAAAAAACCACAAAGACATAGAAAAAATATTTTATTGAAATAAAAAAAAAACCCACACAACCCTCATTAACCATTTTATTAATAAAAAAAAAAGCTGTCATCGAAGTAGTCCTGGAATCCGCCATAGTCCAACGACCGAACCTCTAAGAAAACACACAAAAAATGATTAGTAACACATGCGTTAGGGTATGTGCACACACACTAATTACGTCCGTAATTGACGGACGTATTTCGGCCGCAAGTACCGGACCGAACACAGTGCAGGGAGCCGGGCTCCTAGCGTCGCACTTATGTACAACGCTAGGAGTCCCTGCCTCGCTGCCGGACAACTGTCCCGTACTGAAAACATGTTTACAGTATGGGACAGTTGTCCTGCAGCGAGGCAGGGACTCCTAGCATCGTACATAACTATGATACTAGGAGCCCGGCTCCCTGCACTGTGTTCGGTCTGGTACTTGCGGCCGAAATACGTCCGTCAATTACGGACGTAATTAGTGTCTGTGCACATACTCTAAGGCTTAGATACAGGGCCCATGTGTGATACTGTCTGTGGGACCCTGTATCTAAGCCTACCACAAGGTAGGCTTAGATACAGGGTCCAGCAGACAGTAATCTTATACAGTATAAGATTACTGTGTGCTCGGGCCCTGTATCTAAACCTACAGTGTGGTAGGCTTAGATACAGGGCCCAGCAGACAGGATCACACATGGGCCATGTATCTAAGCCTACCATGTGATTGGCTTAGATACAGGGCCCAGCAGACAGGATCACACAATCTGTGATCCTGTCTCATGGGCCCCCTAAGCCTGCTACATCGTAGGCTTAGGGGTTGTGCAGTCCCTAAACATTGATGGCCTATCCACAGGATAGGCCATCAATAGCTGATGTGTCGCCCGGGACCCGCAAATCAGCTGTTTTGAAGGGGCCGCAGCACTCGTACGAGAGCTGCTTCCCCTTCATTTCACTACTCGCCCACACTGTGAATCGCCGACACCGATTCACAGTGTGACCGGAATGAAGTGACAGGAATGAAGGGGAGCAGCTCTCGTACGAGTGCTGCGGCCCCTTCAAAACAGCTGATTGGCGGGTCCCGGGAGTCAGGGATAACCTTACCTTCCTCTTCGGCCATGGCGGGAGTTCTGTAGTCTCGATGCTGTGCGCGGCGGCATAGCGCTGTGACGTCATGCGCTGCGCACAGCGCTTGACGTCAGGACCTCCGCTGCGATCCGGAACCAGGAAGGTAAGTAAAGTATGTTACTATAGTAACAGGGGCCCGCGGCCCGAGTTACTATAGTAACTTTTTATTGATGTGGTGCGGGGGGCCGTGGGCCCCCCTGGCTTCGGGGCCCGGTCGCAATTGCGACCGCTGCGACCCCTATAGCTACGCCAGTGTCTGTGACGTCACTCACAGGTCCTGCATCGTGTCGGCCACATCGGCACCAGAGGCTACAGTTGATTCTGCAGCAGCATCAGCGTTTGTAGGTAAGTAGCTACATCGATTTACCTGCAAACGCCGATGCTGCTGCAGAACCATCTGTAGCCTCTGGTGCCGATGTGTCCTCGCTCGTCTGACACGATGCAGGACCTGGGGAAGTGACGTCACAGCGTGATCTCTCGAGAATAGCAATAGCAGATAGGGTTTGCAAAATCTGGTGACAGAGCCTCTTTTAGCAGTGCTTCCAAAAATAATTGGGGGAACCAAAGTGCACCCATTAGGAATAGTGCTTCTCCATAGTGCACCCATTAGTAATAATGGTCCCCAGATTACGCGTATTAGTAAAAATGGCCTCCAATAAGAAAAATGCTTGCTTGGAGAGCCCCATTAATAATAGTGGCACCCAATAATAATATTACTAGCCCAGAGTGCCTCCAATAGTAATAATTCTCCACCAGACAGCCCCATTAGTAACAGTGGCCCCCAATAGTAATAATGCTATCACAGAGTGTCCCATTATTAACACTGCCCTCATAGTGCCCTCAATAGTAATAGTGCTCCCTTGTCAAATCTCATTGCTTCTGTTTTCTTTCCACTCTAGTTATATATGTTTACCATAGTGACTCTAATTATACCTTCAAGCTATATTCTTGTAATACATGTTAAACGTATTTACAACAATTAGTCTTGAATCAGCAGTTTGTGTGTGACAACAAAAATCTTAAACTCAGATATATTCAGTTCACTGTAAGCAATTACCATTAGAATCACAGGTAACAACACAAAATAGATTAAAAGGGTCAGTAATCAACATGATTACAATAATTGCATGAATTATTCAGCTTTTTAAATGTGGTTTAATGAACAAAGCATTTCTGTCAAAGAGCCGTGTTACAATATGCTATTAAGGTGCAATTAATTTGCTTTATCATTTATTTAGCAAATTAATTTTTTAACTTAATAAACATCCTTTCTAATAAATATTTACTAGCAAAGGATAATTTGTGATCATACAGATTATGGTAATATATGATGCGGCTGAGGAATAATGATACATATGCTTGTGAGCATGAGAAAAAGTTGGAATGAAATCTAAAACTCAAAACTTTAACATTCGCAATGTTCATCATATTATTTGAAATATAAAAAAACTTCCATAAGGTCCACTTATTCATGATATCAAGCAGCAAGAGGTCTTCCTCAAATCAGAAATAAACACACACAAAACTTATGCTGCTGTGACATCCAAATCCATTTAAAAAACAGACTGCTTAATAAACTTTTAAAAACTTTTAATGCTGAAAACGATAGTAGCAAAATAAAATCCTACTACAACAAAAAAAAAGCAATAATACTTAAAACATCAGAAAATACCTCTCTATAGGCATTCTTCTTTATCCATATAAATATGCATTATTCCATTACAAACCACAATATTACACCTTGCATCTCTTTGTAAATTCTCCAATCACAAGACCTATTCAGAGCGTTCTGGATTCTAATTTTGGCAAAGATAGGTCACGTGACAGTACGCTCTGGCCATGGACTCCGCTGGTCAGTTCAAGGGCTTGGCATCCTCCCAAGCCATGCAGGCGGATCTGCTGGATCTCCGAGCTAGGCAGGATCAGCTCCTCGTGGCAGTGGACTCTATGGCGCAGCAGCTAGGGATGCTAGTTGCTTCTCTTCCTGCCTCTATGCAAGTCCTTCAAGCCGATCCTCCTGTTACCCCTCCTGGCAGTTCCTGTCCGGATCCTCGGTTCTCGGTGCCATTGCCCTCTCGGTTCGATGGAGACGCCAGTGCTTGTCGGGGGTTTCTGAACCAATGCCACATTCATCTTACCCTGCACTTTCGAGCATTTCCGTCAGATGGAGCCAAGATCGCATTCATCATATCCCTCCTGACTGGCAAGGCCCTGGCATGGGCTAATCCTATCTGGGAACGTCGGGGACCTGAAACCCGAGATTTCTAGGAGTTTGTGCGAATATTTGAACTGTTTTTGAGGAGCCTGGGCGTGTCTCATCGGCAGCCACTGCCATCTTCAACCTTCGCCAAGAGGACACCTCCGTGGGCGAGTATACGATCCAGTTCCGGACTCTGGCAGGAGAGCTATCCTGGAACAATGAGGCCTTCGTGGCATCCTATTGGCAAGGCCTGTCGTCCGAGATCAAGGATGAACTGGCTGCTCGAGACCTGCCTTCTGCCTTGGACGACTTGATTCTGCTTGCCACTCGGGTAGACATAAGGCTGAGGGAAAGATCTCACGAGGTTCGTCAGGAGCGTCGGGGCCCCAGACTGGCGCCCAACTTTCAGCAAACCCTCTTGCCTGCTTCTATTGCTTTGCCCGAGGTCCCGATGCAAGTAGACCGACTAAAATTATCGGTCCAGGAGAAACAGCGCAGGAACACCTCTGGACTTTGCTTATATTGCGGCCTCGCTGGCCATGTAGTGCGTCTGTGTCCTCACAAGCCAAAAAACCCCAGCAGCTAGGTTTGGTTGGAGAGACAACCCTGGGCGTCAACACATTGAATCAAGAACTCTCTTCCAAACTATTCATTCCCGTAACCATCATTGCTGGCGAGAGGTCCCATCAGGTCTCCGCATATCTGGACTCCGGCTCTGCAGCCAACTTCGTCTGCCAGGACCTTGAGGATCTCCTACAGTTGCCTACTATCCCGCTTGAAAGGCCGCTGATCGTTGCCTCGGTGGATGGACTGCCATTACCGGACCCAGTTGTGTTCGTGACCAAGCCATTGAGACTCCAAGTGGGAGCCCTTCATGCTGAACTCATCTCCCTGTTCATCCTGTCCAAGGCCGTCAACCCCGTGCTGCTGGGTTTGCCTTGGCTGGAGAAAAGTTTCATTCGTAAATCCTCATCCCCGGCCGGAGCGGGGTTCTTCTTTGTTAAAAAGAAAGATGGATCGTTACGTCCTTGCATTGACTACCGAGGCCTAAACCAGATCACGGTGAAGAACAGGTACCCCCTGCCTTTGATTTCCAAACCGTTTGATCGCATACGGGGGGCAAAAGTTTTTTCTAAACTAGACCTGCGGGGGGCCTACAATCTGATTCGGATTCATCGAGGTGACGAATGGAAGACTGCCTTTAATACTCGTGATGGGCACTACGAATACTTAGTTATGCCCTTCTGCCTGTGTAACGCCCCCGCAGTATTTCAAGAATTTGTCAATGACATTTTTCGTGATCTCCTTTATGTTTGTGTTGTGGTTTATCTCGATGACATTTTGATTTTTTTCCCCAAATCCAGTAACTCATCAGAGTCATGTACGGCAGGTGTTGCTCCGTCTAAGAGAGAATCGCCTTTATGCCAAGTTGGAGAAGTGTGTTTTTGAGAAGAAGTCTCTAGCCTTTCTGTGCTATATTATCCGATCAGGGCCTCAAGATGGACCCCCAGAAGGTAAAGGCTGTCCTGGAGTGGCCACGCCCCCAAGGCTTAAGGGCCATACAATGCTTCCTAGGATTCACCAACTTCTACCGACTGTTGATCCCCAACTTCTCATCTTTGACTGCTCCTATCTCCACCCTCACTAAGAAGGGTATGAATGCCAAGATGTGGACTTCGGAGGGTGAAGCCGCATTTGAATCCTTAAAGAAAGCCTTCACGTCTGCCTCCATTCTGCACCATCCTGATGTATCCCTACAGTTTTCGTTAGAGGTGGACGCTTCCTCGGTTGGTGCTGGTGCACTGTTGTTCCAGAAAAGATCGAAAGGCAAGGCTGTGGTATGTGGTTACTATTCCAAACAGTTTTCTTCCGCAGAGCGCAACTACTCGATTGGGGACCGGGAGTTACTGGCCCTCAAGCTGGCTCTGCAGGAGTGGAGACATCTACTGGAGAGCGCGGTTCATCCTATCCTGATCTTCACGGATCACAAGAATTTGACATACCTACAGACGGCCAAGCGGTTGAATCCTCACCAAGCCAGGTGGTCGCTGTTCTTTGCTCGGTTCTGGTTCAAACTCCACTACCGACTCGCCGACAAGAATGTGAGGGCCGATGCCTTGTCTAGATCTTTTGAAACCGAAGACATCATGGAATCTCCACAGAATATTATTGACCCAACCTGCATCTTCTCTGTGAATCCCCTGCAAGTTAGAGACATTCCTCCAGGTAGGACTTTTGTACGTCTGGCTGACCGAGGAAGAATTCTTCGCTGGGGTCACAGTTCTAAGCTGGCAGGTCACGCGGGTGCTCGTAAGACCCAAGATCTAATCACCCGTCAGTTCTGGTGGCCCACGCTGCCCAAAGATGTTATGGACTTTGTCTCCTCATGCACGGTATGCGCAGCAAATAAAGTTGCTCACTCCAGACCTGCTGGCCTGCTCCAACCACTGCCTGTGCCCGTTGCCCCGTGGCAACATGTCGCTATGGACTTTGTCACGGATCTTCCTTCTTCTGCGAGTTGCAGTGTGATCTGGGTGGTGGTGGATCGATTTTCCAAAATGGCTCACTTCATTCCCTTGACCGCCCTGCCGTCTGCTATGTGATTGGCTGACCTCTTCATACAACACTTCTTCCGTCTGCACGGCTTGCCCCTGCATATTGGGACCAGTTCACCTCAAACTTTTGGAGAGCACTCTGCGGCCTCCTCGGTGTAAAATTGGACTTCTCTTCGGCTTATCATCCCCAGTCCAATGGGTGCAGTTGCTCCCGTGGGCAAAGTTCTCTTATAACAACCACACCAGTGACTCGACCACTTCCCGTCCATTCTTCATCGTCTACGGTCAACATCCTCAGATACCTCTTCCTGTTTCTACTATGTCCCAGGTGCCTGCAGCCGATTCTACCTTCAGGGACTTTCTACAGATATGGCAACAGACCCGATCTTCTATCCTGTTGGCGGCGGACCGCATGAAGAGAAAGGCAGATACAAGAAGACGGGCGCCTCCGCAGTTCCTTCTAGGGACTAAAGTCTGGTTGTCTTCTAGGAATATCCGGGCTGAAGGTGCCGTCGTGCAAATTTGCTCCTAGGTTCCTCGGACCCTTCGAAATCCTGCTACATATCAAGCCGGTATACTACAAGCTGCGGCTCCCCCCTACCCTAAGGATTCCTAACTCCTTTCACATCTCCTTGCTGAAACCCGTGGTCCTGAACCGCTACTCCAGGACTCCTAGCTCCACAGTGGCCTCTGGCGGCTCATTGGGGACTTTCGAAGTAAATGAGATTCTGGCTACCAAGAAGGTGGGAGGAAGGACATTTTATTTCGTGGATTGGAGGGGGTTCGGCCCAGAGGAGAGGTTTTGGGAGCCAGAGGAGAACATCGATGCTCCTGTCCTCATGAGGAAGTTTCTCTCCCGCTCTGGTCCCAAGAAGAGGGGGCGTAAGAGGGGGGATACTGTAACGTCTATGGCCACGGTCCGTCGTTCGGTCGTTAACCTCGACGGCCGTGGCCACGGACATCTTACCTTCGGTGCAGCATCGTCCTCCTGTGAGGCGCCAGCACTCACTTCCGTACCTCGAGTGTCTCCTGCGGGCGCGCGCGCCCTTAAAGAGCCAGTGCGCACATTTTTGCAGGAAGTCTGCAATTTAGCCCAGGATGCCCTGGGCTATAAAAAGGGCTCTGTCCTCTTGCTCTTTGCCAGAGCGTTGATTGTTACCCATCGTTTGTCGTGCTTATGGTTTCCCAGTGTCTTCCAGTTTCCCAGTGTACCTTGCTCCGGTATCCCATATCCTGTTTCCGTGCTACCTAGTTCTAGTGCCGTGCTGTGCTATTGCCGTGCTGTGCTACAGTCTACGCTTGATCTGCTACGCCTCACCTGACAACTTCCCGCCGCCTGGTCCAGGACGTGCCTGCCTCGCTACTGCCTTCGATTGCCTCAGGTACCCTCACTGAACTAATTGAACTCTGTACTTACCTGTTTGGCCAGTTGCCATCCCGCTACGCGGAACGGCCCAGTGGGTCCACACCCCGCATCGTGACAATAGGTAATGTGGTTTATAATCTAATGATGGGTATTTTATTACAAATAACTCAAACTATGGGTGCCCGGACACTATGGGATCTAGCCAAGGTAACTGCATGTGGTGCATGCAGGTCGAGCCAAGGTAACTGCATGTGGTAACTGCATGTGATGCAAAACTGTCACAGTTTTGCGTCAAACACATGGTTTTCCAGTGCTTCACCTGTACTTGCAAAATTGTCCAGCAATTACTGTGACTCGAATTATGTACAGGAACCCTAAAACTACAGTATGTCTTTTCTGATTTGTTGTCATATTTGATTTGTTGTCACAGTTTAACTCTTTGACTTCAATGGGAAAAAAGTAAAGCATTAAAAAACTTTGGAATTCAAAAAACATTATGTATTTGGAATATATGATTGTATGCGACTGATTTGCCTGTGCTGAGCGTGTACGGTTGTAGTATTATTAAGTGTGCTTATTGGTACTGTATGTTTTTTTTTTGGTGCTTTTATCTTTTGTAGTACAATGCTCTATAGACACAAAGCAATTTCTATAGGAATTTCAATGGGAAATTTGTGTTGCCATTTAAATAGCGCTGATCATTTCGGCGCGGATTTGAAATTTGCGTTAGTAAGTGACATCACTTATTGATGCAGATTTTGTGAGGAATAGTCTGCATATTTCCACATGCAGATTAGTCCTATTGAATGGGGCTAATCTGTGTGCAGATATGCGGCAAAATCTGTGGCTATCTGATGCGGATTTCATGTGTCAGATTTTGTTGCCTCCTAATGCAACATGTGGACATACAATCACAAGTACAAATATAAAAGAAAAACAGTTGACTGTCTGTATGTTCCTTTTTTTGTGTGTTCTTTTTATGCAATTTGTAAATAAAAGTCACAGCATAATTTTATACATTGGTTTCTACTTTTTTTTGGTATTAATTATTTCAGATCGATTTTATGTCACTGATACCATTTTCTTATGTAAGAACATCTAAGGAGAACCAGAATATTTTATTACAGCGACAAATTATTGAATCTTTACAAATAATTAATTACAATTTACCAATTATCAACTACATAAGACTGAAAACACGGATTTTTTTTTTAATATGACAGTTACTTAATTGTAACAAGGTCCTTTAACCCCTTAACGCACCATGACGTAACTGTACGTCAAGGTGAGCAGTAAGTTCGCGCACCTTGACGTACAGTTACGTCAGTGCTTTGACAGTTAACCGCCGCGTGGCGCTACACCGCAGCGGCGGTTAACTGTGCAGCGTGTCAGCCCTGCTCTCCCCGTTGCCGATCAGCGTCTGTCGCCGCTGATATCGGCAGTTAACCCCTTAATTGCGGCGCTCGATTTTGAACGCCACAATTAAGGTCTTTAGCGCCGATCGGCAGCCCCCATGTGAAATCACGGGGGCTGGCGATGGTACACATGGCAACCGGACGCCAGACAATGGCTTCCGGGTTGCCATGTACAGAAGCCTATGAGGACCACCCCGAGGGTGGTCATCGTAGGCTTCCTGTCAGTGTGACTGTCACGTCACAATGACAGTTGGAATGCATTACACTACGTGTGTAGTGTAATGTATTCCAGCAGCGATCAGAGCTGCAAGTCTAAGTGTCCCCTAGTGGGACAAGTGAAAAAAGTAAAAAAAAGGATAAAAATGTTTTAAAAAAAGTGTAAAAATAAAAGTTATAAGTGACATAAACAAGAACTGCTTTTTTTCCTATTATAAGTCTTTTATTATAGGAAAAAAAATGAATACGTAAAAAAAAAGTACACATATTTGGTATCACCGCGTTCGTAACGACCCCAACTATTAAACTATAATATTATTTTTCCCGCACGGTAAACACCGCAAAAAAAATAAACGAAAAACAATGCCAGAATTACTATTTTTTGGTCACCACCCCTCCCAAAATATACAATAAAAAGTGATCAAAAAGTCGCATGTATGCCAAAATAATACCGATAAAAACTACAACCCGTCCCGCAAAAAACAAGCCCTTACACAGCTCTTTTGACTGAAAAATAAAAAAGTTACGGCTCTCAGAATATGGTGACACAAAAAATAAATTATTTTCTATATAAGTTATTTTATTGCGCAAACGCTGCAAAACATAAAAAAACTTATATACATATGGTATCGCCGTAATCGTACCGACCCGCAGAATAAAGTGTAATAGTCATTTATAGCCCAGGGTAAACGCCGTCAAAAATAAATAAAAATCATTGTCAGAATTGATTGTTTTTGGTCACCTGGCTTGCCGAAAAATTGAATAAAAGTGATCAACAAAATCTCATGTACCCCAAAATGGTACCAATAAAAACTACAGCTCGTCCCGCAAAAAATATGCCCTCACACCACTCTATTGACAGAAAAATAAAAAAGTAGTGGCTCTCGGAATGCGGGGAGGAAAAACGAAAAAGCAAAACATGAATCAGTTCGTAAAGGGTTAATTACTTTCGAATGAAAAAACTTTTATGACCACATGTGGGGTATAGCCGTACTTGGGAGAAATTGCTTTACAAATGTTGGGTTGCATTTTCTCCTTTATCCTTTGTGAAATTGAAAAAAAATCAACATTTTAGTGGAAATAATGTTGATATTAATTTTCACGCCCTAATTCTAATAAATTCTGCAAAAGACGTGTGGGGCCTAAATGCTCACTATACCCCTAAATAGATTCCTTAAGTGGTGTAGTTTCCCAAATGGGGTTACTTTTGGGGGGCTTCCACTGTTTCGGTCTCTCAGGGGCTTTGCAAATTCGACATCACACCCAAAAACTATTCCAGCTAAATTTGAGCTCCAAAAGCCAAATAGCGCTCCTTCCCTTCTAAGCCCCGGTGTGGGTCCAAACAGCAGTTTATTACCACATATGGGGTATTTACGTAATCAGGAGAAATTGTTTTACAAATGTTGCAGTGCTTTTTCTCCTTTATTCCTTGTAAAAATTAAAAATGGCTACCTTTTTTCAGAAAAAAAGTAGATTTTTACCTTTACAGACTAATTCCAATGAATTCAGCAAAACAACTGTGGGGTCAAAATGCTAACTTTACCCCTAGAAAAATGCCCTGAGGGGTGTAGCTTCCAAAATGGGGTCACTATTCGGGGGTTTCCATGGTTTTCATCCCTCCAGTGCATTGCAAACGCGACACGGCACTGAAAACTATTCCAGCAAAATCAGAAATCCAAAATCCAAATGGTGCTCCTTCTCTTCTGAGGCCTGCTGTGGGTCCAAACAGCAGTTTATTACCACATATGGGGTATTGCTATAATCGTAAGAAATTGCTTTACATATCTTGGGGTGTTTTTTTTACTTTATTCCTTGTAAAAATTTAAAATTTCTACGTTTTTTCACAAAAAAAGTAGATTTTCACCTTCACATACTAATACAAATAAATTTAGCAAAAAAACTGTGGGTTCAAAATGCTAACTATACCCATAGATAAATTCATTGAGGGGTATAGTTTCCAAAATGGGGTCACTTTTGGGGGGTTTCCACTGTTTTGGCAGCACAAGACCTCCTCAAACCTGACATGGTACCTAAAATATATTCTAAAAAAAGGAGGCCCAAAATCCACCAGGTGCTCCTTTGCTTCTGAGGCCTGTGTTTCAGTTCATTAGCATACTAGGGCCACATGTGGGATATTTCTAAAAACTGCAGAATCTGGGCAATAAATATTGAGTTGCATTTCTTGGGTAAAACCTTCAGTGGTACATAAAAAATGTATTAGAAATTAATTTTTGAAGAAAAAAATGAAATTTGTAAATTTCACCTCTACTTTGCTTTAATTCCTGTGAAACGCCTAAAGGGCTAAAACCCTTTGTGAATGCTGTTTTGAATACTTTGATGGGTGAAGTTTTCAAAATGGTGTGACTTCTGGGGACTTTCTAATTTATAAGGCCCTCAAAGCCATTTCAGAACTGAACTGGTCCCTGAAAAAATAGCCTTTTGAAATTTTCTTAAAAATATGAGAAATTGCTGCTAAAGTTCTAAGCCTCGTAACGTCCCAGAAAAATAAAAAAATGTTCAAAAAACGACGCAAACATAAAGTAGACATATGGGAAATATAAACTAGTAAGTATTTTGTGTGGTATTACTATCTGTTTTACAAGTAAATACATTAAAATTTAGAAAAATGCTAATTTTTGCTAATTTTCTCTAAATCTCGGCGTTTCTTACAAATAAATATTGAATTTAACGACAAAATTTTTTCAGTATCATAAAGTACAACATGTCACGAGAAAACAATCCCAGAATCGCTTGGATAGGTAAAAGCATTCTGGAATTATTACCACATAAAGTGACACATGTCAGATTTGCAAAAATGGGGCTGGTCCTGAAGGCCAAAACAGGCTTAGACACTAAGGGGTTAAAGTTCATCAGCAGTTTAGCGTGACATCACATTCTTAGTCAATCTTGGCCTGTCACGTTACAAGTTGTGCCAAATATTATTACCAATTACACTTAAGTGATATCTATTCATTGGAGAAAAATTCTAGATACACTGATTAAAGTTTCACAACATGCTCAGTTAGACAAATCATCACCAATTATTTATATATTGTGCATTTATTTACTTTTACGATATTTTTTATTTTTTTTAGCTTTTTCTGAGTCTTGTTCAATCAGCTTCTTTCATTAGCCTGTGGGAGGGTCAGCTTTCTTGTCTGTTTGTTTCTAAGCCAGTAATGTAAGATTAACAGGATCTCTTCAACCACAAACTGCCACTGTGCTTCCTTTTTATTAAAGGAATAAGGAAGATTTTTTTTTTCTCTCTCTAATAAGTGAAGCAGTGTATAGGGGAAGAAAGATGCAGGACCTGACCTGCAGGTCCAGTAACAGGCACTTGGCCATGATGCTCAATGAACGGATAATACAACATAGATGACAAGGGAGCCAGGATGAAAATGTGCGGGGGATAGCTGTACTGTTTTTGCCATTAATATACCCCAAAAAACAGGTGCTACTGACAGAAATAAAGAGGGGAGGTTAGGTAGGTCTTGTGAGCACTGTTTAATTTAGCTTTATCTCTGTTTTGTCTAGAATATGGCTTTAATTTCCTTTTTTGGGTAATTTCTTGTATAGTGATCTTTTTGGGGTGGAACTGATGGGTTAGTTGTCATGGTGGATGTAATAGGGCCTGACAACTTGAAAGCATGTGAATCATTTGTTACTGAACCCAGCTGTCATATATCCTTTTACTCTAGATATGACCCAGTTTGCAATTCTCATGGCTTTACAGGGGTGTACCACACTTCCTGATGTTTAGTGGCTAGTGGTGACTAGAAAGAGTAATGCCTACAGGTTGAGAGTGCAGGCAGTGCCAAATTGCTGATGACACAATTTGCCCCTGGGCTCAACTAACATCTTGATTCCTTTAAAGGCATTTTCCAGGAAGTTAAAGGGGTTGTTCCATTTGTACAACCCTTCTTCTTAAGGGGTTTTTACACAGGACGATTATCGGGCAGACGAGCGTTAATATAATGCTCGTTGCCGATAATTGCCCTGTGTAAACAGGGGAACGATCAGCAGATGAATGAGCAAACGCTCGATCATCTCCTGGTCGTATCGTTTTTAAAAAGTAAAAGATTATCGTTGTCGGCAGCACATCTCCCTGTGTAAACAGGGAGACGCGCTGCCGACATGATAATAATGTATTGAGACGAGCGATCGGAGTAACGACCGCTCATCCATAGCTCCGTGTGACAAGAGCAAGCGACCACTGATCAACGATGTCTCGTTGATTGGTGCTGGCTGCACCGGCCGAGTGTCGGCCAGTGTAAAAGGGCCTTAGCTTTTTTTGCTGGGGAAAGCTGTGGACATGTAAACATTTCTCCTGCAGCGATTCAATTCAAAAGTTTGCCATGGCTCTCTACTCTGGTTCATAGAGGGGTATTCTGTGCAGGGACCCCATTCTGTGTCGTCCGTATGTCCCTAATGGGTCAACCCCTTATAAAATAACTTTTAAAAGAACAAATCACAAGTGCAAACTTTGTAATATACAGTGTGCTTCTGTTCAGACCTGATCTCTAGTGGTCACGGTTGCAAAAGGGAAAGAAGGATGTTTATTTACATTCAGAATACCAATGAACAGGAAATATATATATAGAGTATGCAGGTAAACAAACACTAGAGCCTCTGTAGCTATAGTCTGTGAAATCAGTAAATTCTCAATACACTTCTAGCACTATAATAATCATTTAAATCTTAAAATGTATAAAATTAACTGTGTATAAAACAACTGCAACTGTGGTCTGAAGACTTATGCAATGATGTAATTTTTTCTTCTTATGTGAAAAAAATGTACATATGTAAAATACTGAAGCCTTTTTGAATCATAAAATAATTCACCTGATCCAAGTATGATGCATTATAATAAAGAAGTATCTAAAAAAGTAAGAATAAGTTCTAAAGGATTAAAGGAAACAAAATCATGTTGATGTTTTCACACTAAAATATACTTTACAGGTGAATGCATAACTAACAGAAAAGGATGCATGGCAGCTGCTATATGGTCCACAGCTGAGTGATACCCAACTGCTAGGAGCTTCACATTTCAGGAGCAGTTCATGATCACTGTGGTACTGACACTGAAAACGACAGGACTGTGGATGAGGGGGAGTGAACTTAAAGGGAATGTATTGTTAGCAAAAAATGTTTTTTTTTTTTTTAGTTAAACAATTAGTGTGTAGGTGATTAAACATTGTTCTAATTTTTTTTATTTTTTTCACGAGTCAGGAAATATTATAAATTAGATTCTAATTTATAATATTTCCCAGCACTGGTCACTAGATGGAGCAATTCCCAAAATTGCAGCCTTGCATGTGGTAAAGCAACCACATTGCTTTATGCTGCAAAATTGGGAAAAAATCCCTCGCTCTAGTGAACTCTCAGAATCCCCCCTCCATTATCCTGGCTAGTGCCGGGAGAAACGAGGGGATTGAACGGTCTAACCTCCTACACTGTGTATCGCCATTTTTTGAGCTAACACACAGTGTAGAAGGTTAACATACAGTAGTAAACACACTGAAACACGAACATACATAGAAATCACTTACCTGCTCCTGTCGCCGCTGCTCCCTCCGGTCCGTCCGCTCCGTCTGCTGCCGCTGCTCCAAGTGCACAAGTCCGGAAGCCGCGACCGGAAGTAGTAATCTTACTGTCCGGCCGCGACTTCCGGTCTACAGGAAAATGGCGCCGGACGGCGCTCAGTTCAACTTGGACTGTGTGGGAGCGGCGCATGCACCGTTCCCACACAGATGGCGTACACCATAGTGGATGGAACGGGCCCCGTTCGCATTCACTATGGGACTGTAGCTGCCGTATTCCATGTCTGTATGTGTCGTTAATCGACACATACATAAATGGAAAAAAAAATGGCAGCCCCCATAGGGAAGAAAAAGTAAAAAAATTAAAAAAAAGTAACACACAAACACACAAATAAATACAAAAGTTTTTTATAAAACACTAACATCAAACTGATATAAAAAAATTTTTTGGGGCGACACTATTCCTTTAAGTATGTGGAGAATAATGGTAGATAGTGATATCAAGAGAGCTGAGAAGCAAAACTAGGGGAAAAATACATTCTGACTTTTCCATTTCACAAAAACAAACTTGCTGACATTAAAATCCCAAATCGTAGGACATTTTAAGTCACATCAGTTCTGCCTAGGAACACCCTCAAAATGTTCAGAGAAAACAATTTTTAATACAAATTAGCATGAACCCCTGACTCCTTTTGTGGTCGAGTACAAGGATACTCAGATGCATATGGAGCACAAACCTAAGTTTTACTATGGGGCCTTAAAATTACTTGTTACTCCCCTGACTACATGTTTTTACATGCAGCGGCATAACTCTAAGGGTCACAGAGGTAGCAATTGCAACTGGACCTGAAGCCAAGGGGGCCCGGGGCCCCCCACACTACATCAATGAAAAGTTACTATAGTAACTGGGACCTATGTAATAAACTACACAGGTCCCCGTTATTATAGTAACTGACAGTACTTACATTCCTCCTTCCGGAGCGCAGCGGCGGTCCTGACGTAACAGAGTAGTGCACAGTGCATGACGACACAACGATATGCGCTGCGCACAGCATCCAGACCCTGGATGGAGTCAGGAACCCACTGCGGCTGAAGAGGAGGGTAAGTTTAATACCACTCTCTGCTGGAGCTGATGTGGGTCGGGGTCTGACTCCCTGGACCCCCGCCAATCAGAGGTTTTGAAGAGGGTGCAGCACTTGTATGAGCACTACTTTCCCTTCATTCCAGTCACTTTCTTACACTGAATCACCGACATGGACGTGTCAGCGATCAGTATGAGTAAGTAAGGGAAATGAAGGGGAAGTAGTGCTCGTACGAGTGCTGCACCTCCTTCAAAACAGTTGATTGGCGGGGGTCCAGGGAGTCGGACGCTGACCCATCAGCTATTGATGGCCTATCCTGTGGATAGGCCATCCATGTTTAGGGACTGGACAACTCCTTTTAAGCCTATTATGTGGTAGGCTTAGATATAGGGCCCCAGCAGATAGTAATCTTATACTGTATAAGATTTCGGTCTGCTGGACCCTGTATCTAAGGCTACCTTAGGCTTAGATACAGGGTCCAAAAAACAGTATCACACATGCATTTGGGCCCTGTATCTAAGCCTACCATATGTGTTAGGCTGTGTTCACATCAGTGTTGCCCTTTAGCTGAGGTGTTCCATCGGAGGTTTCTGTCGGGTAACCCTTCAACGGAACGGCAAACTGAAACTTCAGCTTCCGTTTCCCTCACCATCGATCTCCATGGTGAAGGAAACATTGCTAAAGTGTCTTTGTATTTTTCATTAACCATTTTATTGATAATAAAAAAAAAGCCGTCATTGAGAATCCTCGAATCCGACGTAGTCCAACGAACGAACCTTTAAAAAAACACAAACACAAAAAAAAACATTAGTAAGGGCCTGTTCACAACACCGCTGCCCTTCCGTCGCAGATTTCCGTCAGGTAACCCCTCAACGAAAATGCAAACTGAAACCTCAGCTTCCGTTTCCCTCACCATCGATCTCCATGGTGAAGGAAACATTGCTAAAGGTTTCCTTTTGTCAAAGATGTGACAGGTTTCCGTTATACTTGACGCAACCAATAGCGCAGTCAACTGCGCTGTTGATTCCATCAAAACCACTGTGACAAACGGAAACCCTTAGCAACGTTTCCTTCACCATGGAGATCAATGGTGAGGTAAACGGAAGCTGAGGTTTCAGTTTGCATTTCCGTTGAGGGGTTACCCGACAGAAATCTCAGACGGAAGGCCAGCGGTGATGTGAACAGGCCCTTACTAATGTTTTTTTTTGTGTTTGTGTTTTTTTAAAGGTTCGGTCGTTGGACTACGTCGGATTCGAGGACTCTCAATGACGGCTTTTTTTTTATTATCAATAAAATGGTTAATGAAAAAAACAAAGACATAGGAAAATTATTTTATTGAAATAAAAATCCCATACACAACCCTCGTTATCCTTTAATTTTAGAGCATAAAAAAAACGCCGTCATCGAAGTAGTCCTCGAATCCGAAGTAGTCCAACAACCGAACTTGTAAAAAAAACACAAACACACAAAAAAATTAGTAACAAATAAAAAATCAAAACAATTATTATTCTTACATTTCCTGGGTTCAGTGCTGGAGCCGCAATGTCAGCGAGCTGGGCCCTATATCTAATCCTATCATGTGTGATACTGTCTGCTGAGCCACAGTATCCAATCCTGTCATGTGTGATACTCTTCTTCTGAGCCACTGTATCTAATCCTATAGTGTGTGATACTGTCTGCTGAGCTACTGTATCTAATCCAATCATGTGTGATACTGTCTGCTGGGCCTTATATCTAATCCTATCATGTGTGATACTGTCTGCTAAACCACCGTATCTAATCCTATCATGTGTGATACTGTCTGCTGAGCCACTGTATCTAATTCCAGGGCCGGCCTTAGGGGTGTGCGAGCTTTGCGAGCGCACAGGGAGCTGCTCCCTCCAAGCATGTAGGGGGCACCACTGGGCTCTGCCTCTACTCTGTGCTCTTCTCTTAGTTACACACTCAGAGTAAATAAGAGAACAGGAGGAAGCTCCGCCCACAGACCGTCCTGCACGAAGCCTGTGATACTGTTAGCAAGGAGAGATGGTGAGTATCTAAAGTGTGTCTGTGTGTCTCTCTGTAGAGTACAGTATGTGTCTCTGTGTTTGTGTGTGTGGGTGTGTCTTTGCATGTGTTTATGTCTCTTTGTAAAAGTGAGTGTTCAATATTAAAGTAGAACAGATAAAACGAAGATATCTGTGCTGCCTCCAATATACCCTGCTGCCCCTATATACCCTGCTGCCCCCTATATATCCTGCTGCCCCTTATATAACCTGCTGACTCCTATATACCCTGATATCCCTTATATAACCTGCTGCCCCTATATACCTTGTTGCCCCCTATATATCCTGTTGCCCCTATATATCCTGCTGTTACTTATATACCTTGCTGCCCCTTATATACCCTGCTGTCCCTATATACCCTTCTGCCCCTATATGTCCTGCTGCCCCTGTATATACTGCTGCCCCCTATATATCCTGCTTCCCCTTATATACTCTGCTGCCTCCTATATACCCTGCTAACCCTATATACCCTGCTGCCCCTCTATATCCTGCTGCCCCATATACCCTGCTGCCCCTATATTTCCTGCTGCCCCTTATGTACCTTGCTGCCCAGTATATACCCTGCTGCCACTTGTATACTCTCTGCCTCCTATATACCCTGCTACCCCTATATACCCTTCTGCCCCTATATATCCTGCTGCTCCCATATACCCTGCTGCCCCTATATACCCTGCTGCCCCTTATGTACATTGCTGCCCAGTATATACCCTGCTGCCCCTTATATACTCTGCTGTTCCTTATATATTCTGCTGCCCCATATAAACCATGATGCCCCTTATAAAACTTTCTGCCCCTTAAATACTCTGCTGCCATTATAAATATGCCTCTGTGTGTGTGTGTGTTTATATGCGCCTGTGGATATAGTTATCATCTATGACATTATCTGTACGCAGAGAGTTATCACTGTGTTATCAGCAGTGTTACATAGGACTGCAGGTAACATTTACTGCATTATATGTATTCAGAGAGTTATCACTGTGTGTTATATGTGGTGTTACATAGGACTGCAGGTAACATCTACGACATTATCTGCACTCAGAGAGTTATTACTATATTATCTGCGGAGTTACATAGGACTGCAGGTAACACTACTACGTTATCTGTACTCAGAGAGTTATCACTGTGTGTTATCTGTGGTGTTACACAGTACTGCAGGTAACATCTACTACATTATCTCTACTTAGAGAGTTATCACTGTGTGCTATCTGTGGTGTTACATAGGACTGCAGGTAACGTCTACTACAGGGGTCTCAAACTCGGCCGGGTAAGTGGGCCACATGTAGAAAAAATGAGAAGTTGACGGGCCGCATTACTTTCAAATTTGATACAATACAAAATTATTGTTAATCAATTAGTGATTTGAACTATTATAACACTATATTACTATAATACTACATTACTATAATAATACCGCTAGGTTTAAAATGTGAGAGAATTCTCCACGTGCTTAATTCAACAATACAGTTTTCCAGTTTAAGTGTCGCTAAATGCAGTCCAGCGGATCAGTTGGCAGCATTTGGCAGACACACATATCAAGATTGGGCAGCCCCTTTTTAGATAGTGCCACAGTGCCCTCTGAAGATGCTGCCGCAGTGCCCTGTGTAGATAATGCCACAGTGCCTTGTGTAGATAATGCCACAGTGCCCTCTGTAGATAATGCCACAGTGCCCTCTTTAGATAATGCCATAGTGTCCTCTATAGATAATGCCACAGTGCCCTCTGTAGATAATTCAAGACACCCCCAGATAATGCCACAGTGTCCTCTGTAGATACTGCCACACCCACTTGTAGAGAATGCCACAGTGCCCTCTGTAGATGCTGCCACAGTGCCCTCTGTAGATGCTGCCACAGTGCCCTCTGTAGGTGCTGCCGCAGTGCCCTCTGTAGATGCTGCCACAGTACCCTCTGTAGATGCTACCACAGTGCCCTCTGTAGGTGCTACCATGGTTCCCTCTGTAAGTGCTACCACAATGCCCTCTGTAGGTGCTACCACAGTGCCCTCTGTAGGTGCTACCACAGTGCCCTCCACAGATGCTGCCACATTTCTCTCCGTAGATGCTGCCACAGTGCCCTCCATAGATTCTGCCACAGTGCCCTCCGTAGAAGTTGCCACAGTGCCCTCCGTAGATGCTGCCACAGTGCCCTCTGTAGATGCTTTCACAGTGCCCTCTGTAGATGCTGCCATAGTGCTCTGTTTAGATAATGCCACAGTGCCCTGTGTAGATAATGCGACAGTGCCCTATGTAGATGATGCCACAGTGCCTTCTGTAGATAATGCCACAGTGCCCTCTGTAGATAATGCAACACACCCCCAGATAATGCCACAGTGTCCTCTGTAGATACTGCCACACACCCACTTGTAGAGAATGCCACAGTGCCCTCTGTAGATGCTGCCACAGTGCCCTCTGTAGATGCTGCCACAGTGCCCTCTGTAGATGCTGCCACAGTGCCCTCTGTAGGTGCTACCACAGTGCCTCTGTAGGTGCTACCATAGTGTCTTCCGTAGGTGCTGCCACAGTGCCCTCTGTAGAGGCTGCCACAGTGCCCTCTGGAGATGCTACCACAGTGCCCTCTGGAGATGCTGCCACAGTGCCCTCTGCAGATAATGCCACACACACCCCAAGAAGATAGCTCCATTGGGGCTCCCTCTAGGAGTGGAATCCCCAGCCAGAGCGTTGCCGACGCTTTGGCTGCGGATTCCTCTCCTGTAGTGGCCCCTAACGTCGCTGTCCATACACTGTGAAGTCAGGGGATACTCCTGGACGGGAATGTGATATCAGGGACAAACCCAGAGCCGATGTCCCGGAGCAGAGCAATAGTATAGGCTCTGCGCCGGAACTCTGGGGAAACCACTGACATCAGTGTCCATATATGGACAGTGATGTCAGGGGCTTGCCCAGAGCTGGGGTCCCTGAGCAGAGCCACATCTAGCACTCTGCCTGGGATTCCAGCTCTGCTCCTGACATCACTGTCCATATATGGACATGGATGTCAGGGGCAACCCCAGAGCTGGAGTCCCGGGCAAAGCGCTAGTAGGCTCTTCCTGGGACTCCAGCTGTGCTCCTGACATCACTGGGACTCCTGCTCTGGGGAAGCCCCTGACATCACTGTCGATGTACGGACAGCGATGTCAGAGGCTTCCCCAGAGTGCCGGAGCGGAGCCTATACTAGCACTCTGCCCGGGACTCCAGCTCTGGGGAAGCCTCAGACATCGCTGTCCATATGAGGACAGCGATGTCAGGGGATTCCCCAGAGTCCTGGAGCAGAGCCTATACTAGCGCTCTGCACGGGATTACGGCTCTGGGGGAAGCCCCAGACATCGCTGTCAATATGAGGACAGCAATGTCAGGGGATTCCCCAGAATACCAGAGCAGAGCCTGTACTAGCGCTCTGCTCGGGACTCCGCTCTGGGGAAGACCCTGACAACACTGTCCATATATGGACAGCGATGTAAGGGAATTCCACAGAGTGCCGGAGCAGAGCCGATACTAGCGCTCTGCCTGGGACTCCGCTCTGGGAAAGACCCTGACACACTGTCCATATATGGACAGCGATGTCACGGAATTCCACAGAGTGCCGGAGCAGAGCCGATACTAGCGCTCTGCACGGGACTCCGGCTCTGGGGAAGCCCAAGACATCGCTGTCCATATGTGGACAGCGATGTAAGGGAATTCCACAGAGTCCCGGAGCAGAGCCTGTGCTAGCGGCCCTGTGTCCCGCGGGCTGCAGATGACTGCCCCGTGGGCCGCATGCGGCCTGCTGTCCTCGTGCTTGAGACCCCTGGTCTACTACATTATCTGTACTCAGAGAGTTATCACTGTGTGTTATCTGTGTTGTTACATAGGACTGCATGTGAAATCTACTACATTATCTGTACTGTGTACATATGGGTCTGTTTGTGAATGTGTCTTTGTGCTTGTATATATATGCCTTTTATGTATTTGTTCCTGTCTGTGTATTTATCTGCCGGTGTGTGTGTGTGTGTGTGTGTGTGTGTGTGTGTGTGTGTGTGTGTGTGTATGTGTCTGTACGTCTATATATTTACCTGTATGTATGTATATATTCCAGATGTGTGCATATATATTTGCCTGTATGTCTAAATATCTGTCTTTATGTATGTTCAGTATATATGTTTCAGTATGTGCGTGTCTTTATATGTAGTTAATTTTTGGTTTGTGTAGGGGGCTTCAATAGAGAGTCCCGCACAGGGCACCATCCAACCTAAGGCCGGCCCTGTCTAATCCTATCCATAACTATAGGGTCATAGTGCTATAGATATGCTATCTCCTATATACACATATACATACACGAACACACATTTTTTTGGCGGGGAATATGTATTAGAACTATTTCCCCTGACGTTTCAAGACCTTAGTGATGCCCCTGGATCATCATTTGGTGACTTAGGAGACCCAGCGATGCAGCTGACAGCTGCGAGCTGTCAGTCATGAGAAGTTTGTTGGGGGGGGGGGCAAAGAAGAATCTTTGCATCGGGGCCCATGTGCCTTCATCTACGCCCCTGATTACATGTTATACTGTATGTACATACAGTAGCACACTTGGGGGAGCTTACCTACTACTCACCCACCCTTGCATTATTAGGCCTCATGAATACAAACTCATTGGTTTTGCAGTCCGCAAATCCATGGGTCCATGTGACCGCAAAAAACCCTTGTTGTGCATACTTGTGTGATCCGGCCTCACGGATCCACAACAATTCACCAGTATTGGTGAATCCGCAATTGTGCACCATAAAATGACTTGTCCCAAGTTTTTGAAGTCTGCAATTACGGCCCCCGCACCAATTCATGTAAATTGCCTCAAACCAGCACCAGAAATCATTAAGATAAAATAGTGCCAAATTTGCGTACTTCCACGATTCATTTCCTTGAATATGATGGACATCATATCAATTGTGATGGTCAAAAAATATTTATATACATTTGCCCAAATGTGTTTTAATATTGCACCCTGTGACAAATGACTGAGAGAAATTGTGAGCAAATAACTGGAAGTCGGTTTTAATTCAAACATATTAAGACTATATCATTACACTACATGGATTATAAAAAAAATAATTATGTAGCCAAAGATCTTTAACAGCGTTTAATTCTAATATACTGTTCAGAACAGTACGTGTTCCAGTTTCTGTACTACAGCTATATGATTATCCATTCATTCTTATTATAGTATCACATGACAATATTAATGGATGTCTGCATAGCATTCTGCACTATAATGCATGTTCTCACTACAAACTGGGTAAGACAGACATAAAACAAATGCTGCTCAACTGTTAAAAAAAAACAAATTGTATTCCATGCAAAATATCTCTCCTCCAGCATGGAGAAAACTCTCTCTATTGTGCCTTCTATAGATGACTACCCTGTAAGTCTATATCTGACCCTTTATAGAGCCTTGAAACATGACTTGGGTTAATTGACAAACCAACACCAAATTTTTTTTAGAACCCACCAACATTAACTATTTGCCATTATGTAATAAAAAACCTCAGTTGACGTCACTCAAACGGGACTTTCAAACTCTCATGGTATTAGGTTTTGCCTCCTCTATTCCATGTGTTGCCCTAATGTTATTCTTTAACCTCTTCCCACACTGTGTCATAAATGTATGGCGCTGACAGCTGTGACTCAAAACTCCTTTACTGGTTAGTGATCTCCCCAGCGCAGCACAACAGGGTGAGGAGGGGGGTGTAGCATATGAAATTGAGAGTAACTGCGGTAAAAGCAAGGATGGCAGAAAACTCAGATTCTAGCTGTTTTAACCCCTTTTATGCTGTTTTTCTTGATCACAGTAGATGAGCCAGGGATACTTTGTCTGACTGAGTTTCCATTCTATCAGTTCCTTCGAAATTGACATATTGGTTTCAAGGAGAAGGACTAAATAATAAAACTTAGCTCTAACTGTGCTCTTAATAAAAATATATATATGTGGATAACAAAAGTTTTGTGTATTCAAAAAATCAGCTGCCTACTTACAGACAGAGATGATCTTGGTTGTAGCTCAGGTATGTGGTTCTATTTCTTTTAGTGGTAATTTTATAGGTCTTCTAGGAGGACTTGCAGTGGTGCCTTACTGTTTCTACCTATTGTTTTTAGAGCATTGGTTTATCTAGTCGTAGCATTGGTATTATGCTGGGCACACATTCTGAAAAGATTGACCCAAATACCTCAGGAACCTAACCCTTGTTTCTTGTTTAAACTCTAACACTATTAGCTCAAACTCCTACGCATTTCACCGGGAGATATAAAGAGCAGTGGCATAACAAGATGTATTTTATCAGCAGTGACCGCGTATCTAGTGAACACGTAATTTTTATATGCACTAGAGCCCTACCCTTTGGGGGTTTGGTTAATGGATTAATGAACAGCCAACTATGCTGTGGGATTTCACTCTCTACCCGTCTCCTTTGCATGATGTGTCCTACTTGTACAGTTGGATCTTTAATGTACTTCCCCTATTGGCTATAACTTATCTCCATGTCTCATTCGCTCAGTCATCCCCAGCATCCTGTTACCAAGGAGATTGTTTATTTATTGTTCTCCTTCATTTATTTTAGTTTAATTATATTTAGTGTTGGTTTGACTTATGAGTCGGGCACTCTGTTTTGATTGTGGATCATGTATTCGTGATCACAGCATCAACACTCCTCCGTTAGCCCCAGCATTTCAATTGCTTGGTAAGACCTCCAGGTCTGTCAGATGAGTCAGCATGTTAAGACATAACTGTTTTGGTTTTTTTTTGTGTAAAATAATGGATACTTTTATTTATCAAGGTATTCTTGACCAGAAAATACAGTCATTACAATGATATTGTCATAGCTTGTTATTTTTATTTTTTTTAAGTAAACTTTTTTTTCCATTTCTTTTTTTTTATTATTATTATTTTTTGAAAAAATAATTATAACATACATCTTTATAAATTCCAAAATATAAGAAAACCCATTCCCACCCCCAATAGGCTACGAGAGGAATAAAACAAAAAGGGAAAATAAACATCAATCAATCTGCTTAACTTGGGCAGTTTATAACTTCTATCGCCCATACCCACCCATACCCACCTCTATTCCACTTAATCAGATAAATGAGCGGGAATCCATTTGTCCAATATTTGATGCAATGTAACCAGTTGGTTTCTCGATTGCTAAATATTCCTTTCAAACCCTATATTGCCAGATACTCGATTCTTTCAACAAAGAATGGGAGGGATTTGTGGACACATCCAATATTGCATTAACACCACTCTGGATATGATTAGTAATTTAAGAACCACTATTTTGTCATTGCCACAAACCTTGATGCTGCTTGTATCACCAAGAATAAACAATTTGAAATCCATAGAGATTACTAAACCATATATATGATTAATAGCACCACAGGTTTGGACACCACCAATACAAGTGTATAAGGTTTGCATTGATAGAAAAGCACTTTGGACATTCCAAGGTAGATCTAATACCCATTAGTGACAATCTGTTAGGTGAATAATGAAATCTGTTCAATATTAACAATTGAGTGGATCTGTGTGAAAAATTATAAGAACTAACTTTTACATTCTTGAAAACTGATCCCCAGTCTATTAAAATACCTCAGGCCGATTCACTGTTCCATTTGGATCTACCCAGAAGCTCATTTACACATATGAACATTCCTATTAGAATTCTGTATAATCTAGAAAGACGACCTTTGACCGCCCCATCAGCATGGATAAACTCAAGGACTCTAAAATCCACAACTTCCAAATACTGAGGGTTAAGGCCCTTTTACACAGGCTGATAGGCAGCCGATGCAGAGAGCACCGTTCAACGAGACATCGTTGATCGGCACTTGTTTGCTCCTGTCACACGGAGCTATAGATGGGGACTAGTGGTCGTTACTCCGATTTCTCGTCCCCATACATTATTATCATGTCGGCAGCGCGTCTCCCTGTTTACACATGTAGTTCCGACAACGATAATATTTAACTTTTTTAAAACTATACGGCCAGCAGATCATCAAGCTCGTTCATCTGCTGATCGTTCCCCTGTTTACACTGGGCCATTATCGGCAAAGAGCGTTCTGTGTGCCCGATAATCGTCCAGTGTAAAACCCCCTTTAGAGAGATTGGTCACCTGACTCTCTAGATGAAGATAAAAAAAAGACCTCCGATCTCACCATTAAACCCTGATCTACTAACGTATCAAAACCTTTTAGTTTTCCTTCCACAAAAAGTTGTGCAATCAATTTAATTTTCTTTTTAATCCAAAAAACGTGGAATCCCTCCAGCTCGAGGAGGTGAGGATCGTTACATACTGTAGTATATTTAGTTGCGGTCAGTTAAGACATGGCTTAGTTCTTTCTTAACCCCTTCCCGACATCTGACGTATATATATACAGCGCACGTTGGGTGGGGAATATGGAGTGGGCTCACAGGCTGAGCCCGCTTCATTGAACTAGCTTGTCGGCTGTATCTTACAGCCGACACCTTAGTGTAACCCTCTCATTTAAACATTTGAATGCCGCGGTCAATAGCGACCGAAGCCGTTAAATGGCTAGAAACAGGGGGGTGGCCCCCTGTAAAGTTGCAAAGGCCCACTGCAATGTGATCACAGGGGTTCAGTTGGTTGGTTGGCATCCTAGGGGCCTGATGAAGGCCCCCAGGCCTGCCATCTTTGTAGTCCTATGAAGGGCTTCATAGGAGAGTGTCTGTATAAAGATATACTGCAATACATTAGTATTGCAATATATTATGCAAGCAATGCAAAGATCGCTGGTTCAAGTCCCCTAGGGGGACACGTAAAATACAGTAAAATAAAGGGTTTTTAATATATAAAAAAAAAATATTGAAAGCTCAAAAAAACAAAACTTTTCCCTTTTTTTCCCCAAGCATAATGTAAAAAAAGAAATAAAAGATAAAAATATCTGGTATTAACGTGTCCTTAAAAGTCTGAACTATTACAATATATCATTATTTAGTCCGCAGGGTGAACTCCGTAAAAAATCACTGTTTTTTGGTCACTTCATCTCCCACGAAAAATTGAATAAAATGCAATCAAAAAGTCTCATGTAGCCCAAAACGGTACCAATACAAATTACAGCTCACCCCGCAAATCATGAGCCCTCATACCGATCAAAATAAAAAAGTTATGGTGTAATGACTGGACAAGTGAGCCCTAGTCTACCCGCCACTCTGTCCCTGCCTACTTGCAACGACCCGCCCTAGGCGACGGGGTACAACTGGGCGGCGGTCCCTGCGCTCAGTAAGTGCACGACAAACACGACAAACATACAAGGGAATACAAGCAAGGGAAAGGGGCAGTTGCCCACGGCAACACCGTAAGCAACCAGAGTGGTGAACGAGCCGAGTCAAGCCAGGAGTGTGCGAGGTACCAAACGAAGAGCAGAAGAGTAGTCAGTAAGCCAGGGTCTGTATGGAGCAGGATCAAAATAGAAGGAGCTGTAGCTGGGCCAGGAAACCACACGAAAAGAATTACAAGCACCGAGGGACAGGAAGGGCAGGCTTAAATAGACCGAGGGCGGGAGCTAGCTGAGTCTGGCCAGCTTGCGATAGGCTCTCCCACTCCTAAGCCTGCCAGCCTGAGTGGTGGAAGCTGGAGTCAGTCTCAGGGATGTAGATTCAGGTGCTGACTGATTGATTATGGGAGTTAACCCCGAAGCTGTGCCTGGCAGATCCTTTACAGTACCCCCCCTTTTATGAGGGGCCACCGGACCCTTTCTAAGTGGACCTGGCTTACTGGGGAAACGCAGGTGGAACCTCCTGACCAATACCCCAGCATGAACATCCCGGGCAGGTACCCAAGTCCTCTCCTCGGGCCCGTATCCTCTCCAATGGACCAGGTACTGGAGGGAGCCTTGGACCATCTTGCTGTCCACAATCTTGGCCACCTCGAATTCCACCCCCTCAGGGGTGAGGACGGGAACAGGAGGTCTCCTCGAGGGAGCCAAGGACGGGGAGCAGCGTTTAAGGAGGGAGGCATGAAACACATCGTGTATACGAAAGGACGGGGGTAACTCCAGCCGGAAGGAGACAGGATTGAGGACCTCAATGACCTTATACGGCCCAATAAACCGGGGAGCAAACTTCTTGGACGGAACCTTGAGACGCAAGTTCCTAGACGACAACCACACCAGATCCCCGACCATAAACAGGGGGTTAGCAGAACGTTTTCTATCAGCCTGAGTTTTTTGTACGCTCTGGGACGCCTCTAGGTTCTTCTGAACCTGGGCCCAGACTGTGCACAGTTCCCGATGAACGACCTCTACCTCAGGATTTTTGGAACTACCAGGTGAAACGGAGGAGAACCGTGGATTAAACCCAAAATTACAGAAAAAGGGGGAGACCCCTGACGAGTTACTGACCCGGTTATTAAGGGAAAATTCGGCGAGGGGAATGAATGAGACCCAATCATATTGACAGTCAGAGACAAAACACCTTAAATATTGTTCTAGAGATTGATTAGTCCTCTCAGTTTGGCCATTGGTTTCAGGATGAAAGGCAGAGGAGAAGGACAGATCAATCTCCAACTTCATACAGAAGGCTCTCCAAAACAATGAAACAAATTGTACCCCTCTGTCCGAAACAATATTGACAGGGACCCCATGGAGACGCAGGATGTGTTTGACAAACAAGGTAGCCAACGTCTCGGCGTTGGGTAGTTTCTTGAGGGGCACAAAGTGGCACATCTTACTGAAGCGGTCTACTACCACCCACACCACCGACTTGCCTTGGGATAGAGGCAAATTGGTGATAAAATCCATGGAGATATGTGTCCAAGGTCTCTGGGGAATGGGCAACAAACGCAGTAAGCCCGCTGGTCGGGACCTGGGAGTCTTGGACCTAGCACAAACCTCACAAGCTGCGACGTAGGCCTTAACGTCTTTAGGCAACCCAGGCCACCAATAGTTTCTAGTAATGAGGTGTTTGGTACCCACGATGCCTGGATGACCAGATAGTGCGGAGTCATGATTTTCCCTAAGTACCCTTAGCCGGAATTGCAGGGGAACAAACAGCTTGTTCTCAGGAAGGTTCCCGAGAGCTGAACCTTGATCAGCAGCAATTTCAGAGACTAAATCAGAATCGATCGAGGAAATGATTATACCTGGAGGCAAAATACAAGCAGGATCTTCCTCCAAAGGAGGGCTGGCCATGAAGCTACGCGACAGTGCATCAGCCTTAATATTTTTAGACCCAGCCCTATAGGTAACCAAAAAATTGAATCTGGTAAAAAATAACGCCCATCGAGCTTGTCTCGGGTTTAGCCTCCGGGCAGATTCTAGGAAAACCAGATTCTTGTGGTCGGTAAGGACCGTTACCTGGTGCCTAGCCCCCTCCAGGAAGTGGCGCCACTCTTCAAATGCCCATTTAATGGCTAAGAGTTCGCGGTTGCCAATATCATAGTTACTCTCAGTTGGCGAAAACTTCCTGGAGAAGTAGGCACAGGGGCGGAGATGGGTGAGGGACCTGGTACCCTGGGACAAGACAGCCCCCATTCCCACCTCAGATGCGTCAACTTCCACGATAAATGGCTCCATTTGGTTGGGCTGAACCAGCACCGGGGCCGAGATAAAGCACTTCTTAAGGACCTCAAAAGCCTGGACAGCCTCAGGAGGCCAGTGGAGGAGATCAGCTCCTTTGCGATTGAGGTCCGTAAGAGGCTTAGCGATGACCGAGAAGTTAGCAATAAATCTCCTGTAATAATTAGCGAACCCCAAAAAACACTGTAACGCCTTCAGGGAGGCAGGTTGGACCCATTCCGCCACAGCCTGAACCTTGGCGGGGTCCATGCGGAATTCATGAGGAGTGAGGATTTGACCCAAAAATGGTATTTCCTGTACCCCAAACACACATTTTTCGGTTTTGGCAAACAGTTTGTTTTCCCGAAGGACCTGGAGCACCTTCCTGACATGCTCAATGTGGGAGGACCAGTCCTTGGAAAACACCAGTATGTCATCAAGGTACACTACAAGAAATATCCCCAGGTAATTTCTCAAAATCTCATTTATGAAATTCTGGAAGACCGCAGGGGCATTACACAACCCAAAGGGCATGACGAGGTATTCAAAATGGCCTTTGGGCGTGTTAAACGCAGTCTTCCACTCATCCCCCTCTTTGATGCGGATAAGGTTATACGCCCCCCGTAGATCCAACTTAGAGAACCATTGGGCCCCCTGAACCTGATTGAAGAGATCAGGAATCAAAGGAAGGGCATACTGGTTCCTTACCGTGACCTTATTCAGGCTACGGTAGTCAATGCATGGCCTAAGACCACCATCCTTCTTCCCTACGAAGAAGAAGCCAGCACCTACCGGAGAAGTAGAGGGACGAATGTAACCCTTGGCCAGGCATTCCTGGATATACTCTCTCATGGCTTCACGTTCGGGACAAGAAAGATTAAATATCCTACCCTTAGGAAGCTTAGCTCCTGGTAGCAATTCGATAGCGCAATCGTATTCTCTATGAGGAGGTAACACTTCGGAGGGCTCCTTAGAGAAAACATCAGCGAAGTCCTGAACAAACTCGGGTAGCGTGTTCGCCTCCTCAGGGGGAGAAATAGAATTAACAGAAAAACATGACGTAAAACATTCATTACCCCATTTGGTTAGCTCCCCAGTATTCCAGTCAAACGTAGGATTATGCAACTGCAACCAGGGAAGGCCTAGAACCAAATCGTACGATAATCCCTGCATCAACAGTACAGAGCACTGCTCCAAATGCATGGAGCCAACAAGGAGTTCAAACACAGGGGTATGCTGTGTAAAATAACCATTAGCAAGAGGAGTGGAGTCGATACCCACTACCGGGACAGGTTGAGGCAAATCAATCAGAGGCATAGCAAGAGACATAGCAAATTCCACAGACATGATATTAGTAGAGGACCCTGAATCCACGAAGGCACTGCCGGTAGCAGACCTACCACCAAAAGGGACCTGAAAGGGAATCAAGATCTTAGTACATTTCCTATTTACGGGAAATACCTGTGCGCCCAAGAGACCTCCCCGATGATCACTTAGGCGCGGAAGTTCTCCGGCTTCATTCTTACGCTTAGGACAGTTGTTCACTTGATGCTTGTCATCCCCACAGTAGAAGCAGAGACCATTCTTCCTGCGGAATTCTCTACGTTGTTGTGGGGACATGGAGGCCCCGAGTTGCATAGGTATCTCTGAGTCTTTTGGGGAGGAACGAAGCAACGGAACTTCGGGAGGCATCATGGGGGAGTCGGAGGAGAAAACACATAAACGTTCACGTTGTCGTTCCCTGAGACGTCGGTCAAGTCGTACCGCTAAAGCCATAACCTGGTCTAGGGAGTCAGAAGAGGGATAGCTAACTAGCAGGTCTTTCAGGGCATTCGACAGACCCAACCTAAACTGGCACCTTAAGGCAGGGTCATTCCACCGAGAAGCTACGCACCACTTCCTAAAGTCAGAACAATACTCCTCAACAGGTCTCTTACCCTGACGTAAGGTCACCAGCTGACTCTCGGCAAAGGCAGTCCTGTCAGTCTCGTCATAAATAAGTCCGAGAGCAGAAAAGAAACGATCAACGGAGGAAAGTTCAGGGGCGTCAGGAGCCAAGGAGAAGGCCCACTCTTGGGGCCCTTCCTGGAGCCGTGACATAATTATACCCACCCGCTGGCTCTCAGAACCTGAGGAATGAGGCTTTAAATGAAAGTAAAGCCTACAACTCTCCTGAAAGGGGAGAAAAGCCCTCCGGTCCCCTGAGAACCGTCGGGCAACTTGAGGTGGGGTTCAAGAGGTGAGGTGAGGGGAACTACCAAGGTAGCATCAGGCTGGTTGACCCTCTGAGCCAGGGCCTGGACCTGTAGGGAGAGACCCTGCATTTGCTGAGCCAGGGTCTCACGGGGGTCCATAGTGGTGTCAGGGACCAGGGTAGACTAGGTATGGGCTTGTGATTATGTAATGATGGGGGGTAGGGAAACGGACAAGTGAGCCCTAGTCTACCCGCCACTCTGTCCCTGCCTACTTGCAACGACCCGCCCTAGGCGACGGGGTGCAACTGGGCGGCGGTCCCTGCGCTCAGTAAGTGCACGACAAACACGACAAACATACAAGGGAATACAAGCAAGGGAGAGGGGCAGTTGCCCACGGCAACACCGTGAGCAACCAGAGTGGTGAACGAGCCGAGTCAAGCCAGGAGTGTGCGAGGTACCAAACGAAGAGCAGAAGAGTAGTCAGTAAGCCAGGGTCTGTATGGAGCAGGATCAAAATAGAAGGAGCTGTAGCTGGGCCAGGAAACCACACGAAAAGAATCACAAGAACCGAGGGACAGGAAGGGCAGGCTTAAATAGACCGAGGGCGGGAGCTAGCTGAGTCTGGCCAGGTTGCGATAGGCTCTCCCACTCCTAAGCCTGCCAGCCTGAGTGGTGGAAGCTGGAGTCAGTCTCAGGGATGTAGATTCAGGTGCTGACTGATTGATTATGGGAGTTAACCCCGAAGCTGTGCCTGGCAGATCCTTTACATATGGCTCTCAGAATATGCGTACAAAACTCAAATTTTATTTTTAACAATCAGTTTCTTCCTTGTAAAAGTAGTAAAACAAAAAAATATATATAAATTTGGTATCACCATAATAGTATTGACCCGCAAAATAAAGTAAACATGCCATTTTTACTGCACGGTGAACGTCGTAAAAACAAAACCCCCCAAAATATTGAGGAATCACTGTTTTTTTCCTATTCCACCCCACAAATATTTTTTTTTCCAGTTTCCCACTACACTATATGGTACAATAAATAGTTCCGTGAAAATATACAACTCGTTCTGCAGAAAACAAGCCCTCATACGGCAATATTGATGGAAAAATAAAAAAAATTATGGCTTTTGGAAGGTGGGGACGAAAAGACAAAAGTGAAAATCCGAAAAATGGCTGTGGCAGAGAAAGGGTTAATAGTTGCCTGCAAATTTTAGATACTGAGGCAGTAATGTTTTGGAATACACAGGTTTTTCAATACTTTACAGGTAAAAAGTTATGATCATAAGTAGAAATCTCCTAGTGGGCCAAAAATAAAATGTGTAATAAAATTTAGTAAAAGTGTATGTGAAAAAGGTAAAAAGAAGACCATAATTCAAAGTGATATGACATAAATCATATCGGCAACTACTCCACATTACCTTTGAGCAGTTTTAATAAAATCTCCTTAAGTATCACCATAATCATAAAGACATGCAAAAAATGTAACCCTTTAGTGACCAGTCTATTTTGGACCTTAAATTGGACCTTAAATTATTTTTTTATATGTTAAAGATGTTAGTGCTTTATTAAAAACGTTTATATTCATTTGTGTGTTTGTGTTTTACTTTTTCTTATTTTTACACTTTTTCTTCCCTATGGGGGCTGCCATTTTTTGTTCCATTTCTGTCTGTGTCGATTAACGACACATACAGACATGGAATACGGCAGCCACAGTCCCATAGGGACTGCGAACGGCTCCCGTCCCATTGACTTCAGTGTACGGCGTCTGTGTGGGAACTGCGCATGCGCCGCTCCCACACAGTCCAATTCGAAATTGGCGCCGTCCGGCGCCATTTTCCTGTGGACCGGAAGTCGCGGCCGGACAGTAATATTACTACTTCCGGTCGCGGCTTCCGGATTTGTGCACTTGGACCAGCGGCAGCAAACGGAGCGGACGGGCCGGAGGGAGCCGCGGCGGCAGGAGCAGGTAAGAGATTTCAATGTATGTTCGTGTTTGTGTGTGTTTACTACTGTATGTAAACCTACTACACTGTGTGTTAGCTCAAAAAATGGCGACACACAGTGTAGGAGGTTACACCGTTCAAACCCCTCGTTTATCCCGGCACTAGCCAGGATAAAGGAGGGGGGGGATGCTGAGAGCTCACTAGAGCGAGGGCTTTTAACCCAATGTTGCAATGCTGCAATTTTGGGAATAGCTCCATCTAGTGACCAAAAATGGGTAGTATTATAAATTAGAATTAATTTATAATATTTCCTGACTATTTCCTGACTCGTGAAAAAAATAAAAAAAATTTGAACAATGTTTAATCACCCACACACTAAATATTTAATTTTTAAAAAAAAAACATGTTTTTCTGGCAACACATTCTGTTAGGGATCTGCCAGGTACTTCATCTAGGTATACTCCTGGGATTAATCAATCCACACCTGAGGCCAGACCTGTTCGACTGACACCATCTCCCACCAACCAGGGTGGCAGGCTCAGGAGTGGGAGAGCCTATCGCGGCCTGGTCTGTCGGAGTTAGCTCCGCCCCCTGTCCTTTATTACCTGCCCTGTTCTCTCCCTCAGTGCTTGTAATTCTTTTGGATTCCTGGCCCCACTGCTGCTTGCTCCAGCCTGCTTCTGCCTTGCTTCTGCCTTGCTGCAGTTCTGCTTGACCTGCTTTGCCTTGCCCCTGGCTTGCTTCTGTCTCCTTGCCCGCTTGGATGTACTCACTTGGTCCTGGTCCTGACTGTCCGTTCGCCGCTCCGTTTCCTCGTGGCGTTCCGTGGCTACTGCCCCTTCCCTTGCATGTTCCCTGTTTGTTTTCCTGTGCACTTAGACAGCGTAGGGACCGCCGCCCAGTTGTACCTCGTCGCCTAGGGCGGGTCGTTGCAAGTAGGCAGGGACAGGGCGGTGGGTAGATTAGGGCTCACTTTCCCTTCACCTCCTTCCTGCCATTACATAATTACAAGCCCTTACCTAGTCTACCATTTCTCCTACGCTGACGCTATCATGGACCCCCTTGAGACCCTGACCCAGCAGATGCAGGGCCTCTCCCTACTGGTCCAGGCCCTGGCCCAAAGGGTCAATCAGGGTGACGCTGCTTTAGTAGTACCCCTCACCTCACCTCTAGAACCCGACCTCAAGTTACCTGACCGGTTCTCAGGGGACCGTAAGACGTTTCTCTCCTTCCGGGAGAGTTGCAGACTGTATTTCCGCCTAAAGCCCCACTCCTCAGGTTCCGAGAACCAGCGGGTGGGTATCATCATATCCCGACTCCAGGAAGGGCCCCAAGAGTGGGCCTTCTCCTTGGCTCCTGACGCCCCTGAACTTTCCTCTGTTGATCGTTTTTTCTCTGCCCTCGGACTCATTTACGACGAGACTGACAGGACTGCTTTAGCCGAGAGTCAGCTGGTGACCTTACGTCAGGGTAGGAGACCGGTTGAGGAATACTGTTCTGATTTTAGGAAGTGGTGCGTAGCTTCTCAGTGGAACGATCCGGCCCTAAGGTGCCAGTTTAGGTTAGGATTATCTGACGCCCTGAAGGATCTGCTGGTTAGCTACCCCTCGTCTGAATCCCTTGACCAGGTTATGGCCCTAGCAGTACGACTTGACCGACGTCTCAGGGAACGTCAGCTAGAACGCTTCAGTGTGCTCCCCTCTGACTTTTCTGCGATCCCCCCCGAGGTCCCATCTCCTCGCCCCTCCACGGAGGACTCGGAGGTACCTATGCAACTCGGGGCCTCCATGTCCCCTCGACAACGTAGGGAGTTTCGCAGAATGAATGGTCTCTGCTTCTACTGTGGGGACGACAAGCATCTACTGAACACCTGTCCCAGGCGCAAGAATAAGAAGCCGGAAAACTTCCGCGCCTAAGTGATCATCGGGGAGGTCACTTGGGCGCACAGGTATTTCCCGTTAATGTGAAACGCAATAAAATTTTGCTTCCCTTTCAGGTCTCGTTTGCTGGCCGGGCTGCCACGGGCAGTGCTTTCGTGGATTCAGGGTCATCTGCTAATATCATGTCTGTGGAATTTGCTATGTCTCTAAAGATGCCTTGTATTGATTTACCTTATCCTATCCCTGTAGTAGGAATCGACTCTACTCCCCTTGCTAATGGTTATTTTACTCAGCATACTCCTGTTTTTGAACTCCTGGTTGGCTCCATGCATTTGGAGCAGTGCTCTGTACTGGTGATGCAGGGATTATCGTCTGATCTGGTTTTAGGCCTTCCCTGGTTGCAGTTGCATAATCCCACGTTTGATTGGAATACTGGGGATCTCACCAAATGGGGTAATGAATGTCTTATGTCATGTCTTTCTGTTAACTCTATTTCTCCCCGGGAGGAGGTAAACACGCTTCCTGAGTTTGTTCAGGACTTCGCCGATGTGTTTTCTAAGGAGGCCTCCGAGGTGTTGTCCCCCCATAGAGATTACGATTGCGCTATCGATTTGGTGCCTGGTGCCAAGCTTCCTAAGGGTAGGATATTTAATCTTTCTTGTCCTGAACGTGAAGCCATGAGGGTGTATATCCAAGAATGCCTGGCCAAGGGTTTCATTCGCCCCTCGACTTCTCCTGTAGGTGCTGGCTTCTTCTTCGTGGGGAAGAAGGATGGTGGTCTTAGGCCGTGCATTGATTATCGTAACCTGAATAAGGTCACCGTAAGGAACCAGTACCCACTTCCTTTGATTCCGGATCTTTTTAATCAGGTTCAGGGAGCCCAATGGTTTTCTAAGTTCGATCTACGGGGGGCATATAACCTTATCCGCATCAAAGAGGGGGATGAGTGGAAAACTGCGTTCAACACACCCGAGGGTCATTTCGAATACCTGGTCATGCCCTTTGGGTTGTGTAATGCCCCTGCTGTCTTCCAGAATTTTATTAATGAAATCCTGAGAGAGTACCTGGGTAATTTTCTTGTTGTGTACCTTGATGACATACTGGTGTTTTCCAAGGACTGGTCCTCCCACGTGGAGCATGTCAGGAAGGTGCTCCAGGTCCTTCGGGAGAATAATCTGTTTGCTAAGACTGAAAAATGTGTCTTTGGGGTACAGGAGATACCATTTTTAGGGCAAATCCTCACTCCTCATGAATTCCGCATGGACCCTGCCAAGGTTCAGGCTGTGGCGGAATGGGTCCAACCTGCCTCCCTTAACCCCTTAAGGACGCAGCCTAGTTTGGGCCTTAAGGCTCAGAGCCCATTTTTCAAATCTGACATATTTCACTTTATGTGGTAATAACGTCGGAATGCTTAAACCTATCCAAGCGATTCTGAGATTGTTTTCTCGTGACACTTTGGGCTTCATGTTCGTGGTAAAATTTGGTCGATATATTCAGTCTTTATTTGTGAAAAATTGCAAAATTTAGAGAAAATTTACAAAAAATAGCATTTTTCAGAATTTAAATGCATCTGCTTGAAAAACAGACGGTTATACCACCCAAAATAGTTACTAGTTCACATTTCCCATATGTCTACTTTAGATTGGCATCGTTTTTTGAACATTATTTTATTTTTCTTGGACGTTACAAGGCTTAGAACATAAACAGCAATTTCTCATATTCTTAAGAAAATTTCAAAAGCCTTTTTTTGAAGGTGCCAGTTCAGTTCTGAAGTGGATTTGAGGGGCCTATGTATTAGAAACCCCCATAAAACACCCCATTTTAAAAACTAGACCCCTCAAAGTATTCAAAACAGCATATAGAAAGTTTTTGTAACCCTTCAGGCATTTCACAGGAATTAAAGCAAAGTGGAAATGAAATTTGCAAATTTCATTTTTTCTGCTGAATTTCAATTTTATTCAATTTTTTTTTAGTAACAGAGAAGGTTTTACCAGAGAAACACTACTAAATATGTATTGTCCAGATTCTGCAGTTTTAGAAATGTCCCACATGTGGCCCTACTGCGCTCGTGGACTAAAACACAAGCCCTAGAAGCAAAGAAGCACCTAGTGCATTTTGAGGCCTCTTTTTTATTAGAATATATTTTAGGCAGCATGCCAGGTTTGAAGAGGCGTTGAGGTATCAAAACAATGGAAACCCACCAGAAGTGACCCCATTTTGGAAATTACACCCCTCAAGGAATTCATTTATGGTTTTTGTTATCATTTTGACCGCACAGTTTTTTCACAGCACCTATTTGAATTGGGCTGTGAAATGAAAAAAATGATATTTTTTCCAATAAAATGTCATTTTTGATCAAATTTTCTTATTTTCACAGGGAACAACATACCCCATTTTGTTGCCCAATTTGTCCTTAGTGCGGCAATACCCCATTTGTGGTGATAAACTGCCGTTTGGGCCCATGGGAGGGCTCAGAAGGAAAGGAGCGCTATGTGTTTGTTGGAGTCCAGATTTTGCTGGATTGGTTTTCGGGTGCCATGTCGCATTTGCAGAGCCCCAGAGGTATCAAAGCAATGGAAACCCACCAGAAGTGACCCCATTTTGGAAACTACACCCCTCAAGGAATTCATTTATGGTTTTTGTTATCATTTTGACCGCACAGGTTTTTCACAGCACCTATTTGAATTGGGCTGTGAAATGAAAAAAATTATATTTTTTCCAATAAGATGTCATTTTTGATCAAAATTTCTTATTTTCACAGGGAACAACATACCCCATTTTGTTGCCCAATTTGTCCTTAGTGCGGCAATACCCCATTTGTGGTGATAAACTGCCGTTTGGGCCCATGGGAGGGCTCAGACGGAAAGGAGCGCTATGTGTTTGTTGGAGTCCAGATTTTGCTGGATTGGTTTTCGGGTGCCATGTTGCATTTGCAGAGCCCCAGAGGTATCAAAGCAATGGAAACCCACCAGAAGTGACCCCATTTTGGAAACTACACCCCTCAAGGAATTCATTTATGGTTTTTGTTATCATTTTGACCGCACAGTTTTTTCACAGCACCTATTTGAATTGGGCTGTGAAATGAAAAAAATGATATTTTTTCCAATTAGATGTCATTTTTGATCAAAATTTCTTATTTTCACAAGGAACAACATACCCCATTTTGTTGCCCAATTTGTCCTTAGTGCGGCAATACCCCACTTGTGGTGATAAACTGCCCTTTGGGCCCATGGGAGGGCTCAGAAGGAAAGGACCACCATTTGGCCTACTGGAGCTTTTCTGGTGCTAAGTCATGTGTGCAGAAGCCCCTGAGGTACCAGTACAGTTGAAACCCCCGAGAAGTGACCCCATTTTAAAAACTACACCCCTTAAGACATTCATCTAGAGGTGTAGTGAGCATTTTGACCCCACAGGTACTGTGTAAAAGATAATGCGCAGCAGATGGTGCAGTGTGAGATTTGCAATTTTATATATGTATATGCCATTTCAGTGTCCAATATAGTGTGCCCAGCATGCGCCACCGGAGATATACACCCCTTAAATTGTAATGTGGGTTCTCCTGGGTACGACAATACCCTACATGTGGCTGTTATCAGCTGCCTGGGCATACGGCAGGGCTCAGAAGGGAAAGATGAGGGGGGTAAGCTGTGCGGAGTGCATCAGGGTAAATTAAAAATCAAGGGATGTATGATACATTTTAAAACAATCTTTTATACAGAGCCCTGGTTTTTCGGGACACGTGTCACATTGGTATATTGTGTTCTTCCTTATCCCCCTCTTATAGCAGACTCTGCACCTCTTTTGACTCTTTCCCTTTCCACCGGTTTGGGGACCTTCTCCTGGAAAGTGTTGCCCTGGTACGATGCGTGTGGCCTCGCTTCCAGAAGTACTGGGTGCCCCCCCTTCCTGGTCCCTAAAGATTAGATCTTGAAATTCCAGGAAAGTTCCCCTCTGGCCTGCACATCGACGTAGCACATACGCATTGTACAAAGCCATCTGTATGATGTGCCCGGCCAGCTTCTTATACCACACCGCATGGCGCTGTAGGGCTTCAGGACTTGATTTGACAAGTCCATCCCTCCCATGTACCTATTGTAGTCCAGGATGCAGTCTGGTTTGGGGGTGGCCTTTCCTTCATATATCCTAAACCTGTAGGTATACCCTGATGCACTCTCGCACAGCTTATACATCTTCACGCCATACCTTGCCCTCTTACCCGGCAGGTACTGGCGGAATTGAACCCTCCCTTTAAAATGTACCAGGGACTCATCAATAGAAAAACACTTCTCGGGGGTGTATGCTTGGGAAAACCGGGCACTGGAACGGTCTAATAGGGGTCTCCGTTTATACAAACGGTCAAAACTGGGGTCATCTCGGAGTGGGCACGGCTCATTATCAGTATAATGTAAGAAGCGAAGTATTGCCTCATTTATTTATTTTTTTAGGTTCCAGTTCATTTCTGAAGTTGCTTTGAGGGGCCCATATATTAGAAACCCCTATCAAACACCCCATTTTAGAAACTAGACCCCTCAAAGTATTCACAACAGCATTTAGAAAGTTTATGAACCCTTTAGGTGTTTCACAGAAATTTAGAGCAAAGTAGAGGTGAAATTTACTCTTTTTATACCATTTTTTTTATAACACAAAAGGATTTATCAGAGAAACACAAATTAATACTTATTGCCCAGATTCTGCCGTTTTTAGAAATATCCCACATGTGGCCCTCGGGCGGTAATGGACTGAAGCACCGGCCTCCGAAGCAAAGGAGCACCTAGCGGATTTTCAGCCCTCTTTTTTATTAGGCACCATGTCCGGTTTGAAGAGGTCTTGTGGTGCCAAAACATTGGAAACCCCCCAAAAGTGACCCCAATTTGGAAACTAGACCCCTTGAGGAATCCATTGTAGTTTTCTTGGGGTGCATGCGGCTTTTTGATCAGTTTTTATTCTATTTTTAGTTGGCGTGGTGACTAATAAACAGCAATTCTACTATTGTTTTTGTATTTTTTTTTTTTTACAGCGTTCACCGTGCGCTATAAATGATATATTAACTTTATTCTGCGGGGCGATACGATCACGGCGATACCAGATGTTTATAGGTTTTTTTTATGTCTTATGGCGTTTGCACAATAAAATACGTTTTGTAAACAATCATTCACTTTTTGTGTTACCTTATTCTAAGAGCCAGAACGTTTTTATTTTTCAATCAATAAAGCCGTGCGAGGACTTATTTTTTGCGTAACGAACTGTATTTTCCATCAGTACCATTTTTAGGTACATGCGACTTTTTGATCTCTTTTTATTCCATTTTTTGGGAGGTGAAGTGACCAAACAATTGTGATTGTGGTACGGTTTATTAATATTTTTTTTTACGGCGTTCACCGTGCGGGATAAATAACAAAATAATTTTGTAGTTCAGGCCGTTACGGACGCGGCGATACCAATTATGTATAGTTTATTTGTTTGTTTATATATTTTTATTAATAATAAAGGACTGATAAGGGAAAAAGTGGGACTTTTACTTTTATTACTTTTAAAACTTTTATTTTCTTATTTTTACACATCTTTTTTTAACTTTTTTTTTACTTTATTACTTTGTCCCACTAGGGGACTTGAGGGCAGGAGGCCCTGATCGCTATTCTAATACACTGCACTACATGCGTAGTGCAGCGTATTAGAACTGTCAGCTACTCACTGACAGCAAGCATAGTGGGTCCTGACGTTGTCAGGACCCACTAGGCTTCCGTCTATGGCATAGCCGGACGCCATTGTTTGGTGTCCGGTTGCCATAGTCACCATCGCCGGCCGCTATCGCGTAGCAGGCCGGCGATGGCAGCTTAACCCCTAAAAAGCCGCGATCTCTATAGAACGCGGCTTTTAAGGGGTTAATCAGCGGGGACACAGCGATCGGTCCCCGCTGTAGGAGCTGTGACAGCTGCTGAACAAGACAGCAGCGTCACAGCTCCTGTATGTGTCGGGAGGACGGCCGAAACGGCCGTTACTCCCGTGACGTACTATTACGGCATGGAGCGCGAACGATACAGCTGCCATGACGTAATAGTACGTCAAGGAGCGGGAAGGGGTTAAGGCGTTACAGTGTTTTTTAGGGTTCGCCAACTATTACAGGAGATTTATTGCCAACTTCTCGGTCGTCGCTAAGCCTCTTACGGACCTTACCCGCAAGGGTGCTGATGTCCTCCATTGGCCCCCTGAGGCCGTCCAGGCCTTTGAGACCCTCAAGAAGTGCTTTATCTCGGCCCCCGTGCTGATTCAGCCCAACCAAGAGGAGCCATTTATTGTGGAGGTTGACGCTTCCGAGGTGGGAGTGGGGGCCGTCTTGTCCCAGGGTACCAGCTCCCTCACCCATCTCCGCCCCTGTGCTTACTTCTCTAGGAAGTTTTCACCCACGGAGAGTAACTATGATATTGGCAACCGCGAACTTCTAGCCATTAAATGGGCTTTTGAGGAGTGGCGGCACTTCCTGGAGGGGGCCAGACACCAGGTAACGGTCCTTACGGATCACAAGAATCTGGTTTTCCTAGAATCGGCCCGGAGGCTTAATCCTAGACAAGCTCGGTGGGCACTATTCTTTACCAGATTTAATTTCTTGGTTACCTATAGGGCTGGGTCCAAGAATATTAAGGCTGATGCTCTGTCACGTAGTTTCATGGCCAATCCTCCTTCTGAGAAGGATCCTGCTTGTATTTTACCCCCTGGTATAATCGTCTCTGCCACGGATTCTGATTTAGCTTCTGATATCGCGGCTGATCAGGCTGCAGCTCCCGGGAACGTCCCTGGGGACAAACTGTTTGTTCCCCTGCAATACCGGCTGAGGGTACTCAGGGAAAACCATGACTCCGCTCTATCTGGTCATCCTGGCATCTTGGGCACCAAACACCTCATTACCAGAAACTATTGGTGGCCTGGGTTGCCTAAAGACGTTAGGGCCTACGTCGCCGCTTGTGAGGTTTGCGCTAGGTCCAAAACCCCTAGGTCCCGACCTGCGGGCCTACTACATTCCTTGCCCATTCCCCAGAGACCTTGGACCCATATCTCCATGGATTTTATCACCGATTTGCCTCCATCTCAGGGCAAGTCGGTGGTGTGGGTGGTAGTCGACCGCTTCAGCAAGATGTGCCACTTTGTGCCCCTTAAGAAGCTACCTAACGCCAAGACGTTAGCTTCTTTGTTTGTGAAACACATCCTGCGTCTCCATGGGGCCCCAGTCAATATCGTTTCTGACAGAGGGGTACAATTTGTTTCCTTATTTTGGAGAGCTTTTTGTAAAAAGTTGGAGATTGATCTGTCCTTCTCCTCCGCCTTCCATCCCGAAACTAATGGCCAAACGGAAAGGACCAACCAATCCCTGGAACAATATTTAAGGTGTTTCATCTCTGACTGTCAATTCGATTGGGTCTCATTCCTTCCCCTTGCTGAATTTTCCTTGAATAACCGGGTCAGTAACTCGTCAGGGGTCTCCCCGTTTTTCTGTAATTTCGGGTTTAACCCAAGATTCTCCTCCGTCTCCCCTGGTTGTTCCAATAATCCTGAGGTAGAGGATGTTCGTCGGGAACTGTGCACTGTCTGGGCCCAGGTTCAGAAGAACCTAGAGGCGTCCCAGAGCGCACAAAAGATTCAGGCGGATAGTAGACGTTCTGCTAACCCCCGGTTTGTCGTCGGGGATTTGGTCTGGTTGTCGTCCAGGAACTTGCGCCTTAAGGTCCCGTCCAGGAAGTTTGCTCCCCGATTTATTGGACCTTATAAGATCATTGAAGTCCTCAACCCTGTATCCTTCCGTCTGGAGCTCCCCCCATCATTTCGCATACATGACGTCTTCCATGCCTCCCTCCTTAAATGCTGCTCCCCGTCCTGGTCCCCCTCGAGGATACCTCCTGTTCCCGTTCTCACCCCTGAGGGGGTGGAATTCGAGGTGGCCAAGATTATGGCTCCCTCCAGTACCTGGTCCATTGGAGAGGATACGGGCCGGAGGAGAGGACTTGGGTACCTGCCCGTGATGTTCACGCTGGGGTACTGATCAGGAGGTTCCACCTTCTCTTCCCCACTAAACCGGGTCCCCTTAGTAAGGGTCCGGTGGCCCCTCATAAAAGGGGGAGTACTGTTAGGGATCTGCCAGGTACTTCATCTAGGTATACTCCTGGGATTAATCAATCCACACCTGAGGCCAGACCTGTTCGACTGACACCATCTCCCACCAACCAGGGTGGCAGGCTCAGGAGTGGGAGAGCCTATCGCGGCCTGGTCTGTCGGAGTTAGCTCCGCCCCCTGTCCTTTATTACCTGCCCTGTTCTCTCCCTCAGTGCTTGTAATTCTTTTGGATTCCTGGCCCCACTGCTGCTTGCTCCAGCCTGCTTCTGCCTTGCTTCTGCCTTGCTGCAGTTCTGCTTGACCTGCTTTGCCTTGCCCCTGGCTTGCTTCTGTCTCCTTGCCCGCTTGGGTGTACTCACTTGGTCCTGGTCCTGACTGTCCGTTCGCCGCTCCGTTTCCTCGTGGCGTTCCGTGGCTACTGCCCCTTCCCTTGCATGTTCCCTGTTTGTTTTCCTGTGCACTTAGACAGCGTAGGGACCGCCGCCCAGTTGTACCTCGTCGCCTAGGGCGGGTCGTTGCAAGTAGGCAGGGACAGGGCGGTGGGTAGATTAGGGCTCACTTTCCCTTCACCTCCTTCCTGCCATTACACATTCCCTTTAAGATGTAGCGATTTGTTAAATTATTTTTGATCATTGCATTTTAAAACAGCAGGGCTTATTTCTTGTGGTACAGTATTTTTTGATGGCACTATTTTGGGGTACATATAATTTATTGATTCACTATTTTTGAGGGAAATTTAAATAAACCCAGTATTTTTGCCATTAATTTTTGCATCTTAAATTTATGTTGTGTACCTTGTGGTTTGAATTACATAACTTTATTCTGCAGTTATATCAATACCAAATTTACATTGTTTTTTTTTTACGTTTAACTACTTTTGCACAATAATTATTTTTTTAAAGTATATGTTTTTGTGTCACCATATTCTAAGAGCCATAAGTTTTAGCTGTATGAGGACTTTGTGGGACAACTTGTAGTTTTTATTGGTCCAATTTTGCAGTACATGCGACTTTTTGATTGCTTTTTTTTTGGTAAGCAGAATGAACAGAAAACAGCAATTCTGCACCATTTATTTTTTTATTTTTTTAGAGCATTCACCGTGCGTGTTAAACATCGTAATAGTTTTATTGTTTGGGTCATTACAGATGCAGCGATATCAATTTTGTGTCTTTTTTAATTTTGTTTTTTTTTTTAATAATAAAGTAGGAAAAAGTGGATTTTTCATTTTTTTTTACTTGGGATTTTTCCTTTAAATTATGATTCACTTTATGAGATTATGTTTGACTTTTTTTTAGTCCCACTATGAGACTTTACTATGCGATAATTTGAACACTTTTAAAATACAATGCAATACTTCTGCAGTGCATTATTTCTGTCAATGTAAAACTAACAGGAGTTCTATTAGGCCCTGCCTCTGGCTAATAAGCGTACACTGAAGGAAGACCTGTGGGCCTTTGTTAGGTCCCCGGTTTCCATGAAAACCATTGGCACCCCCAGATCACATCACAAGGGTGCCAATAAGCTGAGAAAGGGAGACCCTCCCTGATAAAACCACTTAGATGCCGCAGGCGCTATTGACCGTGGCATCTAAGGGGTTAAACAGGCAGGATCGAAGCTAACTTTGATCCTGCCCATTAGAGCAGGATCCCGACTGTCTTTAGGCAGATGAACACCTGCTCTAGCTGGCACGAGACACCCGTGTCAGGCTTATGTCACGGCACTATGGCATAAGTGCCCTTAATGACCGCAGTGAAAAGGCGTGGGAGCGGTCATTAAGGGGGTAATGATATTTTTATCACATGGTAAATGGCATTAAACAAAAATAGATTTTGTTATTCATTACTCAATTTAAAAAAAATCAGAAATTTAACGCTACTGTAAACTCACTTTCATCCCAAAATAATGCCTAAAAACTATAACATCCTGCAAAAAAACAACATGCTTCAAATAGCTAGATAGCCTTAAAAAACAAACTTATGACTGTCAGAATTCATAGAGGTAAAATGAAAAAAAATCTGCTATTTTCTTAAATGGGTTGTCCTATTAGGAAAACCCCTTCCAAAGTCAGAGCAGATAAACTCTAGCAAGCCGTGTCCCTCGCTATAGACTCGAGCCCTCCCTTTATGACCATTTATCTCAAATGAGCAGCCAGCTATATTTTACCATAGCAAAATCAGAAGTTTGCTGGTGGTCTCTGAGGCAATCCCATGGTGATCAACCGACTGCTGTGAGAGCTCTTAGATTCATGGAGTTGTCTATTGTGAGACAACCATGTTAAGGTAAACATTGACTGTGTTCTTAAGGGTATATTTATACATGGCAAATTTCTTGCAGAAATATCTGTGACTGTCCCATTTTTCCGAATGAGGTTTTCAGAAATCCATGTGCTTGCAGCAGAAACAACCCCATAAGGGTATGTGCACACACACTAATTACGTCCGTATTTGACGGACGTATTTCGGCCGCAAGTAGTGGACCGAACACAGTGCAGGGAGCCGGGCTCCTAGCATCATACTTATGTACGATGCTAGGAGTCCCTGCCTCTCCGTGGAACTACTGTCCCGTACTGAAATCATGATTACAGTACGGGACAGTTGTCCTGCAGAGAGGCAGGGACTCCTAGCATCGTACATAACTATGATGCTAGGAGCCCGGCTCCCTGCACTGTGTTCGGTCCGGTACTTGCAGCCGAAATACGTCCGTCAATTACGGACGTAATTAGTGTGTGTGCACATACCCTTAAAATGTATGATTCAGATTTTCAGTCCCAAAAATTTCTGCAACAAATCTGCCACATGTAAATACACGTAGACACAAAGGGGTTAAATGTCGCCATAAACCAGGGCTTTGCTTTAAATCTTAGATACAGCTGGGTTGTGCAGGTAAGGGATTAGGTAATGTCAACTAAATTAATTCAATTGCAAATTAAAATTACGATTTAGAAGAAAACATATCTGTTTTGAGGCATTGAACCAATTATTTCCCATACAAGGAAAATGCTAAATGGCTACAATAAAGTCACAAGAAAAGACTTGCCTTTTTAAAATCAAAATCCAGACGATATTTTTTCATTTTTCTCAAGACAAATGGCAAAATCAGTGAAGCATCTTACAGGCAAGCAAAAGTCTATGGCAGATTCTTCCTTTAATGAGAATCTGCAGCAGAAGAAAATTACTTTGAACTAGATTTCACCTTTTTTGCATTTAATAGAAAAGTAAAATAACATATGCTTTTGTTTCATTCATAAAGAAAAATGATAGAATTTGATCAGAATTTACTAAAAGTTAAAGGTTGACACAAGTTTTGCTTAACGACAAAAAGTGTCAAAATTTGAGCACCATTTTTCAGTGTGTATATATATATGGAAAACTCATCTCCTGAATTTAAAGGATGTCGGAGGATCTCCGACCACTAGGGCACATGCGCGAAAATGCGCAATAAGGAAAATATGTTGAGATATAATATGCGTCATAGAATTAATCTTCATCTAGCCACATGGGTTACGGCGCGTGCGCGGACTTGTGCAGTACGGCGTAATGATGTTAGTCTTCCGCGCAGGCGCAATAACAATGTAAGAACGCCGGGTATGGCTACAAATTACACACTGGAACGAGGAGCTCCTATACAACATGGGAATTTTTAAATCATCACACAGGTGAATGTATTCATGATTACCACACTAATTAGCACTGCATGCGCTCTATGCACATACTGGCACAGTTTATGTATATCTATATCGATATATACTACTGTTTTGTATACTAAATGTATGCTTGAAAACGGCTTCAGCATTTCAGCCGAAACGTTGCACGAGGGCAATATAGAAAATCACTTTTTATATTTTGAATTGGAGTGCTGCCTACTTCTTTGGATATATGAGTTGAACTGGGAGTTGGTCGGATCCCTAAGGCGTGCACCCACAACATTTTTTCACTGGTCGGTTGGATGGTGGATTTGTAGATAGATAGATAAATATATGAGATAGATAGATAGATAGATAGATAGATAGATAGATAGATAGATAGATAGATAGATAGATAGATAGATAGATAGATAGATAGATAGATAGATAGATAGATAGATAGATAGATAGATAGATAGATCTTGTTGACAGACACAACTTCTACAATGCTGTGTAATATATATATATATATGCCTGGAATAAATAGAACATTTCCCAGAATGCATATTACCAGAGCAAGCTCTTTGCAGACATTGTACCAGGAGGGGATAAAGAAAGATTTCAGCTTTGAAGTCTGCATAATTGTTAACGCAGCTCTGGGATTTAATACAGATTTTAACTCCGTATTGGTGAGTGCCCAAAAAATGCCACCATACTGTGTCCACATAATAGCCAATTATAATTCATCAAGTTAAACAAGGATTCAATAATCATCATGCCTGTAATGACACACGCTATAGTGGGGGATAGGAAGGATAGGTGTAGTAACTTTGGCAAAGCTCCTTTGTGCAGCTCCCTTTGATTGGCTGACACAGTGCTCCTACAGCATCTTACCTCTTCATTCTCCACAACTTTAATATTATATTTAGCTTTTGTCCTACAAGCCACTGTTGTCCCAGCATCGAGAGAAAAATGTTGCTAATAGTGGAGGCAAGTACATTTCCAGAATACATTCAGGAATGCACAGAAAGTGAGGGGAATACAAGGAAAAGAGGATTGTGCCAGTAAACTAAGGACAGTTTTCCATGGTGCACAATATAAGATATTTTGCTTTTTAAATATGTAATATTAGATCTTAAGACTTAAAGGAGTGGATCAAATGTACACAACATTGAAATTGCAACACCAAGAAGGGCAAGTCGCAAGTTTATGCAAATCGAGGAAGTAGCAAGTGTCGCTTACAAAATCTGCAAATGATCACATTTCTAGCACTTAGCTTTAATCTCTGGCATGTGGGAGGGGCATAAAATCCAGATTGAAAGCAAAGTTTTTTTGGCCACATGAAACCTCAAAAATCGGATCAAGTGAAGTGCCACAGATGGATTGTCTGATTGGAAGAATGACGCGTGTCGATCCATTCTGTACTGTAAATTAAATTAGATGTCACATCCCAAGCCTAGGGCGACCACAAACCACCAGTGTCGACACAAACCATCAGAAAGAATTTGCACAACACTGGGCTACGAGACAGACGTCCAGCTACAGGTGTTCCATTGACCTCACATCACCGCTCTCAAAGGTTATCATGGTGCACAGCAGAATGGCAATGGAGGCTGAAATGGAGGTCTATGCTCTTCAGCGATGAGTCCCACTTTTGTCTTGGATGCAATGATAGCCAGAGATTGGTCTGGAGTTCAAAGGATAAACCATCACAACATACTGTGGCAGAGAGTTCCATAGTCTCACTGCTGTGACTGTAAAGAATCCCCATCTGTGATGGTGGTGAAACCTTTTCTCCTCTAGATGTAGAGTATGCCCCTTTGCCCTTGTTACAGGCCTAGGTATAAAAAGATCATTAGAAAGATCTTTGTGCTGTCCAATTATATATTTGTACATTGTAATTAGATCTCCCCTAAACCATCTTTTTTCTAAACTGAATAGCCCCAAGTTTGATAACCTTTCCTGGTACTTTAATTCTCCCATTCCCTTAATTACCTTGGTCGCCCTTCTTTGCACCCGTTCCTGTTCAGCCATGTCCTTCTTCTAGACAGGTGGCAAAAATTGTACACAATATTGCATATGTGGTCTGATAAGTGATTTGTATAGAGGCAAAATGATGTTAATGTCATGAGCATCTATGCTTCTTTTGATGCAGCCCATGATTTTATTTGCCTTGGCAGCAGCTGCCTGGCACTGATTGCTAAAGGTAAATAATTGATTTGGTCGTGGAACCAGTAGTATGGCCATTTCTACAAAGTGTCCCAGAAGCCGTTTTTCAAATAAACAATGCCAGGCCGCATGTTGCTCGTGCTACTGTGAGCAGCCTGTGCTGCCTAAACATGCTACCATGGCCTGCATCGTCTCCGGTCTCCCATCGAGCACATCAGGGACGACATTAGTCGTCAAATTGCAAAGGGAGCTGCCAGCAGCCAATCTTCATGATTTGCGTGCCCAAGTGCATTCAGCGTAGCATAACATTCATCAGACAACCATTAACCCCTTCCGGACATTTGACGTATCCATATGCCAAAGTCGGGTAGGGGAAGTGTGGAACCGGGTCACGCAGTGGTGTTGGCTGTTTGTTACAGCTGACACTTCAGAGTAACTAGCGGCATTGCGCTCAAGCGCGATCCCGATAGTTTAACTCATTAAATGCTGCGGTCAATAGAGACCGCAACATTTAAATAGTTAGAAAGAGGGGGGTGACCCCCTCTAACAGCACATCGCGCCCCCTGCAATGCAATCGCGGGGTGGCGATGGTTGCTATGGCTGCCTGGGGGCCTAATGAAGGCCCCCAGGTGCCTCCGGTGCCTTCGGCAGGGCTTAATAGATGACTGTCAGAATCACGATATACTGCAATACATTAGTATTGCAATAGATCGTGCAAGCGATCTAATGATCGCTGGTTGAAGTCCCCTAGGGGGACTAATAAAAAAAGTAAAAATGTGTTAAATAAAGGGTCTTTTTTATGGAAAAAAAAAATTTCAATTAAAAGTTAAAAAAAAAACCTTTACCCATTTTCCCCCTAGAGCATAGTAAAAAAAAAAAATTGGTATCTCCGCGTCCGTAAAAGTCTGAACTATTACAATGTATCATTATTTAACCCGCGCGGTGAGCGCCGTAAAAAAAAAAAGTAAATGCCAGAATCTCTATTTTTTGGTCACCTAATCTCCCACAAAAAATGAAATAAAAAGTGATCAAAACATTGCATGTACACGAAAATGATATTATTAAAAACTACAGCTTATCCCGCAAAAAATAAGCCCTCATACCACTTAATCGACGGTAAAATAAAAAAGTTATGGCTCTCGGAATCTGGCGACACAAAAGAAATTTTCTTTTTCACACTTAGGTTTTCACTTGTAAAAGTAGTAAAATATAGAAAAAAACAATATATATTTGGTATTGCCGTAATTGTATTGACCCACAGAATAAAGTTAACATGTTGTTTTAATTGCACAGTGAATTCCGTAAAAACGGAAAAAACAAAAAAAATTGGAGGAATCGCTGTTTTTTTTTCATTTTCTACCCCACAAATCATTTTTTTCCCATTTCCTAGTACATTATATGGCAAAATAAATGGTGCTGCGAAAAACTACAACTCATCCCGCAAAAATCAAGCCCTCATAGGACTATATCGACTGAAAAATAAAGACGTTATGGCTTTTGGAAGGTGGGGAGGAAAAGACTAAAATGAAAATCTGAAAAAGGGCTGCGGCGGGAAGGGGTTAATAACCTCATTGATAGCATGCCAAGGTGTGTGATTGCGTGTATTTCTGCGCATGGCGATCATACTCGATACTGAATAAATCAAGATTTTTGGAATATTTTGTTTCCATTTTTTTATCATTTGCATATCATTAACATTTCTATCGATCCTGTGATTTCCACAATTCCAAAACTTTTCTTTCTTAGTGTTGCATGTTTAACCTCTTCACGACATTTGTCGTAAGTATACAACATGGAAAGAAAGTGCTTCACGCAAAATGTTGTATACTTACGACAAATGCATGGCACCGGCTCAGAAGCTGAGTTGGTGCCATCATCCCCGGATGTCAGCTGTATCTGATAGCTGACATCCTGCTGTAACGGTGGGAACCAAAGTTAGCTTCGATCTCCGCCATTAACCCCTCAAATGCAGCCGTCAAAAGCGATGGCTACATTTAAGATGTTTGCAGCTCATTGACACCCCAGCAATGAAATCGCCGGGGTGTCGGTGGATGCAATGGCAACCGGAGGCCTAATACTGGCCTCCCAGTGTGCCTAGCACGGAAACTTCCAGCGCCCGCCCGGAGGCGGGGCCTGAAAGGCTTCCGTAGCCGCCGGCAAGATGGCGCCGGCTCAGGAAATGAACCGGCATCATCAGCAGTGGATATCAGCTGTATGTTACAGCTGACATTCACCTGTAACGGCAGGAACCGGATCCTTGCCATTAACCCCTCAGATGCAGCGATTGGATGCTATCCCTGCATCTTTGTGGTTGCTAGCAGATCGGCAGCTGTGCCCTGCAATCGCATGACTGCCGACTGCTATTATGACACAAGGAGACCTAACAATGTCCTCCTGTTTGCCATTACGGAAGCCGATTAGGCCCCGCTCGGAGGCGAAGCCTAATCGGCTTGCTGTCAGTGAATGACTGATAGATTTAATACATTGCACTACGTAGATATTGCAATGTATTAGAAAAAAAATCTGACAGTTGGACCTTCAAGTCCCCTAGTGGGACTAAAGTAAAGTGGAAAAAAAAAAGTTGTAAAAAATATAATAAAAATTATAAGTAATAAAATAAAACACAATCGCCCTTTTTCCCTTATCAAGTCCTTTATTATTAAAAAAAATAAAATAAACCATACATATTTGGTATTGCCGCGACCGTAACGGCCTAAACTATAAAAATATTATGTTATAATTCCATGTGGTGAACGGCGTAACAAAAAGCTTAAAAAATATTGCCAGAATTTCTGTTTTTTTGGTCACTTTGCCCTTCAAAAATTGAAATTCAAAGTGATCAAAAAGTCACATGTATCCAATAATGATGCCTATAAAAACTATAGCTCGTCTCGCAAAAAACAAGCCCTAATACAGCTCCGTCGACTAAAAAATTAAAAAGTTATGGTTCTCACAACATGGCGACAGAAAAAATACATTCTTTTTACAAAAGTAATTTTATTGTGCAAAAAGTTGTAAAACATAAAAAAGTGCTATAAATTAGGTATCGCCGGAATCGTACGGACCCGCAGAATAAAGTTAACATGTAATTTATAACGCATGGTGAACGCTGTATAAAAAACCCCTAAAAAAACTATGCCAGAATTGCAGTTTTTTGGTCGACTTGCCTCTCAGAAAATAGGATAAAAAGTAATCAAAAAGTCGCATATACCCCAAAATGGTACCAATAATAACTACAACTCGTCCCGCAAAAAAAACAGCCCTCATACCATTACGTCTATGAAAAAATAAACTTCGTTACGGCATCCATAAGTCAGGAAATAAAAAATATGCAGTTGTGCAGATCAGAGGGGAACATTTCGTCTGTTTCAAGAGGCGATTTATCGGGGCCCTAAAATTAGGAAACCAGGAAGGGGGGCCCAAAACATATCTGCTGGAAGCGAGGGCGCCTGTATTATACCAGGACAACACTTCCTAGCAAAATTCCCCAAATTGCAAAGGTGCCGAGTGTGGACCAAAAGGGGGATAATTAAAGACACCGTTTATCAGTGCGACACCGGCCTGTGCAGAAAGGATTGCTTCAAAGCGTAGCACACATCTATGGATTATTTTATTGTTTACCCCATTATTATACCACCTGACTATGCCCCTGATGTACTAAGCCCAGATTACATATGCCACCATATTATAAACTGAAACACCAGTAAAACTCCAAACAACACTACCACCAAGCAAAATACACGCTCCAAAACCAAATGGCGCTCCCACCCATCTGAGCCCTACAGTGTGCCCAAACAGCAGTTTACTTCCACATATATGGCACCGCCATACCCGGGTGAACCCTTTTAACAATTTTTGGGGTGTGTGTCTCCAGTGGCACAAGCTGGGCACGACATACTTGCCACTGAATTGGCAACTCTGGGGAAAAATTTTAATTTTTACTTTGTACCATACGCAGCGCATTTATTTATGGAAAAGACCTGTGAGGTGAAAATGCTCACTACACTCCTTAATAAATGCCTTGAGGGGTGTAGTTTCTAAAATGGGGTCACTTATGGGGGTGGTCACTTATGGGGAGTTTCTTTTATTATTTCCCATCTGAGCCCTGCAATTCTGAACCAATTCTGTGTAAATCGCCAAATTAGGCCTCAATTTCGTATGGTACTTTTTCACTCCTGAGCCCTGTCAAATGTCCAGGCAAAAGATTAGGGCCCCATGTAGGGTGATTCTAAAACCAGGAAACACAGAATAATTAGAGAGCTGTCTTGTTATTGTGGCACAAGCTGGGCACCACATATTGGCATATCTATTGAAAAATACCATTTTTACTCTGCAATATCGAGTGCACACTAATTTATGCAAAACACCTGCGGGGTTAACATGCTCATTACAGCCTAGGTGAATACCTGGAGGGGTATAGTTTCCAAAATGGGGGTCACTTTTGGGGGGTTTCCACAGTTTTGGTCCCACAGGGGTTTTGCAAATGCGACATAGCGACCAGAAACCAATCCAGCAAAATCTGTAGTCCGAAAGCCAAATGGTGCTCCTTCCCTTTTGAGCCCTGCCGTGTGCCCAAAAATTAGTTTATAACCACATATCGGGTATTGCCATACTCGGGAGAAATTGCTTAACAAATGTTGGGGTTCTTTTTCTGCTTTATTTTTTGAGAAAATGAAAAATTTTGCACTACAGCTAAAATGTAATTTTTATTTTCACTGCCCAATTCAAATAAAATCTATGAAACAGCTGAGGGGTCAAAATGCTCACTTCACCTCTAGAATAATTCCTCAAAGGGTGTAGTATCACAAATGGAGTCCCTTTTGGGTAGTTTCCACTGTACTGGTACCTTATGGGCTTTGCAAAAGCGACATGGTGTCAAGAAACCAATCCAGCAAAATCTGTGCTCCAAAAGCCAAACCGTGCCCTACCGTGTGCTCAAACTGCAGTTTATGACCACATATTGGGTATTGCCGTACTCGGGAGAAGTTGCTTTACAAATGTTGGGGTTCTTTTTTTCCTTTATTTGTTGAGAAAATGAAACATTTTGAGCTAAAGCTACTTCTTATTGAAGAAAATGCCCAATTCTAATAAATTCTATGAAACACCTGTGGGGTCAAAATTATCACTACACCCGTAGATGAATTCTTCAAGGGGTGTAGTTTCCAAAATGGGGTCACTTTTTCGGGGTTTTCACTGTTTTGGTCCCTCAGGGGCTCTGCAAATGTGACATGGCCTCCGCAGGCCATTCCTGCTAAATTTGAGCTCCAAAAGCCAAATGGCGCTCTTTCCCTTCTCAGCCCTGCCGTGTGTCCAAACAGATGTTTATTACCACATGTTGGGTACTATTTTACTTGGGAGAAATTGCTTTACAAATTTTGCAGTGCTTTTTCTCATTTAGTCCTTGTGGAAATGAGAAAAAATTAGCTCAAACTACATTTTCTTTAAAAAAAACACCGAAAAAGGCCATACTTACAAATGGACACAGCCAGGTCAGAAACGCTGATGAAGGAGAGTGAGCAGGTGCTTTAAATAATAATAGCCACTCCCACTAGTCTTGAGGGGAGTGGTGTGTGGTGCATCGGATGTGTAGTAAGAAATAATAAATGAATAGTGTATGTGCAAGTGTAATAATATAAGTGAAATATAGGGGGCAGTAATGAGTAAAGTGCCTCGATAAAAATTAATTAATAATGGGGTGCAAGTGTGTGAAACATGGAGGGATAGTCTGTAAGTCATGAGGCACAACGTGTATAGCCAGGTAGAAGCCTATTTGTGACGCCTTGATAATTCATAGAGCGGGCTACCCTGCTTGCTCAGCCAAACAACAACACACCATGCTCTCCCAGCATCAAAGACCCGGCTGTGTCCAAAAGAAGCAAATATAAGTAATAATGAAAAATACCTGGGGTATTAGTGATCATTTTGGCCAAAAGGACACAAGCTCGCAATCCACGACAATTTCACACACTTGCACCCCATTATTCATTTATTTTTATTGAGGCACTTTACTCATTACTGCCCCCTATATTTCACTTATATTATTACACTTGCACATACACTATTCATTTATTATTTCTTACTACACATCCCATGCACCACACACCACTCCCCTCAAGACTAGTGGGACTGGCTATTATTATTTAAAGCACCTGCTCACTCTCCTTCATCGGCGTTTCTGACCTGGCTGTGTCAATTTGTAAGTATGACCTTTTTCGGTGTTTTTGTATATATGTCCCCTTGTTTTTATCTGTTTTGTCTGTGCATCAGGAGCTTTTTGTTCCAGTTAGGGAGTTAGGGACTCGCAAGTCTGGGGATCCTTGTCGTGGATTGCGAGCTTGCGTCCTTTTAGCCAAAATGATCACTAATACCCCAGGTATTTTTCATTATTACTTATATTTGCTTCTTTTAGACACAGCCGGGTCTTTGATGCTGGGAGAGCATGGTGTGTTGTTGTTTGGCTTAGCAAGCAGGGTAGCCCGCTCTATGAATTATCAAGGCGTCACAAATAGGCTTCTAAATGGCTATACACGTTGCACCTCATGACTTACACAATATCTCTCCATGTTTCACACACTTGCACCCCATTATTCATTTATTTTTATTGAGGCACTTTACTCATTAGTGCCCCCTATATTTCACTTATATTATTACACTTGCACATACACTATTAATTTATTATTTCTTACTACACATCCCATGCACCACACACCACTCCCCTCAAGACTAGTGGGAGTGGCTATTATTATTTAAAGCACCTGCTCACTCTCCTTCATCAGCGTTTCTGACCTGGCTGTGTCCATTTGTAAGTATGGCCTTTTTCTGTGTTTTTGTATATATGTCCCCTTGTTTTTATCTGTTTTGTAACTACATTTTCTTTGAAAGAATGTTGATTTTCATTTTCACCGCTTACATCCAATAATTTCTGCAAAAAACCTGCGGTGTCAAAATGCTCACTATACCCCTAGATAATTTCCTCAAGGGGTGCAGTTTCCAAAATGAGGCCACTTGTGGGGGGTTTCCACTGCTTTGGTCCCTCAGGGACTTTGCAAATGCGACATGGCCTCCGAAAACCATTCCTGCTAAATTCGAGCTCCAATAGCCAAATGGCGCTCTTTCCCATCTAAGCCCTGCCGTGTGTCCAAACAGCCGTTTATGACCACATGTGGGGTATTGTTTTACTCGGGAGAAATTGCTCTACAAATGTTGTGGTGCTTTTTCTCCTTTAGTCCTTTTGGAAATTAAACATTTTTTGCTAAACCTACATTTTATTTGAAAGAATGTAGATTTTCATTTTCATGGCCTAATTCCAAAAATTTCTGCAAAAAAACTGTTCGGTCAAAATGCTTACTATACCCCTAAATAAATTCCTCGAGGGGTGTAGTTTCCCAAATGGGATCACTTTTGGGGGGTTTCCACTGTTTTGGTACCACAAGAGCTCTTCAAAGCTGACATGGTGCCTAAAATATATTCTAATAGAAAGGAGTGTCCAAAATCCACTAGGTGCTCCTTTACTTCTAAGGCCTGTGTTTCAGTCCATAAGCACGCTAGGGCCACATGTGGGATATTTCCTAAAACTGCAGAACTTGGGCAATAAATATTGAGTTGCGTTTCTCTGGTTAAACTTTGTGTTACAAAAAAAAATTGATTAAAAATGAATTTCTGCAACAACAAAAAATGAAATTTGTAAATTTCACCTAGTTTGGTTTCATTCCTGTGAAACGTCTAAAGGCTTAAGAAACTTTCTAAATGCAGTTTTGAATACTTGAGGGGTGGAGTTTTTAAAATGGGGTGACTTTTTGTAGGTTTCTAATATATAAGGCCCTAAAAGCCACTTCACAACTGAACTGGCCCCTGTAAAAATAGCCTTTTGAAATTGTTTGAAAATGTGAGAAATTGCTGCTAAAGTTCTAAGCCTTGTAACGTCCTAGAAAAATAAAAGGATGTTAAAAAAACGATGCCAATCTAAAGTAGACATGTGGGGGATGTTAATTAGTGACTATTATGTGTGGTATAACTGTCTGTCTTACAAGCAGATACATTTAAATTTAGAAAAATGCAAATTTTTGCAATTTTTCGCTAAATTTTGGTGTTTTTCACATTTAAATACTGAATGTATCGAGCAAATTTTGCCAGTAACATAAAGTCCAATGTGTCACGGGAAAAAAATCTCCGAACCGCTTGGATAGGTGAAAGCATTCCTAAGTTATTACCACATAAAGTGAAACATGTCAGATTTGAAAAATGAGGCTCTGTCAGGAAAGTCAAAAGTGGCTAAAGAGGGAAGTGGTTAATGTTGATAAATGAATATGCATTGCAGTTTAACCCCTTAAAGACCGGGCCACTTTTTGCCTTGAGGACAGAATCATTTTTTTCTTTTTCATCTTTGCATTCCAGCATTCATAACTTTTTTATGTTTTATTCTGCGTAGCTTGTTTTTTGCGGGACAAATCAAATGAGGGTCCCCCTTCTCATTTTCCTTTGAATGCTGCGATCTGCTTTGATCAAGGCATTCAAGGGGTTGACGTGCCAGCACCATCAGCATGACGTTTATGCTTGTCATGATAAAGCAACGACCAGCCGCTCATGACAAGCTTAGACGTCACACGTCAGCAATGGGTTCAAAGTTTTATGACTTGCAAAAATAATGTAAACAGAAGAATTGTTAAAGGGTTATATCCATCTTTGACATTTATGGCATATCCATGGCATGCTTGCTGCAACATAATATACACTATTTTGACAAAAGTATTGGATCAATTATATATTACACCTACAGGAGCTTTTTTGATATCCAATTCTAAATCCATGGACATTTATAAGGAGCTGGTCCCCCCTTTGTAGCTAAGACAGCTTCCACTCTTCTGTAAAAGGCTTTTGTACAAGATTTTAGAGTGTGTCTTTGGGTGTTTTTGCCCATTTTCCAAGAGAACATTTGTGAGTTCAAACACTGATGTTGGACAAGAAGGCCTGGCTCACAATCTTTGTTCTAGTTTATCCCAAAGGTCGCCAGTCAAGTTCTTCCACACCAAACTCAACCAACCATGCCTTTATGGAGCTTAGGCCCCATTCAGATCATGTAATTGTCCTACGTTTATCTTGTACATTGGGAAAGGTCTTGACGTACAAGATAAACGTGTTCATAGGGCTCTATTATCCCGACGGAGACCAAAAAGTGTCCTTTTGGCTTCCGATGGGCTGGTATACATTGGTATACTTTTTTTTGAAGGATGGAATAGCATAGAAGACTACACTATTCCATCCTGAGGGATCCTACAAAAAAAAAATCGTGTACCACATGGTATAAATTTTTAACATGGGAGCCTATGGGTGACAGATGCCACAGTATGGCATCGGTCTGAAGTAAACGTTAAACGTATACCTTGGGGAGCTTTTGACATCGCTGTCCATACATGGACAGCGATGCCAGGAATAGTCCTGGAGTCTTGGGGCAAAGCCCTAGCCGATGCTCTGTTCGGGGACTCCAGTGATAGGAAATTCCCGGCATCACTGTCTATATATGGACAGTGACGTCAGGAGCAGTGCTGGAGTCCTGGGGCAAAGTGCTAGCTGTTGCTCTGCTAGGGACTCCAGCGCTGTGAAATATATAGATAGCACATGCCATTACAGCTGAAATTACGGTGCTGTTTTCTCCTGAAAACATCACAGTAATTTCAGCCGTAATGGACGCTGCCGTGTGAACATACCCTCAGGGCTTAAAATGTCAGGGGAAATAGCCCCAATACATATGTGTCCGCCCAAAAAAAATGTGTGTATAGGAGACAGCATAGCATATCTATAGCACTACAACCCTATAAACTATGGATAGGATTAGATACATTGGCTCAGCAGACAGTATCACACATGATAGGATTAGATACAGTGACTGAGCAGACAGTATCACACATGATAGGATTAGATACAGTGGCTGAGCAGACAGTATCACACATGATAGGATTGGATACAGTGGCTCAGCAGACCGTATCACACATGATAGGATTAGATACAGTGGCTGAGCAGACAGTATCACACATGATAGGATGAGATACAGTGGCTGAGCAGACAGTATCACACATGATAGGATGAGATACAGTGGCTGAGCAGACAGTATCACACATGATAGGATTAGATGCAGTGGCCCAGCAGACAGTATCACACATGATAGGATTAGATACAATGACTCAGCAGACAGTATCACACATGATAGGATTAGCTACAGTGGCTCAGCAGACAGTATCACACATGATCGGATTAGATACAGTGGCTCGGAAGGCAGTATCACACATGATAGGATTAGATACAGCGGCTCAGCAGACAGTATTGTCAGGTCCGTATTTCACACCGAATAACCACCTCTGTAAATTGAAAGCTGAAGGCATGCCTGGAGAGAAGTACACCACACAGATGTTTGGTACAGCTTCCCTCTCCAAAGCCAGGAGGAAGACTGAAAACTTTTTATTCAGAACAAAGAAACACAGAAAGAGACACATGCCTCCTCCCCAGAGATGTGGCAGTGCCCAAGCCCCCCCACCAGTTTCTCAGACTCACTCTTCTTGCATTCCAGGGGCCGGTGTCTTCCATAGGTGTGTCCGTCATGAACAAAGAACTGTTTATATATGTCAGTATATTACACAAAGAACTGAAATGTATATACATATGTGTGAGGATAATATTTTTCAAACAATATACAAAGTAATGATCCCTGACAGTATCACACATGATAGGATTAGATACAGTGGCTGAGCAGACAGTATCACACATGATTGGATTAGATATAGGGCCCAGCAGACAGTATCACACATGATAGGATTAGATACAGTGGCTCAGCAGACAGTATCACACATGATTGGATTAGATATAGGGCCCAGCAGACCGTATCACACATGATAGGATTAGATACAGTGGCTGAGCAGACAGTATCACACATGATAGGATTAGATACAGTGGCTCAGCAGACAGTATCACACATGATTGGATTAGATATAGGGCCCAGCAGGCAGTATCACACATGATAAGATTAGATACAGCGGCTCAGCAGACAGTATCACACATGATGGGATTAGATACAGGGCTGAGCAGACAGTATCACACATGATTGGATTAGATACAGGGCTCCGCAAACTTCTCATGGCCGACGGTCCGCAGCTTTCAGCTGCATCGCTGGGTCTCCTAAGTGACCCAACAATGCAGCACTAGCAGCCGGGGCGTCACTAAGGCTGGGTTCACACACCCTATTTACGGACGTAATTCGGGCGTTTTAGCATTGAATTACGTCCGAAAATGCGGCTCAAAAGCGTCAGCAAACATCTGCCCATTCATTAGAATGGGTCTTACGATGTTCTGTGCCGACGGTCATTTTTTTTACGCGCCGCTGTCAAAAGGCGGCGCGTAAAAAAGACGCCCGCGTCAAAGAAGTGCCTGTCACTTCTTCAGACATAAATGGAGCCGTTTTCCATGGACTCCATGGAAAAATAGCTCCAATTACATCCGTAATGGACGCAGCGAAATGCACATGCCATTACATTGATAGGATGCCTCCTAGTCAGTTCCCTCCTAGATTTTTTACGATCAACTGTAAGTGGCATTATTGCAAAGTGGAAGTGTTTAGGAACCACGTTAAGGGACCACGTAAAGTTACAGAGCGAGGTCGACCAAATACTGAGGTGCATAGTGCATCAAAGTTACCATTGCTTTGCAGACTCAATAACTGCTGCAAAAATCATTATGGGTTTAGTATGAACAGTGGCAAATCCCCATTGGTTTGTTATGGGCAGCCGCCCGAGGCTACTGGGGCACCCATGGCCGCCCAAAGACCACATCACAGTTTTGTCCCGTTTTTCACGTGAAACTGAATGCCCCTGGAATCAATTGTATCCGTGCCTAAAGGAGAATTCACATCACTGGCAACGCAAGGGAACCGTTAGTTCCCTTCCCCGCAATTCAATTTTTTTTATGCAGGCGGCGAGATGACGTCGGCGCGATTACTTAATTGCGCCTCTATCGTATATCCGCTGGATGCGGCCTTGTCAGAAGGGACCAGGCCTGCATTGTCGGGGAAGAGGATGGAGCTAGAATGGAGAAGGTAAGTGTGACACTAGCTACAGGGGGCTGGCGCATCTACAGGGGGGGCTGTGTGGCAATTTTTACAGGGGGTAGTATGGCAATTTCTACAGGGGGCTGTGTGGCGCTTTCTACAAGGAGGTGGTGCAATCTACAGGTGGGGCTGTTTGGCGCTATCCATAGGGGGTGTTTGCATTATTTACAGGGGGGCTGTATGGCACTATCTCCAGCGGCTGTATTGCGCTATCTACAGGGGGGCTGTGTGTGATGCTATTTGCAGGGGGTGTGTGGTGCTATCTACAGGGGGTGGCTCTATCTATAGGGGTGTGTGTGATGATATCTACAGGGGCTGTGTGTGGCGCTATCTATAGGGGCTGTGTGTGGTGCTATCTACTGGGGGTGTGACACATTTATATTCAGAGGCGCAGTGAATGTTGCTATTATATTAAGGGGCACAGTGTGTGGCACCATGAGAATTTTATCTTCGTTTATAGGTGTGGAAATGTTGGAAAAGTGAGGAGCAGAAGTCACCTGAGTGGCAAATGCTGCAGAAATGGGTCATGGCCGGGAGAAGTTGTCATGAATTCTGGACCTGATGGAGAAGAAAAGAGGAAAAAAAACTACTAGAATCTGAGAAGTCACCTGTGAGTCACTGGATTGATAGAGAATCTGTCACCTCTCCTGACATGTTTATTATTGGAAATCCTTGTATTTCACAAAAAGCATTTGTGCAGTTCAGGACTGATAGACAAATGTGTGTTACCATTCCTCTTGTCAGGAGGATGTGTCCCTGCACAGTGTGATACTGTGAGCGATGGTTGGAGACTGTCAGTATGTAGGGACACAGCCCTTTGACAAGGGGAATCGTAACACGCATTTGGTAATGCTTGCGCAGGGTAGTGTTAACAAAAGTTACGGCGCTGCAGGGCAGCTGTGGAGAAGGGGGGCCCAAGTTTAGGTTATTCCACTATTTAAACGACATACAAACCAAGCCCAAGCTCAACTTCTGGATTTTAAAGTGAAATTCATGTCCCCATTCAATTCTATGGTCCAAATACACAGCATCTTCGCACTGAACCGGCAGCATAAATTGACATGCCGTAGATCTGAAAGCTGCACCTCAGAACACTTTCCGCATGACTTTTCTGCATTTTTTTTCCGCAGTGTGTGGCTGAGATTTGCATCTCATCCACTTTACTGCTGCTGTAAATGCTAAGAAAATTCCACATAGAATTTTTTTGCAGATATTTTGCAGTGTGTCCTTTCTTCAGTGTGTCCTGCCTGTGGGAACATACCCTAGGGCTGGAATCACACATGCCGTTTTTGCAGCAGTTTTCTTTAGCCAAACATTACTCTAGTTGGCTATGATTCTATGGCCACATGGTTATTCAAAAAGCACTGTATACATAACCTCTAGTTAATTTTATTCTATATAAAAAAAATCTGTGTAGTTGGTCATGTTCGATTATAATTTTTACATATTTTTGCAGTTTTTCTACAGAAATCAAATGAAAATTATATAGGAAAGATGTTAGTTCTGGTTAATATAGACTGATAAATCTAATGTGTGATACATTTCCTTTAAAACGCCCTAGTACCTATGCTCATGTACCCCCAATCCTTCCATCTTGTTAGACACTTTTTTTTGTGTCTATAGTAACCACTTAACATCTCCTCCTGTGATGTTCAACATGTAGACCTCACGCTGCACAGTAGTATTACATATGCATAAAATATAAGGCTGTATTATTTTAGCTCTCTCAACGACATAAATATGTAATCCCTTTTGCTAAAGCACTGCCAAACTGTTTTTGCCGCTAACTGAATCTTTTTGCTTCTCTCATTTATCTTTGATAGAAAATTGAAAGAGGTCTTGCAAAATGGGATTTAAACTACTGGCAGTAAAAGATTCCATGCAGTTTTATATTCAATGTTTCATAAATGATTTGCGTTTGTCATTCAGTAAACATTGCACCTTTATTAAATCAAAAGCATAGAAATAAAGTATTTTATAATTTTTTTTATCATTGAATAAATCAACAGAATTATGGATGACAAAAGATACAAACATTTAATCAATGTAAAAGATATACTAGAAACTAAACAGAAAATAGACAATTTCACATCTTTTTATGGCCTTTACCAATTACATAGAATTTATATGCTAACAAATAGTTTATATGTGGCTTTGTTGATAAAAAGAGGGGGGTGCAGGATAGGAACAGTAGGCAGGGTACAACATTATTTTCTGTGATCTTTGAGTTCCTGACCTTAATATTTTAACTTGTACGCCATTCATAACTTGGGACAATCAGGAAAAGCTTTTCCTAAAATGCAGTATCAATCAAAGTTTATCTGAGATAAGATTAATTCATTTGTTGAATCTTGGCCTGTCCGTGTACCACACACTTAAATCTATGCCAGATACAGGTGGCGTAGATTTCCTATACAATTTACAATTCCTTGCGTAAATGATAGTAAATTTGTCAGGCTGTGGTTGTCCCTGACCCTCGCCCACTTTTTTAAAAGCGTTGAGAGCGGCGTATAATTTGTACACTAAAATTGGCAACTTTTTTTATGCGCCTTTGTTCAGAAAAGACTAAGGTGTGCAAGTTGAAGCCTTTATGCCTCCTTCACACATCATTTTTTTTCTGGCGCCCTAACCTGCATGAAAAAGCATATGTTACAGCATTAGCGTTTTGTCAAATGCAGCGGTGTTTTTTATGGCGCTTTTAGTGGCGCTTTCATGGTATTTTTCATTTAGTGTGTTTCATACACACTTTTATTTTGCATTTTTGAAAAGTCCTATAGGACAAAAACACCAGAAAGAAACACCACACCCAGAGCATGCTGCATTTTTAAAAAAGCAGAACGCCACTGACCATAAAAAAGCATCACAGGTTTTCTATCTCCTTCCCCTGCCTCCCCCCCCCCCTATTTTTTTCCTGCTCTCTTCTGCTCTTTACCTCTTCTTTTCCTTTGCCTTAATCTAGCTTTCATGATTTTCTTACTCTTTTGGCATACGTTCTAATGATAACATGCACTATGTTTGCATCATATTTGTGTTCTTACGGCCTGTGAGCCAGTATGTGTTTGCTGATTTGATGGCTTGCGAGCCGCGGATTTTGATTTATCATTCTTAAGGCCTCCGAACCATAGAATACTATCTTTCATTTATTTGGCATGCGAACCGAACCAATTTTACATATTTCTCTATTTTATGGTTGAAAATTATAAAATAAAATCAGTTTTTCGAAGAACCATAACCTTTTAATTTTTTTGTCAATGGATTGGAGTGAGGCCTTATTTTTTGCAGGAGGAGTTGAAGTTTCTATTGGCATATTTAAAGAACCATATAATGTACTGGGAAACTGAAAAAAAATTATTTGTGGGGTGGAATTGGAAAAAACTCATGATCTTTGTTTTTTTTGTTTTTTTACGTCTTTCACCGTGTGGTAAAAGTGACAACTTAACTTTGTTCTGCTGGTCAATATGATTACGTCAATACCGAATTGATATAGTTTTTTTAAAATGTTTTACTACTTTCACAAAAATAAAATCATTTTTTTCTGTTAATTGAGCAGTATGAGGGCTTATTTTTTGCAGGACGAGCTGTAGTTTTCATTGGAACCATTTTTTGATACACATGACTTTTTGTTCACTTTTTATTAAATTGTTTTTGAGCGCTAAGTTAACCAAAAAACAGTGCTTCTGGCATTTTAAATGTATTTTTTTCGGCGTTCACAGTGCGAGTTAAATAATGTTATATTGTAATATTTCGGACTTTAGAGAAAAAATAGGAAAAGGTTTATTTTTTTAATTTTTACATATTTTTTTTGTACACCACTAAAAACTTTATTTAACTATCTTAAACAGTTTTTATTAGTCCCGAAGGGGATTTTATCCAGTAATCGTCAGATCGCTGGTACAATACTAATGTATTACAGTGTATTGTCATTTAAACTGGCTACTGTTAAGCCCTGCCAGAGGCAAACCCTAACAGGAGCAGGGAGAAGGCAAACCTGGGGGCCTTCATTAGGCCCCTGTGCTGTCATGAGAACCATCGGCACCACGCAATTGTGTCGCGCGGGGGCCGACAAGTTGTCGGAGCGGGCCGCCCCCTCTTTCTAACTGCTTAGATGTCGCAGTTGCTATTGACTGCAGCATCTGAGTGGTTAAACGGCCGGGATCACAGTTCTCTCTGTGCGTGGCCATTGCTGCGAGGTGTCAGCTATAATACACAGCTGACCCCTGCACCAGGACATATGGGCACGTCAAGAGGTTTATGTAACATCTGACCTCTCTAAAAAATGCATTGAAAAGATGCAGTTAAAAATGCATTAAAACATGGTGTATGAATCCCACCTAATAGCCTACGGGTGCTATGGGAGAATGGTTCAACTTTAGCACCAATCCATTAAACACCTTTTAATCCTTGCACATGATTTTGGGCCCCATGTGAGCACCAGTAATATTCAGTTGTATTCATTTTGACAAAAAAAGGTTCGATCCCCAAAAAATTGGGGAATTTTTTTTCCTGTACAAATGAGCACTACTTAGTGCCTATAGTCAACTTTAGAGCAGACTTTTTAGGTGGAAATCTAAATATAATGGGTACATGGTTAGATCACTTAGATGAAATGTAAGATCCTCATGTAATTTGAAATTTGAATCCTTGAATTTCAATAACAGCACAAATTAGATGAAGGCCTTTTTCACGACAGTATTTTGGCCAGTAATAATTATCTTCAGTATTTGGAAGCCAAAACAAGGAGAGGATGCTAAACATGGAAGAGGTACAAATCTTTCCATCACACTTTTTCTCTGTCAGTTCGATTCCTGGCTTTGGCCCCATGCCCACGAACGTGCTTTTGCGGCCGCAATTCCCCCAAAAATCCATGGGAGAATTGCGGCCCCATTCATTTCTATGGGCCCACGCACACGACCGTGGTTTCCACGGTCCGTGCGTGGCCCAGGAGCCTGGACTGCAGAAAGAATGGACATGACTTATTACAGCCGTGTTCTGCGGTCCAGGCTCAGAAAATAATGGATTTGCGGGCGGATCGCGGATGACACTCCGCGGCCAGCCGACCCGAAAATCACGGCCGTGCACATGGCTACAGTCGTTTGCATGAGGCCTAAGGCATACTAAAGCAAAATACTGACTGTGAAAGAGACATGTGTTACCTGATTTTCTCTTGTTTTGTGCTGTACTCTGAGGGTATGTTCACATGCAGTGTTTTCAGACATAATTCGGGTGAATTACGCCTCGATTTACGCCTGAAAAAACGCCCCTAATACGCCTACAAACATCTGCCCAATGCTTTCAATGGGAATTACGATCTTCTGTTCCCACGAGCCTTTATTTTACGTGTGGCTGTCAAAATACGGCGCGTAAAATGACGGCTCGTCAAAAGAGGTGTAGGACACCTCTTGGGACTTTTTTGTAGGCGTCTTTCATTGACTCCATTGAAAAACAGCCCCAAAAACGGCCGTAAAAAAAGTCTGCGAAAAACGCGAGTTGTTAAAAAACGTCTGAAAATCAGGAGCTGTTTTCAGGCGAAAACAGCTCCGTAATTGCAGACGTATTTTGCTACTGCATGTGAACATACCCTAACAAGTAGTCACTTGCCCCCTCCAATGTATCTACTAATTATAGCACACTGTTGAATTTGACATGGCTAACCGTGACCTTGTATTCTGCCATCTGCCGCTGACCCCTGGTCTGCCCGCTGCTCGCCACTTTCTCATGCACTGTCTGAAAATTGTTCTATTGGTAAAGGTGTTTAGGAATAATAACTGACTACATACAGTTCTACCATAAAGATGTGGTTGAATAATATAAACAGACTAACCATTATCACTCTCTTATGAAGTCTGCCTTCATCCATTTCTTCACTGTAGTCCTTCTATGCCTGTAATTGTCCACTACGACTGCTTGAGCTCTTAGACATAATGCTGTGTTTGCTTTGCCCTTTGCTTTATTAATTCTCAGTCCAATACTCCAACAAACTCTAAGGCCTCATGCACATGACGTTGCCATGTGCACGGCCATGATTTTCGGGCCGGCCGGCAGCGGACTGTCAGACGCGAGCCGCCCGCAAGCACATGGCCGCGGACATTATTTTCAATGAGCCTGGACCACAGAACACGGCCGTAATAAGGCATGCCCGTTCCATCTGCGGTCCAGGCTCCCGGGCCATGCATGGACTGTGAAAACCACGGTCGTGTGTATGGCCCCATAGGAATGAATGGGGCCTCAATTCTCCCGTGGATTTTCGGGGGAATTGCGGCCGCAAAAGCACATTCGTGTGCATGGGGCCTTAGGCCAAATTCATTCCACATTTGGGCATTACATTTGGAGCACACTTTTGATCAGTGTCATTAAATGTATGCCCCAAACATACAGTGAAGGAAATAAGTATTTGATCCCTTGCTGATTTTGTAAGTTTACCCACTGTCAAAGACATGAACAGTCTAGAGTTTATAGGCTAGATTAATTTTACCAATGAGAGATAGATTATATATATATATATATATATAAAAAAAAAAAAAAGAAAATCACATAGTCAAAATTATATATATTTATTTGCATTGTGCACAGAGAAAACAGTATTTGATCCCCTACCAACCATTAAGAGTTCAACCTCCTCCAGACCAGTTACACGCTCCAAATCAACTTGGTGCCTGCATTAAAGACAGCTGTCTTAAATGGTCACCTGTATAAAAGACTCCTGTCCACAGACTCAATTAATCAGTCTGACTCTAACCTCTACAACATGGGCAAGACCAAAGAGCTTTCTAAGGATGTCAGGGACAAGATCATAGACCTGCACAAGGCTGGAATGGGCTACAAAACCATAAGTAAGACACTGGGTGAGAAGGCGACAACTGTTGGTGCAATAGTAAGAAAATGGAAGACATACAAAATGACTGTCAATCGACATCAATCTGGGGCTCCATGCAAAATCTCACCTCGTGGGGTATCCTTGATCCTGAGGAAGGTGAGAGCTCAGCCGAAAACTACACTGGGGGAACTTGTTAATGATCTCAAGGCAGCTGGGACCACAGTCACCAAGAAAACCATTGGTAACACATTACGCCGTAATGGATTAAAATCCTGCAGTGCCCGCAAGGTCCCCCTGCTCAAGATGGCACATGTACAGGCCCGTCTGAAGTTTGCAAATGAACATCTGGATGATTCTGAGAGTGATTGGGAGAAGGTGCTGTGGTCAGATGAGACTAAAATTGAGCTCTTTGGCATTAACTCTACTCGCCGTGTTTGGAGGAAGAGAAATGCTGCCTATGACCCAAAGAACATCGTCCCCACTGTCAAGCATGGAGGTGGAAACATTATGCTTTGGGGGTGTTTCTCTGCTAAGGGAACAGGACTACTTCACCGCATCAATGGGAGAATGGATGGAGCCATGTACCGTCAAATCCTGAGTGACAACCTCCTTCCCTCCACCAGGACATTAAAAATGGCTCGTGGCTGGGTCTTCCAGCACGACAATGACCCGAAACATACAGCCAAGGCAACAAAGGAGTGGCTCAAAAAGAAGCACATTAAGGTCATGGAGTGACCTAGCCAGTCTCCAGACCTTAATCCCATCGAAAACTTATAGAGGGAGCTGAAGATCCGAGTTGCCAAGCGAGAGCCTCGAAATCGTAATGATTTACAGATGATCTGCAAAGAGGAGTGGGCCAAAATTCCATCTAACATGTGTGCAAACCTCATCATCAACTACAAAAAACGTCTGACTGCTGTGCTTGCCAACAAGGGTTTTGCCACCAAGTATTAAGTGTTGTTTGCCAAAGGGATCAAATACTTATTTCTCTGTGCACAATGCAAATAAATATATATCATTTTGACAATGTGATTTTCTGTTTTTTTTTTTATATAATCTATCTCTCACTGGTAAAATGAACCTAGCCTAAAAATTCTAGACTGTTCATGTCTTTGACAGTGGGCAAACTTACAAAATCAGCAAGGGATCAAATACTTATTTACTTCACTGTATATACAGTTGCATACGCCTGCTATTTCCTCCTATTCAAAAGAAAAACATATTACTGTAACATCCATGGCCGCGGACCGTAAGGTTTACTCACCTCCTGATGGCCGCGGCCATGGTTCTGTGAGCGCTGGCCCGCATATCCTCCTCAGGAGATGCCAGCGCTCACTTCCTCTTCACTCTGCTGTGTCCCATAGGGTGCGCGCTCACGCTCGTGCCTGCTCTTAAAGGGCAAGCGCACCTGAATCTGTTAATTAATTAGCGCATAATCCTGGACTATAAGAAGGTCTCTGCCCCTTTCTGCCTTACCTGAGCTTTATTGTCATTACCCTTGTTTGTCTCTGCAAATGGTCTCCTAGAGTCTTCTAGTTCCCAGTGTTTCCCGTTCCTGCTACCTGAAACCTGTATCCCGTGCTATCCTGGTCGAGTGCCGTATTGAGTTGGAGTCGTGCTGTGCTGTGTACCACGCCTGTCCTGTTACGCCACACCTGGTGTCCGCCTGCTGCCAAAGTCCCACCCGAGCCTGCCTTGCTACTGTCTGAAGAAACCACAGGTACATCTATACGAACTATAGACTTTGACCTGTGTCCTGTTGGCCAGCTGCCATACCGATAAGGCGTACGGCCCAGTGGGTCCACGCACCCTACGTGACAGTAAGCTCAGGCCATGGACTCCGCTGGTCAACTCAAGTCCATGATGACATCACAAGCCGTCGGATATGCTAGTCTGTCAAAGGACCAACTTCTCCAGGCGGTGAACTCCATTACACAGCGACTGGATGCGCAAGCTGCCGTTCCCCCGGTAACTGCTCCTATTGCCTCTGTTGTTCCTCCTACTACACCTCCTGGCAGTACGGATCCTCACTGGCAGGGCCCTAGCATGGGCAAACCCCATCTGGGAATGACAGCGACCAGAGACCCGTGATCTCCAGGGGTTCCTACAGACATTTTGTATGTTAATTGAGGAACCTTGATGAGTCTCGTCGGCACCCGCCTTCTTGCTGAACCTTCGCCAGAGAGATACTTTTGTGGGCAAATACACCATTCACTTCCGCACCCTAGTGGGAGAATTGTTGTGGAACAATGAGTCCTTGGTGGCTACATTCTGGCAGGGACTGTCTCCTGAGATTAAGGACAAGCTTGCAGCCCGAGATCTGCCATCTACCCTGGATAACCTCATTTTTTTGGCTGCCCGGATTGACATAAGGATCAGAGAACGGTTACAAGAGGTTTGTCGGTCGGGAGGACTCCCTAGCCCGGTTCCTACTTTGCAGCAACCCCTCCTGTCCTCATCAGCTATTCCTCCAAAGGAGTCTTTGAGGACGGACCAGTTCAAGCTGTCTACCCAGGAGAGACAACGCAGACGCACCTCAGGACTCTGTCTATACTGCGGCCTCGGAGGCCATCTAGTGCGTCTGTGCACCCAAAAGCCCCAGAGTCTAGGGTTGGTAGGAGAGACAACCCTGAGTGAAGAAGGACTTTCGCCTAAATTGTCCATTCCCGTGACCATATTGTCAGGCGAAAGAACGCATCGGGTCTCTGCTTATCTGGACTCTGGATCCGCAGCTAATTTCATTCAGAGAGACCTGGTGAATCTTCTCCAGTTACCCACAACCCCACTGGAGACGCCTTTGATTGTTGCATCAGTGAATGTACTACCTCTGCCAGACTCGGTTGTATCTGTGACCAAGCTATTGAAGCTCCAAGTAGGAGCCCTTCATTCTGAGCTCATCTCATTTTTTGTCTTGTCTAAAGCCGTCAACCCTGTGCTGCTGGGCCTGCCCTGGCTCCGGCTACATGCCCCAGTTCTGGAATTCTGGAGAGGTCCTCCACTAGGGTTCCGATTGTCTCAACCGTTGTCTGCTACAGATTCATCCGGTCCAGCCTCCTCTGCCTCGGTGCTTGGCAGGATTGCCTTGCCATTATTCTGCATTCTCGGATGTCTTCAGCAAGAGAGAGGCTGAGATGCTGCCTCCACACCGGGCGTATGACTGTCCTATCGAGCTGATTCCTGGTGCATCCCTCTCCCGTGGTAGGATATATCCCCTCTCTTTGCCAGAGAATAAGTCCATGTCCGTCTATATTAAGGAGAACCTGGAGAGGGGATTCATACGGAAGTCCTCCTCTCCGGCTGTAGCTGGGTTCTTCTTCGTCAAGAAAATGGATGGTTCTCTGCGACACTACATCGACTACCGGGGTCTCAACCAGATCACGGTAAAAAATAGATATCCGTTGCCATTGATTTCTAAACTGTCTGATCACATACGAGGAGCCACAATTTTTTCTAAGCTTGACCTGCGGGGGGCTTATAACCTAATCCGGATTTGTCAGGGTAACGAAAGGAAGACGGCATTTAACACCCGTGACGGCCTGTGTAATGCTCCCAGTGGTCTTCCAAGAGTTCGTTAATGACATCTTCCGTGACCTCTTCTATGTTTGTGTTGTGGTCTATCTTGATGACATCTTGATTTTTTTCTCCAGATCCAATGACTCTTCAGAGACATGTCTGTAAAGTTTTGCTGCAGTTAAGGGAGAATCGCCTGTACGCCAAGTTGGAGAAGTGCGTGTTTGAGAGAAATGCTCTACCCTTCCTGGGCTACTTCATCTCGGATCAAGACCTCAAGATGGATCCTGAGAAGGTAAAGGCCGTCCTGGAAATGCCACACCCCCAAGGCTTGAGGTCCATACAGTGTTTCCTGGGATTCGCCAATTTCTATGGACAGTTCATTCCAAACTTCTCCTCACTGACATCTCCTATCTCTACCCTCACCAAGAAAGGCATGAACGTCAAGGTGTGGACTCCAGAAGCGGAATCCGCATTTAATAGCCTGAAGAGTGCCTTCACATCAGCCTCTATCCTCCATCATCCAGATGTATCTCGACAGTTTTGATTGGAGGTGGATGCCTCCTCTGTTAGTGATGGTGCACTCCTGTTCCAGAGAGGTACCAAGGGCAAGACAATGGTATGTGGCCATTACTTTAAACTTTTCTCTTCCGCAGAACGCAACTACTCGATTGGGGATCAGGAGTTACTGGCCATCAAATTGGCCCTGGAGGAGTGGAGACATCTACTAGAGGGTGCAGTTAATCTCATCTTGATAATCACTGACCACAAGAATCTCACCTATCTCCAGACGGCCCAACGGCTGAACCTCCGTCAAGCCAGGTGTTCGCTGTTCTTTGCCCGGTTCCAGTTTGAGCTCCACTGCCGTCAAGCCAACAAGAATGTGAGGGCCGATGCCTTATCCAGATCGTTCGAGACAGAGGACACCATGGAGTCTCCACAAAGTATTATTGACCCGTCTTGCATTGTCTCGGTCAATCCTCGGTCAATCCTCCGGGGAGGACTTTTGTGCACCTGGCTGACAGTGGGAGAATCCTCCGCTTGGTGACACAGCTCCAGACTGGCAGGTCACGTGGGTACCCGTAAGACCTGAGACCTCATTGCCTGTCATTTCTGGTGGCCCACGCTGCCCAAAGACATCATGGACTTTGTTTCATCCTGCTCGGTGTGAGCAGCTAACAAGGTTGCTCACTCCAAACCTGCTGGCCTTCTCCAGCTGCTACCTGTGCCTGATGCTCCCTAGCAGCATATGGCAATGGACTTTGTTACGGACCTACTGCCCTCTGCGGGATGCAGTGCGGTCTGGGTGGTGGTGGATCGATTTTCGAAGATGGCTCACTTCGTTCCGCTGACCGGTCTACCTTCTGCTTCTCAATTGGCCGCCCTCTTCATCCAACACATCTTCCGCCTGCACGGCTTGCCTCGGCATATCGTGTCTGATCAGGGAGTTCAGTTCACCTCAAGGTTCTGGAGAGCCCTCTGTAAAGTCCTCAATGTAAAGTTGGACTTTTCCTCAGCCTACCAACCTCAGTCCAATGGTCAAGTCAAGAGGATCAATCAGATATTGGAGAAGTACCTACGTCACTTCATATCCAAGCAGAATGATGACTGGGTGCAGCTTCTTCCGTGGGCCGAGTTCTCATACAATAATCACACTAGCGAGTCTGAGCCACACCGTTCTTCATTGTCTACAGCCGACACCCACGAGTTCCTCTCCCGGTGTCCATTATGTCCAAGGTGCCAGCAGCTAATTCTGCTTTTAATGACTTCCTGCAGATCTGGCAGCAGCCTCGATCCTCTATTCTGCTGGCGGTCGACCGCATGAAATGGAAGGCAGCCACAAGGAGAAGAGAACCTCCTCAATTTCTCCCAGGCACCAAGATCTAGCTGTTCTCCAGGAATATCCAACTGAGAGTGACAAGTTTGCTCCCAGGTTCCTCGGACCCTTTAAGATCATACAGCAGATTAATATTGTCTCATACAAGCTTCGGCTGCCTCCTACCCTCAAGATCCCTAACTCCTTCCATGTCTCCCTCCGGAAGCCGGTGGTCCTGAACCTCAATACCAAGATTCCCAGCCCTGCAGTAGCTGCCAGCAGTTCTTCTGATACCTTCGAGGTTAAGGAGATCTTGGACACCAAGAGAGTAGGAAGAAGAACTTTTTATTTGGTGGATTGGAAGGGGTTTGGTCCTGAAGAGAGGTCCTGGTAGCTAGAAGAGAACCTCAATGCTCCTACCCTCCTGAAAAAGTTTCCCTCCCGCTCTGGCCCTAAGAGAAGGGGGTGTAAGAGAGGGCATACTGTATCATCCATGGCCGCTGACCGTCAGGTTTACTCTCCTCCTGATGGCCGCGGCCATGGTCCTGTGAGCACTGGTCCACATCTCCACCTCAGAAGAGGCCAACACCCACTTCTGCTTCACTCTGCTGTGTCCCATAGGGTGCGCCCTGTGCTTATTTAGCCGACAGTGGAAAGATCAAATTTCAATAATACATTTCTCCCCCACAGTGTCTCTAAACACTGTACTCTCGTACATGATGGTAACTTTAATTGCTTTACCATCACAGCTATAGACCAAATAGTTGAAAGTCAACCAGACCATTTCAACTCCCTATGTACATGGAAGGTTTTTTTGATTTATAAATTTAACACACTCACACCACTAGGTCTGAGGTTACTGAAACTATTATCTAATTAATTGACAATTCACTTCTATTTCTCTTATATTACCGCAATGGACCACTTTTGGAAGAGTCATAATAATAATAATAAAATATGTGTGTGTTTGTGTGTGTGTGTGTGTGTGTGTGTATATATACATGTATATATGTATGGAATTCCGTGTGTGTATGTATATATATATATATATATATATATATACATACATACGTGTATGCATACAAAAAACGACTCCCAATAATTTTACCTCTCTATTATTTCAATTTAAAGATCTTGAACTTCACCAGATTCCCTAACGGATATAGAACAATTGTTATACCTTTAATTGTAGTAGCTACAGTTACTATTTACACATCGAGATTAGAAACATAGAATGGCCCTTTGATTTTACCAAGTCACTAAGTAAATTCTTTATGTGCATCCTGCACTTTATATTTAATCCACATTTACCCTCTGGAGTTTTCCACAAAAATAAATTTTCCCTTTCCTTTGGTCTGTTCTTCTTCGAGGGTAATCAAAATGCGGCATTCATTGATGCTTACGCTGGCACTAAGAACACCGTTCTGATCTGAGCCTCTCAGGCTTCCATAGTTTCCCAGCGTCATATCACCATGATGACCAGGTATTTATTGTAATGCCCATGGCCGCGGGCCCCCAGGTATGCTTACCTCCTGACGGCCGCAGCCATGGATCAATGAGCGCTGGTCCCCATCTCCTCCTCAGGAGATCCCAGCGCTCACTTCCGCTTCGCTCTGCTGTGTCCCGTAGGACTGGCACGAGCGTGAGCGCACACCTCAATTAAAGACCAAATTAGTCCATGAGCAACCTGGACTATAAGAAGGGCTCTGCCTCTTCCTGCATTGCCTGAGCATTGTTGTCATTATCCTAGTTTGTTTCTGCAAATGGTCTCCTAAGTGTCTTCCAGTTCCCAGTGTTTCCCTTTCCTGCTAACTGTAACCTGTATCTCGTGGTATCCTGGTCCAAGTGCCGTATTGAGTTGGAGTCGTGCTGCGCTGTGTACCACACCTGTCCTGCTACACCACACCTGGTCCCTGTCTGCTGCCTAGTCCCATCTGAGCCTGGCTTGCTACTGTCTGAAGCTACCACAGGTACACCTATACGAACTATAGACTTTGTCCTATGTCCTGTTTGCCAGCTGCCATACCATTAAGGCGGTACAGCCCAGTGAGTCCACGCACCCAACATGACATTTATACAACACTGTCCGTTCTTTTTTTATCTATAGAAGATTTTTAGAACCTGTTCGCAACACTCATGTAACATCTGTGTAATATTGATTCCGTTGCTTGTGCTTTGTGCATATATATAATTTTTAATAATATCTCAATATGCCGTGACAGTTTTTTTCAATTAAGATAACATTAAATTAATCAGAAATACACTCTATACATTGTTAATGTGCTAAATGACTATTCTAGCTGCAAACGTCTGATTTTTAATGCAATATCTACATAGGTGTATAGAGGCCCATTTCCAGCAACCATCACTCCAGTGTTCTAATGGTACATTGTGTTTGATAACTGTGTTAGAAGGCTAATGGATGATTAGAAAACACTTGAAAACCCTTGTGCAATTATGTTAGCACCGCTGTAAACAGTTTTGCTGTTTAGAGGAGATATAAAACGGACCTTCCTTTGAGCTAGTTGAGAATCTGGAATATTACATTTGTGGGTTCGATTAAACTCTCAAAATAGCTAGAAAAAGAGAGCTTTCATGTGAAACTCGACAGTCTATTCTTGTTCTTAGAAATGAAGGCTATTCGATGCGAGAAATTGCCAAGAAACAGAAGATTTCCTACAACGGTGTGTACTACTCCCTTCAGAGGACAGCACACACAGGCTCTAACCAGAGTAGAAAGAGAAGTGGGAGGCCCTGCTGCACAACTGAGCAACAAGACAAGTACATTAGAGTCTCTAGTTTGAGAAATAGACGCCTCACAGGTCCTCAACTGGCAGCTTCATTAAATAGTACCCGCAAAACGCCAGTGTCAACGTCTACAGTGAAGAGGCGACTCCGGGATGCTGGCCTTCAGGTCAGAGTGGCAAAGAAAAAGCCATATCTGAGACTGTCTAATAAAAGGAAAACATTAATATGGGCAAAAGCACACAGACATTGAACAAAGGAAGATTGGAAAAAAGTGTTATGGACAGACGAATCAAAGTTTGAGGTGTTTGGATCACACAGAAAAAGATTTGTGGGACACAAAACAACTGAAAAGATGCTGGAAGAGTGCCTGACGCCATCTGTCAAGCATGGTGGAGGTAATGTGATGGTCTGGGGTTGCTTTGGTGCTGGTAAAGTGGGAGATTTGTACAAGGTAAAAGGGATTTTGAATAAGGAAGGCTATCACTCCATTTTGCAACGTCATGCCATACCATGTGGACAGCGCTTGATTGGAGCCAATTTCATCCTACCGCAGGACAATGACCAAAAGCACACCTCCAAATTATGCAAGAACTATTTAGGGAAGAAGCAGGCAGCTGGTATTCTATCTGTAATGGAGTGGCCAACGCAGTCACCAGATCTCAACCCTATAGAGCTGTTGTGGGAGCAGCTTGACCGTATGGTAAGCAAGAAGTGCGCATCAAGCCAATTCAAGTTGTGGGAGGGCCTTCTGGAAGCATGGGGTGAAATTTCTCCCGATTACCTCAGCAAATTAACAGCTAGAATGCCAAAGGTCTGCAATGCTGTAATTGCTGCAAATGGAGCATTCTTTGATGAAAGCAAAGTTTGAAGGAGAAAATTATTATTTCAAATAAAAATCATTATTTCTAACCTTGTCAATGTCTTGGCTATATTTTCTAGTCATTTTGCAACTCATTTGATAAATATAAGTATGAGCTTTCATGGAAAACACAAAATTGTCTGGTTGACCCCAAACTTTTGAACGATAGTGTATATATATATAATTTAAAAAAAAAACATTTGATATAATTAGACTTCAACCATATGGTGTATATCCATATAATAATTTTAACCTGTTATACTTATCCTGTATTTTTATACTCCATCTAAGGGGATCCGACTGTGTTTCTTTGTTGGTGTTTCTTGTAAACACCGCTTGTTATAATGATTGTGACCTGTAACCATGACCCGGTAGTCTTTGTTACTGTCAATCTAAGCTCTGTATATAAAAAAAAAGTATGTATCTTGAACTTATACATAATTTCTACCTATCCTGATGAAGAGGCCGGTTCGGCCTCAAAACACGTTGTTTTAACTGTGCAAATAAATAACTTTTGAACACCATTGGACTTCGCTCCTTTACCGTTTCACTCCATACCTACATGGTGATGGAGTGATTACTTCATGGCTGCGCCTTTGAACATTCTGCTTTTTCTTTTGTACTTTCTTCACCCCTAGTATATAGCAGGACCGCATCTGCTCTCGGATTGGAACTTGGGCTGCAACCGTATCAAACCTTCCATTTTGGTGGACCACTGGATCATGCTCTATTGGATGTTGTGCTCCTAGCATAACTATACCAGGGCAGCATATTTGACCACCGTTTCCAACACCTATTATTCTACTACTGGTTCATGCACTATGTGCACTTGTTGTTCTTTTTTGCTTTTCTTGTGTAGAATTTTATGGGCATATTAGATGTAAACATCGGGAACACTTCCTCACATATACACTGTACGCAGAGCCAAAATGTGGTATTATTTGAGCCAAAGTGTTGACCCCTTGTAGCTGCTAATAGTTACACATTTCTTTTAAATCTTGGATTTTCTCTAGAAGTGTTGACAATATCGGTGTTTTCACTATATTGAATTATATATGTTATAAATACATATTTAACAGCTAGATAATAGAGAAAACGAGAACCACAGAGTTGTAGTTTCATGTTGCATATTTTATTTTTTATGAATTTTTTTTCTAACCTGTCAAATTTCAGATGAGGTTATTTTATGTCTTTATGAATTTATCTTTATCTTTAATGCTATAATTTATTCCAGAAAATAATTTATAATTAATAGAACCAGCTTCAGAACAATGAACTTGCATCTGAAAGACCAGAAAATGATTTATCTAGTTTGCTCTAGCTTTGAACAACTGGGGCATGGTAATTTAATTATTCAAGAAAATATGTGTGTATGTCATTTCTGGCTGAGCTTCTCAGAGCTCAATTACAAAACCTATTAAAAGTAATGTACACTTAATTTAACCTGAAATGAGAAGTTCTACTTCATAAGAGATCCAGATGCAGACTTATGCTGCTTATTCTCTGTATATAACCTCTAAATATCTACTAGACAGTTTATAAATATGAAAAATCTAACAAATAAAAAAGAAATATAAAAAAAACTTGTAACTTGATCCTTTATCTAAACATAAATGATATTCTTATTGCATTTATAGGGTATGTCCACATTTGCAACCATTTTTTATTCATCCAATGTATCTCAACTAAAGAGCTACAGATATGTATTTTCCTCTAACTTTTCTTAAATTGCGTTAAGTTATACTATTTGTCATGATACTAATTTAATACAATCTCGTGCCATCCAGTAAAAACAAATGTATACGTTAAACATATGCATCAGGCATCTAGTAAAAAACTCATACATTAAGCCTATACATGTTTTAACACTGGAGTCTATCAGTGATGGATGTCTGACAGGTTGCTACCCTCAAAGGAATCCGTTAGAGCCATCCAGTAAAAAAAATATACATTAAGAATATACGTTTTTTTAACATGGAAATCTATGGGGGACAGATGGCCGACGGATAGCATCCGTCAGAGTGACCCGTCACAGTCATTCAGTAAAAAAACGTATACGTTAAATAAAGCCTTATACCTTTTTTAACATGGAAGTCTATCAGTGACGGATGGCCGCGGATGGTATCCATCGGAGACATCTGTGGGAGGTATGCGTTTTTTTTGTGCCATACATCTCGCGATATGTCAAGTTTAGAGATTAGAAAGTTAAGGAAGAACACATCTGTAAGTCAACTTTACAAGTAGTCTAAAAAATGCATATTATTTTATCTATACGGCACTTATCTATAATGACTGATTACACGAACACCCTGTGTAGTCAAAATATCCCACTTGCAGAACAAAGACTTGGGACCTGCACCGCCCGCTGTCAGAAGACAGTGGGAAGTTGCGAAGGGGTTAAAGCATAATTTCAACTCTATGGACTAATAACTGACATTTTAACACCAAGATTTAGCTCAGTCCAGTGGCATACATAAAAAGTAAAGGTCTTCGTAGCAAAGATGAAAATGGAATCCTTGGAAAGAAATGCATAGTGTTTATTCCCCCATACCCGTTTCCACATCCCATAGGCCAATCCCTCACCCCCTTGCTAGCTTGTAATGCAGTTTCTCTGTAAATGGGAGTCCTGCATAGGTTTTTCTTTACCCAGGCATTAAGGGGATGAGATCAAACAGGGCTGCGTCCATTCTCTCCAAGGCCCCATAGCTGAAACGTATGTACACCCTTGAAATTATCTATGTAGAATAATTAGTAGCATAAAAACTTAATTGAAGCTACAATATTTTCTCATTTTCCTCTTCTGTCTTCTTTCTTGTTACTGTAGTAAGGCAATGAGACAAAATTTATTGTTACATATTGTCTTCTGTTGTCACTTTAAATAAATCTGAAACATCCTTCCCGTCTTTCTCGAGAGACACTTTCAAAATATTCACTTGTTCCATGGTAGAATGCACCGAAGCATCAAAACATCAGGGGTGCTACTGTGACTGATCAGTAAAAAGAAAACAACATTTATTCGCCATGAACAAATAGCTAGGATTCACAGTGAACTCTTCCTTCAAAATGTGATTAAATGATGGAAACAACAGTTGATGGTTATTGCAGGTTACAGAGTTGTTACCCAGTTTTCTAGTGAATTGTAAAATATAAATATCTATATTAACCCCTTCCCGCCCACGAAATGTAAATTTACAGGTGAATGGCACAGTCCCTGTGCCAGAAGTCTCATAATTTATTTGTGCCATCGCCAGGATCGGGCTGTCATACTGAAATAATTTGTTTAAAAAATCCCTGAACACAGCACTCACATTGAACGAAGCGTTCTGCAGTCAGGCAGTTCCTAGGGAACCCTGTGATGCCAATAATGACATCACAGGGATTCTCTGTAAAAGAAGGAGATTGAGGGCATGCAGAAACAATGCGTCATGAACCCGTGTCATGAAGCTCTGGGCGCACAGTTTTTGTGCAGATGTTAATTCCAGAAGAGGTTTAGAACTCTGCAGTTATTGAGTTAGGAGAGTGATTTTTATGCAATATGCGCCTCAGCACTCGGGGACCCTCGCTCTGTAACTTTACATGGCTGAATTGCTGTGGTTTCTAAATCCTTCCACTTTGCAATAATATCACTCACAGTTGATTGTGGATTAACTAGGATGGAAGAAATATCACAAACTGACTTGTTGTAATAGTGTCATCCTATTACAATACCTCATTGAGCTCTTTAGAACGACCCATTCTTTCACAATTGTTTGCAGTGGCGACTGCATTCTATGTGCTTGATTTTATACACCTGTGGCAATGTGACTGAATGAATCACCTCATCTCCATGGTTAAGAGGTGTGTCCCAATACTTTTGTCTATGTGTATATATATATACACCTGGAGTTAGAAAAAATACAAAGAAGAGCAACGAAACTAATAAGGTGCATGGAGAATCTAAGTTATGAGGAAAGATTAAAAGAACTGAACCTATTTAGCCTTGAAAAAAGACGACTAAGGGGGGACATGATTAACTTATATAAATATATTAATGACACATACAAAAAATATGGTGAAATCCTGTTCCATGTAAAACCCCCTAAAAAAACATGGGGGCACTCCCTCTGTCTGGAAAAAAAAAGGTTCAACCTGCAGAGGCGACAAGCCTTCTTTACGGTGAGAACGGTGAATTTATGGAATAGTCTACCGCAGGAGCTGGTCACAGCAGGGACAGTAGATAGAACTAAAAAAGGCTTAGATAATTCCCTAGAGCAAAAAAATATTAGCTCCTATGTGTAGAAAATTTTTACTTCCCCTTTCCCATCCCTTGGTTGAACTTGATGGACATGTGTCTTTTTTCAACCGTACAAACTATGTAACTATGTAACTATGTAACATTTGTAAAGCATTTTCTCCCAAGTAGTTGTAGTAGTTGTAGTTGTAATCTGCTGTTTTGGCCCACGGCCAGGTTTAGAAGAGAAGGAGCGCCATTTGGCTTTTGGAGCGCAGATTTTGCAGAATTGCTTTCTGGGGGCCATGTCGCATTTGTACAGCACCTGAAGTACCGGTGCAGCACAAATTCCCACGGTTATTTTCTCCCAAATACAGCAATACCTGCTTTTTGTACCATGGGACATGGCTGTGTGGTAAATCTGGGGTATTGTACAAAATATCCTCGCTCAAGTAATTCATAATCTTTGACTTCTCCACTAGCCCCATAAGCAGCACAAGGCCCTAAAATGTCTAGCAGATAATGATGTGGGGTTTTTGGGGAAAAACAACTGGACCTATAAATTAGTCATGGCCATCAGTTTGCTTCTTTGTGTTCCGAGAGTTATAATGTTTTATTTTTCCATTGACGGAGCTGTGTGAGGACTTGGTTTTTGTGGAACGAGCTGCCCTTGTTCTACTCATATTTTGGGATACATACGACTTTTTTATTATTTTTTTATATCAATAGATTTCACAATCGTGTATTGTACAAGTACATTGAAAATTAGAAGTAGGTAACAAAACAACAGTTAACCGAATGACAACAGTGTATAGTTAATGTGCTTTTACATCATTATATCAAGATAGAGTATGCAGGGAGCTCATAAGCGGTAGGAGCACTGCTTTTAGCATCGTTCCAGACACCATTTTTTCAGAAGTTTGAAAAGTAGTGAAGTTATCCAGGTTGTCGGACACACCCAAAAGCCCCACAGTTTTGCCCTCTCCATCTGATATGTCGGCTAGCCTTTGCCTTTGTTTAGCAGAGCTGTCAACTGGCGATTGTGATCGGCTGGATGTCAGGGAAGGGACATAAGGGGTAAGTAGGGGGCATGGACCAGAACGGTGGACAGCTAATATCCTTCTGCGTAGGAGGTGGGAAATCACCCATCACGTCTGAGGTCTGTGGAATAGGTGAGTTCCAGTCACCATTCAAGGAGAGCTGGCCACGTCGTGCTTCCCCAGAAGCTGAAGTACAGGGTGCACTTTTAACCTGCTTGCATTGCGGCTTGCATGGGTGTAGCGGCCTCCCCTTTGTCTAAGTCGGCATGGACCTGGGAGTCGGCGCCATGTTTATTTTCTCCATCAGAGAAGAAAAAGTGATCCAGAGACATGCTGTCTTTTGCTTTGAGTGGCTCTTTGCCGCTAGTATGAAGTCGCTGGCAGGTGCATTAAAGTCTGTGAGATAACTCCGGTGTGCCAGAGCTCGGAGTCTATGCGGCCATCAAGTCTGCCGGCCAAGCCACGCCCCACATGCTATTTTTTCTTAGCACCATTTATTAAATTTTTTGTGGAGTGTGACCAAAACACAGCAAGTCTGGCCCTGTGTTTTATTATTTTTTTGCAGCGTTCACCGTGCTCCTGTTAACTTTATTCGGTGGGTTGATACGATTATGGTGATACCAAATTTATAAAGGTTTTTTTAATGTTTTACTACTTCCCACAATAAAAACACTCTTTTAAAAAAAAAAACAAAGATCATGTTTTAGTGTCGACATTCTCTGGGAGCCATATTTTTTATTTTTCCGTTGACGGAGCTGTGGGAGGGCTTGTTTTTTGCGCGACGAACTGTCGTTTTTATTGGTACCATTTTGTGACTTTTTGATCACTTTTTATTCTATGCTTTTGGACAAGGTGACCCAAAAAGGAGATTCTGTCATAGTTTTTTCATTTAATTTTTTACGGTATTCACCATGCGTGTCATATAACATGATATTTTTAAACTTCAGGATGTTACGAACATGGCGATACCTTATGTATAGTTTTTTTATGTTTTTATTTTTTCCAATTAAAAACATATTGATCAAGGAAACAGGGCGATTTTCTATTTTTATTATTTAAAACTTTTATTTATTTTTCTAAAACATTTGTTTTAATTTTTTTTACACATTTTTTGTTCTACTATGTAGCTTTATTGTCTATAATGGATCTAAAATCAGCTAAACAATTTTAACAGACAAAATTATATACAGTATTGTATGATGAGGGTTTAAAAGCTTTAACATTTTACCGCTATACAATTATTAAACTAAAAGCATGATAAAAGGGAATACAGAGATCTATTGGGGCTGCAATTGTGTAGTGACTCTAGAAGTAAGTGGCAAGGCTTGCAAGCAATCACAAATTTCGAAGGCAGTCTATTGCCTGTTTTATCCCCTGATGCTACTTTACCAGATAAATTACTTGATTACTATTTGTGCCTTGAGAGGTTCAAACTCCCAGTTGCTAGGAAGCGGAATATGTCTCCTGGTGTTTTTGTTTTACAATTAAATGGGACTAAAGTGCATAGAGTAAGTGAATGTCATGAAATCAATAGGAACAGATAAAATGTTTGTCCAGTTCCACTCACTGCTGTATTTTTAGATACTTTGTGTTTTATTGTCTACTTCACCTTTTCCACTTAGTTTTCAAGGGGTTGGACCACAATCCTCAATTTTTACCTATACACAGGATAGGTGATAATTGCCTCATCACTGGTGACCCCACCACTGGGACACCCACTGTTTTCAAAAACGGGGTCCCAAACTCCCTGTTCTTCCTTACTGCACCCCTGAAGTGAGAAGCTTGAATGGAGAGGTGGTTGAGCATACGTCCGACGCTCCATTCAATGTCTATGTGACTACCAGAACTGCTGAGCGATGTACTCGGCTGTTTCCATCATTCCAATAGACTTTGAATGGAGTGGCAGCATGCATGCTCAACCGCTACTGCATTCAATGTCCTCCTCATTGCATTCGAGCAGTGAGGAGAAATGGGGGGTTAGGGAACCTCTGTTCTAGTGATCTGTGGGTGTCCCAGCAGCGGGTCCCTTCAATGATCAAACAAATATAACCTATTTTGTGGATAGGTGATAATTGTCGCTTCTAGGGAAACCCCTTTATGACACTTGACACCTCTGTAATTGATTATTGACCTGTGACATTCATTTCTGATTTTATGAGGTATATTGAGAATTTGCTGCTATCATATACTATTTAGGTTATACTAGATGATCTGCAGTTTGTGTACAGGTTTCAATGCTTTATTGATGAATTAATTGCTTTGACCAACATTATATACAATGGAGCCCCCAGTTGAAATAGTAGATAACACATGTTGCTTTGTTAGCATGTTATAAGTGATATTATGTAAAATGTAAATCTTTATTTCCATATGTTAAAAAAATCTTAATGTTAAAGAACTACACCATGTTCCAAATTATTGTGCACATTGGATTTAAGTGTCATAAACACTTAATTATTAGTTTTTCAATTAAACTCATGGATGGTATTGTGTCTTAGGGCTCTTTGGATCATTGTAATCAATCTCAGACACCTGTGATAATTAGTTTGCCAGGTGTGCCTAATCAAAGGAAAACTACTTAAAGGAACAGTGTCATGGCAAATAATTTTTTTATATGTTAAAGATGTTAGTGCTGTAATAAAAACGTTTATATTCATTTGTGTGTTTGTGTTTTACTGTTTCTTATTTTTACACTTTTTCTTCCCTATGGGGGCTGCCATTTTTTGTTCCATTTCTGTGTGTGTCGATTAACGACACACACAGACATGGAGTACGGCAGCCACAGTCCCATAGGGACTGTGAACGGCTCCCGTCCCATTCACGTCCGTGTACGGCGTCTGTGTGGGAACTGCGCATGCGCCGCTCCCACACAGTCCTATTCGAAATTGGCGCCGTCCGGCGCCATTTTCCTGTGGACCGGAAGTCGCGGCCGGACTGTAATATTACTACTTCCGGTCGCGGCTTCCGGACTTGTGCACATGGAACAGTGGCAGCAAAGGGAGCGGACGGGCCGGAGGGAGCCGCGGCGGCAGGAGCAGGTAAGCGATTTCAATGTATGTTAGTGTTTGTGTGTGTTTACTACTGTATGTAAACCTACTACACTGTGGGTTACCTCAAAAAATGGCGACACACAGTGTAGGAGGTTAAACCTTTCAAACCCCTCGTTTATCCCGGCACTAGCCAGGATAAAGGAGGGGGGGATGCTGAGAGCTCACTAGAGCGAGAGCTTTTAACCCAATGTTGCAATGCTGCAATTTTGGGAACTAGCTCCATCTAGTGACCAAAAATGGGTAGTATTATAAATTTGAAAAAATTTATAATATTTCCTGACTCGCGAAAAAAATAAAAAAAATTTGAACAATGTTTAATCACCCACACACTAAATGTTTAAATTTTAAAAAAAAAACATGTTTTTCGGGCGACACCATGCCTTTAAGAAGGACATTCCACATTATTAAGCAGGCCACAGGTTTCAAGCAATATGGGAAAGAAAAAGGATCTCTCTGCTGCTGAAAAGCGTGAAATAGTGCAATACCTTGGACATTGGATATTTCAAGAAAACTTAAGCGTGATCATCGTACTGTGAAAAGATTTGTGGCTGATTCAGAGCACAGACGGGTTCGTTCAGATAAAGGCATAATGAGGAAGGTTTCTGCCAGACAAATTAATAGGATTAGGAAAGCAGCTGCTAAAATGCCATTGCAAAACAGCAAACAGGTATTTGAAGCAGGTGGTGCCTCTGAAGTCCCGCAAACCTCAAGGTGTAGGATCCTCCAGAGGTTTGCAAGTGTGCATAAAACTATTATTCGGCCCCCCCTAAACAATTCTCACAAGCCGAAACGGTTGCAGTGGGCTCAGAAATACATGAAGACTCATTTTCAAACCGTGTTGTTTACTGATGAGTGCCGTGCAACCCTGGATGGTCCAGATGGATGGAGTAGTGGATGGTTGGTGAATGGCCACCATGTCCCAACAAGGCTGCGACATCAGCAAGGAGGTGGCGGAGTCATGTTTTGGGCTGGAATCATGGGGAGAGAGCTGGTAGTCCCCTTTAGGTTCCCTGACGGTGTGAAAATGACCTCTGAAAAGTATGTAGAGTTTATGACTGACCACTTTCTTCCGTGTTACAAAAAGAAGAACCGTGCCTTCCGTAGCAAAATCATCTTTATGCATCACAATGCACCATCTCATGCTGCAAAGAATACCTCTGTGTCATTGGCTGCAATGGGCATAAAAGGAGAGAAACTCATGGTGTGGCCCCCATGTTCCCCTGACCTCAACCCAATTGAGAACCTTTGGAGCATCCTCAAGCAAAATATCTATGAGGGTGGGAGGTAGTTCACATCAAAACAGAAGCTCTGGGAGGTTATTCTGACATCCTGTAAAGATATTCCAGCAGAAACTGTCCAAATACTCACAAATGCAATGGATGCAAGAATTATGAAGGTGATATCAAAGAAGGGGTCCTATGTTAACATGTAACTTGGCCTGTTAAGTTTTTTTGGATTGAAAGAGCTTTTGATTTCTGTAAATATGACCTCCTGATGCTGCACATTCAACAAATTACCATTTTAGTTCTCTTTACAACCTTTAAAATGTTTTGATCTCTGTTGTGCATAATAACAGTGCATTTTGAGTTGTTTACTTTTAATAAAAAATCTGTTATCATTAGGAGATTTGTTCAATAAAATTCTTAATATACTCCAACGGTTGATGGCTTGAAGATTACACTGACTGTCATTTGCATCGACTATTTAGGAAAATCAGCGAAAAATGACATTTGCATAATAATTTGTAACGCAGTGTATTCTAGCCTGGTACTTATAAGCAGCATGTAACAACCAGCAGGTTTGTGAACCCACTGGGATACTCCACCGGATGGGCGCAGGCAGGCATTGGGAGTGTCCATGGAAAAAATCTAAAAGTGGCCCGATGTTGTGGGTGGGGCCAGCACAAGTAGGCGGAGCCAGCAAACCATTAGCTGCAGCCACATTGGTGATAGGTCTAATAATGCAGCCTTATTAATATTGTCAGCATTGGGCTGTGTTCACATCTGCATTGGAGACTCTTAGCCGGCTTTCACACCACAGTATTTCTATCAATATAATGAATGTGCTGATAAAGCTCCCAGGAGATGCATTAAACGGTTTAAAAAACAGATGTCTTTACTATCCGTCCTCCATAGGCACCCATGTTTACAAAAAAACACATAGATATGCATGGAAAAGCGCAGCCTTCAAAGCTATTCCACGCAGCATAAAAAGCTACAAATCTGCCGGATTCCACCCCAACAGAGGCTTTTTTGGCCTCCGTTGGGTGTATGGGGTTCTATGGATCCATTTATTGTAAGTGTCAAGAGCTTTCCCGCCACATACAGTAAATGGATAGAAATACTGTAAAGGATCTGCCAGGCACAGCTTCGGGGTTAACGCCCATAGATAATCAGTCTTCACCTGAGTCTATGTCTCTGAGACTGACTCCAGCTTCCACCACTCAGGCTGGCAGGCTTAGGAGTGGGAGAACCTATCGCAGCCTGGCCAGACTCAGCTAGCTCCCGCCCTCTGTCTATTTATACCTGCCTTTCCTGTTCCTCCTTGCTTCTGATTCTTTCCGTGTGGTTTCCTGGCCCAGCTACAGCTCCTACTATTTGATCCTGCTCCATACTGACCCTGGCTTACTGACTACTCTCCTGCTTTGCGTTTGGTACCTCGTGCTCTCCTGGTTTGACTTGGCTCGTTCACCACTCTGGTTGCTCACGGTGTTGCCGTGGGCAACTGCCCCTTTCCCTTTGCTTTGTATTCCCTTGTATGTTTGTCTCGTGCACTTACTAAGCGTAGGGACCGCTGCCCAGTTGTACCCCGTCGCCTAGGGCGGGTCATTGCAAGTAGGCAGGGACAGAGTGGCGGGTAGATTAGGGCTCACTTGTTCGTTTCCCTACCCCCGTCGTTACATAATTACAAGCCCATACCTAGTCTACCCTGGTCCCTGTCACTACTATGGACCCCCTTGAGATCCTGGCTCAGCAAATGCAGGGTCTCTCTCTACAGGTCCAGGCCCTGGCTCAGAGGGTCAACCAGCCTGATGCTACCATGGTAGTCCCCCTCACCTCACCTCTTGAACCCCACCTCAAGTTGCCCGACCGGTTCTCAGGGGACCGGGGGGATTTTCTCTCCTTTCGGGAGAGTTGTAGGCTTTACTTTCGCTTAAAGCCTCATTCCTCAGGTTCTGAGAACCAGCGGGTGGGTATAATTATGTCCCGGCTCTAGGAAGGGCCCCAAGAGTGGGCCTTCTCCTTGGCTCCTGACGCCCCTGAACTTTCCTCCGTTGATCGTTTCTTTTCTGCTCTCGGACTCATTTATGACGAGACCGACAGGACTGCCTTTGCCGAGAGTCAGCTGGTGACCTTACGTCAGGGTAAGAGACCTGTTGAGGAGTATTGTTCTGACTTTAGGAAGTGCTGCGTAGCTTCTCGGTGGAATGACCCTGCCTTAAGGTGCCAGTTTAGGTTGGGTCTGTCGAATGCCCTGAAAGACCTGCTAGTTAGCTATCCCTCTTCTGACTCCCTAGAGCAGGTTATGGCTTTAGCGGTACGACTTGACCGACGTCTCAGGGAACGACAACGTGAACGTTTATGTGTTTTCTCCTCAGACTCCCCCATGATGCCTTCTGAGGTTCTGTTGCTTCGTTCCTCCCCGGAAGACTCAGAGGTACCTATGCAACTCGGGGCCTCCGTGTCCCCCCAACAACGTAGAGATTTCCGCAGGAAGAATGGTCTCTGCTTCTACTGTGGGGATGAGAAGCATCAAGTGAACAACTGTCCTAAGCGTAAGAATGCAGCCGGAGAACTTCCGCGCCTAAGTGATCATTGGGGAGGTCACTTGGGTGCACAGGTATTTCCCGTAAATATGAAACGTAATAAGATCTTGCTTCCCTTTCAGGTCTCTTTTGGTTGTAGGTCTGCTACCTGCAGTGCCTTTGTGGATTCAGGGTCCTCTGCTAATATCATGTCTGTGGAATTTGCTAGGTCTCTTGCTATGCCTTTGATTGATTTTCTTAAACCTGTCCCGGTAGTGGGTATCGACTCCACTCCTCTTGCTAATGGTTATTTTACACAGCATACCCCTGTTTTTGAACTCCTTGTTGGCTCCATGCATTTGGAGCAGTGCTCTGTACTGTTGATGCAGGGATTATCGTTTTGGTTTTAGGCCTTCCCTGGTTGCAGTTGCATAATCCCACGTTTGACTGGAATACTGGGGAGCTTACCAAATGGGGTAATGAATGTTTGACATCATGTTTTTCTGTTAATTCTATTTCTCCCCTTGAGGATGTGAACACACTACCTGAGTTTGTTCAGGACTTCGCTGATGTTTTCTCTAAGGAGGCCTCCGAAGTGTTACCTCCTCATAGAGAATACGATTGTGCTATCGAATTGGTACCAGGAGCTAAGCTTCCTAAGGGTAGGATATTTAATCTTTCTTGTCCCGAACGTGAAGCCATGAGAGAGTATATCCAGGAATGCCTGGCCAAGGGTTACATTCGCCCCTCTACTTCTCCGGTAGGTGCTGGCTTCTTCTTCTTCTTAGGGAAGAAGGATGGTGGTCTTAGGCCATGCATTGACTACCGTAACCTGAATAAGGTCACTGTAAGGAACCAGTATCCCCTTCCTTTGATTCCTGATCTCTTTAATCAGGTTCAGGGGGCCCAATGGTTCTCTAAGTTTGATCTACGGGGGGCGTATAACCTTATCCGCATCAAAGAGGGGGATGAGTGGAAGACTGCGTTTAACACGCCCGAAGGTCATTTCGAATACCTCGTCATGCCCTTTGGGCTGTGTAATGCTCCGGCGGTCTTCCAGAGTTTCATAAATGAGATTTTGAGAGATTACCTGGGGATATTTCTTGTAGTGTACCTTGATGACATACTGGTGTTTTCCAAGGACTGGTCCTCCCACATTGAGCATGTCAGGAAGGTGCTGCAGGTCCTTCGGGAAAACAAACTGTTTGCAAAAACCGAAAAATGTGTGTTTGGGGTACAGGAGATACCATTTTTGGGTCAAATCCTCACTCCTCATGAATTCCGCATGGACCCCGCCAAGGTTCAGGCTGTGGCGGAATGGGTCCAACCTGCCTCCCTAAAGGCGTTACAGTGTTTTTTGGGGTTCGCTAATTATTACAGGAGATTTATTGCTAACTTCTCGGTCATCGCTAAGCCTCTTATGGACCTCACTCGCAAAGGTGCTGATCTCCTCCACTGGCCTCCTGAGGCTGTCCAGGCTTTTGAGGTCCTTAAAAAGTGCTTTATCTCGGCCCCAGTGCTGGTTCAGCTCAACCAAATGGAGCCATTTATCGTGGAAGTTGACGCATCCGAGGTGGGAGTGGGGGCTGTCTTGTCCCAGGGTACCAGGTCCCTCACCCATCTCCGCCCCTGTGCCTACTTCTCCAGGAAGTTTTCGCCCACTGAGAGTAACTATGATATTGGCAACCGCAAACTCTTAGCCATTAAATGGGCATTTGAAGAGTGGCGCCACTTCCTGGAGGGGGCTAGGCACCAGGTAACGGTCCTTACCGACCACAAGAATCTGGTTTTCCTAGAATCTGCCCGGAGGCTAAACCCGAGACAAGCTCGATGGGCGCTATTTTTTACCAGATTCAACTTTTTGGTTACCTATAGGGCTGGGTCTAAAAATATTAAGGCCGATGCACTGTCGCGTAGCTTCATGGCCAGCCCTCCTTCGGATGAAGATCCTGCTTGTATTTTGCCTCCCAGTATAATCATTTCTTCTATTGATTCTGATTTAGTCTCTGAAATTGCGGCTGATCAAGGTTCAGCTCCCGAGAACCTTCCTGAGGACAAGCTGTTTGTTCCTCTGCAATACCGGCATAGGGTACTTAGGGAAAATCATGACTCCGCACTATCTGGTCATCCAGGCATCCTGGGTACCAAACACCTCATTGCCAGAAACTATTGGTGGCCTGGGTTGCCTAAAGACGTTAAGGCCTACGTCGCCGCTTGTGAGGTTTGTGCTAGGTCCAAAACTCCCAGGTCCCGACCAGCGGGCTTACTACGTTCGTTGCCCATTCCCCAGAGACCCTGGACACATATCTCCATGGATTTTATCACCGATTTGCCTCCATCCCAAGGCAAGTCAGTGGTGTGAGTGGTAGTAGACCGCTTCAGTAAGATGTGCCACTTTGTGCCCCTCAAGAAACTACCCAACGCCAAGATGTTAGCTACCTTGTTTGTCAAACACATCCTGCGTCTCCATGGGGTCCCTGTCAATATTGTTTCGGACAGAGGGGTACAATTTGTTTCTTTGTTTTGGAGAGCCTTCTGTAAAAAGTTGGAGATTGATCTGTCCTTCTTCTCTGCCTTCCATCCTGAAACCAATGGCCAAACGGAGAGGACTAATCAATCTCTAGAACAATATTTAAGGTGTTTTATCTCTGACTGTCAATATGATTGGGTCTCATTCATTCCCCTCGCTGAATTTTCCCTTAATAACCGGGTCAGTAACTCGTCAGGGGTCTTCCCCTTTTTCTGTAATTTTGGGTTTAATCCACGGTTCTCCTCCGTTTCACCTGGTAGTTCCAACAATCCCGAGGTAGAGGTCGTTCATCGGGAACTGTGCACAGTCTGGGCCCAGGTTCAGAAGAACCTAGAGGCGTCCCAGAGCGTACAAAAAACTCAGGCTGATAGAAAACGTTCTGCTAACCCCTTGTTTATGGTCGGGGATCTGGTGTGGTTATCGTCTAGGAACTTGCGTCTTATGGTCCCGTCCAAGAAGTTTGCTCCCCGGTTTATTGGGCCGTATAAGGTCATTGAAGTCCTCAATCCTGTCTCCTTCCGGCTGGAGTTACCCCCATCTTTTCGTATACACGACGTGTTTCATGCCTCCCTCCTTAAACGCTGCTCCCCGTCCTTGGCTCCCTGGAAACCTCCTGTTCCCGTTCTCACCCCTGAGGGGGTGGAATTCGAGGTGGCCAAGATTGTGGACAGCAAGATGGTCCAAGGCTCCCTCCAGTACCTGGTCCATTGGAGAGGATACGGGCCTGAGGAGAGGACTTGGGTACCCGCCCAGGATGTTCACGCTGGGGTATTGGTCAGGAAGTTCCACCTTCGTTTCCCCAATAAACCAGGTCCACTTAGAAAGGGTCCGGTGGCCCCTCATAAAAGTGGGGGTACTGTAAAGGATCTGCCAGGCACAGCTTCGGGGTTAACGCCCATAGGATCAGTCTTCACCTGAGTCTATGTCTCTGAGACTGACTCCAGCTTCCACCACTCAGGCTGGCAGGCTTAGGAGTGGGAGAACCTATCGCAGCCTGGCCAGACTCAGCTAGCTCCCGCCCTCTGTCTATTTATACCTGCCTTTCCTGTTCCTCCTTGCTTGTGATTCTTTCCATGTGGTTTCCTGGCCCAGCTACAGCTCCTACTATTTGATCCTGCTCCATACTGACCCTGGCTTACTGACTACTCTCCTGCTCTGCGTTTGGTACCTCGTGCTCTCCTGGTTTGACTTGGCTCGTTCACCACTCTGGTTGCTCACGGTGTTGCCGTGGGCAACTGCCCCTTTCCCTTTGCTTTGTATTCCCTTGTATGTTTGTCTCGTGCACTTACTAAGTGTAGGGACCGCTGCCCAGTTGTACCCCGTCGCCTAGGGCGGGTCGTTGCAAGTAGGCAGGGACAGAGTGGCGGGTAGATTAGGGCTCACTTGTTCGTTTCCCTACCCCCGTCGTTACATAATCACAAGCCCATACCTAGTCTACCCTGGTCCCTGTCACTACTATGGACCCCCTTGAGACCCTGGCTTAGCAAATGCAGGGTCTCTCCCTACAGGTCCAGGCCCTGGCTCAGAGGGTCAACCAGCCTGATGCTACAATGGTAGTCCCCCTCACCTCACCTCTTGAACCCCACCTCAAGTTGCCCGACCAGTTCTCAGGGGACCGGGGGGCTTTTCTCTCCTTTAGGGAGAGTTGTAGGCTTTACTTTCACTTAAAGCCTCATTCCTCAGGTTCTGAGAACCAGCGGGTGGGTATAATTATGTCCCGGCTCTAGGAAGGGCCCCAAGAGTGGGCATTCTCCTTTGCTCCTGACGCCCCTTAACTTTCCTCCATTGATCGTTTCTTTTCTGCTCTCGGACTCATTTATGACGAGACCGACAGGACTGCCTTTGCCGAGAGTCAGCTGGTGACCTTATGTCAGGGTAAGAGACCTGTTGAGGAGTATTGTTCTGACTTTAGGAAGTCGTGCGTAGCTTCTCGGTGGAATGACCCTGCCTTAAGGTGCCAGTTTAGGTTGGGTCTGTCGAGTAGGCAGGGACAGAGTGGCGGGTAGATTAGGGCTCACTTGTTCGTTTCCCTACCCCCGTCTTTACAAATACCATGGTATGTAAGAAGCCTTAGAAGCTTCTAATGCAGGTAAAAAAAGAAGTGACTAAATTTGTGCAGCATGCTACTCTATTTTGTCCGGTAAAATGCTGTGCAGCAAGTGGTAGTGGTTCTATGAGGAACAAAAAGTGACAGGAGGGTCTTATGGGGTGCAGGGGACACTGAAAAGGAATTTGAACTTTATTTGTGGTGGGGGCGCAGATGGTGACAGAGCCTCTGTGGAAGGAGGGGGAGAGGGGCATAGAAGGAGGCAGAGGTTAAGCAGAGGGCTAGGGGGAGAGTGTAGGTGAAAGCATTGCCGTATTTAGAGTTGATGCTGATCCAGGCATTTTTAGTGCTGATGCCCCCTATAGCTCCTGAACTTACAGAAACAACGTAGCTCGCTGAAATTGAAGCTCCAGCGCTGCATCCAGGAAAGGTAAGTATAATAATTGGTTAGCTTTTTTTTAGATGTTACTAATTATTTATTTTTTGTGTTTTTTTTACAGGTTGTTTTATTGAACTACTTCGGTTTCAAGGACTACTTCGATGACGGTGGTTATTTTATTCTCTGTGAAATGGTTAATGAAGGTTGTGTGGGTTTTTTATTTCAATAAAATATTTTTTTAATGTCTCTGTTTTTTTAAACTATATTACTACTGCTTTAGTAATGGCCAGTGTCTGATTGACATCGTCCATTACTAAGGAGGGACTTAGTGTTAGCCGGTGAAAAGACCCTATCTACTGGGAGCCCTATCTACAGGGAGCCCTATATATATCTACAGGGGCCCTATCTACAGGGAACTCTACAGTGGTACTATCTACAAGGGACTCTACAGGGGGCACTATTTACAGGGGATTCTACAAGGGGCACTATCTACAGGGGACTCTACAGGGGGCACTATCTACAGCGGACTCTATAGCGGGGACCTATCTACAGAGGACTCTACAGGGGTCCTATTTTCAGGGAAATATATGGGGAGCCCTATCCACGGATGACTCTACAGGGGGACCTATCTACAGGGGACACTATCTACAGGGGCCGTTATCTACAGGGGACTCTGTAGGAGGCTCTATCTACAGGGTATGCTACAGGGGGCACTATCTACAGGGGACTCTACAGGGGGCACTATCTACAGGGGACTCAATGGGGGCCCTATCTACAGGGGACCCTACAGGCACGCTTTCTACAGGTGGCTCTATCTCTGGAGGACTCTACGGGGGGCCCTATTTGGGGCACTATTTACAAGGAGCATGGGGTACTATCTACATGGGGCACTATTTACAGGGGGCACTATCTACAGGGGACTGTACAGGGAACACAATCTACAAGGGACACTATCTACAGGGGACTCTATTTACAGCCTGTAGACTACAGGGGGCAATATCTACAGGGGCACTATCTACAGGGGCATTATTTACAGCCTGTAGTCTACAGGGGCACTATCTACAGGGGCACTATTTATAGCTGGTTATCTTCATGGGCCACTATCTACAGGTGGCACTATCTACAGGGGACTCTATGGGGGCACTATCGACAGGGGATTCTATGGGGGCACTATCTACAGGAGGCTCTATGGAGAGCACTATTTACAGGAGCTCTATGAGGGGCACTATCTACACAGGGCTTTATGAGGGCCAATATCTACAGGGCGCTCTATGAGGGGCATAATCTACAGGGGGCATTGTAAGTGGCTTTACTTTATGGTATTTGACACCATTTTATTCATGGGCACAGTGTATGGCACTATTATATTCAGGGGCACAGTGTATGGTACTATTATATTCAGTGGCACAGTGTGTAGCACTATTATATTCAGGGACACAGTATATAATATGATTATATTCAGGAGCATAGAGTGTGGCACCATAAAAATTTTATCTTCGTTTATAGGTGTGAAAATGTTGGAAAAGTGAGCAGCCGAAGACATCTGAGCGGCAAACTCTGCAGAAATAGGTTGTGGCCAGGAGGCGTCATCATGGTAGTCTAGACCAGATGGAAAAGAAAAGAGAAAAAGTATGACTGCAATCTGAGAAGATGTCACCTGTGAGTCACTAAATGTAAATGTTTATTCTCCTCGTGACTGATCAGTAATGTAGTGACTGTATGATCTGCAGCAAAACACCCCCCCCCCCACGGCATATATGAGTATGTCAGCAAAACAGAGAACCTGTTTTTAAAAATCTGAATCCCACCCCTGGTCCCGGCAGAGTAGCTGCCGGCCAAACAGTAGCTAGGCAGACACAGGTAGATGATACCTTGGTGGTAGCAGGATACAGGCTGGTGCCGGATTACTGAAAGTAGACTGGTGCCGGATTACAGGAAGCAGGCTGGTGCCCGATTACTGGAAGCATGCTGGTGGTGGATTACTGGAAGCACACTGGTGCCGGATTCTGGGCCGTCATCTGGAATTTCTGGGCCCCATAGAGCCAATACATCTGCCCCCCGTCCATTACCGGGCGTGGACAACAGAAAATGTGGTGATCACGTTTGTACATTATACGTGTTAACCGATTCTGGTGATGATGTCAATTACAGTGAACAAAACCATGGAGCAGGCAGTGACCGGTTAATGCCCCGGATTTTGTTAAATTCAGCCAAAACGTATCCAACTTTATGGCATACAATGGGGAATAGCCCAGGGAAAACAGCTCCTGACGAAGGTTGCGAAACGCGCGTCGAGGTGCTCGGTGTCCAGGTGTCCTATCCTCCTTGTATCATGTCCTTCACAGGTATAGTGTACTATTTCTAACTATTCATAGTTTTTTTCTGATTGCGGTTTTTTCATTGTAATTTAGCATTATTGCTTATACTCTATGTGATTTGAGTGACCCGTCAGTCTGATTACTTACACATGTTGTATAGTTTCCACTCTACCTGGGATGTGATTCTTTTTGTGAGGAATTATTATTCTATATATGATCTATGATCTTTGATATTGTACTAGATGATACCTGGCATATTTTTAATTATATTTTATATGTCTACAGTATATACTTGGGAGGGGGGTTATTTTTGTATGTCTTGTATTTATTGATGTGTAATAAAGTATAAATAAACATATTTTGATATAATATTATTATGTCAAGATTTTTCTTTTTGGTTTAATAAAGCCCTGTGAAAACTCCTGAAGTCATTGTCGATAAATGAACAGTGACGTCAGTAGCTTTCCCCGGTCAGCGCTTTTACTAGCCCTCTGCCCAGGGACTCCGGCGCTGTTCCTGATGTCCATATTTGGACAGTAATGTCAGGAGCTTCCCCAGGGCCAAAGTGCAAGGACAGAGCAATTCCGATGTTCTGCCTGGGGACTCCAGCATTGGGAAGCTCCTGACATTACTGTCCATATAGTGTTGTCTGGAACAGTATACAATTTTTTGCAGGATCTCTCAGAATTGCATAGCATAGTCTGCTATGCTATTCCATCCTTCAAAAAAGTTAAACCCTATTCACATGAGTTATATTGTAATTTGAAGTGAATTTTCAGTGCTCAATCCGCACTGAAAATAGGAGACAAATCCGCCACAACTGAAGTGGCCTTAGCCCTTATTCAGATGGTCGTGTTCGGTCCCGGATATACAGACTGCATGTCGGCCCTATTTCCCGGACTACACACAGTTCAGGGGGCCGGGCTTCTAGTATCATACTCATCCATAATGGTAGGAGTCCCTGCCTCCTTGCGGGAATAATGTCCCTGGTCCCGTACTGAAAACATGATTACAGTACAGAACAGTATTCCTGCGGGGCAGCAGAACTCCTTGCTATAGATAACTATAATGCCAGAAGTCCGTCTCCCTGAACTGTGGTCGGTCCAGGAAATACCACCGACACATGGTCCCTATATCACGGATCGAATAAGGACGTCTGAATAAGGCCTTAGTCTATTTACACAATGTGGTCAAATCCCATTTTTTGCCACAATTCTTTAAAAATCACGGCAAAAACTTGATTTAACCGCACTGTGAGAATATAGCCTGATATCAGCACTGATTTTTCATGTTTGTTCCGGTTTTTTTTGTGCAATTTTCATAATTGCGGCACAAATGGTGCAGTTTTGCAATGATTTTCATATAATCGCGGCAAAATTGTGCCATTTTTGCAACGATTACAGAAATTGCTGCAAAAAACGTGAGAAAAAAACTCAAAACATTTTAACAAACTGTGCTCTATAAATTCTACAAGTGGGGTCAGGAAGAATGTGAAGCAGGACAGAAAGGGGGGAAACACTCAGCAGCCTGCAGGGTCCAGTCGGCTGTGTAAAGAAGGACGTGTCTGGTGGGCAAGCTCTCTCCACACGGAGCTTCTGCTTTCATACTGCTCATGCAGCATCTTCCCCTTCTGTAAGTTCTCTCAGGGCCACAGCGTTAGATACTTTAGAGTAAGGAACGGGATCTATTACATTGCAGGGTCCATTCCTTTCTCCAAGTAACTAACTCTGGGGCCCTCATTCAAATTTTTAACCACTTCCTGACCAGAGGCTTTATCCCCCTTCCTGACCAGAAGCTTTACTGCCATTCCTGACAAGGCCCATTTTCAAGTTTTAGCCACGTGCCAATTTAAAAGCAAATTGTTCTTCTTTTATTCTTCCAACCTACATGTATTTGGTCTTGTTTTTCTCAGAATATGTTGGGCTTCCATATTGTGTACAAAAATAACTGATATATTTAACTTTTTAAAAATTTTAAAAGGAAAAAAGGGAAATACATTTTTAAAAAATGTGAATATGTCATTTAAGGTGATGTTTTTTTACATCTGTTGCAAGCCACTGGCTAAACACACCTGCGTACATAGTTGGCAACCTCTGCCGACTTCAGCGATATTAAATATGTGTGCATTTCTTACACACTGGGTGCAAGGCAGAGCTTAGAATGAATGTTGCGCAAACTGGCTTTTGGAGAGCAAATTTTCCAAAGCTGATTTCAATGTGATCTTTGTGCATGCGACCTGTATCACGGCCAAAGTCGCTGTGTAGCCCCAGCCTAAAGCTGTACAATGCATCAATATATATGATATGAAAGATGTAATACACAAGAAAGTTTGATCAGCACATTCCAGCAAAGTGAGAGAAAAAAAAAACGTGCACAGGTGCAAGTACGCCCGGGACTGTAAACAATATACAAGAAAATGGCGACAGCACCAGCTAGTTCCTTCCCTCGTCGAGTATATTCTGCAGGTTTAGACCCAGAACACGATGTATGAGCAGCATAGGGACCCACCTTATAAGTGAGGGTGCCTTGTCGTGGCAGGTGGGCTCACACAATTTGATCAAATTGTGATCAGAACCTTACTATTGTAAGTAGATTCAGCAGTAATGCAAATTTATATATAGCGTTTTAGGTGGCATTGGTATTCGCAGAGTACTGTCACCATTTTCTTGTGATATGAAAGATATAGAGGGATAGGCAGATAGAAATGATAATTAATCTTTATTTTCATGAAATCAAAAAAATAATCTCAATTTAGATAGCTATATAAAGATATTATCTATCTATCTATCTATCTATCTATCTATCTATCTATCTATCTATCTATCTATCTATCTATCTATCTATCTATCTATCTATCTATCTATCGTATAGATTAAGGCCTCATGCACATGGCCGTGCCCGTAATCACGGCCCACGATTGCGGTACAATTTATGGGAGCACGGCCCATAAAACGCAACAGATAGAACATGTTTTATCTTTTGTGGTACAGTTCTACGGCACGGACACCTATGCGTAGCGAAAGGTGTCCGTAGCCAAAAGAATTGAATGGGACCATAATTGCAGACCGTTTTTACGGTCGTGTGCATGGGGCCTTAGGCTGGAGCTACATGATGACTTCGGCCGCGACACTGTGCCCATGGCCAAAATCACTTTGTCCGGCTGCCTACATTGCAATTAAAATCACTGTGACCACATTCGCTGTCATTACTTGCCACATAAGCTACCGAACATAGTAATCTATGGCCGTGCGACCAGGGCCGCCATGTGGAATTTCTGGGCCCCAAACAGCCAAGATGTCTGTCCCCCCTCCATTACCAGTGTTGGGCAATGGAAAGTGTGGCGCTCACGTTTGTACGTTATACGCATTAACTGATTTTGGTGCTGATGTCAATTATAGTGAAGGAAACCATGGAGCAGGCAGTGACTGGTTAATGCTCCGGATTTTGTTCTATTTAGCCAAAACGTATCCCTCTGTATGGCATAAAGTGGGATACATCGCCCGGGGAATGGCCCCGGGGAAACTACTGAAGTCACTGTCCATAAATGGACAGTGTTGTCAGGAGCTTTCCCAGGGCTGGAGTCCCCGGGCAGAGCTTCTACTAGCATTCTGCCCAGGGACTTTGGCTTTGCAGTCCACGGCCAGAGAGTTGGCAACGCTCTGGCCAGGGATTCCAGCCCCGGGGAAATCCGCACAAGAAATAGAAGACAAATCCGCCACTTCTGAAGTGGCCTTGTTGAAACGTCCGTGCTCGGTCCGTTTTATATGGACCGTATGTCGGCAGTATTTCCCGGAACAACCACAGTTCAGGGAGCCAGGCTTCTAGCATCATATTTATCTATGACACTAGGAGTCCATGTCTCTCCGCAGGAATACTGTTCCGGCTCCCTTACTGAAAACATGATTACTGTACGGGACAGGTTTCCCGCGTAGAGACAGGGACACCTAATGTCATAGATAACTATGTTGCTATGAGCCCGGCTCCATGAACTGTGGTCGGTGCGGGAAATATGGCTGATACACGGTCCATATAAAACAGACTAAGCGCGACCGTCTGAATAAGGCCTTAGTCTATTTACACTGTGCAGTCAAATCACATTTGTTTGTAAAATCGCAACAAAATAAACATGATTTTACCACACTTTGACTATAGCCTAACAGCACTGTTTTACCATGTTTTGTACCCTTTTTTTAATGCAATTTTCGTAATCGCGGCACAAATCACGCAGTTTTGCCATGATTTTTTAAAAATCGCAACAAAACTGCGTCGTTTTTGCCGCGATTATGAAAATCGCAACAAAAAAAGAAAACGATAGGAAAACAATTTTAACATACTTTATATAATCAAGTTATATATATTCAAGTGTGGTCAGGAGGAATGTGAAGCAGGATGGAGAGAGGGACACACACTCACCAGCCTGCAGGTCCAGTCGGCAGTGTAGAGAAGGAGCTGGCTGGGGGGCGGGATCTCTCCACATGGAGCTTCTACATGCTGCATCTTCCTCTTCTGTTAGTCCTCTCAGGGCCCCAGCGTTAGTTACTTCAGAGTAAGGATTACTTACTATTACATTTCAGGGTCCGTTCCTTTCTCCAAGTGACTAACGCTGGAGACCTCAATGAAAAGTGTAAAGTTGATGAGAAGCGACGGGCCCTTATTTTTCATCATTCTGGCCGGGCCCCTGACGGCAGTACCAGCTGTAATGCCCTGATGCGTGCGACCTGTGTCGTGGCCAAAGTCGCCGTGTATGTATGATATAGATATAGCTTGAAATAATAATAATATATTATATCATAAAAAAATCTGCATTAAGATAGATGATTACTATAATATCTTTATTATAGATTAGATAGATGATAGATAGATAGATAGATAGATAGATAGATAGATAGATAGATAGATAGATAGATAGATAGATAGATAGATAGATAGATAGATAGATAGATAGATAGATAGATAGACAGATGATAGATAGATAGATAGATAGATAGATAGATAGATAGATAGATAGATAGATAGATAGATAGATAGATAGATAGATAGATAGATAGATAGATAGATGATGTAGTTTTTTTCATGTTTTACTACTTTAAGGGCCTGTTCACATCACCGTTCGCTTTCCGTTCTGGGGTTCCGTCGGAGGTTTCCGTTGGGTGAACCCTGCAACGGAAAGTGAAAGTGAAAGCACAGCTTCCGTTTCAGTCACTAACTCCGGCCAGATTATCGGCAACGGGGATTCCGCTCAATCAGTAGCCACTGACGTCACTATCCATACATGGACAGTGGAGTCAGGGGGTCCTCCGTGAGGGAATCCTTGGCCACAGCGTCGGCAATACTCTGGCCGGGGATTCCTCTGCTAGGGACCTGATTGTTCCCTGCTTCAGTATTAAGTTCAACTGTGTCTGCATCCTGAGGACGCAAACACAGTTGACAGCGGGACATACCCCCTGCCGCACGGAACAGCGGTACACCGCCCAGAATCCAGAACTGTCCCTCTGAATTTGGGACAGGGGGGCGGGTAGTCGTCAGGGGCTCTGGAGCGGAATCCCCGGCAATGCTAGGTGGATTCCGCTCCTAGCTCACATCCAACTTCCCGCCGGGTGCTGCCGGAAGGTGGATGTGGCAGCACCCGGCGTACGTCCGGCCACCATTAAAATAGATAGGATACAGCGCTCCCTGGGAGCCTGAACCAAAAAAGCTGCAGGTAACGTTTTTGGATCCGGCTCCCAGGGAGGTCGGGCACCATAAAGCGCCACAACGGATGTCCCCGGTGCCAGAACAGATCCCATAGAAAGCTCTGGGATCCGTTCTAACATCAGTTTGCCTCCGGCTGTTCTTCAACATGCCGGAGATAAACTGAAGCGGATGCCGTGAATATGTGAACGGCCGCTGACAAGGAAAAAACTGGTTGCTAAAAATAAAATGTGTTTTGTCACCATATTCTGAGAGCCATAACTTTTTTTAACTTGTCGATCGTGCATTATGAGAGCTAATTTTTTTGCAGGGTGAGCTGTAGTTTCTATTGGTACCATTTTGTAATATTTATTTTTTTACGGCATTTTTGTGGGTTAAATAATGCTATATTGAAGTCGTTTGGACTTTTACGGACTAGGCATTATTATTTATGATATTTTTTTTTTACATTGCGCTTAGGGGAAAATGGGAAAAGTTTCTTTTTAACATTTAATATTTTAATTTTTTTAAGTATTGAAAAAAAAAAATAGTTTAACTGTATTGAACTGTATAGTCCCTAGGGGACTTGAACCAGCGATCATTGAATTGATAATGCTAATGTAACATGATAATACTAATGTACTGCAGTATATTGTTACACTGACAAAAAGGCAGATCTGGGGGCCTTCATTAGCCATCCAGGCTGCCATGCCAAGCATAGGCACCCCGCTTTTGACCGTGGCATCTAAGGGGTTAAACAAGCTGGATCCCGCTCATTACACTGAAGTGTAGACTTTTACACACAAACGACACGCTTGTTCTATGGAGCGGGCTCAGCCGGTAAGTCCGCTCCATACACCTCAACCCGACCTCCGCCGTATAAATACAGCAGATGTCGGGAATGGGTTTAAGGGTCTCAGATGTCAGTCCCCCAGGATCAATCTTTTATGACCTGTTTAATCCCCAAAAAATTATCTCAGCTGATACCCAAAGGTATGCCATCAATGTTTAGGGCCACAAAATCCCTTCCATGTGTACCTTTCATTGAGCTCCTGTCCTGACATGTCATTATTAGAACAAAGATGTTCCTGGCACCCTAACAAGTGTTTTGCCTCCTCTTGGAGATCTCTGGCTCTTTAATGTTATGTTGACTGTTTGACCATAGACTTCAATGGGACTTATATTAATAATCAATCTATATAAAAATTATTGCCTTATCACATAACAATATGTATTTACATATAATACCATAAAATCAGAATACTCCTATGTGAAAAATGAACTAAAACTTAAATAACTTAGAAGTAAATAAAAATTGCTATGAGTTATAACCCCTTCACGACATTTGATGTATCCATACGCCAAAGTCGGGTAGCGAAAGTATGGAACGGGCTCATGGAGTGAACCCGCTCCATATGATGCCGGTGTCGGCTGTATGTTAAAGCCAACACTTCAGAGTAATGAGCGGGATCACGCTCTAGCGCGATCCCGCTCGTTTAACTCGTTAAATGCCATGGTCAATTGTGCCTGCAGCATTTCAATCATTAGAAAGAGTGGGGTGACCCCCTCTAACAGGTTATCGCGCCCCCCGCAATGCAATCACAGGGTGGCGATGGTTGCTTCCAATGTGATCTTTGTGCATGCGACCTGTGTCACGGCCAAAGTCGCTGTGTAGCCCCAGCCTAAAGCTGTACAATGCATCAATATATATGATATGAAAGATATAATACACAAGAAAGTTTGATCAGCACATTCCAGCAAAGTGAGAGAAAAAAAAAAACGTGCACAGGTGCAAGTACGCCCGGGACTGTAAACAATATACAAGAAAATGGCGACAGCACCAGCTAGTTCCTGCCCTCCTCGAGTATATTATGCAGGTTTAGACCCAGAACAGGATGTATGAGCAGCATAGGGACCCACCTTATAAGTGAGGGCGCCTTGTCGTGGCAGGTGGGCTCACACAATTTGATCAAATTGTGATCAGAACCTTACTATTGTAAGTATTGTAAGTAGATTCAGCAGTAATGCAAATTTATATATATCGTTTTAGGTGGCATTGGTATTCGCAGAGTACTGTCACCATTTTCTTGTGATATGAAAGATATAGAGGGATAGGCAGATAGAAATGATAATTAATCTTTATTTTCAAAAATAATCAAAAAAATAATCTCAATTTAGATAGCTATATAAAGATATTATCTATCTATCTATCTATCTATCTATCTATCTATCTATCTATCTATCTATCTATCTATCTATCTATCTATCTATCTATCTATCTATCTATCTATCTATCTATCGTATAGATTAAGGCCTCATGCACATGGCCGTGCCCGTAATCACGGCCAACAATTGCGGTACAATTTATGGGAGCACGGCCCATAAAACGCAACAGATAGAACATGTTTTATCTTTTGTGGTACAGTTCTACGGCACGGACACCTATGCGTAGCGAAAGGTGTCCGTAGCCAAAAGAATTGAATGGGACCGTAATTGCGGACCGTTTTTACGGTCGTGTGCATGGGGCCTTAGGCTGGGGCTACATGATGACTTCGGCCGCGACACTGTGCCCATGGCCAAAATCACTTTGTCCGGCTGCCAACATTGCAATTAAAATCACTGTGACCACATTCGCTGTCATTACTTGCCACGTAAGCTACCGAACATAGTAATCTATGGCCGTGCGACCAGTGCCGCCATGTGGAATTTCTGGGCCCCAAACAGCCAAGATGTCTGCCCCCCCCTCCATTACCAGTGTTGGGCAATGGAAAGTGTGGCGCTCACGTTTGTACGTTATACGCATTAACTGATTTTGGTGCTGATGTCAATTATAGTGAAGGAAACCATGGAGCAGGCAGTGACTGGTTAATGCTCTGGATTTTGTTCTATTTAGCCAAAACGTATCCCTCTGTATGGCATAAAGTGGGATACATCGCCCGGGGAATGGCCCCGGGGAAACTACTGAAGTCACTGTCCATAAATGGACAGTGTTGTCAGGAGCATTCCCAGGGCTGGAGTCCCCGGGCAGAGCTTCTACTAGCATTCTGCCCAGGGACTTTGGCTTTGCAGTCCACGGCCAGAGAGTTGGCAACGCTCTGGCCAGGGATTCCAGCCCCGGGGAAATCCGCACAAGAAATAGAAGACTAATCCGCCACTTCTGAAGTGGCCTTGTTGAAACGTCCGTGCTCGGTCCGTTTTATATGGACCGTATGTCGGCAGTATTTCCCGGAACAACCACAGTTCAGGGAGCCAGGCTTCTAGCATCATATTTATCTATGACACTAGGAGTCCCTGTCTCTCCGCAGGAATACTGTTCCCAATCCCTTACTGAAAACATGATTACTGTACGGGACAGGTTTCCCGCGTAGAGACAGGGACACCTAATATCATAGATAACTATGTTGCTATGAGCCCGGCTCCATGAACTGCGGTCGGTGCGGGAAATATGGCTGATACACGGTCCATATAAAACAGACTAAGCGCGACCGTCTGAATAAGGCCTTAGTCTATTTACACTGTGCAGTCAAATCACATTTGTTTGTAAAATCGCAACAAAAAAAACATGATTTTACCACACTTTGACTATAGCCTAACAGCACTGTTTTACCATGTTTTGTACCCTTTTTTTTAATGCAATTTTCGTAATCGCGGCACAAATCACGCAGTTTTGCCATGATTTTTTAAAAATCGCAACAAAACTGCGTCATTTTTGCCGCGATTATGAAAATCGCAACAAAAAAAGAAAACGATAGGAAAACAATTTTAACATACTTTATATAATCAAGTTATATATATTCAAGTGTGGTCAGGAGGAATGTGAAGCAGGATGGAGAGAGGGACACACACTCACCAGCCTGCAGGTCCAGTCGGCACTGTAGAGAAGGAGCTGGCTGGGGGGCGGGATCTCTCCACATGGAGTTTCTAAATGCTGCATCTTCCTCTTCTGTTAGTCCTCTCAGGGCCCCAGCGTTAGTTACTTCAGAGTAAGGATTACTTACTATTACATTTCAGGGTCCGTTCCTTTCTCCAAGTGACTAACGCTGGAGACTTCAATGAAAAGTGTAAAGTTGATGAGAAGCGACGGGCCCCTATTTTTCATCATTCTGGCCGGGCCCCTGACGGCAGTACCAGCTGTAATGCCCTGATGCGTGCGACCTGTGTCATGGCCAAAGTCGCCGTGTATGTATGATATAGATATAGCTTGATAGGTGACCCCCTCTAACAGGTTATCGCGCCCCCCGCAATGCAATCACAGGGTGGTGATGGTTGCTATGGCTGCCTGGGGGCCTAATGAAGGCCCCCCAGGTCCGCCATCTTTGTTATCCTATTAAGCCTTGCCTCTGGCAGGGCTTAATAGAAGCCTGTGAGAATCACGATATACTGCAATACATTAGTATTGCAGTATATAGTGCAAGCAATCTAATGATCGCTGGTTGAAGTCCCCTAGGGAGATTAATAAAAAAAAGTCAAAATTTGTAAAATAAAGTGTTTTTTTATGTAAAAAATTGTAAAAAAAATTAAAAGTTAAAAAAAAAAACCTTTTCCCTTTTCCCCCCTAGAGCATAGTAAAAAAATAAATAAATAAATATTATTGGTATCGCCGTATCTGTAAAAGTCTAAACTACAAAAAATGAAATAAAAAGTGATCAAAGCGTTGTATGTACCCCAAAATAGTATCATTAAAAACGACAGCTTATCCTGCAAAAAATAAGCCCTCATACCACTTAATCGACGGAAAAATAAAAAAGTTATGGCTCTCTGAATTTGGCGACGCAAAATAAATTTTATTTTTTACACTTAGGTTTTTACTTGTAAAAGTAGTAAAATATAGAAAAAACGATATATATTTGGTATCGCCGTAATTGTATTGACCCAGAGAATAAAGTTAACATGTTGTTTTAGTTGCACAGTAAATTCCGTAAAAACAAAACACAAAAAACAATGGAGGAATCGCTGTTTTTTTTATTTTCCACCCCACAAATATTTTTTTCCCATTTCCTAGTACATTATATGGCACAATAAATAGTGCTACGAAAAACTACAACTCGTCCCGCAATAATCAACCCCTCATAGGACTATATCGATGGAAAAATAAAACAGTTATGGCTTTTGGAACGTAGGGAGGAAAAAAATTTAAATTAAATCTGAAAAATGGCTGCGGCGGGAAGGGGTTAACATTTCTAAATGATATTGGCTGTCCATATTACACCCTGTAGATTATAACATACCTGACGGAAAACAGGTGGTAGAAGATTAAATTATCTAGTGCCTGACAAGGAAGTAACACAGTGAATTAACTTTTGGATCATCTAGTCTTTGTGGCTATTTAGGTTTTTATCATGAGTCCATCATTTTTAATTCATAGTTTTGGCACATTACCTTTTCTTATTATTAACTTTATTCATTTAAATTAGCCACATAATATATAGGGATAATATAAATGTGAAATATTTTTATTCAAGTCAATATTAAAGAAAACCAAAGAAGAGAAAGGCATAATTGTGAGTTGAAAGCTTTATGCAGGTTCCAAACAGAAGCATCATAAAAAGGCAGACAAAAATCTAAGTAGGACACTTAATCACATTCTGTGAGCCAAGCTAAAAGGGATTGTATGAGATTAGAAAAAAAAAGAGTATTTTTATTCCAGAAACAGTGCCACTCTTGACTATGGGTTGTGTCTAGTATTGCAGCTCTGTCCTATTGACTTGAATATGAACAATGTTCTTTTTTGTAATCTTATTCTAGCCCTTTAAAATCATTGGTATCCTGTTTCAGAAAACACACATATCAAATGAGAGTTCCCCATATACCCACTCCTATATATTGTTGCCTTTGAAAACCTTATAATCCTCATACCAAGGGCCTATATTTACCATATTGCAGAGGGTAAAAACAGGGTAAAAACAAACACAAAAATAAGTTAAGCCAGCCAAAAAATGTAATGCAGACGTTAAAAATGCAGCCAAAGTTTGGTAATCGTGTTTTATTTACTTAAGGTCACAACAGGAAATTAAATTATATCGGTTGTCAATTTTGACACCATTTTATTCATGGGCACAGTGTATGGCACTATTATATTCAGGGGCACAGTGTATGGTACTATTATATTCAGTGGCACAGTGTGTAGCACTATTATATTCAGGGCCACAGTATATAATACTATTATATTCAGGAGCATAGAGTGTGGCACCATAAAAAATTTTATCTTCGTTTATAGGTGCGAAAATGTTGGAAAAGTGAGCAGCCGAAGACATCTGAGCGGCAAACTCTGCAGAAATAGGTTGTGGCCAGGAGGAGTCATCATGGTAGTCTAGACCAGATGGAAAAGAAAAGAGAAAAAGTACGACTGCAATCTGAGAAGATGTCACCTGTGAGTGACTAAATGTAAATGTTTATTCTCCCCGTGACTGATCAGTAATGTAGTGACTGTATGATCGGCAGCAAAACACCCCCCCCCCCCACGGCATATATGTGTATGTCGGCAAAACAGAGAACCTGTTTTTAAAAATCTGAATCCCACCCCTGGTCCCGGCAGAGTAGCTGCCGGCCAAACAGTAGCTAGGCAGACACAGGTAGATGGTACCTTGGTGGTAGCAGGATACAGGCTGGTGCCGGATTACTGAAAGTAGACTGGTGCCGGATTACAGGAAGCAGGCTGGTGCCCGGTTACTGGAAGCACGCTGGTGGTGGATTACTGGAAGCACACTGGTGCCGGATTCTGGGCCGTCATCTGGAATTTCTTGGCCCCATAGAGCCAATACATCTGCCCCCCGTCCATTACCGGGCATGGACAACAGAAAATGTGGTGATCACGTTGGTAAATTATACGTGTTAACCGATTTTGGTGCTGATGTCAATTACAGTGAACAAAACCATGGACCGGTTAATGCCCTGGATTTTGTTAAATTCAGCCAAAACGTATCCAACTGTATGGCATACAATGGGGAATAGCCCTGGGAAAACTTCTCCTGACGAAGGTTGCGAAACGCGCGTCGAGGTGCTCGGTGTCCAGGTGTCCTATCCTCCATGTATCATGTCATTCACAGGTATAGTGTACTATTTCTAACCATTCATAGTTTTTGTCTGATTGGGGTTTTTTCATTGTAATTTAGCATTATTGCTTATACTCTATGTGATTTGAGTGACCCGTCAGTCTGATTACTTACACATGTTGTATAGTTTCCACTCTACCTGGGATGTGATTCTTTTTGTGAGGAATTATTATTCTATATATGATCTATGATCTTTGATATTGTACTAGATGATACCTGGCATATTTTTAATTATATTTTATATGTCTATAGTATATACTTGGGAGGGGGGTTATTTTTGTATGTCTTGTATTTATTGATGTGTAATAAAGTATAAATAAACATATTTTGATATAATATTATTATGTCGAGATTTTTCTTTTTGGTTTAATAAAGCCCTGGGAAAACTCCTGAAGTCATTGTCGATAAATGAACAGTGACGTCAGTAGCTTTCCCCGGTCAGCGCTTTTACTAGCCCTCTGCCCAGGGACTCCGGCGCTGTTCCTGATGTCCATATTTGGACAGTAATGTCAGGAGCTTCCCCAGGGCCAAAGTGCAAGGACAGAGCAATTCCGATGTTCTGCCTGGGGACTCCAGCATTGGGAAGCTCCTGACATTACTGTCCATATAGTGTTGTCTGGAACAGTATACAATTTTTTGCAGGATCTCTCAGAATTGCATAGCATAGTCTGCTATGCTATTCCATCCTTCAAAAAAGTTAAACCCTATTCACATGAGTTATATTGTAATTTGAAGTGAATTTTCAGTGCTCAATCCGCACTGAAAATAGGAGACAAATCCGCCACGTCTGAAGTGGCCTTAGCCCTTATTCAGATGGTCGTGTTCGGTCCCAGATATACAGACTGCATGTCGGCCCTATTTCCCGGACTAACCACAGTTCAGGGGGCCGGGCTTCTAGTATCATACTCATCCATAATGGTAGGAGTCCATGCCTCCTTGCGGGAATAATGTCCCTGGTCCCGTACTGAAAACATGATTACAGTACAGAACAGTATTCCTGCGGGGCAGCAGAACTCCTTGCTATAGATAACTATAATGCCAGAAGTCCATCTCCCTGAACTGTGGTCGGTCCAGGAAATACAACCGACACATGGTCCCTATATCACGGATCGAATAAGGACGTCTGAATAAGGCCTTAGTCTATTTACACAATGTGGTCAAATCCGATTTTTTGCCACAATTCTTTAAAAATCACGGCAAAAACTTGATTTAACCGCACTGTGAGAATATAGCCTGATATCAGCACTGATTTTTCATGTTTGTTCCGGTTTTTTTTTGTGCAATTTTCATAATTGCGGCACAAATGGTGCAGTTTTGCAATGATTTTCATATAATCGCGGCAAAATTGTGCCATTTTTGCCACGATTACAGAAATTGCTGCAAAAAACGTGAGGAAAAAAACTCAAAACATTTTAACAAACTGTGCTCTATAAATTCTACAAGTGGGGTCAGGAAGAATGTGAAGCAGGACAGAAAGGGGGAAAACACTCAGCAGCCTGCAGGGTCCAGTCGGGTGTGTAAAGAAGGACCTGTCTGGTGGGCAAGCTCTCTCCACACGGAGCTTCTGCTTTCATACTGCTCAAGCAACATCTTCCCCTTCTGTAAGTTCTCTCAGGGCCACAGCGTTAGATACTTTAGAGTAAGGAACGGGCCCTATTACATTGCAGGGTCCATTCCTTTCTCCAAGTAACTAACTCTGGGGCCCTCATTCAAATTTTTAACCACTTCCTGACCAGAGGCTTTATCCCCCTTCCTGACCAGAAGCTTTACTGCCATTCCTGACAAGGCCCATTTTCAAGTTTTAGCCACGTGCCAATTTAAAAGCAAATTGTTCTTCTTTTATTCTTCCAACCTACATGTATTTGGTCTTGTTTTTCTCAGAATATGTTGGGCTTCCATATTGTGTACAAAAATAACTGATATATTTAACTTTTTAAAAATTTTAAAAGGAAAAAAGGGAAATACATTTTTAAAAAATGTGAATATGTCATTTAAGGTGATGTTTTTTTACATCTGTTGCAAGCCACTGGCTAAACACACCTGCGTACATAGTTGGCAACCTCTGCCGACTTCAGCTATATTAAATATGTGTGCATTTCTTACACACTGGGTGCATGGCAGAGCTTAGAATGAATGTTGCGCAAACTGGCTTTTGGAGAGCAAATTTTCCAAAGCTGATTCCAATGTGATCTTTGTGCATGCGACCTGTGTCACGGCCAAAGTCGCTGTGTAGCCCCAGCCTAAAGCTGTACAATGCATCAATATATATGATATGAAAGATATAATACACAAGAAAGTTTGATCAGCACATTCCAGCAAAGTGAGAGAAAAAAAAAAACGTGCACAGGTGCAAGTACGCCCGGGACTGTAAACAATATACAAGAAAATGGCGACAGCACCAGCTAGTTCCTGCCCTCCTCAAGTATATTCTGCAGGTTTAGACCCAGAACAGGATGTATGAGCAGCATAGGGACCCACCTTATAAGTGAGGGCGCCTTGTCGTGGCAGGTGGGCTCACACAATTTGATCAAATTGTGATCAGAACCTTACTATTGTAAGTAGATTCAGCAGTAATGCAAATTTATATATAGCGTTTTAGGTGGCATTGGTATTCGCAGAGTACTGTCACCATTTTCTTGTGATATGAAAGATATAGAGGGATAGGCAGATAGAAATGATAATTAATCTTTATTTTCATGAAATCAAAAAAATAATCTCAATTTAGATAGCTATATAAAGATATTATCTATCTATCTATCTATCTATCTATCTATCTATCTATCTATCTATCTATCTATCTATCTATCTATCTATCTATCTATCTATCTATCTATCTATCTATCTATCTATCTATCTATCGTATAGATTAAGGCCTCATGCACATGGCCGTGCCCGTAATCACGGCCCACGATTGCGGTACAATTTATGGGAGCACGGCCCATAAAACGCAACAGATAGAACATGTTTTATCTTTTGTGGTACAGTTCTACGGCACGGACACCTATGCGTAGCGAAAGGTGTCCATAGCCAAAAGAATTGAATGGGACCGTAATTGCGGACCGTTTTTACGGTCGTGTGCATGGGGCCTTAGGCTGGAGCTACATGATGACTTCGGCCGCGACACTGTGCCCATGGCCAAAATCACTTTGTCCGGCTGCCTACATTGCAATTAAAATCACTGTGACCACATTCGCTGTCATTACTTGCCACGTAAGCTACCGAACATAGTAATCTATGGCCGTGCGACCAGGGCCGCCATGTGGAATTTCTGGGCCCCAAACAGCCAAGATGTCTGCCCCCCCCTCCATTACCAGTGTTGGGCAATGGAAAGTGTGGCGCTCACGTTTGTACGTTATACGCATTAACTGATTTTGGTGCTGATGTCAATTATAGTGAAGGAAACCATGGAGCAGGCAGTGACTGGTTAATGCTCTGGATTTTGTTCTATTTAGCCAAAACGTATCCGACTGTATGGCATAAAGTGGGATACATCGCCCGGGGAATGGCCCCGGGGAAACTACTGAAGTCACTGTCCATAAATGGACAGTGTTGTCAGGAGCTTTCCCAGGGCTGGAGTCCCCGGGCAGAGCTTCTACTAGCATTCTGCCCAGGGACTTTGGCTTTGCAGTCCACGGCCAGAGAGTTGGCAACGCTCTGGTCAGGGATTCCAGCCCGGGGAAATCCGCACAAGAAATAGAAGACAAATCCGCCACTTCTGAAGTGGCCTTGTTGAAACGTCCGTGCTCGGTCCGTTTTATATGGACCGTATGTCGGCAGTATTTCCCGGAACAACCACAGTTCAGGGAGCCAGGCTTCTAGCATCATATTTATCTATGACACTAGGAGTCCCTGTCTCTCCGCAGGAATACTGTTCCCGATCCCTTACTGAAAACATGATTACTGTACGGGACAGGTTTCCCGCGTAGAGACAGGGACACCTAATGTCATAGATAACTATGCTGCTATGAGCCCGGCTCCATGAACTGTGTTCGGTGCGGGAAATATGGCTGATACACGGTCCATATAAAACAGACTAAGCGCGACCGTCTGAATAAGGCCTTAGTCTATTTACACAGTGCAGTCAAATCACATTTGTTTGTAAAATCGCAACAAAAAAAACATGATTTTACCACACTTTGACTATAGCCTAACAGCACTGTTTTACCATGTTTTGTACCCTTTTTTTAATGCAATTTTCGTAATCGCGGCACAAATCACGCAGTTTTGCCATGATTTTTTAAAAATCGCACCAAAACTGCGTCATTTTTGCCGCGATTATGAAAATCGCAACAAAAAAAGAAAACGATAGGAAAACAATTTTAACATACTTTATATAATCAAGTTATATATATTCAAGTGTGGTCAGGAGGAATGTGAAGCAGGATGGAGAGAGGGACACACACTCACCAGCCTGCAGGTCCAGTCGGCAGTGTAGAGAAGGAGCTGGCTGGGGGGCGGGATCTCTCCACATGGAGCTTCTAAATGCTGCATCTTCCTCTTCTGTTAGTCCTCTCAGGGCCCCAGCGTTAGTTACTTCAGAGTAAGGATTACTTACTATTACATTTCAGGGTCCGTTCCTTTCTCCAAATGACTAACGTTGGAGACCTCAATGAAAAGTGTAAAGTTGATGAGAAGCGACGGGCCCCTATTTTTCATCATTCTGGCCGGGCCCCTGACGGCAGTACCAGCTGTAATGCCCTGATGCGTGCGACCTGTGTCGTGGCCAAAGTCGCCGTGTATGTATGATATAGATATAGCTTGATAGGTGACCCCCTCTAACAGGTTATCGCGCCCCCCGCAATGCAATCACAGGGTGGCGATGGTTGCTATGGCTGCCTGGGGGCCTAATGAAGGCCCCCCAGGTCCGCCATCTTTGTTATCCTATTAAGCCTTGCCTCTGGCAGGGCTTAATAGAAGCCTGTGAGAATCACGATATACTGCAATACATTAGTATTGCAGCATACAGTGCAAGCAATCTAATGATCGCTGGTTGAAGTCCCCTAGGGGGACTAATAAAAAAAGTCAAAATGTGTAAAATAAAGTGTGTTTTTATGTAAAAAAAATAAAAAATAAATTAAAGTTAGAAAAAAAAACCTTTTCCCATTTCCCCCCTAGAGCATAGTAAAAAAATAAATAAATAAATATAATTGGTATCGCCGCATCTGTAAAAGTCTAAACTACAAAAAATGAAATAAAAAGTGATCAAAGCGTTGTATGTACCCCAAAATAGTATCATTAAAAACGACAGCTTATCCTGCAAAAAATAAGCCCTCATACCACTTAATCGACGGAAAAATAAAAAAATTATGGCTCTCTGAATTTGGCGACGCAAAATAAATTTAATTTTTTACACTTAGGTTTTTACTTGTAAAAGTAGTAAAATATAGAAAAAACTATATATATTTGGTATCGCCGTAATTGTATTGACCCAGAGAATAAAGTTAACATGTTGTTTTAATTGCACAGTAAATTCCGTAAAAACAAAACACAAAAAACAATGGAGGAATCGCTGTTTTTTTTATTTTCCGCCCCACAAATATTTTTTTCCCATTTCCTAGTACATTATATGGCACAATAAATAGTGCTACGAAAAACTACAACTCGTCCCGCAAAAATCAACCCCTCATAGGACTATATCGACGGAAAAATAAAACAGTTATGGCTTTTGGAACGTAGGGAGGAAAAAAATTAAAATTAAATCTGAAAAATGGCTGCGGCGGGAAGGGGTTAAAATGTCTAAATGATATTGGCTGTCCATATTACACCCTGTAGATTATAACATACCTGACGGAAAACAGGTGGTAGAAGATTAAATTATCTAGTGCCTGACAGGGAAGTAACACAGTGAATTAACTTTTGGATCATCTAGTCTTTGTGGCTATTTAGGTTTTTATCATGAGTCCATCATTTTTAATTCATAGTTTTGGCACATTACCTTTTCTTATTATTAACTTTATTCATTTAAATTAGCCACATAATATATAGGGATAATATAAATGTGAAATATTTTTATTCAAGTCAATATTAAAGAAAACCAAAGAAGAGAAAGGCATAATTGTGAGTTGAAAGCTTTATGCAGGTTCCAAACAGAAGCATCATAAAAAGGCAGACAAAAATCTAAGTAGGACACTTAATCACATTCAGTGAGCCAAGCTAAAAGGGATTGTATGAGATTAGAAAAAAAAAGAGTATTTTTATTCCAGAAACAGTGCCACTCTTGACTATGGGTTGTGTCTAGTATTGCAGCTCTGTCCTATTGACTTGAATATGAACAATGTTCTTTTTTGTAATCTTATTCTATCCCTTTAAAATCATTGGTATCCTGTTTCAGAAAACACACATATCAAATGAGAGTTGCCCATACCCATCCTATATATTGTTGCCTTTGAAAACCTTATAATCCTCATACCAAGGGCCTATATTTACCATATTGCAGAGGGTAAAAACAGGGTAAAAACAAACACAAAAATAAGTTAAGCCAGCCCAAAAAATTTAATGCAGACGTTAAAAATGCAGCCAAAGTTTGGTAATCGTGTTTTATTTACTTAAGGTCACAACAGGAAATTAAATTATATCGGTTGTCAATTTTGAATGAACTTCTCTGTAGCTAATAGTTAAATTGTCACTTTGTAATTAATGCAACACACTGACAAAAAAATCAGTTGCTGAGAAGCTAAAAGTCACTTACAAGCAGACCTATGCAGTATGTTGAGGTCCCACTTTTTTTCTCTGACCCATGCTCCTCAAGAGAGTTTTCATCCTTGTTGAGCTTCAAAGTGGAATCTACATGAGACTCCTTTTTCTGCTGAGTAACTACCTGAGGGTGGCTTATTTGATTCCTGTTTGATACCTCTTTCTTGGACCACTTATCACGTTCCCCCACTATGGACCAGGGAGTTATTCTTTCTTTTCTGCTGTACTGGCACACAACTTAGATAACGTCCCTTCTGAGGTTACAGCCCTTAAATTCAGGTACATCGCATACTCACCCACCTAGAACAATGCATTAATTTCAACTTTTCTAGGTTTACCTGTCCTTGTGTAAGGTACAGGTAGAACGAGCGACAACATGACTAGACAGTTGTTGTGATGAACTCATTCCTTACTGAAGTTAATGCAGCAAACAAACTTGATCAATGCAGCAGTAACAGCTTGCATATATATATACAGTGGAGGAAATAAGTATTTGATCCCTTGCTGATTTTGTAAGTTTGCCCACTGTCAAAGTCATGAACAGTCTAGAATTTTTAGGCTAGGTTAATTTTACCAGTGAGAGATAGATTATATTAAAAAAAATAAAGAAAATCACATATTGTGCACAGAGAAATAAGTATTTGGTCCCCTACCAACCATTAAGAGTTCAGCCTCCTCCAGACCAGTTACACGCTCAAAATCAACTTGGTGCCTGCATTAAAGACAGCTGTCTTAAATGGTCACCTTTATAAAAGACTCCTGTCCACAGACTCAATTAATCAGTCTGACTCTAACCTCTACAACATGGGCAAGACCAAAGAGCTTTCTAAGGATGTCAGGGACAAGATCATAGACCTGCACAAGGCTGGAATGGGCTACAAAACCATAAGTAATACGCTGGGTGAGAAGGAGACAACTGTTGGTGCAATAGTAAGAAAATGGAAGACATACAAAATGACTGTCAATCGACATCGATCTGGGGCTCCATGCAAGATCTCACCTCGTGGGGATCCTTGATCCTGAGGAAGGTGAGAGCTCAGCCGAAAACTACACGGGGGGAACTTGTTAATGATCTCAAGGCAACTGGGACCACAGTCACCAAGAAAACCATTGGTAACACATTACGCCGTAATGGATTCAAATCCTGCAGTGCCCGCAAGGTCCCCCTGCTCAAGAAGGCACATGTACAGGCCCATCTGAAGTTTGCAAATGAATATCTGGATGATTCTGAGAGTGATTGGGAGAAGGTGCTGTGGTCAGATGAGACTAAAATTGAGCTCTTTGGCATTAACTCAACTCGCCGTGTTTGGAGGAAGAGAAATGCTGCCTATGACCCAAAGAACACGGTCCCCACTGATAAGCATGGAGGTGGAAACATTATGTTTTGGGGGTGTTTCTCTGCTAAGGGCACAGGACTACTTCACCGCATCAATGGGAGAATGGATGGAGCCATGTACCGTCAAATCCTGAGTGACAACCTCCTTCCCTCCACCAGGACATTAAAAATGGCTCGTGGCTGGGTCTTTTAGCACGACAATGACCCGAAACATACAGCCAAGGCAACAAAGGAGTGGCTCAAAAAGAAGCACATTAAGGTCATGGAGTGGCCTAGCCAGTCTCCAGACCTTAATCCCATCGAAAACTTATGGAGGGAGCTGAAGATCCGAGTTGCCAAGCGACAGCCTCGAAATCTTAATGATTTACAGATGATCTGCAAAGAGGAGTGGGCCAAAATTCCATCTAACATGTGTGCAAACCTCATCATCAACTACAAAAAACTTCTGACTGCTGTGCTTGCCAACAAGGGTTTTGCCACCAAGTATTAAGTCTTGTTTGCCAAAGGGATCAAATACTTATTTCTCTGTGCACAATGCAAATAAATATATATAATTTTGACAATGTGATCTTCTGTTTTTTTTTTAAATATAATCTAACTCTCACTGGTAAAATTAGCCTTGCCTAAAAATTCTAGACTGTTCATGTCTTTGACAGTGGGCAAACTTACAAAATCAGCAAGGGATCAAATACTTATTTCCTTCACTGTATATATATATATATATATATATATATATATATATATATATATATATATATATATATATATATATATATATATATATATATATTTAGTCAGTCCATTAATCTTAGCAACAGTGGCAACCGGGATACTACTTAACTTTGGTAAGTACCTCTTTGTATCAATACAGTCTCTCAATGAAACTTAAGATAATATCGGAATACTCCAATGTGATAGCTCAGTTTTTCCAATATAGCCTGGGAGGCCCCTCTCTCTCTACCTCCATTAGTATTCTGCTCAGCGGACACCAAGTGCTCTTTTCTGTATGGATGGTCACATCTGGCCGCTCTGCAATGCAGTTGCTATTTTGCTGGAGATCTGATTCTGGTGCAGACCTCTGATCCTTTCCCCATTTTCTGGCCACCTTGTCTCCTAAGCTCCAGCTCTGGTACTCACTGGTCTGTTCCTCTGTGTCACATAGCGGGTTAGTATTAAATGTATTTGCTTGTGAAACAGATAGTAATACCATACAAAATAGTTACTAGTTAACATCCCCCATATGTCTACTTTATGTTTGCATCATTTTTTTTCATGTACTTTTATTTTTCTAGGACGTTACGAGGCTTACAACTTTAGCAGCAATTTCTCATATTTTCAATAAAATTTCAAAACGCTATTTTTTCAGGGACTAGTTCAGTTCTGAAGTGGCTTTGAGGGCCTTATATATTAGAAAGTCCCCATAAATCACCCCATTTTGAAAACTGTACCCCTCAAGGTATTCAAAACCACATTCAGAAAATATTTTAACCCTTTAGGCGTTTCACAGGAATTAAGGCAAAGTAGAGGTGAAATTTACAAATTTCATTTTTTTTGCCGAAATTCATTTGTAATAAAAAAAAAATCTGTAACACAGAAGGTTTTACCAAGGAAACGCAACTCAATATTTATTGCCCAGATTCTGCAGATTTTAGAAATATCCAACATGTGGCCCTAGTGTCCTAATGGACTGAAACACAGGCCTCAGAAGCAAAGGAGCAGCTAGTGGATTTTGGGGCCTCCTTTTTTTAGGAATATATTTTAGGCACCATGTCAGGTTTGAGGAGGTCTTGTGGTACCTAAACAGCCGAAACCCCCCCAAAGTGACCCCATTTTGGAAACTACACCCCTCAAGGCATTTTTCTAGGGGTATAGTTAGCATATTGACCCCACAGTTTTTTTGCAGAATTTAGTGGAATTAGTCTGTGAAGATGAAAATCACCTATTTTTCTGTGGAAACATAGAATTTTTTCATTTTTACAAGGAATAAAGGAGAAAAAGCATTCCAAAATTTGTAAAGCAATTTCTCCCGATTACGGCAATACCCCATATGTGGTCGTAAACTGATGTTTGGACCCACAGCAGGGCTCAGAAGGGAGGGAGCGCCTTTTGGATTTTGGAGCGCAGATTTTGCTGGATTGGTTTTCAGTGACATGTCGGGTCTGCAACGCCCCGGAGGGACCAAAACAGTGGAAACCCGCCAAAAGTGACCCCATTTTGGAATCTACACCCCTCAAGGAATTTTTCTAGTGGTATAGTGAGCATTTTGGCCCCTCAGGATCTTTTTTAGACCTAGGGTGACCAAAAAACAGCGATTTTGGCGCTTTAAATTCTTTATTTCTTACAGCGTTCACCATGCGCAATAAATTACGTTTTAATTTATTCTGCCGGTCGGTACGATTACACCGATACCATATGTGTATAGTTTTTTTACAAATTTTGCAGCGTTTGCACAATAAAATTAAGTTTCTATAAAATAATTTATTTTCTGGGACACGCTATTCTGAGCCGTAAATTTTTTATTTTTTCGTCAAAAAAGCTGTGGGAGGTCTTGTTTTTTGCGGGACGGGTTGTAGTTTTTATTGGTACCATTTTGGGGTAAATGCGACTTTTTGATCACTTTTTATTCTATATCTTGGGAGGGGTGGTGACCAAAAAATAGCGATGCTGACAGTTTTCCGTTTATTTTGTTTGTGGCGTTCACCGTGCGGAAAAATTAACATTATAGTTTCATAGATTGGGTCGTTACGAACGCGGCGATACCAAATATGTGTACTTTTTTTTAACGTTTTCATTTTTTCCCTATAATAAATTACTTATTATAGGAAAACAAAACCTTTTATTTTTACACTTTTATAAAACATTTTTATTAACTTTTTTTTACTTTTTACACTTTATATTTTTGTTTATTAACTTTTCTTTTACTTTTTACACTTTCTTTTTTTGACCTGCAGCTCTGATCGCTGCTAGAATACATTACACTACATAGGTAGTGTAACGTATTCCAACTGTCAGTGTGACGTCACAGTCACTCTGACAGTTGGTCTACGAGGATCAGCAGAGGCTGATCCTCATAGGCTGACATACATGGCAGACTTGGGGGCCATTGTCTGGCCCCCGGGTGCCATCACAAGCATCAGAAGCCCCCACGATTGCATGGGGGCTGCTGATGCGCTACAAACCCGCTACATGCGGAGATCGCAATCGAGCCCCGCATGTAACGGGTTAATTGCCGAAATCAGCGGCGATGAGCCGCTGATCGGCAACACTGGAGAGTGTCAGCTGTCGGTGACAGCTGATCTCCAAGTTCCCGATGCACACTGTCGCCGACAGTGTGCATCGGGAACGGCACAGTGACTTTCTGTCACTCTGACAGGAAGCCTATCAGGACCAGCCGAAGGTTGGTCCTGATGGGCTTCCGTCCATGGCAGACCCGGAAGCCATTGTTTGGCTTCCGTTTGCCATACTAACTATTGGCAGACCCCGCGATTTGGGACCCCCCTGCCGATATGTTAGAAACCCCTAAAATTCGGCGATTGCACCCGATCGCCGAATTTAAGGGGTAATGCGCCGAAATCAGCGGCAAAGAACCGCTGGCCAGCAAGAGGGGAGTGTCAGCTGTCGGCGACAGCTGACCTCCTGATTCCCGGTGCACACTGTCGCCGACAGTGTGCACCGGGATTAACTCAGTAACTGTACGTCCTCGTGCGGGAAGTAACTTCCCGCAAT